>NC_141685.1:985671687-986302520 GCF_964263255.1 Lissotriton vulgaris | reverse complement strand
ACGGGCGGCTCGTCCGACCCTGCATATCGGGTGGAACTCGGTGCGTCGAACTTTACACAGATCCAGGGCTATTTGTACCTCAGCCCAGCCCCGCTGGCCTTGCCCCTGGTCACCAGGATGGTTTTTCTGGCCTGGCGTACGGCCCTCTGCCATGTGTGGTGGGATCGGAAACTAACTCGGCAGACGCCATTATGGAACGGGTCCTGGATGCAAGAGGTCTCGTCCTTGCAGAGGTTCCGACGGTGGGACCTTGTCAGAATCTCAGTACTCGGTGATGTTTGGGTGGGGGAATCACATCCGCTCCTTTGCGGATCTGAGGCACCGACACACCCTTGCACACTCCCAACACTATAAATACCTGCAGCTCAGACAGGCCCTCCATACCCGTGTCTCACCCTAGTTGTAGGACACCCCCGCGCCGCACGGCCACCAGCTGCTGCGTGTGCCCCCTGGCCTTGCCTGCCTCGTTTGCCTGCCTCGCTGCCGCCGCGTGACCACACCCCCTCCTCCGAGCGGCGTGGTCCGTGCTCGCCTGTTTGTTTGGTTTTGTTGGTGTTTTTTGTTTTGTCCTTCCTTAGTGCCTGTTCTGCTTTAGTGTAACTTTGTCATTGTGGTTGCGTTTTCCTTCCTGTTTGCCCTGTAGTGTTGCCACCCTTCGTACACCCTCCCCGCTTCCCGCCACCGCCGCTTACCCCGCCCCTTTTTCCCTTCTGTACCCTCCCCGCTCCCGCCTCCCAGCTGCTCCGCCCCCCGTGCACTTGGCCATATATGGCAACCGTGCGACGCAGGTGAGTGTGTCCTAGTTGTAGGACACCCCCGCGCCGCACGGCCACCAGCTGCTGCGTGTGCCCCCTGGCCTTGCCTGCCTCGTTTGCCTGCCTCGCTGCCGCCGCGTGACCACGCCCCCTCCTCCGAGCGGCGTGGTCCGTGCTCGCCTGTTTGTTTGGTTTTGTTGGTGTTTTTTGTTTTGTCCTTCCTTAGTGCCTGTTCTGCTTTAGTGTAACTTTGTCATTGTGGTTGCGTTTTCCTTCCTGTTTGCCCTGTAGTGTTGCCACCCTTCGTACACCCTCCCCGCTTCCCGCCACCGCCGCTTACCCCGCCCCTTTTTCCCTTCTGTACCCTCCCCGCTCCCGCCTCCCAGCTGCTCCGCCCCCCCGCGCACTTGGCCATATATGGCGACCGTGCGACGCAGGTGAGTGTGTCCTAGTTGTAGGACACCCCCGCGCCGCACGGCCACCAGCTGCTGCGTGTGCCCCCTGGCCTTGCCTGCCTCGTTTGCCTGCCTCGCTGCCGCCGCGTGACCACGCCCCCTCCTCCGAGCGGCGTGGTCCGTGCTCGCCTGTTTGTTTGGTTTTGTTGGTGTTTTTTGTTTTGTCCTTCCTTAGTGCCTGTTCTGCTTTAGTGTAACTTTGTCATTGTGGTTGCGTTTTCCTTCCTGTTTGCCCTGTAGTGTTGCCACCCTTCGTACACCCTCCCCGCTTCCCGCCACCGCCGCTTACCCCGCCCCTTTTTCCCTTCTGTACCCTCCCCGCTCCCGCCTCCCAGCTGCTCCGCCCCCCGCGCACTTGGCCATATATGGCGACCGTGCGACGCAGGTGAGTGTGTCCTAGTTGTAGGACACCCCCGCGCCGCACGGCCACCAGCTGCTGCGTGTGCCCCCTGGCCTTGCCTGCCTCGTTTGCCTGCCTCGCTGCCGCCGCGTGACCACGCCCCCTCCTCCGAGCGGCGTGGTCCGTGCTCGCCTGTTTGTTTGGTTTTGTTGGTGTTTTTTGTTTTGTCCTTCCTTAGTGCCTGTTCTGCTTTAGTGTAACTTTGTCATTGTGGTTGCGTTTTCCTTCCTGTTTGCCCTGTAGTGTTGCCACCCTTCGTACACCCTCCCCGCTTCCCGCCACCGCCGCTTACCCCGCCCCTTTTTCCCTTCTGTACCCTCCCCGCTCCCGCCTCCCAGCTGCTCCGCCCCCGCGCACTTCGCCATATATGACGACCGTGCGAACGCGCAGCGGTCACGCGCAGCGGGCGCGCCGATTGTGCGCCGAAGGCGCGCCAAAGGTAAGCCCGTCTGCGCCTGTCCGCGACCGGACCGCGCCCAGCGCCAAGACCCCTGGCCCACGAGGACCCCGACCGACCCGCCTGACGTACACCGCCGCCACCCTCAGCGCACTCAACGCCGGTCGACCCCCAGGATGCTACCGAGCCACACCACGACGCACCCACGGACCCTTCAGCTGCGACGCCTGCAAGTTCACCTGCATCCGGACCTGCCTCGCACCAGCACCCGCCAAGTCGAACACCAGCAGCACCCACCTCAAGTGCATCCTGCTCAACACCCGCTCCGTCCACAGACACGCCATCGAACTCTGGAACCTCCTAGACGCCACAGCCCCTGACGTCGCCTTCCTCACAGAGACCTGGATGAACGCCTCTTCAGCTCCCGACATCGCCATCGCCATCCCAGAGGGCTACAAGATCACCCGGAGGGATCGCACCGCCAACCAGATGGGAGGAGGCATCGCCATCATCCACAGGAACACCATCCGCATCACGACCAGCACCGACAACACCCTGACCACCGCCGAACACCTGCACTTCCAGATCCACACCGACCCGAAGACCACCCTCAGAGGCACCCTCATCTACCGACCTCCGGGACCACGCACCCAATTCAGCGAGGACATCGCCGACTTCGTCAGCCCGCATGCCCTCCCCTCCGCTGACTACATCCTCCTGGGGGACCTCAACTTCCACCTGGAGAACAACAACGACCGCAACACCAGACCCTGCTCGACAACCTCGCCAATCTTGGACTCAAGCAGCTGGTGTCCACCCCCACCCACCTCGCCGGACACACACTCGACGCAGTCTTCTCATCCAGCACAGACATCGACTTCAGCCACGCCACAGAGCTTCAATGGACGGACCACAGCTGCGTTCACTTCACCTTCAGAAGAACGACGACCCACCACCACCAGCAACAGGCTGCCCGCAGAAGCTGGAACAAGATCACAGCCGACCAGCTCGCCACCTCCCTGAGCCAACACCCTCCTGCCAGCTCAGCGAACCCCAGCCAGGCCGCCGACAACCTCACAAAGTGGATCAGCAACTGCGCGGACGAGCTCGCCCCGCTGAGGACCCCGCCCAGCAGACCCGGCAGCAAGAAAGCCCCATGGTTCACCGACGAACTCAAGAGCTCCAAGAAGAACTGCTGAGCCCTCGAGAAAGTCTGGAGAAGGGAACCTACACCGGACAACAGGACCACCTTCAAGCTTGCCACCCGGAAGCACCACCAGCTGATCCGCGCCGCCAAGAAAACTGCATTCAAGGACCGTCTGGACAACAACACACACAACTGCAAGGAACTCTTCAACATCGTGAAAGAGCTCTCCAACCCCAGCGCAGGAAACAACGACATCACCCCATCGCAAGACCTCTGCAACTCCCTCGCCTCATACTTCCACAACAAGATCGCGGACATACACAACAGCTTCAACAACCAACCAACGCACACCACGACCGAACAACCACCCCCCACCACCACCCTCCACGCCTGGACTCCGATCAGCACCGAAGACACCATCCGCACGATGAACACCATCCACTCCGGATCGCCGACCGACCCCTGCCCTCACCACGTCTTCAACAAGGCCGACGCTGTCTTCGCACCCCACCTGCGAGACATCACCAACACATCCTTCGACACCGCCACCTTCCCTGAGAGCTGGAAGCACGCCGAACTCAGCGCTCTACTCAAGAAACCCACAGCGGACCCCACCGAACTCAAGAATTACCGCCCCATCTCGCTCCTCCCGTTTCCATCCAAAGTCATCGAGAAGACCGTCAACAAGCAGCTGGCTGCCTTCCTTGAGACAAATGGATCCCTCGACCCCTCACAGTCTGGCTTCCGAGCCAACCACAGCACCGAGACCGCCCTCATCGCCGCCACCGATGACATCCGAGCCCTGATGGACAACGGTGAAACAGCGGCCCTCATCCTCCTAGACCTCTCCGCGGCATTCGACACTGTCTGCCACCGCACCCTAGTACAGCGCCTCAGCAACGTCGGAATCCAGGAGAAGGCTCTGGAATGGATCATCTCCTTCCTGGACGGAAGAACACAGAGAGTCCGCCTACCACCGTACAAGTCAGAGGCCACCGAAGTCATCTGCGGCGTCCCTCAAGGATCCTCGCTGAGCCCCACCCTCTTCAACGTCTACATGAGCCCCCTCGCGGCCATCGCACGCCAACACAACCTCAGCATAATGTCCTACGCCAACGACACCCAGCTGATCCTCTCCCTGACCAACGACCCCGCCGCCGCCAGAGCCAACCTGCACGAAGGAATGAAAGAGGTAGCCGAGTGGATGACGACCAGCCGCCTGAAACTGAACTCAGACAAGACGGAGGTCCTCATCCTGGGCTCCTCTCCCTCCGCCTGGGACGACTCCTGGTGGCCTCCCGCCCTGGGCACCGCACCCAAACCGACAGACCATGCACGCAACCTGGGCTTCATCCTGGACTCCTCCCTCTCCATGACCAGGCAAGTCAACAACGTCTCCTCGGCGTGCTTCAACATCCTACGCATGCTACGGAAGATCTTCTGGTGGATCCCCACCAAGACCAGGAAGACCATCACCCAGGCCCTCGTCACCAGCCGACTGGACTACGGCAACGCCCTCTACGCCGGTACCACCGCCAAGCTCCAGAAGAGACTCCAGCGGATCCAGAACGCCTCTGCCAGACTCATCCTCGACATCCCACGAACCAGCCACATCTCCGGACATCTGAGAGACCTACAATGGCTCCCCGTCAACAAAAGAATCACCTTCCGCCTCCTCACCCACGCACACAAAGCCGTACACGACCAAGGCCCGAGCTACCTCAACAACCGAATCAACTTCTACGCTCCCAAACGCCACCTCCGATCAGCCAACCACGCCCTCGCCGCCGTCCCCCGCATCCGAAGAGCGACGACAGGAGGAAGGTCCTTCTCCTACCTAGCCGCCAAGACCTGGAACTCCCTCCCGACCGACCTGCGCCTGACCCAAGACCACCTCTCCTTCAGGAAGAAGCTGAAGACCTGGCTGTTCGAGCAGTAGCGGCACCCCCCTACCCCCAGCGCCTTGAGACCCTACAGGTATGTAGTGCGCTCTATAAATGTCTTTGATTGATTGATTGATTGACCCTCTGTCTCTCTTCCAGAGTTCAGCCCGTTAGAAGCCCAAGTGATGATGGGAAATCTCGGGAGGGGAGGAGTGTCCCGTATCTACCGATCCTTAGTGAATAATGGCCCTGCTTCTCTAGACCAGCTCAGGGGTCGATGGGAGAGTTGGGTGGGCCCCCTAGAGGAGGCGGACTGGAGGGATGCCCTTATGGCACATAAAACCCTGACCACATCCTCCAAGCTTCGTCTGGTCCAGGTCTATTTTTTACACACGGCTTATCTCACCCCGACACGGCTATTCCAGGCCCGGCTGAAGCCCTCCCCGGCATACACACAATGTACATCTGCCACAGCTGACTTATATCACATGATATGGTGCTGTCCGGCCTTGGCGCCATTCTGGGAGGGGGTGGAAAGAGAGCTCACAACCGCATTGGGCTGGGAGGTTCCTCACGACCCCATATGTTTGTTGCTTGGGGTGTTTGATGGCCTGGATGGTTCTGGGGCAGATAAGCGCCTACTGGGGACAGCTGTGGCAGTGGCCAAGAGAGACATTGCGGCACACTGGTCCCAGGCCAAGGCGCCCACGCTAAAGGAGTGGAGGAGGGGAGTGGACTGGTGCGGGATCCAGGAGGAAGCCTTGTTCGAAGCTCGGGGTGCCCGGATTTGTTTAATAAAGTATGGGGTAAATGGTTTAATATACTTCCCCCTGGAGGATCTGCCTATTTACCTGTTCATCGTATCTTTATTTCACCCTCCTTTATGTGCAATTCTGCTATGTCTATGCTCTGCCATTCTCACCCTGAAGGACAGTTTTGCTTCGTGTCAACTGTGTGTACTGTTATTTTCTTTTTCGGACCTCAATTGAACTGCAACCAATGAATGTATCTTGTTGTAATAAACTTTAAAAAATCGATTGTCAAAAAGAAATCTAAAAGAGGATTAAACTCTCCAGCGAGTGATGGCCCATTTAAAATTGGAACTTTGATATTATATATATATATATATATATATATATATATATATATATATATATATATATATATATATATATATATATATATATGGAGGACACTGGTCCGGCATTTTCACCTGGGTAATAAACGGATGGAACTGTTCGCTAATGTGGCTTTGACACTTCATTGAGGATTTTGGATTGGGTGCAGAGGTCCTGGCGCATTCCGCGGTTCGACTGGCGGTCAGGATTTGCAGAGACACATATATATATATAAATATATATCCAAATGAAACTTGCTCTCAAGGTGAAGCGCCGCACACGAAGTTCAGATTAAACCTTCTTTTATTCAAATCGGCAATAGCAGAGGCACAGCGCACTGAATTTGGTAAGTCTCTTACAGCCTTTCGCCAGACGCGTTTCCGGGGACATTTCTCCCTTCTTCACTGGCAGGCGCAGAAGGAAAGGTACAGCTACCTTGTATCCCACATTAATTTTAAATGTTCACAGTACCGCCCAACAGGGCGTGTGGCGTCAAGCATTCTGGTAAATGTAGTTGGGGGCTTGCTCGCAGCTGTCTCTGTGCTTTCCTAGGTGAATAATGCACATTACAGGTTATGCCGCTTCTGCTGCTTTTCTCATGCCCAAATGAACAAGGTAACTTCGTTCCCAAGTGTTGTTCTGTTTAGTAGAACAACCAGTCCTGAACTGTCAGCAGGGGGGCAGCTTCGTGGCCGGAGCAGGCCACTAAACATCCAAATGAAACTTGCTCTGAAGGTGTAGCGCCGCACACGAAGTTCAGATTAAACCTTCTTTTATTCAAATCGGCAACAGCAGAGGCACAGCGCACTGAATTTGGTAAGTCTCTTACAGCCTTTCGCCAGACGCGTTTCGGAGACATTTCTCTCTTCTTCAATGGCAGGCGCAGAAGGAAAGGTACAACTGCCTTGTATCCCACATTCATTTTCAATGTTCACAGTACCGCCCAAAAGGGCGTGTGGCATCAAGCATTCTGGTAAATGTAGTTGGGGGCTTGCTCGCAGCTGTCTCTGTGCTTTCCTAGGTGAATAATGCACATTACAGGTCACGCCGCTTCTGCTGCTTTTCTCATGCCCAAATGAACAAGGTGACTTTGTTCCCAAGTGTTGTTCTGTTTAGTAGAACAACTGGACATAAAGCGTCAGCAGGTGGACAGCTTCGTGCCCAGAGCGGGCCACTAAACATCCAAATGAAACTTGCTCTCAATATATATACGGCCTAAACGCGTCTTGACTTCATGCAGAAATAAATAATGCTGGCACAAAAGTTGGTCTACACCCGTCATTCCGCGTCTAAGCTGGAGAATATTACGAGTTCCGGTTCATATATATATATATATATATATATATATATATATATATATATATATATATATATATATATATATATATATATCGCGCCACTCCACTCGCACGAGCAATCGCCTGCGCCTTTCTCCTTTGAAAATATATATATATATATACATATATATATACATATATATATATATATATATGTATATATATATATATATATATATATATATATATATCTATATATATATATATTCACTGAAAAAACCATAGGTTATAGACCATATATAGTTAGGGATTAGCATTTACAAAACCTTATTTTACTCTCACAAAACCATTGAAATTCGCATATATAGTTAGTTGCACTAACTATATATCGCGCACCCGCAATCCACTGCTGATGATGTCACATATTACATCATTCATGACATGGTCAGTGACATCACTGATGACATCACTGTTGACAACTCAAATGACATCACTGACAACATCACTGATGACATAATTCCAGTGATAATATGATGAACCTCTTCAGACACTAATATAACCTTAGATACACTCAGTGTAAACAGACACTCACAGATTGTCACTCATCCATGGAGTTACTCACACACCTAGTCAGTCATGCAAAAAATCAATCACACCTCCATTTCCTCAACTATACAGTTATACACACCTTACTTATTCAAACATATTCTAACACATATTTACTCTCTTATACAATCGCTGATACACGTTTTCAATGATCCATGCAGCCACTTACACATTCACTGGCTCTTATACACAGTAATTTATATATGTCAACTCTCACATGTACTGTGTTTTACATATGTACGTACTTTGACATGTAGCACTGAGATATTCATTCACTCACCAATACACTCATGCACACAGTCAACCACCCATACAGCTGTTTCCACATGCAGTTTTGAACCCATACATCTAGTGAATCAACTGTTCACACATCTATGCACAGAGTCACACACCTCCCAGCCACCCATACACACACACTCACTCTCCCATACAAATACTTGGGCAACCAATCAATAACCCATATAGTTACTCATATAGCTACTGATCAACACATGCAGCAGTTTACAGAACAACAGATATAATGATGCACAAATTAAAACAGTTTAGTCACTAACCCATGCACTCAGTGAGACACATTTAATCACTCTCTCATACAGTCAGTCATGCACCTACTAAATCCTTCATCCAGACACTTATACATCCACTCATTCTTCAATATTAAGACATATTTTAACTTTACAGAAACATACAGTCACTGGATGATGTCATCAGTAATGTCATCAGTGATGTCACTGACCATGTCATGAATGATGTAAGCTGTAAAATGTATTCTTATTTTAAGGGAAAAAAATATTTTATATGTTTTTAATATAATTTCTTTTTAATAATTTTTTTTTGTTTCGCTACCGGTCAGCGCACCGGGTAGCTTCCCGTTAGCTCAATTTGGTACTGCGACCCGGTCGGCGCACCGGGAAACGTTCCGTTAGCGCAACTGCCGCGATCGAACACAACATCGTGACGCGTCGCGCAAGAGTGACGTATCGCGAAGTAGCGTGATGCATCCTATGACGCACTGCGTTCGCGTACCAGGAAGAGTTCCGAGGCACGACCCGGAGAGCCTAAAGTAAGCGCGACGAGACATGTGACCTGAAAATAACACTTTTCATTGGTTCAGAAATTTTTTTTTTCCAAATGATGAAAGTACCCTCCTTTTTTCCTCATTCTTACTTTCTACTTTGAGAGAGGAAGACCTATTTTGGAGAAGAGAGAGGAAGAGCCATTTTGGACTTGAACAATGGCTAGTGTTGTTCCTTCAGCTGGTGCACCACCACCACCACCACCTCCACCACAGCAAGGACCACCACCACAGTACTTTTGTGGTCAAGAAGAGGAGAATGAGGAAGAGGAGGAGGAGGAGGAAGTGACCTGCTTGGCACAGGCTCAAAATACTGAACTTGCCCAAAACCTTTCAAATCCTTTACCCAGCACCTCCACTGGACAAGCTACTCAATCCAGACCTGAAGGAGACAACATGGTCCTCAACATACAAGAACATTTTGGAGATTTGAAATTAATTTGTATTTTTTGTGGGGCAATACTTTGTTTTGGTGAAAAAAATATCACCACAATCAACAATAGAATAGAGAAACATAATTGCAGTAAGAAAAAACAATAATTAATTTCTTTTTTTTTGCTCCTGTTGAGCCATTTATAATTCTCTGTTTTAAGTTTGTTGCCTTTTTTTAACACAAAAAACAAAAAAATCAAAAAACGTTCAGAAAATTAAAAAAACATATAAAACTACAAAAATAAAAAAACAGTTCTTTTCAGAACTACCTCCCATTTATAAAAATTTCCATAAGTTTTTTAAACTTTGTCATTCTTTTTTCTCTTTGGTGAGCTTCCCGGTTCGCTTCCCGGTACGCGAACCGGACGCTAACCACCCGAAAATGTTAAAAAAAAAAATTTCTTTCGCATATATGGGCCTCCTCAACCACCCTCAGAAAACCTAGGGAGTCAGGATACGTCTCCCGTGCCCCCTTACACTCTTTTCCCACATTGTTTTTCCTCCATCTTGTGATTAAATTCGACCATAACACAAGATGGCGGACTCCCGTTACGCTACCGGTTAGCTACCTGGTTCGCGCACCGGGTCGCGCCTCTACCGCGAAAAATCGCAAAAAATGTTTTATTTATTTTTTTGCCCTGCTAGACCCTTTATTAGCCCCCTCATCAATCCTAGGGGGTCAGGAGGGGTCTTGCCCCCTTTCATTAATTTGCCCCTTCGTTTTTCTTCACCTCTTGTCTCTCGATCCTACCGAAAGACAAGATGGCGGCCGTTCCGGACTGTTTAGAATGTTGACAGACACCAGACAGCCAATCTGCTTCGCTTTGCGAAGTTCCGTTATGCGTCAGGTACGCGAACCGGGGCGCTAACCGGAGCGCTGTCACAGATATATCTGTTTTTTAAAACGTTAATTTCTCAAAATCCACTGGAGCACATATATTGAGACATAGCAAAGGCACGTCGGGCAAACCATATCTACAATTTTGCCAAGTTTCGTGTAAATGCATTCAGCCGTTCGAGCTAAAAGTGATTCCAACCGCCCTATGGAAAAATGAATGGGAAAAACGCGTTTTGGGACCCCCCTTTTTTCTCGGCCCCCCCTTGACGAAACCCCTCCAAATTTTCAGGGGCTGCTCAGAAACACAATGTGCCATTTTCCTGGAAATTTCAGCCAATTCCGTCGACAAACGCCAAAGTTATTCGACATAGAATTTTCAGAAATCCCATAGGAAAAAAATCCTAACTATATATACCTACTGGCGACCGCCAGTAGGTAATATATATATATATATATATATATCACGACATAGGTTTTTCGGCAAAGCCAAGCCACTTCTAGATAGAGACTTAAGGATGAATAGCCCACTTGGGCAAGATTGTTATTATTGATGCCTTTGATGCCTTTGGTTTTTCACTTGTAACTGGGTGTTTTACAAATTCAATATGATGTACAATATAAGGTGATTTTGGAAAGTTCAACAAAAAGCATGGAAGTAAAAACGAGAGTATTTTTACTATGTTTATGAAATTGACGTCAATTGGACCCTGTACCTTTAAAAATGTGAATTGCACTTTATTTGATTACCAGTGACAAAGCAGTGAGGTTAACTGCGAAACGCGTCGGGTTTGCCCGTATGCCTAAATAAACACCGTTTGAAAAATTGTGGCCACGGCACCAGTGAATTATTTCTGAACAACTGGGTCTTGTGTTGGAATATATATATATATTTATACATATATATATTACCTACTGGCGGTCGCCAGTAGGTAGGTATAGTTAGGATTATTTTCAATAGGGAAATCGCAACATTCTATTGTGAATAACTTTGGCGCCGGTTGAGGAATCTGCCTGAAAATTTCCTCAAATTTGCCTTGCGGCGCTCCGGTCCTTCCCTGAAAGTTTGGGGGGGGATTTGTCAAGCGGGGGCCGAGAAAAAAGGGGGTCCCAAAACGTGTTTTCCCCATGTTAATTTCCATAGGGCGGTCGACCTCACTTTTAGCCCGAACGGCTGAATGGATTTCCAAGAAACTTGGCAAAATTATAGGGACTGGTAGCCCGATGTGCCTTTGCTATGTCTCAAGATATCTCCTCCAGTGGATTTTGAGTAATTTAGGGTAAAAAAATATATATATATATAAGCGCGCACCGGGGCGCTAACCAGCGCGCTACGCGAGTTCGCGCGCGGAAAGCTGATTGGCTCTCGGGTGTCTTTCAACATTCCAAACAGTCCGGAGCGGACTCCATCTTGTGTCTCGGTAGGATCGAGACACAAGAGGTGGCAAAAACAAAGGGGGAAATGACCATAAGGGGGCAGAGTAGACCCCCCTGACCCCCAGGTTTGATGTGGGGGCTATAAAAGGGCCCCGCGGGATTTGCGCGGGGGGAGCGCCCGGTAGGCGCACCGGGGAGCGGACCGGGGAGCGTACCTTGGGGAAAAAAGAATGACAGAGTTTTTAAAAAATGTAGCCTTTTTTTATAAATTGGAGGTAGTTCTAAAAATAACTGTTTTTTTTTCTTCTTTTTGTTGTTTTATATTTTTTTTATGTTTTTTTGAACATTTTGTACTTTTTTGGTCTTTTATGAACTGTTTTATATTTTTTTGTTATTTTTATGGGGAGAAACAAAAAAACAAGGAAGTGTAAACGGCTCAACGGGAGCAAAAAAAAAAAATAATAATTTGGGGCAATTGTGGTTGTCACCAGCACGGTTGATGAGCTTTATGCTTTGCTCACCATAGGTGATGGTCTTACCACAAAATATACAAGAGATCTTGTATTCCCCAAACTGTGGTTGTATGTTTGGGACCATCTCCCTTGTCTCTGGTCCCGAAGGAGTGGGTTGCTTTCGTTTGGAGGTGCTGGGTGAAGATTGGGGAGGGTTGCTGGCCAGTTCTCTCACCTCTGCCGCAGCATAGTTGTTGGGATGCCTGCGCTGCATGTGCCGAATCATGGTGTTATTGCAAAATGAGTATTTTTTATTAGGGTTCCCCCTTGAAAGTTCAATGCCACAGATTTGGCAAGTCACCTTTGGCGCATTCACTTTCTTCTTGCCCTCCGGGATGGAAAAAAACTCCCATACAATGTGCTACTTTGGCCTATATGGGGTATTGTCTTTTGGTAGGAATGTCCTACTCCCCTCCTCCTCCTCCTCCTCTTCTTCATCTCCACCACTGGTGGTGTTGTGGTGGTCCTCTTGGTGGTGGTGGTGGTGGTGGTGGTGGTGGTGGTGGTGCAGATGCTCCAGTTGATGGGATACAAAAATGTAATCAATGCGTGATTGGGAATGGTGAGAGGGAGAATAAAAGGTGAACTCTTTGGCCGTTGGATTACACAGACGCCAAGCATCAATAAGTTTATGCTGTGACACTGCATGGGTAAAGAGTTTATGAGGCTTGTTTGGGACGAAGGAAGCTTTGGAGTTTCAATCCAAAAATGGATCAAGAGGCTGGCTACAGTCCCCTGCCATAATGAAATTATCATCAACGAAATTAGTGATGCGAGTAGCCATCTCGCGTCAACAAATTGGGTCACCGCTTGTGGGGGCTTAAACATTAAGAAGGGAGAGTGGAACACCCCTCAAGGAAAGCTTTACATACAGCCACTTAGCATCAGAATCCGATTCAGTAGCCAACAAGGAGTAAGTAAGAGATTTACGGATAAGAATAACGACACCATTACGTTTTCCATCTCCAGGAGCAAAACATACCTCCCCCACCCAACCTCTTTTAAGCCTAACAGATTCCGCTTCAGATAAATGAGCCTTTTGCAGGAAAGCGAGATCCACATTCAATTTGGCAAGGTGAGAGAGAAAAATCCTAACATACTTCTGTTCAGGAGATTCCCAATACTGTTTATTGACTAGAGCGAGTACCGCAGTTCTTTATAGGCCTATATGCCTAGCACGTTCTTCCCCACTGTTAAGTCCTTTCAGTACTTTACAATCCAGATCCAGGATAAACCTGGATTCAAGGATCCTGAGTTGCTTCTCTCGGTCCCCACCCCTTATATGTTTTGGTATTCTATCCACACCAAAAACTGTAAGATGCTGTTGTGACATTCTGTGTAATGGCATGCCATCGGATAGTTATGATCGCAATTTGCGATGGCACGCATATGTTGCAGTATCCTTAGCTTAAGTGGGAGTTTGGTACTGCCTACGTACTGGAGGCCACAAGGGCACTCCAGCACGTAGACAGTAAAATCGCTATTGCAGTTGATAATGTGTCTTATTGGTCGTTTCTGTTTGGTGCCTGTAGTATATTCCTTACAGTTCCTACCATTCCGGTCTGCTTTACACATACCACAAGTGGTAAAGCCATTTGGCATTCATAACCACTGTGTTTGTGTGTCTTCTCTAGGATAGCTAGGGACCAACCTATCTCTTAAGGATCTAGGCCGTCGATAAGTTATCTGTGGTCTGGCTCCTATCAGAGCATTTCGAGGAATATATATATATGTGTATGTACTGACGAAAGCGAAGGCTGAAATGCGTCTGTTTACTTTTGCGCAATAAATCTATAATAGATTTAACCTAACGCGAGCGCTGGTCCGGTCATTTATTGACAGTGAAGCTGTATATATATATAAATATATATATATATATCACCTCCAGAGCGGTTCCTTCGCGGGAGTTTTTGCAGCGCTCTCGCATGTGCGGTATCCTGCGGCAGAACCAAGCCGCTAATTATCACAACAACTTTTTTCCCGACAGGGAAAACAACGGGTCGCACAGCCAACTTGGATTTAAACAGCAATCCTTTTTATTTCTTTCTTTTCAAAGGGCAACAGGCGCATTGATCTACGCGTTTCGGTGTCACTCCACCTTGCTCACGATCACCGGGTTTGCCCCACCCTCCTACATTTAAACACATTTTTTTCTTCACATTTTTTTCAAAAATGGGTATTTCCTGTCACATGTTCTACTAAGGATTCTGGTCCTTGTAGTTTTACCGATTGTTTTAACAAAAAGTTATTAATGAAAGTGCAAACCAATCAACAATTTAAAATATATAAGTAAATGTTCGGTGCATTAACTCATGCGCCTTTCAATAGGCTTATATCTGAATCTTTGTACTGCCTTCCAATAGGCTGACTAATACTGGTAATTGTCACTATACATTGTGCATACAGTTCTGATTCAATTGTCTTTTCAAAGGTGCACATATAATTCCTCCGATTGGTTCAACCCATTCGGGTGCAGGGTCCTCAGGTTAATAATAAATCTAGATTCAGCTTGCCTCAATTTTTTCGCTCGATCACCTCCCCGCTCACCTTTGGTTATTGTTTGTATGCCATAAAATCTCAGTTTTTGCCAATCACCCTGGTGTGATAGTTCCATATGTTTGGCTATGGCATTTGAGCGGTCCTTATGAATTGTGGCCCTCATGTGCTGTAAAATGCGATTTTTTAGTTCCACAGTTGTACTTCCCACGTATTGCATGGGGCACGGGCATTCCACTACGTATACAGTAAATGGTGTTTTGCACGTTATGCATTGTCTGATTTGCCATTTCTTTTTGTTAGCCAGCGTGATTTCCTTTGTTTGTTTGGCTATCTGGCACATTCTGCAGCCATGACATTTCATGAATCCCTTGGTTTTCAGCCAATCATCCTGTCGTTTTTTCTGGAAATGGCTGTGTATTAGGTGATCCTTCAAGTTTTTTGCACGCCTATATGTTATTGTAGGGTGCGTTCCCATGAACTCCTTGACAGTGTTGTCCAGTTGTAACAATTTCCAATTCTTTCGGAGGATTTTACCTATTTTTTCACTTTCTTGTGAAAAGTCCATGATTAGGCGGATTTTGTCCGTCTCCGTGTCATCCTCTTTGTTTTTCCTCTTCAAACATTCCTCTCTTGTTTTTGTATTGGTTTTTATGAGACTGTTTCTGACTGTTTGTTGTGGGTATTTCCTTTTTATGAATCTTTCCATTGTCTTTCTGCTATTCTTGTTCCACTCATCTTCTTCACTGCATATCCGACGGATTCTCAAGAATTCTCCGTACGGAATGCTGTTGAGTAATGTTTTCTGGTGGAAGCTGGTGGCTTCAAGTGTGGCATTCGTTGATGTTGATTTGCGGTGGAGAGTTGTATGTATCTGCTGATTTTTGACATAAATTTCTGTGTCCAGGAATATGATTCTTTCCTTGCTCATATTATAGGTGGATTTAAGATTTTTCACACTGTTGTTCATTATTTGAAAGTATTCCTGGAATTCTGATTCTGTTCCATCCCAGATTATCAATAAATCATCGATGAATCTCTTCCAACTCACAACTTTGTTTACAGATGTTTCATATGTTGAGTTCCACGCTATTTCCTGCTCCCACCATCCCATCGTAAGACACGCATAAGATGGACTAAAGGAAAAACCAATAGCCGTCCCACTCCGTTGTTTGAAGATTTCGCCTCCGAATGTGAAAATATTTTGTTCTAGACAGATTGTGAGCATTTCTAGTAGCATCTGATTGTGGTTGTTAAATTCCAAATTTCTCTCCTTTAGGAAGAAGTTGCATGCTTTGACACCCATATCATTATCAATGTTGGTGTATAAACCAATCACATCCATTGAAACCAGCCAATAGGATTCCTGCCACGGTGTGTCTAATAGGCTTCGTAGTAGATCACTCGTGTCCTGTATGTAGGAGTTTAGTTTTGATACAAAGGGTTTAAGGAAATGATCGAAATATTCCGCCATTGGCTCCAACAATGAGCCCTTTGCGGATATTATTGGTCTTCCAGGTGGGTTTTTTTGATCCTTGTGAATCTTTGGCAAGAAGTAGATAGTTGCCAATATAGGGTGAGTCACAGTAAGGAATTTTTGTTGCATATCATCAATCAATCCTTTTGTTTTCCAAGAATTCAGTTTGTCATCAATTGTGTTCTTTAACTCCATGGTTGGATTGTGTTTCAATTTTTCGTAGTGCATCTGATTTCTTAGTTGTCGATTAGCTTCCTTTGCATATGCACTACGATCCTGGATTATCACGTTGCCGCCTTTATCGGCAACTTTTATTTCTATTTTGTCATCTTCCGATAGGTGTTTTAGTGCCAGTCGTTCCTCTTTCGTTAGATTATCTTGACCATAATTCAATTTCAGTTTGTACAAGTCCTGTATGACTGCTTCTTGAAACAGATCCACCTTGTTTCCGGGGGTCAGTTGTGGATAGAACTTTGATTTCGGTTTCTTTCCACTCAGTCCTGCTCCACATTGTGTTATAGCCTGTGACATGGTCACTTCTTGCATTGGGTCTTGGGTTATATTCATTAAAGTCAGAAAGCCTTCTGCATCTTTAAGTTGTAAATTTCCCTCGATTGTTTTTGATTGTATGGTGTTTCTCTCTTTCAACGTTTTTTCTCTGAATGCTTTTGCTAATTTGATTTTCCTTATATACAGGTATAAGTCAATTCTCACCTGCGCCAGGTTCATATGGCTTTTGGGACAAAAATGTATCCCCCTCTTTAGTAAGGATGTTTCAGTTGTTGTAAGTTCTCTTTCTGATAAGTTGATTACTTGTAATTCATCCATTATTTCCGTCTCTGCCTCATCGTTCGCGTCTCCACTCCTGTCCTCTCTGTTCCGCCACTTGCTCCTTTTTCCTCTTCTGTGGCATTTTTTCCAGGCCATTGTCTTCCTCTTCCCCTTCCTCGCCGTGACTGGAATTGTGGAGTAGGGCGGTTCCGCTCCCAATATCGTTGTTGTAATATGAGGCGCATGTCCCCTAAAAAAGGCATCCTTTTGGCGTTCTCATTTTCATCTCTGGATAATTTTTCATTGGATACTGTGGAGGACGCTAAACTGGACATACTTGACCAAGCCATTTGTTCTTTTAAACCATCAAATTTCCTAGCAAATGAGAAGATGCGGCCTTCCGCATAATCATTCGTGTCTCTAATGAATTTAGAGTGTTTCCTGTCCATTACCGTTTCCTCATGTTTTTCTATTTCTGTTTCAAGATTCTCCTTGAATTTCGTCATTTCTGATGTTAGTTTTAGCGCGGTTAGGTCTTTTTCCACTTCCTGCAGTTCTTCCTTTAGCTTCTCCAAAGCTATGTCAATATGTTTAATTAGGATAGCAATTAATCCCAATGATGATTGCAGTATGTGCTCACCCCACTCTTCTAACAGTTCATTAGATGCATCATTGTTATTAGGCATCAATAAAATTATCAGACCCCTGGGCACCATCTTTGCTTCCAGGTATTTTTGTAGCGTGATAATTTCCCTGGGCAACAAATTGCGTGGAAAGGAGGGTACAACTCTTCTCGTAAGACTTTCCAGAGTTTGTGCGGAAGTACATCAAGAGGGGACCCAGAGGATACACTATCCGCTAGGACACCAAACTCTGCAAAAGACGGGAGAGGGAAACTTTCCATCCTGGCTTTCCCAGCCTCCAACTCCAATATAGGAGGGTGAGCAGCCCCAGGTGTCGTGGGATTTAGGTTGCTCAGGATGGTCGCGATCTTGACTTCAAAGGCCTTGGCCAATAAATCGCATATTAGCTGAGAGGCTGGGATGGCGGTGGTAGCACAGGCCGGTCGTGACAGCTCGTTGACAATTTTAAACAAAGCTTGTGCTTTGTTTGAGGCTGACAGTAAAGTCTCCTCCAGAAACCTCGCTTTTGCACACTTAATCTGTGCTTTGTAGGCTGCCAGTTCCTGTTTGAAGAGAATCTTATCCGATGCCAGATAATGTCTCCTCCATCTCCGCTACGTCTGTTTGCACTGCTGTTTAAGTTGAAGAAGTTCCCTCGAAAACCATGGCATGGCAGTTTTTGTTCTGTCTCGCGTTTTTCTTAGCGGAGCCAGCCTATCCAAGGTGGTCTTAATTTGCTGGGTGAGCGCATTATAGCTTTCATCCGCATTGTCTGCCAGCTGAAAAACTTCAGCAAGCAGATTTGGAAGGCTTGCGCCTCTCAGAAGCCTGGACCATTGTCTCCCCGTCCTGGCCATTCCTGTGTTACTAGTTTTAGAGCAGCCCGTCGGTAGAGCCACCGAAAAGAGGACTAGGGCGTGGTCCGTCCAGCACTGCGGAAGGATATTGCTAACCTTTACCTGGCCAGCGTCACCAAATACCAAATCCAAAACATGTCCCATCTGATGACACTCTTACTACTGCTCTGGACGCATGAGTAAATGAAATGCTAAAGGTGAGTCACTCAGCTACGCACCTGAGAGCGCCAGTACTGTGGGACACCATGAAGAGACAGTACCACGGACAGAAGTTCCTGCACGCATGGTAACAAATGACTGCCTCAGAACCCCTAGAAAACGTCTTTCGTAGTCCGGCACTGCTTTAAATAGCAATCAGCAGTGTCTGCTGACTTGTTCAGACTTTTTACATGTTAATTTTGGACACCATATTAGAAGTGCCTCATGGAAACACTGGCCGGGGATGTGAAGCCGGACCCTATAGAGTCCTGTGTCAAACGCCTCCCAAGGAGCGGAACCCCACAAGCCCACAAAAAGTGGATGGGGGGTGCTCCGGATTGGGTGCCCCAAACAAGCAGCTAGCCGCCCAATCAGAACAGAGAGGCAAGTGGCAGGGGGTTCAAAAAGGGATGTTAGGTCCCTGTTGGGACATAGACCCCTCATCTTATTGGAATCACCTCGTTGCTGCCAGAATCGCATTGGAGTCGCTGCACCCTGCTCATAGAGAACCCAGAAGGAGCATCGGGAAGGAGGGAGTACGGCGCCAAGCGAACAGCAGGACTTCTGGGCGGTGAGGAAGCGAACCAGCCCAGGCAGCACAGTGGTGGACGGAGAAGGAAATAGCTCTGAACCCGCAGGAACCGGTCCTCGACCTTGAGGGAGCCAGTGGCGGTCACCGACAGACTGGACGTCGTGCAAAGCTGTGACTAGTTTTCCTGTGGCAACCAGGCAACGAGTGCGAAGCGACCTGCTTGAGGACATGGAGATCCTGCAAGATCTTCCGCCTTTGAACTGGGGGCGCAGGTTCGAGTATAGTCGTCGGCAAACTGTGATTGGGGACAGTGTGCACCAGACCCCGTCGCGGCTTGCACGAATGCAGGACATGCGCGGCCCAGGCTTACCGCATCGGTTACTTCTAAAGGATGTGATCCGGCTCAGCCGCTCGACGAAGGCGAGCAAAAGCGCGTTACCGGCAGGATCCAGCTAAAGTGGGGAGTTGCGATCGCCGACTACTGAACGGGATTCAGGCGGGAAGATACAAGAGAGTCCATCTAAGCAGCTGTACCATGTGGCAGAGGAGCTTCAGGAGTTTTTTTGTCTAGCAGAGCAAGTCACACAGCACAGCGAGAGGAAGCCATGAAGCGGAGCCAGAGCACAAAGCCGAGCAGAAGCCTCGCCCACTAGAGGAAAGGCAAAACAAGCATCTGAGCTATGGCAGGGAGACGCAGGGAAAGAAAATTGCCGGGGCGCTTTAGGGAGACACCTGGGAATAATGAGGTCACTGGGTCACGCGAAGAAGGAGCTGAGAAGGCCCTGGGAGGATTCTGTGCCGGAACTGGACAGCGATCTTGAGGTCTTATTAGAACAAGCAAAATGGTGGCAGCAGCTGCGGATATAAGTGTGGTGCGATGCGGTGGCAGTAAACTCTATAAGCCCCGTCCTTTTCAGGCTGGGGGGCCTGTTTTTCACTGGGGACGTCACTGAGAGAAAGAAACGAAAAAACAGGACCCCAATCCGAAAAAGACGGGGCTTAGATCGTCACTGGGACCTGTTCTCCAATGGCTGGCCGCCGTTTATGGAGCCAGCCAATGGAGAAGAGGAGCAGGGTTTACCCTCACTACTAAGAAACATAAAATCTTGCCAGCGAGATTGTGCATGTGCGTAGCCTACACTAGCCGAGACCTAAAAAGCACTATGATGCCGCCAGCGTGGACCCTGTCAAAGTGGATTTTGTTCTTTAAGCCATATTGCACAGCAGCCTACTTGCTGTGCAATATGTCTAAACAAGCAATGGCATAGCAAATAGGTCTTGCCTTTGGGACCTTATAAGTGTTTAGCCAGAGATATTGACTTTGCCTATGTCTTTAAGCTGTGCTGTACAGAAGTCTGCAGCATGCTGAAAAGTTATAATAAAGAAGTGTCAGAAGCATTTTTGTTACCTTATATATGACCAAGAAAGCATTACGTTCAACTGAATGACCATATTAAAAAAGTATTAACAATAAATAATGTCTTGAGTTTTTTTTTTCCTTTCAATGCTGGCAACTTCTATCTGCCTGTCCCAATGTCTGCTTGTTATTTTTTTTTGTTATGGGGGGCATACATAACAGGAGGGTGAAGGTTGGGAAATAGTACTGGTATAACAGTCAGTGAGAGAGTCAGTTAGTTAGTTAGTCAGTCAGTCAGAGAGTCAGTCAGTCAGTGAGAGAGAGAGAGCAAGAGAGTCAGTCAGTGATAGAGAGAGTGAGATAATCAGTCAGTCAGTGAGAGAGAGTCAGTCAGGGAGAGAGAGAGTGTCAGTCAGTGAGAGAAAGAAAGTGAAAGAGTCAGTCAGTTAGAGAGTCAGTCAGTGTGAGAGAGAGTCAGAGAGTGAGAGTGTCTGTCAGTGAGAGAGTCAGTCAGTCAGCGAGAGAGAGTTAGTCAGTCAGTTAGTGAGAGAATCAGTCAGGCAGTAAGAGAGTCAGTCAGTGAGAGAGTCAGTCAGTTAGTGAGAGAGAGAGCCAGTGAGAGAAAGATTGAGAGACTCAGTCAGTCAGTGAGAGAGAGAGTGAGAGAGTCAGTCCGTGAGAGAGAGTGTGAGTGAGTGAGTCAGTCAGTCAGTGAGAGAGTCAACCAGTCAGTGAGAGTGAGAGAGTCAGTCAGAGAGTCAGTCAGTGAGAGAGAGATTGAGACAGTCAGTGAGAGAGTCAATCAGTCAGTGGGAAAGTCAGTGAAAGTCAGTCAGAGAGTAAAACAGTCAGTCAGTGAGAGAGATTGAGAGTCATTCAGTTAGTCAATGAGAATGACAGTCAGTCAGTGAGAGAGTCAGTCAGTGAGAGAGGGAGTAAATCAGTGAGAGAGAGTCAGACAGTCAGTGAGAGAGATAGTGATAGAGTCAGTCAGTCAGCGAGAGAGTTAGTCAGTCAGAGAGTCAGTCAGTCAGTGAGAGAGAGAGTCAGTCAGTCAGTGAGACAGAGTGAGAGAGTCAGTCAGTGAGAGAGAAAGAGAGTTAGTGAGAGAGTCAGTCAGTGAGAGAGAGAGAGTCAGACAGTCAGTGAGAGAGAGAGTCAGTCAGTGATTAGTTCAGTCAGTCAGTGAGAGAGTCAGTCAGCCAGTCAGTCAGTGAGAGAGTCAGTTAGTCGGAGATTGAGAGAGTCAGTCAGAGATTGAGAGAGTCAGTCAGTAAGAGAGCGAGTCAGTCATTGAGAGAGAGAGATTGAGAGAGTGAGTCAGTGAGAGAGAGTCAGTCAGTCAATGAGAGAGTCTGTCAGTCAGTCAGTCAGTGAGACAGAGTGAGAGAGTCAGTCAGTGAGAGAGAGTCAGTGAGAGAGAGAGAGTCAGTCGGTGAGAGAGTCAGTCAGTGAGAGAGTGGAAGACCTGGGCTGGACTCTCTGGGTCACAGAACGGCGCAGTGTTCAAAACAAGATATATGGAGCATAACTTAATAATCTCTGTGCGACTTGGAGTCTCATTGTAACTAGCCCCAAGCAAACCATTAATATTGCTTAAGAACCGAAAAAGAAACATATACCACTACACCTGGGAAGCATGTTGTGCTGTAATTTCAGCCACATTTCAAACACCTGGTCACGCCATTGGATGGTGTTATGGGTGGAAACGGCCCTAGAACACGCAAAAGCAGAAATACAGGAAATTGCAGATCTAGAAAAAGAGTTACTGGGTGGGGACGGTGTAGCAGAGGCTAAGACACTACTGGACAAACTACACAAGACAATAGAAGACTTCAATACATTTGAACTGAAAAAGAAAGCAGACAAGGTGACAAAAGATATCAAGAACTTTAATAAGGAGAGAGCTTACCCCTACCTGAGGGAAGACTACTACACAACAGCAGGACCCCAAAATAAACAGAACACCAGAGGCAGATTCAGACGAAACCAGCCCATCACCTTTTCTGAATCATCTGGTGGCTTTGACGACTCAGACGCTCAACCCGGTCCCAGACACTCAGAATGCCATTTTGGACAGCCTTTTTTAGACCGCAGTGGGAAAACCAAAGGGAAAGTATGGTACCAATATGCAGGAGAGCGACAAACCAGGTGGAAACATTATCAGTGGGGCCCTCAACCATGCTAAGTCAGGACATAGAGACATCTACGGCCATTCCTATCTTCAACTTGTTGCAAAATGTATTGTCATCACCTGAAATATCATTATTGAGTAACCTTTGTCATAACTGAGCTTACACATTTCTTTGATCTAAAAACTGAACTTTTTCAGTTTTTTCGTAAAATACGTCTTAAACTACTCTTTAAGAATAAGGAGCCAATGACACATGAATCATCCACTTTTTACCCCATCAACACCATGATGCCACATGAACTGTTGACATTTAAGAAAATCATACTGGGAGAACTAGACAGTCTTAAAACCAGCCATTCTTTTGTACCATATAACATAACCATTCAAGCGAGATATGCCTTACAGTCCTTAAAAAACGACAATTCAATAACTCTAAAGCCTGCCGATAAAGGGGGTGGAATAGTGGTTCAAGATAGGAAAGATTACGATACAGACATCAACAAACAAATTAATGAAGAAAAACATTACAAAAAATGACCACAAATCCATTACCTGATATCAAAACAAAAATCTTGAAAATTACCACGGAAGGCAAAGGTGAGGGCTATATCAGCCAGAAAGAATTAGAATTTTTAAATGCAGAAAATACCAGAACCCCAGTATCGTATACTCTACCTAAAATCCATAAGAGCACTACTAATCCCCCAGGGCGACCGATACTATCAGGATGCGGGTACGTCCTGGAACCAATCAGCAAGTACATAGACTTTTTC
Source organism: Lissotriton vulgaris (assembly GCF_964263255.1). Classification (NCBI taxonomy): domain Eukaryota; kingdom Metazoa; phylum Chordata; class Amphibia; order Caudata; family Salamandridae; genus Lissotriton; species Lissotriton vulgaris. Next base: position 986,279,033 of record NC_141685.1, on the reverse strand, counting down.
ATAAAAGAGTTTGTGCCCATACAAGAAACATATGTTAGAGACACTATGTTTATGATGAACTTAGTAGATGGCTTACCTTACAACACAGATTCAGACTGGCTGGCCACATTAGATATCTCCTCACTATATACCAACATCCCTCAAAACGAAAGCATCAAGTTAATAGAGGATTTCTTAGAAACAAGGCCAAGGCTACTGCAGGTACCCACTTCTTTTATCATCTCGCTACTAAGTATCGCCTTGCAATTCAACTTTTTTGTATCTAGCTGTGTCTATTACCAGCAATGTTCTGGCACTAGTATGAGGTCTGTTTTGCGCTGAACCTGGCAAATATCTACATGAACGATGTGGAAAACAAATTTGTTTTTGACTGCTAACAACACCTACCTATCCAACATTAGATGTTAGAAAAGATATATTGATAAAAAAAATTCATTTGGTCTGGGACCCCTACAAACATTTACGAATTTGTGAGGTATTTGAACACCATTCAGACACATTTGACTTTCACCTCCACCATTCACAGAACATGTATTGCCTTCTTAGACCTTAAGATACAATATGAGAATGGCTCCCTATTTACGTCCTTGCATAGAAAACCAACGGAGAGAAACACCCTCCTATCTTACTAAAGCCAGCATCCAAGAGCACTGCGAGATGGCTTACCGTTCGGTCAATTTTTGCGTTTATGCAGAAATTGTAGATATAAAAAAGATTACATGGCAGAGGCAGAAATACTCAATTCCAAATTGGTGGCAAGAGGATACCCCAATAGGATAGTCCGACGATCATTAAAAAGAGCGTGATTCTGTCCCAGAGAAGAATTGCTAAAGACCAAAGAAAAAAGTCTATGGACAAACTTATAGGTGTGACAACCTTTGGAGTACACTCCAATAAGGTCCGTAGTTTGATCATGAAAAACTGGCACATAATAAAAAGTATTGACTCTTCCATTGAAGCACCTCTCTTTGCGTTCAAAAGAGGTAAAAATTTTAAAGACCACCTTATCCACTCCTCTACAGAAAAGATGACACAACAAACAAATATGTTGCAATCAGCGTGGAACCTGCCTGAAATAAAGGGCCATTTTTTCTGTGCCAACTGGGTTGCATGTCCCTTTACATCTAATACGATTTTTTTAACACAGTAATGTAAAACATACCCTCCAATCGTTTTGTAACTGTAACACAAGAAATGTGGTCTACTGTATATGGTGCCCGTGCAGCCTGCCATATATAGGACGGACGCAACAGCCTTTCAAAGCACGTATCGGGCAACACAGAAGCCGGATACGGTGTACAGTCTTAAATGCACCATTGGTTTCACATTTCTCTGAGGCCAACTACACACCTGATGAGATTAAATGGCAAGTCATTGAGAAAGCCAACATCCCTTTAAGAGGTGGGGCTATGACACAAATCCTACAATGTTTGGAATGCCGTTGGATAGAAAGAACCAACTCCATTATTCATGGATTGAATTTCGCCGAAGAATGGCGGGGATTTGTAATTTCACAGGGTTGATGCAAACTATGATTCTCCAGCGACACTGCTCAGAGGAAACATAGCACATTGGTCTCAGTACACCCTCGAAGATTTGCCCTAGGTGCACGGTATGGCTGTTAATGTCCCCCCACAACTGATTTAACTTCGATGTAGCCCACCTACATAATAACCCCACTCTATTACTGTCTCTATAAATCTTCTTGTAAATACCGGCACAATTTATCTTTTTAATTTTCTTTTCCCTAAATTGTGCTTTTTGGAAATGTATAGGAGATAAGTTTTTCCCTATAGTTAAGTATTGTTAGAAATGTGGCCCAGGTTGTATGAATAAAATATATAAGGCATATCACAGATAGTGCACTTTTATCGTTATATCAATGCAGATCGATTTGAGAGAACTTCGCTGATTCATTCCAAAGGTGAGCGCCCTTCCTGCATGGCGGCCCCCGCTGCCAGCACGCGCCTTGTCACCCATATTATTGCCACATTATAGACTTGTGGCGGTCCACATCCCCAGCCATTTATAGTTCCATGACTACGGGTTGTAAAGGTAGTTAATGCCATGCCCAAACCCATTGTATCAGTTATAGCGCTGCAATCCCCCTCTGTCACCGTAATTAACACGCCGCCACTGCATCCTAATTATCACTATGGGAAGGAGTTGGGCTATCATTAACCTTTGGCATTACTCCACAGAGTAATACATTTCCCGTGGCACGATTGGTCCCGCGGCTGTTTTGCAATTCTGATAAAAAGAATTAATGTTAATACAACGTCTGCAAGGCCCTCTTTCTTTCTAACACCACCATAACCCGTTTTGTGATTGTGCATATTATTATAATTATAGACTAGCTTAACTATCCGCTGGAACCGTTGTTTCCGTTACATGTGCTGTCATTTACAGCATGGCTGGACTGGCTGTATCGGGCACCGGACATTTCCCCGGTGGGCTGCCAGGGTCAGGGGTCGGTTTTGGGCCCATGGGAGCCGATTTTGTTACAGGGCCGTTTTTGCAGCATAGCTCCTATATCGACCGCTGTAACAAAACCGGCTGTGGCAAACAGCTTGGCCGACCCCCCCTTGGGGTCCGGCCAAGCACTTTGTCAGGGCCGGTTTGTGTTCCCAGTCCGGCCATGATATACAGTGGGAAAGCCAAGGTACATTTAGACACGGGTAGTCCACAAGGAATACAGAGCATAGTCAGAGACAAGTATAACACAAACAATTGAGGGAACCGACAACAGGCAAAACAATGAAGTAGAGGAAGCAAGTATGAATGCAAACTAGTAGTATAAGCGAGAGTAAAAGAGTCAGTCAGTCAGTGAGAGAGATTGAGAGTCAGTCAGTTAGTCAGTGAGGAAGAGAGTGAGAGTCAGTCAGTCAGTGAGACAGAGTGAGATAGTCAGTGAGAGAGAGAGAGTCAGTCAGTGAGAGAGAGAGTCAGTGAGAGAGAGAGTCAGTCAGTCAGTGAGAGAGAGAGTCAGTCAGTGAGAGAGTTAGTCAGTCAGTGAGAAAGTCAGTCAGTGAGACAGAGTGAGAAAGTCAGTGAGAGAGAGTTAGTGAGTCAGTCAGTGGGAGAGAGAGAGTCAGACAGTCAGTCAGTGATAGAGAGAGTCAGTCAGTCAGTGAGAGAGAGAGTCAGTCAGTGAGAGAGACATTCAGTCAGTCGGTGTGAGAGTCAACAACCCGTCAGCCACTGCGAGAGTCAGTCAGTCGGAGAGTGAGAGTCAGTCAGTCAGTGGGAGAGTGAGTCAGTGAGAGTGAGATTGAAAGAGTGAGTGAGTCAGTCAGTCAGTGAGAGTCAATCAGTCAGTGAGAGAGTCAATCAGTCAGTTAGTCAGTGAGACTGAGGGAGAGAGAGTCAGTCAGTGAGAGAGAGAGAGAGAGAGAGAGAGAGAGTCAGTGAGAGAGAGAGCCAGACAGTCAGTCAGTGAGAGAGAGAGTCAGTCAGTCAGTGAGAGAGTTAGTCAGTCAGTGAGACAGAGTGAGAAAGTTAGTCAGTGAGAGAGAGTAAGTGAGTCAGTCAGTGGGAGAGAGAGAGTCAGACAGTCAGTTAGCGATAGAGAGAGTCAGTCAGTCAGTGAGAGAGAGAGTCAGTCAGTGAGAGAGACAGTCAGTCAGTCAGTCGGTGAGAGAGTCAATCAGTCAGTCAGTGAGAGAGTCAGTCAGTCGCAGAGTGAGAGTCAGTCAGTCAGTGAGAGTGAGATTGAAAGAGTGAGTGAGTCAGTCAGTCAGTGAGAGTCAATCAGTCAGTGAGAGAGTCAATCAGTCAGTTAGTCAGTGAGACAGAGGGAGAGAGAGTCAGTCAGTGAGAGAGAGAGAGAGAGAGACAGTCAACGAGAGAGAGAGAGAGAGAGAGACAGTCAGTGAGAGAGTCAGTGAGAGTCAGAGGGTCAGTCAGTGAGAGAGTGAGAGAGTCAGTGAGAGAGAGAGAGACAGTGAGAGAGTGAAAGACTTGGGCTGGACTCTCTGGGTCACAGAACGGCGCAGTGTCACAAACAAGATATATGGAGCATAACTTAATAATCATAACTTACTGGAGTCTCATTGTAACTAGCCCCAGGCAAACCAGTGATATTGCTCAAAAAACGAAGAAGAAACAAATACCACTACACCTGGGAAGCAATGTTGTCTTGTCATATACAGTGGAAAAGCCAAGGTACTTTTAGACACGGGTAGTCCACAAGGAATATAGAGCATACAAAGACAAGTATAACACGAATGACTGAGGGAACCAACAACAGGCAAAACAATGAAGAAGAGGAAGCAAGTATGAACGCATGAACGCAAACTAGTAGGATAAGCAAGAGAGTGGTAACAACCGCCCCTGTTGGCAGACATCCATCCATATTTCAAGAGAACCTTAATAAGGATCCACAGTGGGAGGTACAATGAAAGAAACACAACTAGAAGAGATCTCACAACTATATGAGGAATCATTAAAAGATGGATAAACCACATGATGGGTTGAAAACGATGTAAACATGCCAAAGCCTTGTTTACCCCAAAACGTGTGCCACTTTGAGAGATGTGATGAAATTGGTGTTTATAGACAGTATAGATGTTGCAACGGGTAAAAAAGTGGACCGGTATGGGGAAGTTGCTTTTCTGTCTTTACTCTCCTTGCCATTTATGAACTGAAAGTAAAGGTCACACTGTCGGAATACATTGTAACTTTCAGCAAGCGCGGTCCGCGGTTCCTAAATTGAAACCGGACCGCGCTACAAAGAACAAACAAAGAAGAGTGGGAGGGGACAAACATGGAGCGCAGGCTGCTAACTAGTAACCTGATCCACGACGAGGGAGGAATGCATCTGCCAGCCTGCGCGCCGCTGCTCGTTCAAGAGAGCAAAACACTATGGGAGTGAACATTTGAAGAAGAGGTGGGACATGCACCCACTTTTGGCCATTTGCGTGCTTTCACTATTGAAAGACACACGCAAAGGCCAATCAGATGTGTGGGAGGAGTCCGACCCACATGGAGAAGTTTTGAGCCGTCACAAGAAGCCTCGCATATGCGCTAGGCTCGCCCTAAAAAGTGCTGGCTGGGTGTGGGCAGGGAGGGAACAGAAACAACGTCAACAAGCGAGGGGTTAAAGCAACAACAGAGAGGTGCGTTGGAGGAGGGAGCAAACAGCATCCATCAGCGCGAGGAGGGTGTGAGGGTGTAAACAATACAGGGGAGCGGTGGGGGAGGATGAGAGAGGCAACAAAGGACAATGGGAGGAGGGCATGAGGTAAGGGTATGGAGAGGGATATTGTACAGGGCCATTCACTCCTTTAGAGAGTATGCCAAAACTTTTTTTTTTTAAAGTACCTGGACCAACGCGTAGCTAGTGGAAGGCCTCTGGCCGCAAACACGAAGCTATGATAGACCAATGCTCCACATTATGGACAGAACCCCTGGGAAGTAGGAAGAAGGGGACTAGCAGTCGGAAAGGAAGCAGGATGCATAACCAATGAGAAGCAAGGAAACAAGAGTGACATGGAAACCAACAAATGGTAAGTATTGGTAAATAATAGGTGGACTCTAAGCCCGTTTTAAAGCTTGTTTTATTAACAATAGATTTTGCTCACAGTGTGTGCGCACTGTTGAGGTGAAACCTAAAATTGAACACACAGAAAGTTTAAAAAAAAAAAAAACAGGCACGGACTGCTAGAACTGTATCACCAGTCCGCTCTCTTGAAAGTTATTGTTTATAATATTTCTTTGTTTTACTGTCCCAGGCGGGTCACCGTGTTTCTTCTGAACAGAAGGAAATCAGTGGTCCAGCAGCACTGGGAGCTAGAGGCCGCTCTGAAAAGTAAGCGACTATCACTCTAAAAATAAAAAAATAAAAAACAAGAATTGACAAATCCAATTGATCTCACCATGTGAGATCGATTAACTTTGTCAGCCATGTTGTACAGTACGGGCTGATGTGCATTGCATAGTATGGTATCATATTGCCTGTCATTGTATAATATATTATGGTATGGTATGGTAGCGGAAATAGTGGCAAACGCCACAGCCATGGAGGGTCAGAGGGAGGGTGCAAAGTCAACACAAAATGAGATGTCTCTTATACAACAAAAACAATAAAATTAAGAAAAATATAATGAACACAATACACTTGCTGTCACAGTGAAGTGTTTGCAGCAGGATGCAGTATTATGGCGTACTTCCTCTAAAAAAAAAAAAAAAAAAGCAGTACTTAAGCATGCTCCATAGGAGGGACCAACACACAGAGAGAAAATAAAACCAGCATGTGCTAACCAAACAAAAGCATGGAAATAAAATTGACGATGAAGCCAACCAATGATAATCAATGGGCTGTCTCTAAGCCCACTTTAAGCTAACAAATTCCTCATAAGCAACAGCGCATTTGCTGTCTCAGGTGAGACCTAAGAACTAAGGGTATGATTTAGAGTTTGTCTGACTGGTTACTTTGTGACGAACATGACAGAGACCCTGTCTTCCAAACCCTTAGACCACCCACTCAATTTTGAGTTGGGCAGACCATCAGTTTTCTGATAGTGTCCCGCAGAGTCTACTGTCGGAGTAGGGGGCCATCAGAGTAAGGACATTAGACCGCCTGCGGACAGTCTTATGTCAATTTCTTTTCTGGTCGACACTGCCAAATAAACACACAGAAAAGGTTGTGGGGGCCATTAGTTTGCTGTTTTTTATACACAAACTTCTGCTTTGACAAATTTGGAAAAACAAAAGGTTTGATGCACTGGCACCTAAAAGACGGCAGCCACACAGCAAGCTTTCAGTGCATTCACATAGATCACTGCTGGCCCAGCACATCTTCTGTCCCTCAGGTTGGAGGACGTAATGTCCTCTGCCACCCTGATTGGCAGAGTAAAGACCACCAAGTGCTAAATCAGTCTCCATGCCTAGAATGGAGAAAGAAAAATCTGACAGGAAGGCTAAAAGGAAAAGAGTGGACCACCAGCTCTGGCACTGGAGCACGCTCATTTGTAGGTGGATGTGCAAATGTACACAAACAACATACCTTCACTCACAGTGAAACAGAGCCAAAAACTGAAGTGGGCTGACAAATTGCATGTGTCTTCGTTTGTCATGGGTGGAAGCAAAACATGAATGACAAATACACCAGTACATGGAGAGGGTTGACTGAAGCCCCTCTGTATGTATAAGTATGTGTGTATTATTTGTATGATTAGTTTTGAATACCTGAGGTTCTAAACCAGACTTAAAACATGCTCTAGATATTGTATTGTTAGAATTGAGAGATGCCCAATCAATCACCCTCAATCGTGTACATTGAGTTCAGCAGGTAATATACTCATACATGTTCATCCCGACAGGCATAACTCACTTCTTTACTCAAGGGACACCCCTACTGGGATCATTCAGTAAGAGAATTACATGAGAATCATTGATATCCTCTTTTAAGAGCAGTACCAAAGACATATGTGTTCCTGCTTCCTTTTAAGGTCTCGCTGAGCCAGCGCATGCGCTGCTCGGAGAGACTTGAGTAGGTGCATTTTCAAAGTGCGACTGGCTGGCCTAGCGCTTGCGTTTACGCGAACGTGCACGCACGCAGCCGCCATCTGTCCTCACATCTTTCGCTTTGATCGAGATCGCAATCACTTTTGCTTTCATGGCCGCACGGCCATTACTTTTCCGGCCGCGCGGCCAATGCTTGTTTTTCCTGGCACCATCCTTGGACACTGTGTGCCCTTAGTAAGTTACTTCCTCCACATTTTTGCACTTTTCCTTTCTGATCGTCAAACCCATTTCTGAGCGCTGGCAGTACTTGGTGCTATTTCTTTTTTACATTTTCGAAATCATTCATATGAGATCTTGAAACATGCATCATTCTATTTATCCTTCAAGTGTTGATGAAACTTCTTTGTGAAATAGCAGAATCGAACACTAATCCAAAAGGCCCCCACATAGTCAGTATTCAACTTTTGGTGCAACAAAAAATGTTTGATGTCTCGACATAGGACGTTGTGCAAACTGATATTATGCTGCAGATCGAACAGAATAGTAGGAAATGTTTCCACTGCTTGAGGCCTCTCATTTCAGTGGCGAGGTAATCCCTCTATAGGCGCTAACATGTTTTGGACCCAAATCGGGATTCTACGTCGTGGTAAAAGTTAAGCACTTTTCTCACCCATCCCAATTTACCAGGTAAAAGCTTAATCGGTGTGAAGAAAATAGTGCACATGCACAGTTTTGAAACTCTAAATATTGGGAAAACATGCAGTATTAGAGCAGTAATGTGAGGTCAAACTTGGAATGGGGAGGAAAATACTGCACCCCAGATATCTGTATTTACTGGATGCGGTATTGTCACCCAAAATACTGGGAATTCAGATTGAGGCCCACACTATTGACAGCGCCTCAACTATATTTGATATAATGGATAGCAGTCCACCTATGTATTTCATTTTTGATTTTAAGTCTACAAAGCTCAGATATATGTATTTATATATGTTTTTTTTAACCTTCTCACATATTAGAGTTGTTTTCAACCGCAAACATTTCTCCTTGATATATTTTTAGAACATATTTTTTCAACCCCTTTAGGGGTCGTCCTCTAATATGAACTTTTATTACTTGGTGTACCACATTTAATGATTCTACTTTAGAAAAAAAAAATTGATGCTGGAATCCTCTCACTTTTAATAACTTCTCATTATACTCCTGGACAATCTTAATATTTTTCACAGCACTCAGCCACGGTTTGTGCAGCGCATAACACTCCTTTGTTCTTTGATGTGACTACTCCAGTAATGATATATTTTTGAGACTTGTATATCCTAATATCAGTTTCCTTCCTTTTAATTAAAATGTATCCAGCTCGTTGTCCAATTATCTTCATAAGCTATTTCCATGTGCACCTGGTTTAATGTCAGAAGGTTGCAATGTCATAATGTCCCTCTTTAATGTCTTAACACTCCTTCTTATATATAAAGGTACATAGTATGAGCGTTTGCCTACCAATTATCCTATTTTTATTGCATTGATTTTTATATGACAATGTGGTCCATCCTTTTAAGATCCAATCGTTAAACATTTCCTTCTTACTCTTGATTTTGTTCTATGGTAGACAAACCTCCTTTTTAGGTCTCACCTAGAGTCAGATTTAGCTGTCTTTTCCTGAACGCGTATGGTCTAAAATACAATACGTACAGAGAGCGTTGCATCTGCCCCTTCCACACGACTTAATAGTTTTCTTATCTGTCTTAGTTACATGCCCCATGTCTTGATGCCTTCCTTCATATTCTTTAGTTTGCCATCCCTGGAGCATTATTGCTTTACTACGTTTCTGATTGGAGGACCTGTATCCTTCCACTGCTGACATCGGGGAACAAGTTCCTTATTTTCGTTTTAGTACTGTATGGGAGAGCATCTGTTTGTTTTTCTCCCTCTCCCCATCTGCTCACTCTTCTCATATGCCTGCGCTCTTTGTTCTTGCTTGTCTGCTCATCCTTTGCTCCCACTTCACTTTTCTCTATACTTATTTACCTTTTTTTAAATGAAAAGTTTTTGCCAAGGTCCCTGCAACATGACTCTTCTGATAGGATGCTTGCTTATTTCTTTGTCCCACTCCTATTTTCTTCTTTAAAAAAAAAAGAAATTGCCATTCAAAAAAAGGCTGCTGGCCAACTTGGAAGAATACATTCAACGTAAACAAACGGCAGAATGGCTACCGGTGTTCTGCGGCATGTGCAAGGACGAGTGACCATCTTGGAGTGCTTTTTAGGTCTTGCCTAGGCATTGCTTAAGCAGTTTCTTCAAGACATGCTGTATTCAGGATATATTCATGACAACGTCATTTCAAAAAGTAACAAGCATTGGCATAGCCATTAGGTCTCGCCTTTGGGACCTTATAAGTGTTCAATAAGGTCCCAAAGGCGAGACCTATTGACTATGCCAATGCTTGTTAGTGGTTGTCTTAAGTTTGTACTCACAATTGCCTCCATATTGGTCTTCCTCAGTGCTTCAGCTGCTCAGCCTACACCGGCTCAATTCTTCCTTCTACTAGGCTATTTGTCTTGTACCTAATATGCTCTGAAATGCTGTATAAGTTCATCCTGACAAGGCATGGCATGACTAGCAGGTGGGGGTGCTTGGTCTGGGCAAGATGGTAGAATAGTTGCTCGGGGAAAGAGCTGTAGCACCGTGCAATGAAACCCTGACACAACAAGCCTCATGGACGTTACGGACACTCTCCATTAGGCTCTGCCAGCGACTTGAACAATGGAGCAGGGGTAAGCAGAGCACAACCCACTCGGCGTGATGAAGAGGGAGCTGGGGCCTATGGAGAGAGATTTACCTCAGCGCAGCCTTGGGATCGGCCCTACTCAGCCTGAGGTGGAAGTGAAGATACCTACCAATGCGTCACCTTCAGAGAATGACCAGATAAGAATTTAAGATCTGCCCTCCTCAGTGAGACAGTGGAATATGGTGGTTGATAGCTGTGGCCGGTCATTAACTACTGAAGCGTGGGTTTAAGTGCTGAAGGTAGCACCCCCGCAGGGCCAGCTGTGAGTTAAGCAGCCATGATGGACTGGCCCGTGTGACCTGTGTGGTGGGCTCGCCCTGCACGCCAGCTTGAGTTACGGGTAGAAATGCTCCATTTCCCTGCCATGTTCTGTTGTAGACTCATGAACACTACTCAAAGGCAGCGGATTTATTTACAAGCAGATTGTGCCGCCCTGTGTTACTTTTTTGAGGTACTGGCAGCACAATTGGCTTGCCGATATTTACAAGGCCACATAAAGTCACCCTGCGTGACTTTTCATGACCTTGTAAATATGGGCCCATTTCACCCATTGCTCCGCTTGAAAGGAGAGTTCCCAAGCAACATCAATGGAAATTGACACATGCCCAGATTTACAACATTTAGTAAAACTTAAAATGCATCAGAAGCACCAAAGAATGGTACAATGACGAGAAGCATTTTATTGCTCCTCGTTTTCTTTTCTCTTTCTATGTGAAAGAGGAAAATGCCATTAATTACTGTTTTTGTACAGTAAGGTGTCCCTTCCTGCACAAAAACAATAATCCCCGCTGTGCAGGCACCCTTGCAAAATGATGCAAGGGTGCCCGCACTGGCAATGGCACAAGGGCAGCCAATGGTGCACCAGAGCAGGGTAAATCACAGGGATGGGTTGTATTGTTGTCGATTAGACTCATCCCTGTGCTTTGAAAATGATGCAGCATGGCGCAGCTAAATGTGTTGCGGCACAGTACGGTGTCATTTTCTTATAGATGAGGCCCATAATTTCTAAAATTGGATGCTACCTTCCCCCAGTCACTGTGTGCATTCCTGTAAACATCTGCGCTGTGCATGGGCGGTGAAGACTTGAATTCTCAGAAGCTACAAGTTTTAGATTTGTCCGGAATCTTGGGCTATTCTTTATTTACGCTACATACCTATGCGGAACTGGAGAAGTTGGAGTGCTGAAACATCTTCTGGCTCCACCCCCTGTTTGCAGTGAAATTGCAACCTCAAGAGATAGCCAGGGGGAAAACTGATATTTGATTCGATTTAACTGAACAAACTGGTTGTTTCCCCGATCATTGTAGACAGGATCCTTGCGGGGTGATCAGTACTACTGTTGCTGCAGGACAGCAAAGCAGAAACTAAGTGTACATTCGTAATAATTTTTGAGATGGGAAAACCAAAGAGCAGCTAGCAATTCATGCAAAAACATGCAAGGTCCACCACTGGCCAGTTGTAGAATGGATGACAATCGCCAAACAACAGAAAGGCCAACAACCACTAAGGCAATGCCTCTGTAACCCGTTGACAAATTGGAAGCAATACTGGAGCCAATAACAGCCTAACGAGCAGCATTAGAAACCAAAATGGATGGTGCAGCTATAGACTTAAATCTCAATAGAGCTGAGCAGACAAAGTTTGTACAGAGGCTGATGGAGGTGGAATCGGCAATGGCTAGTACAAGACCCAGCTTGCAGGAACTGCAACAACATTTCACTGACTTTAGAAGACAAATGGAAACTCTGGAACAAAGGGCCAAAGACAGAAAGAGCTGATTCAGAAGGAACAACAAGCAAAGGGATGATTCAGAAGGAACAACATGAGGATTGTGGGACTACCAGAAAATGTAGAGACTGAGTGTGCTCCAGGGGCCTATCAAAACACAGAGTGGCATTGGCTTCCAGAAAACCAATTCTTTCCTCGTGACCAGTGGTTTCAAAATTCCTATGGATGCAAACACAAGGGAAAGGGGCCCACTTGAAGTAAGGAGGTGTAATGTGTTTTTATTTCCTGACTACACGGTTAGATTCCAGAAGAATAAGGATTCCATTGAGGATAAAAAGAACCTTCAAATTCTTTTCCTCAAATTCATGTTGGTGTTTCTGTCTCAGCTCAGAGTTATTGATAACAGGATGTTGCACTTATTTTATGTTGCCTAAGGACGCCTTTGCCTGGATGATGAATAAAGCCATGGAAAGTAAAGTCAAACTAGACTCTCCATGGGAGTGTGTTAGACACACGAGGAGACTAAACAGATTGACAAGATGGTTAGAAAGCAAACCCACATCCAACCAAGTCAAGTCTGAACAACTGAAGATGATAGAAAAAATATTAAAATGGAAACATACAGCAAGAATCACATAATGAACAATCAGATCTGGAGAATGTGGAAAATGGATCCCGAGTTGGAATTGGGGACTCCGAATTTGAGCTTGACAGGAGAGCTCTTGTGACCTCGAAACTAGTTGATGATTTGTTTTGACTAGTACTGGGAATGTTGCAGGGGTACCTGGAAAGGAGAGATGACTGGGAAATGATCTGTTCTGATGATAGCAAAAGACTTTTGTGGATCTGTGGTCTGCATGTTGTAAACAAGATGTTGCCATTATGAGTAGTTCACACCTTTCTATTACCGGCGCAGGTGCTCTCATTTGTGAAGACTTCTCTTTTCTTCTTACTCTTGTGTTTCTTTCTGCTGTCCTACACGGGCCCACAAGAGGTCTAAAAGGTGACTGTTGTTTCAAAGTTACTGGTTATTAAATTAGTTTTGAGCCTTTGGATTGTTGAAATGTACAAGCTCTGCATTTGTTACATGCATGTTTGCAAACATATGCCGTCTTTTTTTGGAGTGTTACATAGGTGGCATTAATTAAGTGTGGTGCTGTCGCTGGAGGTTGGATATCTTACCGGAATGAGGAATATTCCCTGTGTTGCTCATTCTTCTTTATGAAATGATGTTATATTGACTTAAATAGCTAATGCAAATGTACATGAATACAAGATTGTGATGTGGAATGTTAGTGGTATGGGGAGCATGACTAAAGGATATCAAATATACTCCACCTTATGTCGGTGTGGTATACACTTCATGTCTGCAAGAAACACACCAGGGAAAATAAGAGGGAGCAAAGATGTACAATCAGAGAAAAGGGCATTTGTATTGCACAGTGTACTTGCCCTATGCCAGGGTTGCTTTGGTTTGGATTAAACAGGGCACACCATATGCAACGTAAAAATTACATATGGATCCCAATGGGAGATTTGGTTTTGTTGATGATTTTCAAGATGTTAAAACACTCACAATGGTTAGAATCTATGTGTCCAACTCTGACCTGGGTGACTTTTACTCCTCTCTCTATGAGCAGCTGGTGCCCGGAGTGCACTTGGCTTCGCTATGGGGTGGGGACTTTAAAAGAGTCCCTGACAAAATCATTGATAGATGGTGGCATGGGTAGCTAACTGAAGCCTGTAAGACATGCTACAGACTACACACATTATTCAGGAGAACACAATCCCGATTGGATCTGGTGGTACTGTACATTTAGCAGGATCCCTACTGAAGATAGACCATATGGCTAAGGTGCTTTCAGACGACACACCTATAGTTGTAAATCTAAATGGGACTTGGGCATGCTGTGCATACCGGCCTGCAAGCTATAGCCGGTGGCTTTCTGAATGAGTTGCAGGCTGAGGAACTGGAATCACCAATTGGTATGTGTTGGAAAATGGCCCTCTCTGCAGGGTCACCCCAAATGTTTTGCCTTCCTCCTCCTCTTTTACAGACCTAATTTTTGCTGGTTTTAGGACTCTGCACACTTTACCACTGCTACCCAGTGCTAAAGTGCATGTGGTCTCTCCCTAAATCATGGTAACATTGGCTCATACCCAATTGGCATATTTAATTTACCTATAAGTCCCTAGTAAAGTGCACTACATGTGCCACAGGCCTGTAAATTAAATGATACTAGTGGGTCTGAGCACTACTTGTGCCACCTACATAAGTAGCCCTCTAACCATGTCTCAGGCCGCTTGCCACTGCAGTGCCTGTGTGTGCAATTTACTGCCACTTCGACTTGGCATTTAATGCTACTTGCCAAGCCTTAAACTCCCCTTTTATCACATATAAGTCACCAGTAAGGAAGGCCCTTTGTAACCCAAAAGGCAGGGTGCTATGTTAGTAAAAGATAGGACCTGTACTTTCATGTTTTACATGTCCTGGCAGTGAAAGGCACCCAAATTCATTTTTCACTAATGTGAGGCCGACTCCTCTCATAGACTAGGTATTGGAAGTTCCCTTACATGCTTCTAAGTGATAATTCATGATCCCAGGGGCATAGGCCTATCATGTTTGGTATGAGTGGAATAGTAGTGATAAATGCGCTTTGCTGGTAAGGTTGGATTTAACAATACTAGTGCAGAAAGGCCGCTTTTTTAGAGTGGGCATTTTTCTGCTCTTAACTTTGCTCACTGTGCTTCAGCATGTCTCCAATACACATCTGGATGGGGTGGCATTTCCCATTCATGCATTCCTCCCAGACAGCCATAAACACATAAAGGCCAGAGGTGGTTGCATCTATTGGCATCAATCTGCATTCCGAATGCTGACCTGGGCAGATGGGAGGAAAGGGGGCTCACACTGGGACAGCAAAGAATAATGATCTGACCCCACACAAATGGCTGGTGATCTTCGTAGATAATCTGGCAGACAGGACTGTTTTGAAAGGGGTACCCGGGCACTTCAAAACCACTCTTTGAAGTTTCCCGCACATCAAAGGCACATTTGGGTATAAGTACTGGGTCTCTGACCCTCTCAAATCAGTCACTTCTGCACCTACACCAAATCTCTGTCAGAATAACTGCGGTGCTGCTCAAAGGACTCAACTGGATTGTTTTCCTGGGAGGACTGCTGCCAGGTTGTTGCCCTGCTGCCTGTGGTTCTCTGACTCTGCTGAAGAAGAGCTGAAATCTTCCTTTCCTCCAAAGTGATCTCCAAGGGCTTGTTAGCTTGCCTCCTGTTTCCGAAGTCTCAGGGACACAAAAGACTTTCTGCAGTTCTGTTGGTGCTACTGGACTTTGCCTTCTGTGAGTCCTACCTTTGCCTGAGGTGCCCCCTCCAAGTTCTGGGCCTCTGAAGTGGGTTCTGCAGCTGAGTTTCTGCTAAGTCCGACATGAAGCAGCAGGAACCAATGCCGAAATATGCCCAGCCTCGCCGAGCAGACTGCCCCCCCAGGATCTAAGGTACTGTGTTCAGCGGGCCCAAGTGGGTCCCTGTAGCCAGCCCATGTTCCATTGCAGTCTGCCTGAATTTTGGATTTGCACCTGTCCCTCACCACCTGAATTAACCTGCTTCTAAGCACTTTATCGCATTTATTCCTACAACCGCCAATATCTCAATTTCAACTTGATGGATTTTCATTGTTTTGAGTTTGTTTACTCAGATACATAGTCTCTATTTTTCTACACTGCTGTGGAGTCTTTTTGTGGGGTATTTACTGTGTCATTGTATGAGTTATTGCACAGATACTTTACACATTGCCTTCTGAGTTAAGCCTGCCTGCTCTGTAACAAGCTAGTGGAGGGTGAGCACAGGATTATATAGGTTAGCGTTCTGACCAACCCTGACTAGGATTGGGGTCCTTACTTGGACCGGGAGCATACCTCTGCCAACTAAAGACCCAATTTCTGATAGTATGAAAGAAACTAAAGGTTCAACAAAGGGAAGACGCTTGGCAGGGATGGACTTCCAGCATTATCTTATACCACGTATGCCGGGTTGCTGGCTCTCAAACTGCAGAAATTGTATGAGCTGGCCTGCACGATTGGGGCCCTACCACTAACAACAAGAATGCCATTATAGTGGCGACCCCCAAGGTAGGACAGGACCCACTACATACAAAAGTGTATGGCTCCCTCTCAATGCTTACTTTAGACCATAAAGTGTTGGCCAAGATATTGACCAACAGGCTAATGCCCCTGAAGACAGACCATGTTCAAAATGACCAGACGGGATTTAAACCCAGTAGATGCACAGCTATGACCATTGTGCACAGCTATGACCATTGAATGCCTTATCCGTGTTCTGGAATAGTGTCCACAAAGAGACACACCACCTTTTATGATGTCATATATATGGAGAAGTCTATTGACACTCCGAATTGGGAATATCTTTTTAAGGTGTTGGCAAACATTGGAGTTGGAACAGAAATGTTGAGATGGATCTATTTATTGCATAGTCGACCAACGGCTAGAAATAGGATGGGTAGGATAATATTAGAGAGATGGGAGACAGGAAGGGGAACACATCAGGGCTGTCTGCTTTCCCCTCTTGTTTGCCCTGGCTCTGGAACCGCTGGCAACAACATTTAGCCAAAATTCAGAATGCTGTGAGATATCGATAGACCAAGAGACATGTTATCTTGCTGTATTTAGTCGACATTCTGTTTACCTGAGAAGAGCGATAGTGGGCATTGATGTGGTATTACAGGTGCTATGTGACTCTGCGGAAGTATCTGGGCTGAAAATCAACATAGACAAGGCTTGTCTTTATTTACTGAAACAACTGAATCGAGCTTCCCCCAAATCTGCAATGATCTCATATATTGGGTTTGATAAAACAATGCTCGGCTACTTGGGAGTATATGTGTAAAGAGCAGAAGAAGATTTAATTGATGGGAATATTCAGAACACACGTGGGTGGGGGGAGGGGGTAGCAGGATTCACTTGGCTCAGGATAAACCTCCCCATAATATGATAAGGCAGCATAGCTCAGTCTAAAATGAGTGTTCAACCACAACTGTTAAATCTATTTGCTGAAATGCCAGTAAAGCTCCTGAAAGGTTTGTTTGGTAGAATCAGTGGTATGCTGTGAGACATGATTTGGGGCGTTCAGTGCCACAGATGCTTCTTAAAGAAATTACAACTCCCTACTTGGGATGAAGGACTTGGAGCTGCAACCACGGAACTCTAATGTATTACAACTGTGCAGCAGCAGTGGGTGGCCAGGGAGTGTTGGGCATTATTAATGCAGATCTGACATACAGGATGTATGGTTGTGAAGATAGAGGCCTACTATAATGTCTGGTAAACAGAGTACAAAATACACTAAATATGTGAAGCTAATGAGGATCATGAGATTCTGAATGACCAGAATGGTTTTCCACACTATGACTAAGGATGCCTTTTACCCCACAACTCCTGATATGGTCACTGCCGGCTTGTAATGGATTAACTAGGAAAGTGGACGGCAAAGCTTGGGAGACTGCAATTGTGAGGACCTTAGGTTGCCTAATGGAGGAAGGCAAATTACACACATTCCAGACATTGAGAAACTCTAGGTTAATAGATGTTGAGCAATATTTATCATTTATTGCAATACTGGAAGAGAAATAAAAAAATATGGGGCTCTTAGGGGGAGTGGCCACAGCCGCCAAGATGGTGGCCGTGAGCTAAGTTGGCTCTTGTGGTCTCAATGCTATCTGTGCCTATCCTGCCTGGCAGCAACTTTAATTTCCCTCCCCGCTGAGTGTATAGGGCTGCAGGCTGCTATGGAGCTGGACGGCTGCGCGTGGGAGCTACTTGGCAGTGCCGAGGCCCCCCAGAAGAGCTCCTCATTGCTGCCACCATTTCCAAGCGTGGAAGGGTATACTCAGATGTGAGTCCCTAGCTCATTGCACCATCAGGATTCAAGCAAGCCGGGCCGAAGACGGCTGAAATGCCAGAAACCGGTCCCCGGTAGCTTGTTTCCTTCCCAGTATAAGAATTGGCTTGGTAGTTTGGTCTGCCCTGTTCCCATGATGCACTGGGCCAGGGTCAGACTAATTTGCATACAGCCAAGTTCTGAGCTGGGATGGTGCAGTGAGCTAAAAAACGGTGATGGATCAAGCCCTGATCTTTGGACTGGGTAAGAGTGGTCTGCTTAATTCAGACACTCTGTTCATCACCACCCCCTTTTCTGAATCATTTTTGTCCACCATAAGCGTGGAAGGGTATACTCAGATGTGAGTCCCTAGCTCATTGCACCATCAGGATTCAAGCAAGCCGGGCCGAAGACGGCTGAAATGCCAGAAACCGGTCCCCGGTAGCTTGTTTCCTTCCCAGTATAAGAATTGGCTTGGTAGTTTGGTCTGCCCTGTTCCCATGATGCACTGGGCCAGGGTCAGACTAATTTGCATATAGCCAAGTTCTGAGCTGGGATGGTGCAGTGAGCTAAAAAACGGTGATGGATCAAGCCCTGATCTTTGGACTGGGTAAGAGTGGTCTGCTTAATTCAGACACTCTGTTCATCACCACCCCCTTTTCTGAATCATTTTTGTCCACCATAAGCATGGAAGGGTATACTCAGATGTGAGTCCCTAGCTCATTGCACCATCAGGATTCAAGCAAGCCGGGCCGAAGACGGCTGAAATGCCAGAAACCGTTCCCCGGTAGCTTGTTTCCTTCCCAGTATAAGAATTGGCTTGGTAGTTTGGTCTGCCCTGTTCCCATGATGCACTGGGCCAGGGTCAGACTAATTTGCATATAGCCAAGTTCTGAGCTGGGATGGTGCAGTGAGCTAAAAAACGGTGATGGATCAAGCCCTGATCTTTGGACTGGGTAAGAGTGGTCTGCTTAATTCAGACACTCTGTTCATCACCACCCCCTTTTCTGAATCATTTTTGTCCACCATAAGCGGGGAAGGGTATACTCAGATGTGAGTCCCTAGCTCATTGCACCATCAGGATTCAAGCAAGCCGGGCCGAAGACGGCTGAAATGCCAGAAACCGGTCCCCGGTAGCTTGTTTCCTTCCCAGTATAAGAATTGGCTTGGTAGTTTGGTCTGCCCTGTTCCCATGATGCACTGGGCCAGGGTCAGACTAATTTGCATATAGCCAAGTTCTGAGCTGGGATGGTGCAGTGAGCTAAAAAACGGTGATGGATCAAGCCCTGATCTTTGGACTGGGTAAGAGTGGTCTGCTTAATTCAGACACTCTGTTCATCACCACCCCCTTTTCTGAATCATTTTTGTCCACCATAAGCGTGGAAGGGTATACTCAGATGTGAGTCCCTAGCTCATTGCACCATCAGGATTCAAGCAAGCCGGGCCGAAGACGGCTGAAATGCCAGAAACCGGTCCCCGGTAGCTTGTTTCCTTCCCAGTATAAGAATTGGCTTGGTAGTTTGGTCTGCCCTGTTCCCATGATGCACTGGGCCAGGGTCAGACTAATTTGCATATAGCCAAGTTCTGAGCTGGGATGGTGCAGTGAGCTAAAAAAACGGTGATGGATCAAGCCCTGATCTTTGGACTGGGTAAGAGTGGTCTGCTTAATTCAGACACTCTGTTCATCACCACCCCCTTTTCTGAATCACTTTTGTCCACCATAAGCGTGGAAGGGTATACTCAGATGTGAGTCCCTAGCTCATTGCACCATCAGGATTCAAGCAAGCCGGGCCGAAGACGGCTGAAATGCCAGAAACCGGTCCCCGGTAGCTTGTTTCCTTCCCAGTATAAGAATTGGCTTGGTAGTTTGGTCTGCCCTGTTCCCATGATGCACTGGGCCAGGGTCAGACTAATTTGCATATAGCCAAGTTCTGAGCTGGGATGGTGCAGTGAGCTAAAAAACGGTGATGGATCAAGCCCTGATCTTTGGACTGGGTAAGAGTGGTCTGCTTAATTCAGACACTCTGTTCATCACCACCCCCTTTTCTGAATCATTTTTGTCCACCATAAGCGGGGAAGGGTATACTCAGATGTGAGTCCCTAGCTCATTGCACCATCAGGATTCAAGCAAGCCGGGCCGAAGACGGCTGAAATGCCAGAAACCGGTCCCCGGTAGCTTGTTTCCTTCCCAGTATAAGAATTGGCTTGGTAGTTTGGTCTGCCCTGTTCCCATGATGCACTGGGCCAGGGTCAGACTAATTTGCATATAGCCAAGTTCTGAGCTGGGATGGTGCAGTGAGCTAAAAAACGGTGATGGATCAAGCCCTGATCTTTGGACTGGGTAAGAGTGGTCTGCTTAATTCAGACACTCTGTTCATCACCACCCCCTTTTCTGAATCATTTTTTTCCACCATAAGCGTGGAAGGGTATACTCAGATGTGAGTCCCTAGCTCATTGCACCATCAGGATTCAAGCAAGCCGGGCCGAAGACGGCTGAAATGCCAGAAACCGGTCCCCGGTAGCTTGTTTCCTTCCCAGTATAAGAATTGGCTTGGTAGTTTGGTCTGCCCTGTTCCCATGATGCACTGGGCCAGGGTCAGACTAATTTGCATATAGCCAAGTTCTGAGCTGGGATGGTGCAGTGAGCTAAAAAACGGTGATGGATCAAGCCCTGATCTTTGGACTGGGTAAGAGTGGTCTGCTTAATTCAGACACTCTGTTCATCACCACCCCCTTTTCTGAATCACCATTTCCAAGATGGCGGCCTGCACCGGGGCGCACCAGCTGCGGTGCAGTGGAGATTGCGGATCCAAAATCCAGCATAGTTGGGGGTCTGTAGGACGCGGTTGAGGACCAGGAACAGGTGAGACTGCTGGACAGCAGCGAGGGAGACTGCCACTCATAGAACTACATGGGTGAAGAGATGTCAGAGAGAGACACAACAACCACATACAACAAGACACTTCTGAATATAAGCTGTTTATATAAATGTGTCTTAAAATTATTCAAGACAAATGCCTGGTGTCCCAAGTGAACGTAAAACCTACATATCAAATTAGTGACCGATTGTGACATAAAAATAGATAAGATAAGATACATTTTATTTTGTATAGTTAATTAAAGCCAATACAATTGTTGCGTTTAAAACAATTTCTTAAAATATGGTGAGAATAGTCTGTGTAATTGTCCTTATCAAAGTTCATGCCGTGAGGGACCGAGAATAATTGTCTAGCAGAGTTCCCTGAGCCCGGCCGGGCTAGGCGTTTGTAGCCCAAATTTCGTCCGCTAGGTGCCAGAACCCGTGCTTGCCGCAAGTTGTAGATTTGGTAGTCTTTGCTCTATCGTGGTCAGAAACTTAACGTATCTACAATTCAGTTTTGTATTCGCAGGGTTCAAGCATGCAAGCACAGCCTGCCTGCGCGTGTTGGTTCCTATCTGCTTGAGCTGGTCCCTTAATAGCTGTCGGCGGACTTGTCGAAGCTCTTCGCAGAGACAGGTCATGTGGAGAATGTCTCCAGTTGCTAGGTTGCAGAGCGGACAGACTTCCTGACCATTGCTCCTGAGCCATGGTGGTTGATACTCTCTGCTGGGCAAGATCCCTAATCTGTATTTCAGAAACTTCAGTTTGATGGTTTTGGGATAGCCCTGGCTGAAGTAAAGTTGTGGAGTCAATGATTTATACGTGTTTAGTGTCATCCACGCATGGTTTCTTTTAGCAAAAGCGGCCTTGTCCTCTATTAGGGATAGAGTTTTTACGTTTTTCCAAACCGCTTTTTTAAATGGATTTTGCCCCAGTTGCATTGCCCAGAGTGCAGAAGCCTTGACAGCCCCCAATGCTGCCTTCAAGTAGGAGCGTGCCTGAGATACATCCCTGCTTTGTATGTCTTGCCACAGCATCACGTTTAAGGTGTCATTGGAAGCAGAGTGGAGTTTGTGGCAGCAGATAATGTAGGCTCCTTGTCTTGCAAGGTCTTGTTTTTTTAGGCCAAACTCCAGCCTTATTTGGGCAGGCGAGGTGTAAGACGGAAGTGAGAACAGAGTTCTATATGCTTTTACCTGGATGTTATCTAAGTTCCTAGAGTCTCTTCCTCGTAATGCCTCACTGCTGTAAGACATAAAAATAGGTTTCAAGAATACAAAATCAACCATAACAAGAATATTCAATAATTAATTACAGTCTCCTAGTACAATGGTAGGCCTGGCCTTGACGGATGACTTCTGGGCAATGTATTGGGGACTGGGAGTCCCTCTCACTCACCCAGCGTCCCCCACCCCTCTTCATCGTTTTGCTGGGGCCTGCTGAGAAGAATGCTAGAACAGGGGCTGCCATAGCTCCTTACGGATGATACTTGTTCCACCCTGAACCTGGTTTGTGACACTGCCCTAAATCTTTGGACGGGGCGCCTGCACCTTCCATCTCCCCTCCTCCCGGGCCACGGATGTGACTGGATGCTGACCAGATGTAAGGGATGCACCTGTCCTGAGCTTTACCTTGACATTACCATTGCTATGCCTGCCCCTCCCTCCTGGACTTTGCTTGTTTGCCCCCCCCCCCCCCCCCCCTTTGAGCTGCCTTCTGGCATCTCCATGTGTGAGCCCTTTTCCGACAGTGGGGGCTAGTGTTATGAGTTGCTCCTGAGGCACTGTGACTCCTGGCTGGTGACGATCCTTTCTGCTCTCACTGGTCCTCGCATGGATTGCTATTGACAGCCTTAAGTGACTGCTGCTGCCCTGGCTGCTCATGCTGCCCCTTGGGGTAAGTGGGCCACAGGTGGTGAAGTGCAGCCTGCCTCTCTTCCAGTCAGAGATGTCTTAGTATAGATGGGTCGAGACAGACAACCGCCCTGGCCTCGGCCTAAACAAAGATTGAACAGTTTACCAAGCCGACATCCTTCGCATCTAGGACCGCTGATGGAGCACAGGGACTACACCTGCCCCCGCACACTAAGACCTCGTCACAATCCTTCATGTGATCCATTACTCAAGAAAGGCAGTTGAGACTAAGGTGGGTGTGGTGAGTGCCGATGTTTCGTTATTGCGTCAGGACCTCCACAATGTTGACGGCTGTGAAACAGAGGTGGAGACCATGATGTCCACGGTGGAGGATGAAGTGGCCACCCTTAGACTCCAGGTCTCCTAACTGCTTTCAACAACAGCATGAGAACAGGACTGAAGATGCCAAAAACTGCTAGCGGAGGCAGAACAATCTCCATTTGTTAGATTTCCTGAGGGCATGGAAACTGCTAACGAGCAGCTTCTGAAAGAGTGGTTGCGTTCATGGATCCCGGCGAACAAGCTCTCGCCCTAGTTTGCGGTGGAGGAGGCACATAGGTCCTTGCCCCGTTGACCCCCTCCTGGGGCCTGGCTGCCCACTCATTGCACACCTGCTTAACTATCTTGGCAGGAACACTGTCCTTCGTGAGGCACGGTCGGACATAGATTTAGTTTCAGGATTATGATCATTCCTAACAATACCCGATGAGTCCAGCAGCGCAGGCACTCTTTTGAAGAGGCCAAACAGAAACTCCAAGCACTTAACTTGCAATATATGCCTCTCTTCTGATGCTGCAGAAGGTGAACTTCAACTCAGACACCTATTTCCTTGATACCCCGAAACAGACTTGGAAGTGGGCGATGGAGAAGAGGGCACTTCGGTGATTGAAAGACCAGGAGAATCTAGATGTATTGCATGGAGGGCGCCCTAAGTCTCCCCCCAAGGTTGACCCCGGAGGAGGAAATGTGCTTGCTCACGGAGGACTCGCCCACACCCTCATGGGCCTCGGGTCTGTCTGGTTCTGATGGGAGAAGTGTGGAACTGGGTACACAGACAAAATATCGATTTTTAAATATCGATATACAAAAATATCGAAGTTTAAATATCGATGGGACAAAATATCGAAGGTAAGTAATATCGACAGTCTTAATATCGATATTAGTATGATATCAGTAATATCGAAGTTTTAAATATCGATGTCAATAATATCGAAATAAATAACTTTGATGTTACTAATATCAATTTTTAAATAAATTTAGTGTATATTATATTGTATTTATTATATTTTATTATTTATTTTTAATGTAATTTAATTAAATATTGTCTTTTACTACTGTAGCAGGTTGTGGGTTTATAGGGGAATAGGGTGGGAAGTAATTTAATTATGTTACATTAACTATTAATTCGTAGGAATTATTAATTAATTAATTGAGAAATAATTTTTAATTAATTTTAATTAATTGATTAATTGATAAATATGTTCTGTAGCGGGTTATGGGTTTATAGGGGAATAGGGTGGGAAGTAATTTAATAATAATTAATTAATTAATATATGTTTGTACATATTTTAATTAATAATTAATTGGTAAATAATTTATATTAATTAGTTGATTAATTAATATAATTGTGTACATATTTATAATTATTAATTAGTTGGTAATTAATTAATATTAATTATTTAATTACATTAATTATAGTAATTCTTTTTATATATAATTTTTTGTTATTCTTAATTAATTAATTGGGAAAAATAATATTAATTATGAAATTAAATTAATTACAGCTAATGTGCTAATATATTTACTTTATTGTTATTGTTAATTAATAATTAATTGGTAATTAAATAATATTAATTAATTTTGGGTAAAGGAATATTTTTAGGGTTCAGGGTCAGTTTTCAGTTTTTGGGTATAGGGGTATTTTTAGGGTTCAGGGTCAGTTTTCAGTTTTTAGGTAAAGGGGTATTATTAGGGTTCTGGGTCAGTTTTCAGTTTTTGGGTAAAGGGGTATTTTTAGGGTTCAGGGTCAGTTTTCAGTTCATGGGTAAAGGGGTATTTTTAGGGTTCAGGGTCAGTTTTCAGTTTTTGGGTAAAGGGGTATTTTTAGGGTTGAGGGTCAGTTTTCAGTTTTTGGGTAAAGGGGCTTTTTTAGGGATAAGGGTCAGTTTTCAGTTTTTGGGTAAAGGGGTATTTTTAGGGTTCAGGGTCAGTTTTGGGTTTTTGGGGTACAGGGATATTATTAGGGTTCAGGGTCAGTTTTGGTTTTTTGGGGTACAGGCGTACAGGGTAAAAACAAAAAAATATTACATTAAATCAAATAAATAATATTAAAAAAATTTACATTAAATTATTAAGGGCCCGATGTAGATAAATTCCATTTACCGATTTTGAAATACCGAATCCTACCGATTCGGTATTTCAAAATCGGTAAATGGTATGTAGGTCCCAACATCTGGATTCGTTACCGAATCCTTAGCTATTCTTTAATTACCGATTCGGTAAATACCGATTCGGTAATGCCCATTCATTCCTATGGGCTTTGAAGCCCATAGGAATGATTAGGCATTACCGATTCGGTATTTACCGAATCGGTAATTAAAGAATTCACAAGGGTGCAGGGGGTGTCACTTTGACACCCTCTGGCACCCCCAAAACAGGCACAGGTGCCATGTGGCAGGCATACCTGCCCTAAGGGCAGGTCTGCCTGTCACATGACATAGGTGTGCATGCACACATGTGCATGCACACCGGAATCGGTATTTTACCATGGATTTGTATTCCATGGTAAAATACCGATTCTGTAAGCCATGTGCAGAAGGTACATTGCCTACCTACATAGCATTTTCGGTAATTTTACCGAATCGGTAAATATTACCGAATCGGTAATTATTTTACCGATTCGGTACATATTACCGAATCGGTAAATTTACCGATTCGGTAATGATACCGATTCGGTAAACTTACCGAAAATGTGCCCCTACATCTCGGTAGCCCTTTACCGATCGGAAACGGCCGAAAATCGGTATTTTCGGCCGTTTCGGATCGGTAAAGGGCTACCTACATCGGGCCCCTAGTGTTTTATTTATTTTAAATGTATATGTATTAGTTTTAATTTTGTTTTAATATTTTTATTTAATATTTGTAAAATTATATGTATTTTAAAATTATTTTTACATTATTATTAATACATTTAAAAAAACGATATTTTTGATTCCGATATTTTTGTACTACGATATTATTTTTTCGATATTTTTGTACTTACCTTTATGAAGATAGGATTCCGATATTTTTGATGTCGATATTTTTGCTCCGATATTTTTGTATTTCGATATTCTGTCTGTCGATATTATGTCAGACATTCGTGGAACTGATGGGCAATGCTCCAGACAGCTCTTTGACGAGCACACCTGAGCTTTACAACACATCTATAATAAAAAGAGGTCCTCTTTCTGATCTAAAGCTCGACCATTGATAGATTTTGTGTGTTTTCAAGTGTGTGAGAATGAATGACAGTGTATGATTGTAGTGTGGCTTGTGTTTACCATATGGAAACAGGAGGACCTCTTTTTATTATAGATGTGTTGTATAGTTGTTTGTTATATTTATATAATTTCTTGCCATAATCGTGGTTGTAAAAGAAATGTGCCAATGATTATATGCATTTAAGTCCATTTATGATGAAATTATAACTCTTTGAATATTTATAATAACAACATGATGAAAATCTTTTTAAAACAAATAAAAAAAGAAATGAAATGTTTTGATAAGATTAAAAAAACTTTGAGATGATCACTTTCTATCACTGGCTTATTTTCATATATTAGAAGTAGAGATGTTGGTCAATGAGGGAAATTTTGATATGTATATATATATGGAGCAGACGATGGTCCTAGAGGCTCAGATGCTCTCTCTGGAGCAATGGGCGTTGAGACGACCTTCCACCGAGCTAGACTGCCGAGTGGTACTCAGATTTTGCTTGAGGAGGCACAATAGTGCTGGAGGGCCTCAGCACAGAGGGTCTACGAACATGGTGACAAGTCGGGTAGGCTGATCTACTGGTTGGCCACTGGGGATGCCGCCTCTAGAGTGGTGCCTCTGATGAGGGTCACCGGGGGACAAACTGGTTCTTGACGTCACGGAAGCCTTTGTGACTTACCATGGTTCACAATATACGAATAGACCCTGTTCTTCCTGGAACATGATGCAACCGGTGCTGCAGGAAATCCCGCGGCCCTCGATCCCTCCGTCATTGGCTGCAGACCTGTACCAGCTGCTCACAATCAAAGAGCTAGGGAAGCGCTCACTGAGCAGTCAGGGAAAACGCCTGACCCAGATGGGTTTCCGGTTGAGTACTTCCAGAGGTTCTGTAGTCTTTTGCTCCCCATCTGCTTGCAATGTAGAAGGAGGAGTCACACTGCAGTGCATTTGTTGGTGGTCTGGATGAGGCCACGATTGTGTTGATTCCTAAGCTGGGCCAACCGCTTGACCGGTGCTCTTCCTATTTGTTTACATCTCCCCATAAGGCTGAATTGAAAGAGTTTGCCAAGGTCCTTGCGAACCGACTCTGCCGTACTCTGTCCTGTCTGGTTCAGCCAGATCAATGTGGTGTTAGGCCTGCCCGGGGCACATGCACTGTATTTGTAGGGTCCAGGTGGTCCTCAACCAGCCCCATCGCCTTCACCGCTCCTCAGCTCTATTCCTGGTAGCCACTGAGAAGGCATTTGACACCGTGGACTGGTCCTTCATGAAAATAGTGCTGAAGTGGGTAGGATTAGGACCCCCCCCTTTTGGGACTCTTACACCCTTGCCCTACTTCTCAGGTTCCGGTCAACAATATCTTGTGATGTTCCATCCCTAATCATTGAGGCACCCATCATGGCTCCTCTTTTATTCTCCTTGGTGATTTAACCCCTTGCGTTCCTCATCCACTGTGCTGCACGTATTCAAGTATGGACCTTGGATGGTGGTCCTGAGGAGCATATCGTATTTCATACAGACAATCTTCTGGTTTTCTTTGCAGACCCGCAGGCCTCCGGTCCAGCATGCCTGGAATCCTTCAGATTTATGGGGATGTGACTGGCCTACGGGGTAATGAAGCGAAATCCCTGCTGGTCCCCATTGCTGGTGATGCGAGTACCTGCTCATGGCAGTCCACAATCCCCCTGCGCCACCTGTCCTTCAAATACTTAAGTATTCACATTTCGTGCCTTTGAGGCCTGGCCTTGAGTCTCAGTTTGACCCCACTGGTTACCAAAAGGAAGCATGACTTGCAGTGGTGGGATCGCCTGCCGTTGCACTTCCTAGGGAGAGTAGCCCTCTTTAAAATGATGGTCCTATCCAGGTCCTTATATGTATTTTTAAACTTTCTGCTTGCCCTCAGCACTGGTTGTCCCTTGCTTCAACTATCCGTACCTTCGATTGGGCCAGTGGCCACTCCATGTGGCTTTTGTGAGTTGCCAGCATCCTCCCTGTTATGGTAGGATGGACATGGAACAGCTTTACTGTTACTACCTGGCCTCACAACTTGTCGCAATCAATGGCTGGCTTAGGAGGGGCTGGGATAACCTGACTTATTGTGTGGAGTTAGCCTCACCTTGCTTAGACAAGCTGCTAGGCCTGCTGTATGGGTCCCATGCTCCCTCCCTCCCTCCCTGACTGCACCTGTGTGATCCTGCTGTGCTGGGTGGCAGTGCTTTGTTTTTTTGGGCTGGAACATGTCCTTGCCAAAAGATACTCCTTTTGAGCCTTACTTTCTCTTTCATACAATGTGCCTTTCTTTAACCAGGAGGTCTTGCAAATGCACCAGCAAAGGAGAACAGTGCATCCAAAGCAAGCATTCACGTTAAAAGTTCAACATTAAGAAATCCAAATGATAAAGGCCTTTGGTCAATTTAGTGCGGCAGGCATTTCTCTTCACGATTAAATGCATGATTACAGATTCATATATATATATATATATATATATATATATATATATATATATATATATATATGGAAAGTATTGTTTATATGAATACGCAAATATAGAAGAATTACAATATTATTCAAACCTCACAAATGCAGATAAATGTGCGAACTGCAATTCATTGTTACTGCAAGGGAAATCATTAAATGCGCACTCATATAAATGTTGAGATTACACATTGAATGCACTTTCTGTAACTGTTCAAGCATACTACATTACATTAATAATATTAAGTCATACAAATATATAAGGCCAAATGTAAACATATATGTAGCCTAGTCAAACATGAAAAGGTGGAGCTAAAATTATGCTCCTCCAACAACATAAGAGATGTGATATCTGATAGTGATTGGAATATATAGTGGCCTACCCCAGTATTGTTGCACTGAATGCTTGATTTACATTATTACAGTTTAATGTCTTGCACTATACATACCTCACACTGAATGGACTGCATAGAATGTTTAGGGACTCCCCTGATAGATGCCTGAGACGTAAGTTGACTGACGCAGATTCATGCATATATTGTAGTTATGCCTGAGATGTATGACATACTGGACTGTGACCTTGTCGGCGCACAAATCAGTCTGAAATTCTAATTCATTGGACACGCCAATGGAGGGAACAGTACTTTGGTGCTCCCCGACTGGAGCCATCACTAATTGTAATTAGGGAAATCCATATAGCAAGGCTGACGCATTTTCATGAGAATGATAGAAAAAGATTTCTGTTTCAATGCTCCATATAAAAATTAATAGGCAGATTATAATAAAGTTTCCATGAGTAAGTTTTCAGAATTCTAAATCGTAAGTACAGATCAGTGCAGTTCTAAAAAAATCTGGCATAGATTCACCCTTTAAGGGAGGGGGAGGGGTCTCACTGGTTACAGAAATCCACACACTTTTTTAAGCTTTTGAAAAAGATTTTCATACATTCGGTTGGGATACATTGTTTTCAGGCTTTGCACCAATAAGAGACAAGCTGAAAAAACCTTTTATTACAGAATACATTTGAGGATTCTCTCAGGATGGTAATACATTGAGATTCTGTCATTTGCACAGTTGAAGCTGAACAGTTAAACAGATACATTGTTTTAGCATTCGCCTGGGACAGTGAGAAGCGTCCTTGATTCGATACAACCAGGAGGCTTTTTTGGGAACACTCTCTGCTTACCCATGTGAACACTGTCGATACTCTGTTTAGAACAGAAATCAGCACTAGTCGTCACATAGTAGTTGTAACATTGATGCAAGATGGAGAAAAGTGCCAACACGCCCTAATGTTAGCATAGGCTCAGTTCGTTATGCTCTTTATTGACATAAAAACAACTCTTGCAGCTTCAAATGCATTTGCAAAATTTATGAAACTGCAAACAAAAGCTTGAAACTGCAAACAGCTGGGTGCAAATTGGCATATTTGGCGTTATTGATAGCTAAGTGATAAAGAGCAATATGTTGATAAGATGACGCCGCCCTGTGACTGGATGGTGCTTGGAGCTATGTAAATGGGTAAAGGCAGAGTTTGTGGCACTAGCTCTGTTAGCTAATGATGCAACAGGGATGTGAGGAATGGGATTTATATCTGAACAGAATGAATCAAATGGGTGATACTAGACCACCATTAAACACAAATTATGATTATATGTAAATTGATAATTACTCTCTAGATGTTACAGGATGGGGAGATGCATGGCTAGAGACATCAAAAAGAAGTGCTGTAACTCACAATTTAACAGGTGGCGAAGTGCGACAGGAGGACACGTCTCATCACACAACTGCCTCCTGTTATCCTCTTAGAAAGACTCATGCAAGCTGTCTTTCTCTGGCTTATTTTATTTCAATGCCACAACAAAGCACCTGAGTTTGAGAACTGTGCCTATATTTGTATAGAACTTCATTAAGCCACGGTAAGTTATGTGTATGCTTGGATGTTTCATTTTCATATATTTGTAATATTAAAATCTGCATTAAAAATGAGTTAAAAGAACACAAGCGTCAGGGTGATTGCGATCCTGTCAGACCCATAGCTCCGAAAGAACTGAAGGGCTTATTTAGGAGCCCCTGCATCACCCCTGCGTCACTTTTGCGCCGCTGCCATGCCCTCACTTTTTGTGACGCAGCGTCTGCGTAAATAATGCACCATGTTGCGCCATTTTTACTAAGTGACGCATCTAGGCAGATGTGTCAGTTCGTAAACCCCTGCGCTACATTATACCTGTGTCAGGTATAATGTATGCAGGGTGGGCATTCCCCTGCAAGAAAGGGTCATTGGAGTGATGCAGTGAAATCTATAAGATTTCACCGCCCCCTTTCTAGGACGCCAATGCGTCAATATCTTACGCCTGCCTCATGGCAGGCATAAGGTTGACACAGGCCCTTTCACATGGGGAACATTGCTGGAGTTGCGTCACTCTTCCAACTCCAGCAATGCTCCACTTTTGCGCGACCGATACGTCAGTAATACTGACGTATCTGTCATTCCTTGCGAAATTATGCGTCATACAGACATCGATCATGTCACAAGGAGGGCATACTGAGAAGTATCACATTGCTGCTTTCATGCAGCGATGCAACACTTCTCATAAATGACGCCCCGAATCTCTTGAGAGGGTTATTTTACAGCCTGCATTTTGGTCTTGGGTCTGGAACATAAGATGGGGGGTTAGTTGCACTCCGTGTTTTTTCATCAATTCTTCTAAGTTCATCAAGTTCAGTTTTCTTCCAAGTTTAGCTCTGCGTGCTCAAAGGAACGTGCTCAGCCCAAACGTCACGTATTAAACTCAACAACATTTAAAAATGGGACACATCTTTGTGTCCCAAGCCAGTGGCACTGCAAAATACCGCTTTTAGCAGTCTGTTTTGTCTACATTTTTTTCATTTCCATCGTTTTACTCTAAATCTTCTCTCTGCTTAATTCATTGTTTGCCCACTTTAACATTTACTCTGTCGCAATCCACATGAAAGGAAAAAGCAATTTCCCAGGTTTCTTATGTTAAAGATGGGCCATCCGAGCCTCCTTCAATAACACGTACTAGAGCCAGGTTCATAAGAAGCAGTTTATTCACTCCCAATGCATTTCAAGCCAATCTGGCTCTTCGTCAGGGGTAACTGTAAATTACAATATACATCTATGTTAATATCACATCCTCTTGTAGCGTACACAATTTATCATTTTTTTTAAAAAAACTCACATAATCCTTTTACGCCTATGCGCATCAGCTCAATTATGTGCATTAATTCCACAGTCCCGCTGTGCGTTTAGTTTCATCTGACACCCCATCTTTATTTACTTTGGGTTTCCCCCGTGCGTAGCACCTTTTAAAATCTTAGCTGTAACTGTGCCAGAGCCACCCTTCCTTTAGTTGTTATCACTCAATTACGTCTTCTCGTAAACATTGACTCCTGCGCCTTTACACCTGCCATTCATGTCGTACTAATCTTAATCCGGACTGTGCTTTTCCTACATTCAATATTACCCAACTTTACCTTCCTTCCCTATGCTGTCTTTTTCTATTTCCGGCAATGCGTCTGACATACCTGCTAGCAATCCTCCATTCTGTTACACAGACCGTTATCCTCCTCTCCCGCTTGCAAGAGAAATAGTCTCGAATTTTATGGTTCACCTGTTTATAATCCCTGTTAACGCCCTTCATTACGCGATAATCATGTGACTATCTCCCCACCATACTCTTTCCACCCTCTTCAGTTCTAGGCACTCGAACTCCCATAATGCTTCCTTTCCTGCTCTGACTTAACCCGGTGTATGGAACGTGTACATAGTATTCACATGATGTTTTCTAAACCTAAAAACAGACGAGATATGCTAAAATTAGTGTACTTGTGGTGACGTGAATCATTAATATGATCTACAGTTCAATCACATTCTGACTTTTCCAAAATAAACATGCTTTCCGAACACAGATATTCCGCCTTGCATGTGGTGTGCGATATCATTCGCGATCGTTCTTTGTTTCATGGTCAGTTTTTTTGGTGCAAACCATTGGGCTAATTGTTGTGAAACATAAGATGGGGGGTTGGTTGCACTCCGTGTTTTTTCATCAATTCTTCTAAGAGACATACTCTGAACACAAATCATACTCGCGCCAACTGGAGCAGCAGAGGTATTTCCTAGGAGAACTGCTCAGGCAGAGAGACAAGGCTTCCAATCATTGGCTTAGATAAACTGCACACCAGCACAGAGTTACGTCAGTGGGCTATGTCCTAGTTAGAGTGATCAAGCAGATGAGAGGGGCAGTGGTGCTAAGCCTAAGATAAACTGTACACAAGTGCAGCGGTGGAAAATTCAACTATGGCAAAATGATGCACTCAAGCGAGGGTCTAGATAAGCTTCAAACCACCTCCAGTTGCTCTGTTTGCGGGCACACACCACCTTGAAAACCAGCTGCATCATCTGCAAAGACCCCACAACCAGCACCCATGTCTATCTGACTGACAAGGTCACTATACCGTCTGCCTTTCGGCAAGTGGGGGCTCCTCCGCTATGGCGGAGGGTGTCGCCCCCACTGCTTTCAAACAGTGTGAGAAGAGAAAACTTAAAATGATAATGACTTTCAGTTATTATCATTTTATGTGTTTTGTGCTGCGTTGCGGGTGGGTGGGCAGGGTTGCTCTGCTTTCAGAGCATGGCAGGGGAGGAGGGACTTACCCATTCTTAAGTGCGCAATGACTGTTTGGTCGGCCTCTCGGTCTGCCCAAACCAGTCATACGCACTTTCCCCCTTCTCCATGCAGACTCCATTACAGCCTGCATGGAGAACATGCCCAGGCAACCATTCCCTGGTTGAGCGGAAACCAGGATGCTCAAAACCAATCACAACGCTGCATTGCAGCATTGTGATTGGTCAGAGGAGCCTGGGTGCCTACCAATCACACTGCTTCATTGCAGCCTTGTGATTGGTCAATGGGGCCTGGCTGTCCTTCCTGATTCCTGAGGCGTGTGGCAGGGACAGGGAACCTGGCGGGAAGGTGAGTTAATTTTTTTGTTTTGTGCATCCTCGCACGACTCCCCTGTGCCCGTGAATCCCCCTCCGCCCCCATGAGCCTACCCCTGCTCCACCACTCGCGAGCCGTGCAGGCCGTCACTGCTCTCTGCACAAGATTAAGAAGGGCAATACCACCCACAAAAACAGGGTGATAGGCTGTCTTCATCTAAGCACCTTTGATTTGAGATAAAAAAAGTTTGGAAACCCCATATCCATCAGGACTGCCCGAACCCTACTACAATTCATGCAAGAGCTGAAGATACAGCTCTTTAAAGAACATGGGCAGGGATCTCTTCTTTTCTGTATATAGAGATAACTCTAATCACTAGTA
The DNA here is from genome assembly GCF_964263255.1 of Lissotriton vulgaris. Lineage (NCBI taxonomy): Eukaryota > Metazoa > Chordata > Amphibia > Caudata > Salamandridae > Lissotriton > Lissotriton vulgaris. The sequence goes on along the minus strand of NC_141685.1, from coordinate 986,245,069 downwards.
TATGCAGTGGACCTTTGTACTCTACTATTCCTATGTGACTCTTAGAGTATATCCATTCATATCCCTTCCCTATGTATATAGAGATAACTCTAATCACTAGTATATGCAGTTGACCTTTGTACTCTACTATTCCTATGTGACTCTTAGAGTATATCCATTCATATCCCTTCCTTATGTATATAGAGATAACTCTATTCACTAGTATATGCCGTAGATCTTTGTACTATCCACCATTCCTATGTGACTCTTAGAGTATATCCATTCGTATCCCTTCCCTATGTATATAGAGATAACTCTAATCACTAGTATATGCAGTAGACCATTGTACTCTCTACCATTCCTATGTGACTCTTAGAGTATATCCATTCATATCCCTTCCCTATGTATATAGACATAACTATAATCGCCGGTCTCTTCTTTGTGTGACTTTACATCTTGTACATTTGCAATTTTTTTCTGTGTGTATCGTTTATGTAACGCATGTAATCCTAAATCCTTATGTTTTGCAACTGGTTCTTATGTAAAGCGCTCTGACACCTTCCGATCAAGTTTGCGCTATATAAAATCGCATTAAATAATAAAAAATAATAAAAAAAATAAAAAAACATTACATCATTTTCTAGTTACAGTCCTCTTTCACTCCCAGAAACCAGCTACCTCTCCAATCACATGGTGGTGGTGACTTTGGACCTTACCACTGCTCTACAGTTGTTCAGCTGTGTTCGTGCTATATAAATACCGAATGCATACATACAGTTGCTCAAGTTTAGTGATAGGAAGGGGAGCTTTACTCTAGATGTGTTGCTCAAGCAGGGGGGTGAATGAAATAATGGAAGGATGAGTGGGTGAAAGGATGGATGGATGAAAGATTGGAAGGATGTACGTGAAAGGGTAAGTTGGTAAAAGGACGGATGGGTGTGTGAAAGGTTGGATGGATCAGTGGGTGAAAGGATGGAAGGGTGAAATAATGGATGGATGAGTGGGTGAAAGGATGGGTAGATGAGTGGGTGAGAGGATGGGTGGATGACTGGGTAAGATTATAGGTAGGTGGGTGGTTGAAAGGATGGCAGAGTAAATGGAAGTCTGGTAGGCATGGGCGGAAAATCCGTTCCGCTCGCGGATTTTGCGGATTTTCGGGAAATCCGCAATCCGCGAGATTTGCGAATTTCCTGCAAAATCCGCAAATCCGCGAGCAGCGGATTTTGCTCGCACTGCTCGCACTGTTCGCGTGAGTTCGCGCCCCGCGAATAAGTGCGAAATTGCAGAAATACGATTTAAGCAAAACTGAAAGTAACTACTTACCAGGTTCAAAAGTTCAGGCACATCATTAGTAGCCATTTCCTGTAGTGCTTCCTGAGGGGCCCCTCCAGAGTTCAGTTGCCAGTTGAAACTATTATGTGACCCTGCTCTGAACCTCAGAATAGTTACACATATGCCACAAAGGTCATGAATTACAGCTAAGGGAGACAAGCAGGAGCCAGGCTGGAAGTTAAAATCCATTAATCAGCCCCTAATTCATTATTGTCAGTTGGGGCAGGGCAGGTGTTGTAACTAATTTTGCAACAATGAAAGCACTTAGCAAGTGCAAAAGATCACTAATCAGGGCGCACTAAGGAAGCAGGTGCCAGCTAAAAAAATATTCTGTGACACATTAATCAGCCCCAAATTAATTCAGGTCACTTGAGGCAGGGAAGGTGTGCTTTGCTTTGCCGAAAATAATGTACACTGGACAACCAGAGGGTGTGGTGATGAAACAGAGGGTGGCATGGGTGGGCCAGAGGGTGGCATGAGTAGTCAGAGAGTGGCAGTGGTGACAGAGAGTGGCAGTGATGAAGAAGAGTGTCCCAAACAGGTTGGACACGTAGAAACAACAAGTTCGCAAAACTTGCGACCCGACAGGTAAGTTCGCAAATTGCGAAATTGTAAAAACCCTCGCGAACTGGCAGAAACACGGGCGAACACAAAAAAAAAAAAAAATCCGCAAATTCGCGGGAATTCGCGGATTTTGCGGATTGCGAGTTCGCAAATCCGCAAATTCGCGGATTGCCAATCCGCAAAATCCGCTCATGCTTAAAGTCTGGTAGGATGAATGGGTGGGTGAAAAGTTGTCAGAGTAAATGGAAATCTGGGATGGATGGATGGCAGAGTAAATTAAAAATTAAAGTAAATTAAAATCTGAGAGGATGGATGGATTGATGGATGGGTGAAAGGTTGGCAAAATTAAAAGAAAGCTGAGGAAGGATGGATGGGTAGGCGGATTGAAAGGATGTCATAGTAAATGGGGATCTGAAGGGATGACCGAATGGATAGCAGAGTAAATGGGTATCTGAGAGGGTGGATGGCAAAGTAAATGGAAGTGGGAGAGGATGCATGCATTGATGTGCATAAGGATTAAATGATGTATGAAAGGATGTATTGAGGGATGATATGTCAATGATGGCTGTGTAGAGCGATAGATTTACAGATGGGTCAAGCATAGACAATGGATGTCTGTACGGATGGATGGATGGAATGGCCAATGGATGGATGGAAAGCTGGAAGGGTGAATGACGGACAAAAGAAAGGATGGATGAGAAAATGTAAAGGTGAAATGGTTGATGTCAGCGGGTGGATGGAAGTGTGAAAGGATGAACAGATCGATTCTTCCATGGATGAGACAAGGGAGCTTTTGTAGGGAGGTTCGGGCTCACATGCTTCTCTTGCTTAATGCCATCAGAGCTTGGGTTCAAAGTGGGGAGTATTTTAATGTTCTAGCTACTCCCCTGTGCTCAAGCGCTGAAACGGGAAGTTGAGCTAGACTTTAAATGAGGACACTGGGTGACAAAGATGGAAAATGGCAAAAAGGGTCTAAACAAATGGCTGTCAAAGACAGGGGCGGGAATTGACACTAATAAAGTGCACAAGAGCAGAGGAAGGAACTTCAGCTACGGCTAGATGAACCTCTCAGGTGCGGGAGTGTGGCCTAGATAAACTGTTGAAGCGCAGGAGTTTGAAATGCAGCTGTGTCCCAAATAAATCACATTCAATCTTAGGGGTAAGCAGCCATGCTCCCTCCTCCCTAGGCTACCACGCACAGCCCTGTCTTCCTATCTGCAGACTCAGCTCATCCACTTGGGTGAGCGGGGTGGGGGGGGGACAGACGACGCCCCCACGTGTCAGACAGCACTCTTCTGAGGCGAGGGTGTTCCCTGAAACCAGGCACAGTTCTGCTTTTTAACATTCCTTAGCCACAGACGGATATTGCTTGAAAGAGGGCCCAGTGTACACATCCTCCATGTCGGCAGGCAGCCTAAGAAACGACTGGCCATGGACTGCGGCTTCTCTTCCTCAGGCTGTGGGTTTACTGTCTCTCATCGCCTTGCCTTTGCTCACGGTCTCTGTACTCCTGGTCGTGAGCTTGTTGGTAGGCTGCGGTATTACAGGTTAATGCAGGGTTCTGACAACCTCACGCTCTGATACCCTCACGGGTCAAGTTTGCACTCTATAAAACACTAAAATAAAATAAAATACAAAAAGACAGGGATGTGGGTTCTGACTATGGTAATACATGTTCTGTTTATGGTTAGGCTATGTTATTGAAAGGTTCTGGTTATGACAGGACTGTGGTATTATACAACCCTCAAGTTATGACAGGGCGTGGTATTAAGGGGCTTTGGTTATTGTAGGGCAGTGTTATTACAGGGACTCTGGTTATTGCAGGAGTGTGGTAATACATAACGCTGGGAATGGCTGTGCTGTGGCATTACAAGGCTCAGGGTATGACTGGTCTATGGTACTGAAGGTTCTTTACTATTATAACATTGTTTTTAGAAATGGAGGACTTTGATATTACATGGTCCTTGGTTGCTCTTTGTGAAACCTACCCGCCGGCAGAGTATCGTGTAGCAGCTGTTCCCTCGTAGCTATTCTGGAGTAACGCGCGCGCCGCTTTAAAATAATGAATCCTCATCACGACGCCGCCGCCGTATACTTGAAAGCCTGACTACGAGGGAAAAACGGCAATGCTTGTATAAAACGTTTTAGCGGAGCTGCTTGTGACCGGCGGTAAAACATAACTTAATCACAACGCCAACGCCTGAATTACTTTCATTTTTAAACGCCAACAAGAGGAAAGATTACCCTTATACTTTGGGACCCTATCCAATTCATTAGTGTAACGTTGGGATGACACGTATACAAACAGACCCCAGATGAAAAGTGAAACACAGATCCTTGAGGGTAATTGTCATCGCTTTTAACATAAATCAACCCATGTTATGAATACATCATTGGATACGCGAGAAAATTAGAAACAATGAATCGAGTCTGATATTTGTTGACACAACCCAAATCCAGCCTCAGTACTGTCCCGGTACAAGAGTACTACTTTGAAATTTGATGGTATAAGTCCTGATGAAGGCATAATCTATATGTCGAAACGCGTCGACCGGATGCCATCTAACCTCTCTTTTTAACTTGTTTGTGAATACACCTGTATTATTATATTCTTATTTTATCAATTTTGATCAATGCACTGACTTTTTATATTTCTCGTTTTAAATCAAATTAAAAAATGTATTTTCTCTAATACTGAACTAGTTTGTTTGTTTACTCTATTGTGTAATTGTTTTAAGTGTATGCCTGGGAGTGTTATTTCACATACATGGTCCTGGTTAAGGCCTGTAGTACTGAAGTGTTCGAGTGAGGGATGCGCCTTGGTATTGTGGGCCACAAGCAACAACAGGACTGTAATGTCACTATTTACGGCATGGCAGTGGAATTACAGTGTTCTGGTATGGCAACATTGTGGTATTACACAGTTCAGGTTGTTACAAGGCTGTAGCCTATAGTTGTGTGGCATTACACTGCTCTGGAGACGGCGGCAAACCAGTATTACAGGTTTATTCCTAGTGCCCTGCTATAGTATTGCAAGGTTTTGGTTCTGGCTATTGTACCAAAGGAATCAGTTTTCTCATGCCTGTGCTAATATATGGTTCCGTTTGTGGCATTAGACTGTTGCCTCTTTAGATTGTCAGTGACAAAAAATGTTTTTTACAGTAATTTGTAAACTATTTGTTTTAGGTCCTGGCTATAGTTTTAGTTATTTGGAGGCTGGTCTATTGTGTCCAATACATAAATATATGCTTATAGATCGCTTCGGATCAAACGGTACCTCTTGATTGGATGGCTTTGTTGTCAATGTTAGTTGCCTGCTCTTAATTTGAAGGATGACCTCTTTATTCTTGTGTTTGTCCTGCCCTGGGGTACTTTTTTGTCTCAGTTTTATGCTAAGTGGAGTTGAATATTTCTACTGAATTATTGAATTGGTAGGCAGACAAAATATCGAAATTAAAATATCGATATACAATAATATCGATGTTTTAATTTCGATAGTATAGAATATCGATGTCCAAAATATCGACAGACAGAATATCGTTTTTTTAAGGTATGTATGTTACTAATATCGAATTTTACTAATATCGAAATTTTTTTAGTGTTATGTATTTTATTATGTTGTTTATATGTTTGTTAAACATGTTTTGTAATGTATGTTTGAAAATTTGTAAATTTGTTTACATTTTGCGTTTTAGTATCAGAGCGGGTTGTGGGTTTATAGGGGAATAGGGTGGGAAGTAATTTAATAATAATTAATTAATTAATATATGTTTGTAAATATTTTTAATTAATAATTAATTGGTAATTAATTAATATTAATTAGTTAATTACATTAATTAGAGTAATTTTTATATATATATAATTTTTTTGTTATTGTTAATTAATTATTTGGGAAAAAATAATATTAATTATTACATTTAATTAATTACAGCTAATGTGCTAATATATTTACTTTCTTGTTATTGTTAATTAATACTTAATTGGTAATTAAATAATATTAATTAATTTTGGGTAAAGGAGTATTTTTAGGGTTCAGGGTCAGTTTTCAGTTTTTGGGTAAAGGGGTATTTTTAGGGTTCAGGGTCAGTTTTCAGTTTTTGGGTAAAGGGGTATTTTTAGGGTTCAGGGTCAGTTTTCAGTTTTTGGGTAAAGGGGTATTTTTTGGGTTCAGGGTCAGTTTTCAGTTTTTGGGTAAAGGGGTATTTTTAGGGTTCAGGGTCAGTTTTCAGTTTTTGGGTAAAGGGGTATTTTTAGGGTTCAGGGTCAGTTTTGGGTTTTTGGGTAAAGGGGTATTTTTAGGGTTCAGGGTCAGTTTTCAGTTTTTGGGTAAAGGGGTATTTTTAGGGTTCAGGGTCAGTTTTGGGTTTTTGGGTAAAGGGGTATTTTTAGGGTTCAGGGTCAGTTTTGGGTTTTTGGGGTACAGTCGTACAGGGTAAATTTTTTTTAAATGTATATGTATTAGTTTTAATTTTGTAATTATGTTTTAATATTTTTATTTAATATTTGTAAAATTATATGTATTTTACAATTATTTTTACATTATTATTAATACATTTAAAAAAACGATATTTTTAATTTCGATATTTTTGTACTACGATATTAATTTTTCGATATTTTTGTACTTACCTTTATGAAGATATGACTCCGATATTTTTGATTTCGATATTTTTGTGTCGATATTTTTGTATGTAGATATTCTGTCTGTCGATATTATGTCAGACATTCATTGAATTGACTCTTTTGGGCATATTTATGAGAAGGTTATGTCCTATTTGCACCAAGCAAAATGGCACATGCGTGACACAAACCTCTAAGTCAGATTTTTTAAGCCATACAAAGCCACTTTGCGTGTCTCCAAAAATCTGGAGTAAAACAACGCAGCGCAAATCGATGTGTTGCGTTATTCTGCCCTGGGAAGGCATTCAATGGGAGTTGTGAGGGTGTTCTTATGCAGCTCCTATGGGTATTTATGCATTCCCAGATTTACAAGACCTTGTTAACCTGTGAATGCACCAAAAAAAAACGCCTCTCCAGGAGAGACATAACAAGGTGAAACATCTTTATTTCTCCTCATTCCTTCCTCTTTCTATGTGTACTGCATTCTGTGGCACACATAGAAAGAGGAACATGCCTCCCAGGATTGTTTTTATGCAGCAAGGTGTCCCTTCCACACACAAAAACAATCCTGTATACAGCAAAGACACCCTTGCACCATGGTGCTAGGATGCTTGCAGTGGCAGCTGCTAACAATGACGTGGTGCGGCAGGGTGGGGGGATGTGGGTGGGTAAATAACAGCAAACCAAAGTATTTACCTGCCGCTGCAGGCCGCTGTCTCAGTGTACGTCTGCCCCGGTCCCGACTCCCAATTCCCTACTGGCTGGTGCACACTGCTCAGGGTCCCAGGCGCCAATCAAGATGCTGATTTCATGCTGGTAATATTATTTACCAGCATGAGAGCAGCACGTGATTGACTGGTTTAATGCTCGCTTCGGGGCCTGAGAGCCTGTGTGTCTTCTCCGCCCGGCTGTGCAACACAACTTGGGTGGACAGATCTAAGTGTGCATATCAGTTTGGCTGTCCCTAGACAGCGGCCAAACCAACATGCATACTTACAGTGCACACTGCTCCTCTACCCCCGTCTGTCGTCTTTGCCCCGCTGGCTCTAGCGCTGTAAGTACAATAACATAATAAAATGGTCTAATTATCATCTCAGCGGGGGCGGGGGTGGGGGCGCTCCTTCACCATAAAAGAGGAGCCACTGCTGGGTGCCTGTGTTGGCGCCAGGCAGCCCGTTGTCTGTCAGCGCAAGGGGAAAAGTCAGGAATACACCATATGCCTTAAATACGGTGCATTCTGTGATGATCTGACTTGGTTCCATGCCCAATGTTCTAGCATGGAACCAGATCTGTCTAAGGTTCTGTTTGTGAAGTAATAGTTTGCTTTTATATTGTTTCTTTTTTCTCTAACATTAATTTCAGTTGTATCTTTTGAAATGTAAAGGGGAAGGAGTGTGATGATGTGACTTGGTTCCATGCCCAATGTTCTAGCATGGAACCAGGTCTGTCTAAGGTTCTGTTAAGCAGTGTTCTTTAAGTGTCAGTTGACCCCTGCTGGATGTTGGATGAGGTTGTAATAAATACCTCTTACTTTAACCATCACTTCGTATGAATTATCTTTATTACGCATTCCTGTCTTTTCCCAGTTACGTAGGGCAGCAAGGTGACTTTCTGCGCTGCACTGTGCAACTTTTTCATAATTTTGCCCCTTTGGTTTTATTTTGTTCCATGGGCGTGCATGCGTTTCCCTGCACTCTCATTCTTTACTCTCAGATTCCCCGATACGTGCAATTTTCAATGTTCTGCTCCCCGTCTTTGTCCCCATCCGAGATTTACTGGTTTTGCCAGTGCTTGTTTTTTTTGTATTGTTCACAAATGCTTGGCATTCTACTTCGAGCTTTAGGCCGCCTTCGAAATACTCACCGAACAACTGGATTGAGTGTTGTCTCTGATTATTTTCTAGGAAGCATTGCCATCTGCTGGAGAGTTGCGGAACATGAGCGTTGTAAGATTCTAGTACCGGGGAAAATGTGAGTCAGGCTAACCAACTCCTGGAGGAACTGGAGAGAATTATCGACATGAATTTGGCAATAGCTGATCACATGACAAACTCCAGGATTAGATGAAATAATTTGAAAGATTTGACCGTGAAGGCAAGCTACATGTAAAATTGAAAACAAGAACCCCAGCAATGGTGAGAAGATCATGCTGTGTATATATGTAATGTATATTTGTCCTACCCTAACCGCTTCAATTTAAAATGTAACCTTGAGTGAATTTGCAACTTGTATATATGTAAATCTAACCACTAGCATCTGCAGTAGACTTATGTACTTACCAAAATTCTTATGTGAATTTACAGCTTATCTGTTTGTATCTTTTATGTAATTCATGTACTCTGAAGTCATTATGTAATGTAACTGGTTCTATTGTAAAATGCTCTGATTTCTTCTGGTAAAGTTCATGCAATATAAAAATGCATAAATAAATGAATAAATAAATAAATATATGACTAAAGTCCTCGTCATATTGGATTCCTAGGAGAGACCGCTCCAGAAGAACAAAAATAAATCGATGCATCTTGATTCGTTCATTTTTTAACGTTTTGCACCTTGATTTGATTAGCTCCCCTAGCTGATGATGAGCACCTGTCTACTTGCCCCTTTCTCCATCTGAATGTATCTGAGTGTGTGTAAAGAAACAGCTCAAGGGTCGCCTTATCACTCCTGCAGTCAGGCAAGATTGGAAAACACTTTTTCAATTGATTAATTCAAACTATTTATAGAGCGCAAACTGCTACTTCACAAGAAGTGTTACTGCGCATATAAGGAAAAACAGTGGGGCTGCCCTCCCAGTTCCAGAAAAAGGAAAACATGAAGAAGTTAAGATGGCGAATGTAGAATCCCAAATATTTAGCCTATCCTCAATTTATCCATCTGACTGAAGACTATGCCTTCACAGGAAAGTGTAATGTAATGTATACTGTGTGTCATACACCGCGTGATGTTCTACCCGGTGTAGGACCGTTCTGTTACACGTGCTGTTGCTCGTGGATAAACATGTTGTGTATTAAATGTAATGTTACTCGCGCATGGATGTCTGATCCGCGGTTGGCCATTGTCACCGTTGGCTTGCCGCTGCTCAGACGCTCCGTGATCGGGTGGAGTTTCTCTCTTGAATAAACTTCATCTTAATTATCTTTAAAAGTCTTCCGACTCATCCATCACATTTTGGCGACGATTGGGGAACAAAACTCCACCCATAGCCACGCAGAAATTTAAATTCAACTTACTACGGATATTCTCCATTTGACTCTGCCTCTCATTCCGGTATTGTCGTCTTTGGAAAATATTTCCTGTTGATCACGAAGCAAGACCTCTTGGTAAGACACAAATTTCAATTGGCTATCCGGGATTTTAGAGGCGTATCTACTTGTTTTATGGATGTTACTTCGTGCTTCGTTAAAGAGCCTCGCCAATTGGTTGGTGTCAATCAGCTGAGTGAAACATTAAATATCATTGGTTTTGTCTATTTCACCACACGCATTTCAACAATGTGCTCGGCGTGAAGGTTGAGAAAACTTTGATGTAATAGACGTTTTGCCAGTGAAGATTAAGGTATCGTAATTTGAAGTGTGTTTGCAATTTGGAAGTCGTTCGTTGAAAACACAGTCTGACTGCGTTATTTAAAGGATTTACCAAAGCGTATCATCTCAGCGATACGCACGCTTGAACAGTGTAATTATAATTGCGTATTGCTTCAGCGATACGCACACTTGTTCAGAACAGTGTAATTATAATTGCGTATTTCTTCAGCGATGCGCACGCTTGTTCAGAACTGTGTAATTATAATTGCGTATTACTTCAGCGATACGCACGCTTGTTCAGAACAATATATTTTAAAAATCGTATTACTTCAGCGATACGCATGCTTGTTTAAAACACAGCCTGACTCCTTAATTTAAAATTGTTATTAAAGCGTATTGTTTCAGCGATATGCACGCTTGTTCAGAACACAGTATATTCACAATATTTTAAATAATTTTAACATATCGATATAACGATACACTCGCTTGCTTTGAAAGTGATTTCATTGTTTATGCATGTTTATTGTAACATTTAAAAAAAATAAAACAATTTTAATGCACTTCATATTACAATGTTTAACATTATGTTCTTGTGCACATTTTAAGGATCTATTATTCAACTGGTGTTATTTCCAAAACTTAATTTATTATTTTCTTGTTTTATTCTATTTTTGAATATGTCTAACAATCAATTGCAAACAAAACAGGTGATGGACCGAATGTGGATCAATGTCACACATTCAACCCAGTCAAAAGATCTGGGCCATAATCCATCGTTTTTTTGCACTCCACACCACCCTGGGTTAGACAATGGCGATATGCAAATCAGCTCTGACCCTGTGCCCCATGGGAACAGTCCAGTCCGAACTACAAAAGCCATGTCCTTCCCAGAACGGAATCAAGCATCCGAGGACCGGACCGGTTTCGAGGTAACACCTCTCATCAGCCCGGCTAGCTTGACTCCAGTGGTGTGGAGTGCCTGGGACCCACGTCTGAGCATCCCCAGCACACATATGGCGGCAATTGCAAACAAAACAGGTGATGGACCGAATGTGGATCAATGTCACACATTCAACCCAGTCAAAAGATCTAGGCCATAATCCATCGTTTTTTTGCACTCCACACCACCCTGGGTTAGACAATGGTGATATGCAAATCAGCTCTGACCCTGTGCCCCATGGGAACAGTCCAGTCCGAACTACAAAAGCCATGTCCTTCCCAGAACGGAATCAAGCATCCGAGGACCGGACCGGTTTCGAGGTAACACCTCTCATCAGCCCGGCTAGCTTGACTCCAGTGGTGTGGAGTGCCTGGGACCCACGTCTGAGCATCCCCAGCACACATATGGCGGCAATTGCAAACAAAACAGGTGATGGACCGAATGTGGATCAATGTCACACATTCAACCCAGTCAAAAGATCTGGGCCATAATCCATCGTTTTTTTTGCACTCCACACCACCCTGGGTTAGACAATGGCGATATGCAAATCAGCTCTGACCCTGTGCCCCATGGGAACAGTCCAGTCCGAACTACAAAAGCCATGTCCTTCCCAGAACGGAATCAAGCATCCGAGGACCGGACCGGTTTCGAGGTAACACCTCTCATCAGCCCGGCTAGCTTGACTCCAGTGGTGTGGAGTGCCTGGGACCCACGTCTGAGCATCCCCAGCACACATATGGCGGCAATTGCAAACAAAACAGGTGATGGACCGAATGTGGATCAATGTCACACATTCAACCCAGTCAAAAGATCTGGGCCATAATCCATCGTTTTTTTGCACTCCACACCACCCTGGGTTAGACAATGGCGATATGCAAATCAGCTCTGACCCTGTGCCCCATGGGAACAGTCCAGTCCGAACTACAAAAGCCATGTCCTTCCCAGAACGGAATCAAGCATCCGAGGACCGGACCGGTTTCGAGGTAACACCTCTCATCAGCCCGGCTGGCTTGACTCCAGTGGTGTGGAGTGCCTGGGACCCACGTCTGAGCATCCCCAGCACACATATGGCGGCAATTGCAAACAAAACAGGTGATGGACCGAATGTGGATCAATGTCACACATTCAACCCAGTCAAAAGATCTGGGCCATAATCCATCGTTTTTTTGCACTCCACACCACCCTGGGTTAGACAAAGGCGATATGCAAATCAGCTCTGAGCCTGTGCCCCAGCGGAACAGTCCAGTCCGAACTACAAAAGCCATGTCCTTCCCAGAACGGAATCAAGCATCCGAGGACCGGACCGGTTTCGAGGTAACACCTCTCATCAGCCCGGCTAGCTTGACTCCAGTGATGTGGAGTGCCTGGGACCCATGTCTGAGCATCCCCAGCACACATATGGCGGCAATTGCAAACAAAACAGGTGATGGACCGAATGTGGATCAATGTCACACATTCAACCCAGTCAAAAGATCTGGGCCATAATCCATCGTTTTTTTGCACTCCACACCACCCAGGGTTAGACAATGGCGATATGCAAATCAGCTCTGACCCTGTGCCCCATGGGAACAGTCCAGTCCGAACTACAAAAGCCATGTCCTTCCCAGAACGGAATCAAGCATCCGAGGACCGGACCGGTTTCGAGGTAACACCTCTCATCAGCCCGGCTAGCTTGACTCCAGTGGTGTGGAGTGCCTGGGACCCACGTCTGAGCATCCCCAGCACACATATGGCGGCAATTGCAAACAAAACAGGTGATGGACTGAATGTGGATCAATGTCACACATTCAACCCAGTCAAAAGATCTGGGCCATAATCCATCGTTTTTTTGCACTCCACACCACCCTGGGTTAGACAATGGCGATATGCAAATCAGCTCTGACCCTGTGCCCCATGGGAACAGTCCAGTCCGAACTACAAAAGCCATGTCCTTCCCAGAACGGAATCAAGCATCCGAGGACCGGACCGGTTTCGAGGTAACACCTCTCATCAGCCCGGCTAGCTTGACTCCAGTGGTGTGGAGTGCCTTGGACCCACGTCTGAGCATCCCCAGCACACATATGGCGGCAATTGCAAAAAAAACAGGTGATGGACCGAATGTGGATCAATGTCACACATTCAACCCAGTCAAAAGATCGGGGCCATAATCCATCGTTTTTTTGCACTCCACACCACCCTGGGTTAGACAATGGCGATATGCAAATCAGCTCTGACCCTGTGCCCCATGGGAACAGTCCAGTCCGAACTACAAAAGCCATGTCCTTCCCAGAACGGAATCAAGCATCCGAGGACCGGACCGGTTTCGAGGTAACACCTCTCATCAGCCCGGCTAGCTTGACTCCAGTGGTGTGGAGTACCTGGGACCCACGTCTGAGCATCCCCAGCACACATATGGCGGCAATTGCAAACAAAACAGGTGATGGACCGAATGTGGATCAATGTCACACATTCAACCCAGTCAAAAGATCTGGGCCATAATCCATCGTTTTTTTGCACTCCACACCACCCTGGGTTAGACAATGGCGATATGCAAATCAGCTCTGACCCTGTGCCCCATGGGAACAGTCCAGTCCGAACTACAAAAGCCATGTCCTTCCCAGAACGGAATCAAGCATCCGAGGACCGGACCGGTTTCGAGGTAACACCTCTCATCAGCCCGGCTAGCTTGACTCCAGTGGTGTGGAGTGCCTGGGACCCACGTCTGAGCATCCCCAGCACACATATGGCGGCAATTGCAAACAAAACAGGTGATGGACCGAATGTGGATCAATGTCACACATTCAACCCAGTCAAAAGATCTGGGCCATAATCCATCGTTTTTTTTGCACTCCACACCACCCTGGGTTAGACAATGGCGATATGCAAATCAGCTCTGACCCTGTGCCCCATGGGAACAGTCCAGTCCGAACTACAAAAGCCATGTCCTTCCCAGAACGGAATCAAGCATCCGAGGACCGGACCGGTTTCGAGGTAACACCTCTCATCAGCCCGGCTAGCTTGACTCCAGTGGTGTGGAGTGCCTGGGACCCACGTCTGAGCATCCCCAGCACACATATGGCGGCAATTGCAAACAAAACAGGTGATGGACCGAATGTGGATCAATGTCACACATTCAACCCAGTCAAAAGATCTGGGCCATAATCCATCGTTTTTTTGCACTCCACACCACCCTGGGTTAGACAATGGCGATATGCAAATCAGCTCTGACCCTGTGCCCCATGGGAACAGTCCAGTCCGAACTACAAAAGCCATGTCCTTCCCAGAACGGAATCAAGCATCCGAGGACCGGACCGGTTTCGAGGTAACACCTCTCATCAGCCCGGCTAGCTTGACTCCAGTGATGTGGAGTGCCTGGGACCCATGTCTGAGCATCCCCAGCACACATATGGCGACAATTGCAAACAAAACAGGTGATGGACCGAATGTGGATCAATGTCACACATTCAACCCAGTCAAAAGATCTGGGCCATAATCCATCGTTTTTTTGCACTCCACACCACCCTGGGTTAGACAATGGCGATATGCAAATCAGCTCTGACCCTGTGCCCCATGGGAACAGTCCAGTCCGAACTACAAAAGCCATGTCCTTCCCAGAACGGAATCAAGCATCCGAGGACCGGACCGGTTTCGAGGTAACACCTCTCATCAGCCCGGCTAGCTTGACTCCAGTGGTGTGGAGTGCCTGGGACCCACGTCTGAGCATCCCCAGCACACATATGGTGGCAATTGCAAACAAAACAGGTGATGGACCGAATGTGGATCAATGTCACACATTCAACCCAGTCAAAAGATCTGGGCCATAATCCATCGTTTTTTTGCACTCCACACCACCCTGGGTTAGACAATGGCGATATGCAAATCAGCTCTGACCCTGTGCCCCATGGGAACAGTCCAGTCTGAACTACAAAAGCCATGTCCTTCCCAGAACGGAATCAAGCATCCGAGGACCGGACCGGTTTCGAGGTAACACCTCTCATCAGCCCGGCTAGCTTGACTCCAGTGGTGTGGAGTGCCTGGGACCCACGTCTGAGCATCCCCAGCACACATATGGCGGCAATTGCAAACAAAACAGGTGATGGACCGAATGTGGATCAATGTCACACATTCAACCCAGTCAAAAGATCTGGGCCATAATCCATCGTTCTTTTGCACTCTACACCACCCTGGGTTAGACAATGGCGGTATGCAAATCAGCTCTGACCCTGTGCCCCATGGGAACAGTCCAGTCCGAACTACAAAAGCCATGTCCTTCCCAGAACGGAATCAAGCATCCGAGGACCGGACTGGTTTCGAGGTAACACCTCTCATCAGCCCGGCTAGCTTGACTCCAGTGGTGTGGAGTGCCTGGGACCCACGTCTGAGCATCCCCAGCACACATATGGCGGCAATTGCAAACAAAACAGGTGATGGACCGAATGTGGATCAATGTCACACATTCAACCCAGTCAAAAGATCTGGGCCATAATCCATCGTTTTTTGCACTCCACACCACCCTGGGTTAGACAATGGCGATATGCAAATCAGCTCTGACCCTGTGCCCCATGGGAACAGTCCAGTCCGAACTACAAAAGCCATGTCCTTCCCAGAACGGAATCAAGCATCCGAGGACCGGACCGGTTTCGAGGTAACACCTCTCATCAGCCCGGCTAGCTTGACTCCAGTGGTGTGGAGTGCCTGGGACCCACGTCTGAGCATCCCCAGCACACATATGGCGGCAATTGCAAACAAAACAGGTGATGGACCGAATGTGGATCAATGTCACACATTCAACCCAGTCAAAAGATCTGGGCCATAATCCATCGTTTTTTTGCACTCCACACCACCCTGGGTTAGACAATGGCAATATGCAAATCAGCTCTGACCCTGTGCCCCATGGGAACAGTCCAGTCCGAACTACAAAAGCCATGTCCTTCCCAGAACGGAATCAAGCATCCGAGGACCGGACCGGTTTCGAGGTAACACCTCTCATCAGCCCGGCTAGCTTGACTCCAGTGGTGTGGAGTGCCTGGGACCCACGTCTGAGCATCCCCAGCACACATATGGCGACAATTGCAAACAAAACAGGTGATGGACCGAATGTGGATCAATGTCACACATTCAACCCAGTCAAAAGATCTGGGCCATAATCCATCGTTTTTTTTGCACTCCACACCACCCTGGGTTAGACAATGGCGATATGCAAATCAGCTCTGACCCTGTGCCCCATGGGAACAGTCCAGTCCGAACTACAAAAGCCATGTCCTTCCCAGAACGGAATCAAGCATCCGAGGACCGGACCGGTTTCGAGGTAACACCTCTCATCAGCCCGGCTAGCTTGACTCCAGTGGTGTGGAGTGCCTGGGACCCACGTCTGAGCATCCCCAGCACACATATGGCGGCAATTGCAAACAAAAAAGGTGATGGACCGAATGTGGATCAATGTCACACATTCAACCCAGTCAAAAGATCTGGGCCATAATCCATCGTTTTTTTGCACTCCACACCACCCTGGGTTAGACAAAGGTGATATGCAAATCAGCTCTGACCCTGTGACCCATGGGAACAGTCCAGTCCGAACTACAAAAGCCATGTCCTTCCCAGAACGGAATCAAGCATCCGAGGACCGGACCGGTTTCGAGGTAACACCTCTCATCAGCCCGGCTAGCTTGACTCCAGTGGTGTGGAGTGCCTGGGACCCACGTCTGAGCATCCCCAGCACACATATGGCGGCAATTGCAAACAAAACAGGTGATGGACTGAATGTGGATCAATGTCACACATTCAACCCAGTCAAAAGATCTGGGCCATAATCCATCATTTTTTTGCACTCCACACCACCCTGGGTTAGACAATGGCGATATGCAAATCAGCTCTGACCCTGTGCCCCATGGGAACAGTCCAGTCCGAACTACAAAAGCCATGTCCTTCCCAGAACGGAATCAAGCATCCGAGGACCGGACCGGTTTCGAGGTAACACCTCTCATCAGCCCGGCTAGCTTGACTCCAGTGGTGTGGAGTGCCTTGGACCCACGTCTGAGCATCCCCAGCACACATATGGCGGCAATTGCAAAAAAAACAGGTGATGGACCGAATGTGGATCAATGTCACACATTCAACCCAGTCAAAAGATCGGGGCCATAATCCATCGTTTTTTTGCACTCCACACCACCCTGGGTTAGACAATGGCGATATGCAAATCAGCTCTGACCCTGTGCCCCATGGGAACAGTCCAGTCCGAACTACAAAAGCCATGTCCTTCCCAGAACGGAATCAAGCATCCGAGGACCGGACCGGTTTCGAGGTAACACCTCTCATCAGCCCGGCTAGCTTGACTCCAGTGGTGTGGAGTACCTGGGACCCACGTCTGAGCATCCCCAGCACACATATGGCGGCAATTGCAAACAAAACAGGTGATGGACCGAATGTGGATCAATGTCACACATTCAACCCAGTCAAAAGATCTGGGCCATAATCCATCGTTTTTTTGCACTCCACACCACCCTGGGTTAGACAATGGCGATATGCAAATCAGCTCTGACCCTGTGCCCCATGGGAACAGTCCAGTCCGAACTACAAAAGCCATGTCCTTCCCAGAACGGAATCAAGCATCCGAGGACCGGACCGGTTTCGAGGTAACACCTCTCATCAGCCCGGCTAGCTTGACTCCAGTGGTGTGGAGTGCCTGGGACCCACGTCTGAGCATCCCCAGCACACATATGGCGGCAATTGCAAACAAAACAGGTGATGGACCGAATGTGGATCAATGTCACACATTCAACCCAGTCAAAAGATCTGGGCCATAATCCATCGTTTTTTTTGCACTCCACACCACCCTGGGTTAGACAATGGCGATATGCAAATCAGCTCTGACCCTGTGCCCCATGGGAACAGTCCAGTCCGAACTACAAAAGCCATGTCCTTCCCAGAACGGAATCAAGCATCCGAGGACCGGACCGGTTTCGAGGTAACACCTCTCATCAGCCCGGCTAGCTTGACTCCAGTGGTGTGGAGTGCCTGGGACCCACGTCTGAGCATCCCCAGCACACATATGGCGGCAATTGCAAACAAAACAGGTGATGGACCGAATGTGGATCAATGTCACACATTCAACCCAGTCAAAAGATGTGGGCCATAATCCATCGTTTTTTTGCACTCCACACCACCCTGGGTTAGACAATGGCGATATGCAAATCAGCTCTGACCCTGTGCCCCATGGGAACAGTCCAGTCCGAACTACAAAAGCCATGTCCTTCCCAGAACGGAATCAAGCATCCGAGGACCGGACCGGTTTCGAGGTAACACCTCTCATCAGCCCGGCTAGCTTGACTCCAGTGATGTGGAGTGCCTGGGACCCATGTCTGAGCATCCCCAGCACACATATGGCGACAATTGCAAACAAAACAGGTGATGGACCGAATGTGGATCAATGTCACACATTCAACCCAGTCAAAAGATCTGGGCCATAATCCATCGTTTTTTTGCACTCCACACCACCCTGGGTTAGACAATGGCGATATGCAAATCAGCTCTGACCCTGTGCCCCATGGGAACAGTCCAGTCCGAACTACAAAAGCCATGTCCTTCCCAGAACGGAATCAAGCATCCGAGGACCGGACCGGTTTCGAGGTAACACCTCTCATCAGCCCGGCTAGCTTGACTCCAGTGGTGTGGAGTGCCTGGGACCCACGTCTGAGCATCCCCAGCACACATATGGCGGCAATTGCAAACAAAACAGGTGATGGACCGAATGTGGATCAATGTCACACATTCAACCCAGTCAAAAGATCTGGGCCATAATCCATCGTTTTTTTGCACTCCACACCACCCTGGGTTAGACAATGGCGATATGCAAATCAGCTCTGACCCTGTGCCCCATGGGAACAGTCCAGTCCGAACTACAAAAGCCATGTCCTTCCCAGAACGGAATCAAGCATCCGAGGACCGGACCGGTTTCGAGGTAACACCTCTCATCAGCCCGGCTAGCTTGACTCCAGTGGTGTGGAGTGCCTGGGACCCACGTCTGAGCATCCCCAGCACACATATGGCGGCAATTGCAAACAAAACAGGTGATGGACCGAATGTGGATCAATGTCACACATTCAACCCAGTCAAAAGATCTGGGCCATAATCCATCGTTCTTTTGCACTCTACACCACCCTGGGTTAGACAATGGCGGTATGCAAATCAGCTCTGACCCTGTGCCCCATGGGAACAGTCCAGTCCGAACTACAAAAGCCATGTCCTTCCCAGAACGGAATCAAGCATCCGAGGACCGGACTGGTTTCGAGGTAACACCTCTCATCAGCCCGGCTAGCTTGACTCCAGTGGTGTGGAGTGCCTGGGACCCACGTCTGAGCATCCCCAGCACACATATGGCGGCAATTGCAAACAAAACAGGTGATGGACCGAATGTGGATCAATGTCACACATTCAACCCAGTCAAAAGATCTGGTCCATAATCCATCGTTTTTTTGCACTCCACACCACCCTGGGTTAGACAATGGCGATATGCAAATCAGCTCTGACCCTGTGCCCCATGGGAACAGTCCAGTCCGAACTACAAAAGCCATGTCCTTCCCAGAACGGAATCAAGCATCCGAGGACCGGACCGGTTTCGAGGTAACACCTCTCATCAGCCCGGCTAGCTTGACTCCAGTGGTGTGGAGTGCCTGGGACCCACGTCTGAGCATCCCCAGCACACATATGGCGGCAATTGCAAACAAAACAGGTGATGGACCGAATGTGGATCAATGTCACACATTCAACCCAGTCAAAAGATCTGGGCCATAATCCATCGTTTTTTTGCACTCCACACCACCCTGGGTTAGACAATGGCGATATGCAAATCAGCTCTGACCCTGTGCCCCATGGGAACAGTCCAGTCCGAACTACAAAAGCCATGTCCTTCCCAGAACGGAATCAAGCATCCGAGGACCGGACCGGTTTCGAGGTAACACCTCTCATCAGCCCGGCTAGCTTGACTCCAGTGGTGTGGAGTGCCTGGGACCCACGTCTGAGCATCCCCAGCACACATATGGCGACAATTGCAAACAAAAAAGGTGATGGACCGAATGTGGATCAATGTCACACATTCAACCCAGTCAAAAGATCTGGGCCATAATCCATCGTTTTTTTTGCACTCCACACCACCCTGGGTTAGACAATGGCGATATGCAAATCAGCTCTGACCCTGTGCCCCATGAGAACAGTCCAGTCCGAACTACAAAAGCCATGTCCTTCCCAGAACGGAATCAAGCATCCGAGGACCGGACCGGTTTCGAGGTAACACCTCTCATCAGCCCGGCTAGCTTGACTCCAGTGGTGTGGAGTGCCTGGGACCCACGTCTGAGCATCCCCAGCACACATATGGCGGCAATTGCAAACAAAACAGGTGATGGACCGAATGTGGATCAATGTCACACATTCAACCCAGTCAAAAGATCTGGGCCATAATCCATCGTTTTTTTGCACTCCACACCACCCTGGGTTAGACAATGGCGATATGCAAATCAGCTCTGACCCTGTGCCCCATGGGAACAGTCCAGTCCGAACTACAAAAGCCATGTCCTTCCCAGAACGGAATCAAGCATCCGAGGACCGGACCGGTTTCGAGGTAACACCTCTCATCAGCCCGGCTAGCTTGACTCCAGTGGTGTGGAGTGCCTGGGACCCACGTCTGAGCATCCCCAGCACACATATGGCGACAATTGCAAACAAAACAGGTGATGGACCGAATGTGGATCAATGTCACACATTCAACCCAGTCAAAAGATCTCGGCCATAATCCATCGTTTTTTTTGCACTCCACACCACCCTGGGTTAGACAATGGCGATATGCAAATCAGCTCTGACCCTGTGCCCCATGGGAACAGTCCAGTCCGAACTACAAAAGCCATGTCCTTCCCAGAACGGAATCAAGCATCCGAGGACCGGACCGGTTTCGAGGTAACACCTCTCATCAGCCCGGCTAGCTTGACTCCAGTGGTGTGGAGTACCTGGGACCCACGTCTGAGCATCCCCAGCACACATATGGCGGCAATTGCAAACAAAACAGGTGATGGACCGAATGTGGATCAATGTCACACATTCAACCCAGTCAAAAGATCTGGGCCATAATCCATCGTTTTTTTGCACTCCACACCACCCTGGGTTAGACAATGGCGATATGCAAATCAGCTCTGACCCTGTGCCCCATGGGAACAGTCCAGTCCGAACTACAAAAGCCATGTCCTTCCCAGAACGGAATCAAGCATCCGAGGTCCGGACCGGTTTCGAGGTAACACCTCTCATCAGCCCGGCTAGCTTGACTCCAGTGGTGTGGAGTGCCTGGGACCCACGTCTGAGCATCCCCAGCACACATATGGCGGCAATTGCAAACAAAACAGGTGATGGACCGAATGTGGATCAATGTCACACATTCAACCCAGTCAAAAGATCTGGGCCATAATCCATCGTTTTTTTTGCACTCCACACCACCCTGGGTTAGACAATGGCGATATGCAAATCAGCTCTGACCCTGTGCCCCATGGGAACAGTCCAGTCCGAACTACAAAAGCCATGTCCTTCCCAGAACGGAATCAAGCATCCGAGGACCGGACCGGTTTCGAGGTAACACCTCTCATCAGCCCGGCTAGCTTGACTCCAGTGATGTGGAGTGCCTGGGACCCATGTCTGAGCATCCCCAGCACACATATGGCGACAATTGCAAACAAAACAGGTGATGGACCGAATGTGGATCAATGTCACACATTCAACCCAGTCAAAAGATCTGGGCCATAATCCATCGTTTTTTTGCACTCCACACCACCCTGGGTTAGACAATGGCGATATGCAAATCAGCTCTGACCCTGTGCCCCATGGGAACAGTCCAGTCCGAACTACAAAAGCCATGTCCTTCCCAGAACGGAATCAAGCATCCGAGGACCGGACCGGTTTCGAGGTAACACCTCTCATCAGCCCGGCTAGCTTGACTCCAGTGATGTGGAGTGCCTGGGACCCATGTCTGAGCATCCCCAGCACACATATGGCGACAATTGCAAACAAAACAGGTGATGGACCGAATGTGGATCAATGTCACACATTCAACCCAGTCAAAAGATCTGGGCCATAATCCATCGTTTTTTTGCACTCCACACCACCCTGGGTTAGACAATGGCGATATGCAAATCAGCTCTGACCCTGTGCCCCATGGGAACAGTCCAGTCCGAACTACAAAAGCCATGTCCTTCCCAGAACGGAATCAAGCATCCGAGGACCGGACCGGTTTCGAGGTAACACCTCTCATCAGCCCGGCTAGCTTGACTCCAGTGGTGTGGAGTGCCTGGGACCCACGTCTGAGCATCCCCAGCACACATATGGCGGCAATTGCAAACAAAACAGGTGATGGACCGAATGTGGATCAATGTCACACATTCAACCCAGTCAAAAGATCTGGGCCATAATCCATCGTTTTTTTGCACTCCACACCACCCTGGGTTAGACAATGGCGATATGCAAATCAGCTCTGACCCTGTGCCCCATGGGAACAGTCCAGTCCGAACTACAAAAGCCATGTCCTTCCCAGAACGGAATCAAGCATCCGAGGACCGGACCGGTTTCGAGGTAACACCTCTCATCAGCCCGGCTAGCTTGACTCCAGTGGTGTGGAGTGCCTGGGACCCACGTCTGAGCATCCCCAGCACACATATGGCGGCAATTGCAAACAAAACAGGTGATGGACCGAATGTGGATCAATGTCACACATTCAACCCAGTCAAAAGATCTGGGCCATAATCCATCGTTCTTTTGCACTCTACACCACCCTGGGTTAGACAATGGCGGTATGCAAATCAGCTCTGACCCTGTGCCCCATGGGAACAGTCCAGTCCGAACTACAAAAGCCATGTCCTTCCCAGAACGGAATCAAGCATCCGAGGACCGGACTGGTTTCGAGGTAACACCTCTCATCAGCCCGGCTAGCTTGACTCCAGTGGTGTGGAGTGCCTGGGACCCACGTCTGAGCATCCCCAGCACACATATGGCGGCAATTGCAAACAAAACAGGTGATGGACCGAATGTGGATCAATGTCACACATTCAACCCAGTCAAAAGATCTGGTCCATAATCCATCGTTTTTTTGCACTCCACACCACCCTGGGTTAGACAATGGCGATATGCAAATCAGCTCTGACCCTGTGCCCCATGGGAACAGTCCAGTCCGAACTACAAAAGCCATGTCCTTCCCAGAACGGAATCAAGCATCCGAGGACCGGACCGGTTTCGAGGTAACACCTCTCATCAGCCCGGCTAGCTTGACTCCAGTGGTGTGGAGTGCCTGGGACCCACGTCTGAGCATCCCCAGCACACATATGGCGGCAATTGCAAACAAAACAGGTGATGGACCGAATGTGGATCAATGTCACACATTCAACCCAGTCAAAAGATCTGGGCCATAATCCATCGTTTTTTTGCACTCCACACCACCCTGGGTTAGACAATGGCGATATGCAAATCAGCTCTGACCCTGTGCCCCATGGGAACAGTCCAGTCCGAACTACAAAAGCCATGTCCTTCCCAGAACGGAATCAAGCATCCGAGGACCGGACCGGTTTCGAGGTAACACCTCTCATCAGCCCGGCTAGCTTGACTCCAGTGGTGTGGAGTGCCTGGGACCCACGTCTGAGCATCCCCAGCACACATATGGCGACAATTGCAAACAAAAAAGGTGATGGACCGAATGTGGATCAATGTCACACATTCAACCCAGTCAAAAGATCTGGGCCATAATCCATCGTTTTTTTTGCACTCCACACCACCCTGGGTTAGACAATGGCGATATGCAAATCAGCTCTGACCCTGTGCCCCATGAGAACAGTCCAGTCCGAACTACAAAAGCCATGTCCTTCCCAGAACGGAATCAAGCATCCGAGGACCGGACCGGTTTCGAGGTAACACCTCTCATCAGCCCGGCTAGCTTGACTCCAGTGGTGTGGAGTGCCTGGGACCCACGTCTGAGCATCCCCAGCACACATATGGCGGCAATTGCAAACAAAACAGGTGATGGACCGAATGTGGATCAATGTCACACATTCAACCCAGTCAAAAGATCTGGGCCATAATCCATCGTTTTTTTGCACTCCACACCACCCTGGGTTAGACAATGGCGATATGCAAATCAGCTCTGACCCTGTGCCCCATGGGAACAGTCCAGTCCGAACTACAAAAGCCATGTCCTTCCCAGAACGGAATCAAGCATCCGAGGACCGGACCGGTTTCGAGGTAACACCTCTCATCAGCCCGGCTAGCTTGACTCCAGTGGTGTGGAGTGCCTGGGACCCACGTCTGAGCATCCCCAGCACACATATGGCGACAATTGCAAACAAAACAGGTGATGGACCGAATGTGGATCAATGTCACACATTCAACCCAGTCAAAAGATCTCGGCCATAATCCATCGTTTTTTTTGCACTCCACACCACCCTGGGTTAGACAATGGCGATATGCAAATCAGCTCTGACCCTGTGCCCCATGGGAACAGTCCAGTCCGAACTACAAAAGCCATGTCCTTCCCAGAACGGAATCAAGCATCCGAGGACCGGACCGGTTTCGAGGTAACACCTCTCATCAGCCCGGCTAGCTTGACTCCAGTGGTGTGGAGTACCTGGGACCCACGTCTGAGCATCCCCAGCACACATATGGCGGCAATTGCAAACAAAACAGGTGATGGACCGAATGTGGATCAATGTCACACATTCAACCCAGTCAAAAGATCTGGGCCATAATCCATCGTTTTTTTGCACTCCACACCACCCTGGGTTAGACAATGGCGATATGCAAATCAGCTCTGACCCTGTGCCCCATGGGAACAGTCCAGTCCGAACTACAAAAGCCATGTCCTTCCCAGAACGGAATCAAGCATCCGAGGTCCGGACCGGTTTCGAGGTAACACCTCTCATCAGCCCGGCTAGCTTGACTCCAGTGGTGTGGAGTGCCTGGGACCCACGTCTGAGCATCCCCAGCACACATATGGCGGCAATTGCAAACAAAACAGGTGATGGACCGAATGTGGATCAATGTCACACATTCAACCCAGTCAAAAGATCTGGGCCATAATCCATCGTTTTTTTTGCACTCCACACCACCCTGGGTTAGACAATGGCGATATGCAAATCAGCTCTGACCCTGTGCCCCATGGGAACAGTCCAGTCCGAACTACAAAAGCCATGTCCTTCCCAGAACGGAATCAAGCATCCGAGGACCGGACCGGTTTCGAGGTAACACCTCTCATCAGCCCGGCTAGCTTGACTCCAGTGATGTGGAGTGCCTGGGACCCATGTCTGAGCATCCCCAGCACACATATGGCGACAATTGCAAACAAAACAGGTGATGGACCGAATGTGGATCAATGTCACACATTCAACCCAGTCAAAAGATCTGGGCCATAATCCATCGTTTTTTTGCACTCCACACCACCCTGGGTTAGACAATGGCGATATGCAAATCAGCTCTGACCCTGTGCCCCATGGGAACAGTCCAGTCCGAACTACAAAAGCCATGTCCTTCCCAGAACGGAATCAAGCATCCGAGGACCGGACCGGTTTCGAGGTAACACCTCTCATCAGCCCGGCTAGCTTGACTCCAGTGGTGTGGAGTGCCTGGGACCCACGTCTGAGCATCCCCAGCACACATATGGCGGCAATTGCAAACAAAACAGGTGATGGACCGAATGTGGATCAATGTCACACATTCAACCCAGTCAAAAGATCTGGGCCATAATCCATCGTTTTTTTGCACTCCACACCACCCTGGGTTAGACAATGGCGATATGCAAATCAGCTCTGACCCTGTGCCCCATGGGAACAGTCCAGTCCGAACTACAAAAGCCATGTCCTTCCCAGAACGGAATCAAGCATCCGAGGACCGGACCGGTTTCGAGGTAACACCTCTCATCAGCCCGGCTAGCTTGACTCCAGTGGTGTGGAGTGCCTGGGACCCACGTCTGAGCATCCCCAGCACACATATGGCGGCAATTGCAAACAAAACAGGTGATGGACCGAATGTGGATCAATGTCACACATTCAACCCAGTCAAAAGATCTGGGCCATAATCCATCGTTCTTTTGCACTCTACACCACCCTGGGTTAGACAATGGCGGTATGCAAATCAGCTCTGACCCTGTGCCCCATGGGAACAGTCCAGTCCGAACTACAAAAGCCATGTCCTTCCCAGAACGGAATCAAGCATCCGAGGACCGGACTGGTTTCGAGGTAACACCTCTCATCAGCCCGGCTAGCTTGACTCCAGTGGTGTGGAGTGCCTGGGACCCACGTCTGAGCATCCCCAGCACACATATGGCGGCAATTGCAAACAAAACAGGTGATGGACCGAATGTGGATCAATGTCACACATTCAACCCAGTCAAAAGATCTGGGCCATAATCCATCGTTTTTTTGCACTCCACACCACCCTGGGTTAGACAATGGCGATATGCAAATCAGCTCTGACCCTGTGCCCCATGGGAACAGTCCAGTCCGAACTACAAAAGCCATGTCCTTCCCAGAACGGAATCAAGCATCCGAGGACCGGACCGGTTTCGAGGTAACACCTCTCATCAGCCCGGCTAGCTTGACTCCAGTGGTGTGGAGTGCCTGGGACCCACGTCTGAGCATCCCCAGCACACATATGGCGGCAATTGCAAACAAAACAGGTGATGGACCGAATGTGGATCAATGTCACACATTCAACCCAGTCAAAAGATCTGGGCCATAATCCATCGTTTTTTTGCACTCCACACCACCCTGGGTTAGACAATGGCGATATGCAAATCAGCTCTGACCCTGTGCCCCATGGGAACAGTCCAGTCCGAACTACAAAAGCCATGTCCTTCCCAGAACGGAATCAAGCATCCGAGGACCGGACCGGTTTCGAGGTAACACCTCTCATCAGCCCGGCTAGCTTGACTCCAGTGGTGTGGAGTGCCTGGGACCCACGTCTGAGCATCCCCAGCACACATATGGCGACAATTGCAAACAAAACAGGTGATGGACCGAATGTGGATCAATGTCACACATTCAACCCAGTCAAAAGATCTGGGCCATAATCCATCGTTTTTTTGCACTCCACACCACCCTGGGTTAGACAATGGCGATATGCAAATCAGCTCTGACCCTGTGCCCCATGGGAACAGTCCAGTCCGAACTACAAAAGCCATGTCCTTCCCAGAACGGAATCAAGCATCCGAGGACCGGACCGGTTTCGAGGTAACACCTCTCATCAGCCCGGCTAGCTTGACTCCAGTGGTGTGGAGTGCCTGGGACCCACGTCTGAGCATCCCCAGCACACATATGGCGGCAATTGCAAACAAAACAGGTGATGGACCGAATGTGGATCAATGTCACACATTCAACCCAGTCAAAAGATCTGGGCCATAATCCATCGTTTTTTTGCACTCCACACCACCCTGGGTTAGACAAAGGCGATATGCAAATCAGCTCTGACCCTGTGCCCCATGGGAACAGTCCAGTCCGAACTACAAAAGCCATGTCCTTCCCAGAACGGAATCAAGCATCCGAGGACCGGACCGGTTCCGAGGTAACACCTCTCATCAGCCCGGCTAGCTTGACTCCAGTGATGTGGAGTGCCTGGGACCCATGTCTGAGCATCCCCAGCACACATATGGCGGCAATTGCAAACAAAACAGGTGATGGACCGAATGTGGATCAATGTCACACATTCAACCCAGTCAAAAGATCTGGGCCATAATCCATCGTTTTTTTGCACTCCACACCACCCTGGGTTAGACAATGGCGATATGCAAATCAGCTCTGACCCTGTGCCCCATGGGAACAGTCCAGTCCGAACTACAAAAGCCATGTCCTTCCCAGAACGGAATCAAGCATCCGAGGACCGGACCGGTTTCGAGGTAACACCTCTCATCAGCCCGGCTAGCTTGACTCCAGTGGTGTGGAGTGCCTGGGACCCACGTCTGAGCATCCCCAGCACACATATGGCGGCAATTGCAAACAAAACAGGTGATGGACTGAATGTGGATCAATGTCACACATTCAACCCAGTCAAAAGATCTGGGCCATAATCCATCGTTTTTTTGCACTCCACACCACCCTGGGTTAGACAATGGCGATATGCAAATCAGCTCTGACCCTGTGCCCCATGGGAACAGTCCAGTCCGAACTACAAAAGCTATGTCCTTCCCACAACGGAATCAAGCATCCGAGGACCGGACCGGTTTCGAGGTAACACCTCTCATCAGCCCGGCTAGCTTGACTCCAGTGGTGTGGAGTGCCTGGGACCCACGTCTGAGCATCCCCAGCACACATATGGCGGCAATTGCAAACAAAACAGGTGATGGACCGAATGTGGATCAATGTCACACATTCAACCCAGTCAAAAGATCGGGGCCATAATCCATCGTTTTTTTGCACTCCACACCACCCTGGGTTAGACAATGGCGATATGCAAATCAGCTCTGACCCTGTGCCCCATGGGAACAGTCCAGTCCGAACTACAAAAGCCATGTCCTTCCCAGAACGGAATCAAGCATCCGAGGACCGGACCGGTTTCGAGGTAACACCTCTCATCAGCCCGGCTAGCTTGACTCCAGTGGTGTGGAGTGCCTGGGACCCACGTCTGAGCATCCCCAGCACACATATGGCGGCAATTGCAAACAAAACAGGTGATGGACCGAATGTGGATCAATGTCACACATTCAACCCAGTCAAAAGATCTGGGCCATAATCCATCGTTTTTTTGCACTCCACACCACCCTGGGTTAGACAATGGCGATATGCAAATCAGCTCTGACCCTGTGCCCCATGGGAACAGTCCAGTCCGAACTACAAAAGCCATGTCCTTCCCAGAACGGAATCAAGCATCCGAGGACCGGACCGGTTTCGAGGTAACACCTCTCATCAGCCCGGCTAGCTTGACTCCAGTGGTGTGGAGTGCCTGGGACCCACGTCTGAGCATCCCCAGCACACATATGGCGGCAATTGCAAACAAAACAGGTGATGGACCGAATGTGGATCAATGTCACACATTCAACCCAGTCAAAAGATCTGGGCCATAATCCATCGTTCTTTTGCACTCTACACCACCCTGGGTTAGACAATGGCGGTATGCAAATCAGCTCTGACCCTGTGCCCCATGGGAACAGTCCAGTCCGAACTACAAAAGCCATGTCCTTCCCAGAACGGAATCAAGCATCCGAGGACCGGACTGGTTTCGAGGTAACACCTCTCATCAGCCCGGCTAGCTTGACTCCAGTGGTGTGGAGTGCCTGGGACCCACGTCTGAGCATCCCCAGCACACATATGGCGGCAATTGCAAACAAAACAGGTGATGGACCGAATGTGGATCAATGTCACACATTCAACCCAGTCAAAAGATCTGGGCCATAATCCATCGTTTTTTTGCACTCCACACCACCCTGGGTTAGACAATGGCGATATGCAAATCAGCTCTGACCCTGTGCCCCATGGGAACAGTCCAGTCCGAACTACAAAAGCCATGTCCTTCCCAGAACGGAATCAAGCATCCGAGGACCGGACCGGTTTCGAGGTAACACCTCTCATCAGCCCGGCTAGCTTGACTCCAGTGGTGTGGAGTGCCTGGGACCCACGTCTGAGCATCCCCAGCACACATATGGCGGCAATTGCAAACAAAACAGGTGATGGACCGAATGTGGATCAATGTCACACATTCAACCCAGTCAAAAGATCTGGGCCATAATCCATCGTTTTTTTGCACTCCACACCACCCTGGGTTAGACAATGGCGATATGCAAATCAGCTCTGACCCTGTGCCCCATGGGAACAGTCCAGTCCGAACTACAAAAGCCATGTCCTTCCCAGAACGGAATCAAGCATCCGAGGACCGGACCGGTTTCGAGGTAACACCTCTCATCAGCCCGGCTAGCTTGACTCCAGTGGTGTGGAGTGCCTGGGACCCACGTCTGAGCATCCCCAGCACACATATGGCGACAATTGCAAACAAAACAGGTGATGGACCGAATGTGGATCAATGTCACACATTCAACCCAGTCAAAAGATCTGGGCCATAATCCATCGTTTTTTTGCACTCCACACCACCCTGGGTTAGACAATGGCGATATGCAAATCAGCTCTGACCCTGTGCCCCATGGGAACAGTCCAGTCCGAACTACAAAAGCCATGTCCTTCCCAGAACGGAATCAAGCATCCGAGGACCGGACCGGTTTCGAGGTAACACCTCTCATCAGCCCGGCTAGCTTGACTCCAGTGGTGTGGAGTGCCTGGGACCCACGTCTGAGCATCCCCAGCACACATATGGCGGCAATTGCAAACAAAACAGGTGATGGACCGAATGTGGATCAATGTCACACATTCAACCCAGTCAAAAGATCTGGGCCATAATCCATCGTTTTTTTGCACTCCACACCACCCTGGGTTAGACAAAGGCGATATGCAAATCAGCTCTGACCCTGTGCCCCATGGGAACAGTCCAGTCCGAACTACAAAAGCCATGTCCTTCCCAGAACGGAATCAAGCATCCGAGGACCGGACCGGTTCCGAGGTAACACCTCTCATCAGCCCGGCTAGCTTGACTCCAGTGATGTGGAGTGCCTGGGACCCATGTCTGAGCATCCCCAGCACACATATGGCGGCAATTGCAAACAAAACAGGTGATGGACCGAATGTGGATCAATGTCACACATTCAACCCAGTCAAAAGATCTGGGCCATAATCCATCGTTTTTTTGCACTCCACACCACCCTGGGTTAGACAATGGCGATATGCAAATCAGCTCTGACCCTGTGCCCCATGGGAACAGTCCAGTCCGAACTACAAAAGCCATGTCCTTCCCAGAACGGAATCAAGCATCCGAGGACCGGACCGGTTTCGAGGTAACACCTCTCATCAGCCCGGCTAGCTTGACTCCAGTGGTGTGGAGTGCCTGGGACCCACGTCTGAGCATCCCCAGCACACATATGGCGGCAATTGCAAACAAAACAGGTGATGGACTGAATGTGGATCAATGTCACACATTCAACCCAGTCAAAAGATCTGGGCCATAATCCATCGTTTTTTTGCACTCCACACCACCCTGGGTTAGACAATGGCGATATGCAAATCAGCTCTGACCCTGTGCCCCATGGGAACAGTCCAGTCCGAACTACAAAAGCTATGTCCTTCCCACAACGGAATCAAGCATCCGAGGACCGGACCGGTTTCGAGGTAACACCTCTCATCAGCCCGGCTAGCTTGACTCCAGTGGTGTGGAGTGCCTGGGACCCACGTCTGAGCATCCCCAGCACACATATGGCGGCAATTGCAAACAAAACAGGTGATGGACCGAATGTGGATCAATGTCACACATTCAACCCAGTCAAAAGATCGGGGCCATAATCCATCGTTTTTTTGCACTCCACACCACCCTGGGTTAGACAATGGCGATATGCAAATCAGCTCTGACCCTGTGCCCCATGGGAACAGTCCAGTCCGAACTACAAAAGCCATGTCCTTCCCAGAACGGAATCAAGCATCCGAGGACCGGACCGGTTTCGAGGTAACACCTCTCATCAGCCCGGCTAGCTTGACTCCAGTGGTGTGGAGTGCCTGGGACCCACGTCTGAGCATCCCCAGCACACATATGGCGGCAATTGCAAACAAAACAGGTGATGGACCGAATGTGGATCAATGTCACACATTCAACCCAGTCAAAAGATCTGGGCCATAATCCATCGTTTTTTTGCACTCCACACCACCCTGGGTTAGACAATGGCGATATGCAAATCAGCTCTGACCCTGTGCCCCATGGGAACAGTCCAGTCCGAACTACAAAAGCCATGTCCTTACCAGAACGGAATCAAGCATCCGAGGACCGGACCGGTTTCGAGGTAACACCTCTCATCAGCCCGGCTAGCTTGAC
This sequence comes from Lissotriton vulgaris, assembly GCF_964263255.1. NCBI lineage: Eukaryota > Metazoa > Chordata > Amphibia > Caudata > Salamandridae > Lissotriton > Lissotriton vulgaris. Next base: position 986,213,228 of record NC_141685.1, on the reverse strand, counting down.
TCCAGTGGTGTGGAGTGCCTGGGACCCACGTCTGAGCATCCCCAGCACACATATGGCGGCAATTGCAAACAAAACAGGTGATGGACCGAATGTGTATCAATGTCACACATTCAACCCAGTCAAAAGATCTGGGCCATAATCCATCGTTTTTTTGCACTCCACACCACCCTGGGTTAGACAATGGCGATATGCAAATCAGCTCTGACCCTGTGCCCCATGGGAACAGTCCAGTCCGAACTACAAAAGCCATGTCCTTCCCAGAACGGAATCAAGCATCCGAGGACCGGACCGGTTTCGAGGTAACACCTCTCATCAGCCCGGCTAGCTTGACTCCAGTGATGTGGAGTGCCTGGGACCCATGTCTGAGCATCCCCAGCACACATATGGCGGCAATTGCAAACAAAACAGGTGATGGACCGAATGTGGATCAATGTCACACATTCAACCCAGTCAAAAGATCTGGGCCATAATCCATCGTTTTTTTGCACTCCACACCACCCTGGGTTAGACAATGGCGATATGCAAATCAGCTCTGACCCTGTGCCCCATGGGAACAGTCCAGTCCGAACTACAAAAGCCATGTCCTTCCCAGAACGGAATCAAGCATCCGAGGACCGGACCGGTTTCGAGGTAACACCTCTCATCAGCCCGGCTAGCTTGACTCCAGTGGTGTGGAGTGCCTGGGACCCACGTCTGAGCATCCCCAGCACACATATGGCGGCAATTGCAAACAAAACAGGTGATGGACCGAATGTGGATCAATGTCACACAGTCAACCCAGTCAAAAGATCTGGGCCATAATCCATCGTTTTTTTGCACTCCACACCACCCTGGGTTAGACAATGGCGGTAAGCAAATCAGCTCTGACCCTGTGCCCCATGGGAACAGTCCAGTCCGAACTACAAAAGCCATGTCCTTCCCAGAACGGAATCAAGCATCCGAGGACCGGACTGGTTTCGAGGTAACACCTCTCATCAGCCCGGCTAGCTTGACTCCAGTGGTGTGGAGTGCCTGGGACCCACGTCTGAGCATCCCCAGCACACATATGGCGGCAATTGCAAACAAAACAGGTGATGGACCGAATGTGGATCAATGTCACACATTCAACCCAGTCAAAAGATCTGGGCCATAATCCATCGTTTTTTTGCACTCCACACCACCCTGGGTTAGACAATGGCGATATGCAAATCAGCTCTGACCCTGTGCCCCATGGGAAAAGTCCAGTCCGAACTACAAAAGCCATGTCCTTATGTGTGCTGGGGATGCTCAGACGTGGGTCCCAGGCACTCCACACCACTGGAGTCAAGCTAGCCAGGCTGATGAGAGGTGTTACCTCGAAACCGGTCCGGTCCTCGGATGCTTGATTCCGTTCTGGGAAGGACATGGCTTTTGTAGTTCGGACTGGACTGTTCCCATGGGGCAACAGGGTCAGAGCTGATTTGCATATCGCCATTGTCTAACCCAGGGTGGTGTGGAGTGCAAAAAAACGATGGATTTGGGCCCAGATCTTTTGACTGGGGGAGTGTGTGACATTGATCCACATTCAGTCCATCACTTGTTGTTTTTGCAATTGCCGCCCTAAGTGCGCTGGGGATGCCCAGACGTGGGTCCCAGGACCTCCACACCACTTGGAGTCAAGCTAGCCGGGCTGATGAGAGGTGTTACCTCGAAACCGGTCCGGTCCTTGGATGCTTGATTCCGTTCTGGGAAGGACATGGCTTTTGTAGTTCGGACTGGACTTTTCCCATGGGGCAACAGGGTCAGAGCTGATTTGCATATTGCCATTGTCTAACCCAGGGTGGTGTGGAGTGCAAAAAAACGATGGATTTGGGCCCAGATCTTTTGACTGGGGGAGTGTGTGACATTGATCCACATTCAGTCCATCACTTGTTGTTTTTGCAATTGCCGCCCTAAGTGCGCTGGGGATGCCCAGACGTGGGTCCCAGGCACTCCACACCACTTGGAGTCAAGCTAGCCGGGCTGATGAGAGGTGTTACCTCGAAACCGGTCCGGTCCTCGGATGCTTGATTCCGTTCTGGGAAGGACATGGCTTTTGTAGTTCGGACTGGACTGTTCCCATGGGGCAACAGGGTCAGAGCTGATTTGCATATCGCCATTGTCTAACCCAGGGTGGTGTGGAGTGCAAAAAAACGATGGATTTGGGCCCAGATCTTTTGACTGGGGGAGTGTGTGACATTGATCCACATTCAGTCCATCACTTGTTGTTTTTGCGATTGCCGCCCTAAGTGCGCTGGGGATGCCCAGACGTGGGTCCCAGGCACTCCACACCACTTGGAGTCAAGCTAGCCGGGCTGATGAGAGGTGTTACCTCGAAACCGGTCCGGTCCTCGGATGCTTGATTCCGTTCTGGGAAGGACATGGCTTTCGTAGTTCGGACTGGACTGTTCCCATGGGGCAACAGGGTCAGAGCTGATTTGCATATCGCCATTGTCTAACCCAGGGTGGTGTGGAGTGCAAAAAAACAATGGATTTGGGCCCAGATCTTTTGACTGGGGGAGTGTGTGACATTGATCCACATTCAGTCCATCACTTGTTGTTTTTGCAATTGCCGCCCTAAGTGCGCTGGGGATGCCCAGACGTGGGTCCCAGGCACTCCACACCACTTGGAGTCAAGCTAGCCGGGCTGATGAGAGGTGTTACCTCGAAACCGGTCCGGTCCTCGGATGCTTGATTCCGTTCTGGGAAGGACATGGCTTTTGTAGTTCGGACTGGACTGTTCCCATGGGGCAACAGGGTCAGAGCTGATTTGCATATCGCCATTGTCTAACCCAGGGTGGTGTGGAGTGCAAAAAAACGATGGATTTGGGCCCAGATCTTTTGACTGGGGGAGTGTGTGACATTGATCCACATTCAGTCCATCACTTGTTGTTTTTGCGATTGCCGCCCTAAGTGCGCTGGGGATGCCCAGACGTGGGTCCCAGGCACTCCACACCACTTGGAGTCAAGCTAGCCGGGCTGATGAGAGGTGTTACCTCGAAACCGGTCCGGTCCTCGGATGCTTGATTCAGTTCTGGGAAGGACATGGCTTTTGTAGTTCGGACTGGACTGTTCCCATGGGGCAACAGGGTCAGAGCTGATTTGCATATCGCCATTGTCTAACCCAGGGTGGTGTGGAGTGCAAAAAAACAATGGATTTGGGCCCAGATCTTTTGACTGGGGGAGTGTGTGACATTGATCCACATTCAGTCCATCACTTGTTGTTTTTGCAATTGCCGCCCTAAGTGCGCTGGGGATGCCCAGACGTGGGTCCCAGGCACTCCACACCACTTGGAGTCAAGCTAGCCGGGCTGATGAGAGGTGTTACCTCGAAACCGGTCCGGTCCTCGGATGCTTGATTCCGTTCTGGGAAGGACATGGCTTTTGTAGTTCGGACTGGACTGTTCCCATGGGGCAACAGGGTCAGAGCTGATTTGCATATCGCCATTGTCTAACCCAGGGTGGTGTGGAGTGCAAAAAAACGATGGATTTGGGCCCAGATCTTTTGACTGGGGGAGTGTGTGACATTGATCCACATTCAGTCCATCACTTGTTGTTTTTGCAATTGCCGCCCTAAGTGCGCTGGGGATGCCCAGACGTGGGTCCCAGGCACTCCACACCACTTGGAGTCAAGCTAGCCGGGCTGATGAGAGGTGTTACCTCGAAACCGGTCCGGTCCTCGGATGCTTGATTCCGTTCTGGGAAGGACATGGCTTTTGTAGTTCGGACTGGACTGTTCCCATGGGGCAACAGGGTCAGAGCTGATTTGCATATCGCCATTGTCTAACCCAGGGTGGTGTGGAGTGCAAAAAAACGATGGATTTGGGCCCAGATCTTTTGACTGGGGGAGTGTGTGACATTGATCCACATTCAGTCCATCACTTGTTGTTTTTGCAATTGCCGCCCTAAGTGCGCTGGGGATGCCCAGACGTGGGTCCCAGGCACTCCACACCACTTGGAGTCAAGCTAGCCGGGCTGATGAGAGGTGTTACCTCGAAACCGGTCCGGTCCTCGGATGCTTGATTCCGTTCTGGGAAGGACATGGCTTTTGTAGTTCGGACTGGACTGTTCCCATGGGGCAACAGGGTCAGAGCTGATTTGCATATCGCCATTGTCTAACCCAGGGTGGTGTGGAGTACAAAAAAACAATGGATTTGGGCCCAGATCTTTTGACTGGGGGAGTGTGTGACATTGATCCACATTCAGTCCATCACTTGTTGTTTTTGCAATTGCCGCCCTAAGTGCGCTGGGGATGCCCAGACGTGGGTCCCAGCACTCCACACCACTTGGAGTCAAGCTAGCCGGGCTGATGAGAGGTGTTACCTCGAAACCGGTCCGGTCCTCGGATGCTTGATTCCGTTCTGGGAAGGACATGGCTTTTGTAGTTCGGACTGGACTGTTCCCATGGGGCAACAGGGTCAGAGCTGATTTGCATATCGCCATTGTCTAACCCAGGGTGGTGTGGAGTGCAAAAAAACGATGGATTTGGGACCAGATCTTTTGACTGGGGGAGTGTGTGACATTGATCCACATTCAGTCCATCACTTGTTGTTTTTGCAATTGCCGCCCTAAGTGCGCTGGGGATGCCCAGACGTGGGTCCCAGGCACTCCACACCACTTGGAGTCAAGCTAGCTGGGCTGATGAGAGGTGTTACCTCGAAACCGGTCCGGTCCTCGGATGCTTGATTCCGTTCTGGGAAGGACATGGCTTCTGTAGTTCGGACTGGACTGTTCCCATGGGGCAACAGGGTCAGAGCTGATTTGCATATCGCCATTGTCTAACCCAGGGTGGTGTGGAGTGCAAAAAAACGATGGATTTGGGCCCAGATCTTTTGACTGGGGGAGTGTGTGACATTGATCCACATTCAGTCCATCACTTGTTGTTTTTGCAATTGCCGCCCTAAGTGCGCTGGGGATGCCCAGACGTGGGTCCCAGGCACTCCACACCACTTGGAGTCAAGCTAGCCGGCTGATGAGAGGTGTTACCTCGAAACCGGTCCGGTCCTCGGATGCTTGATTCCGTTCTGGGAAGGACATGGCTTTTGTAGTTCGGACTGGACTGTTCCCATGGGGCAACAGGGTCTGAGCTGATTTGCATATCGCCATTGTCTAACCTAGGGTGGTGTGAAGTGCAAAAAAACGATGGATTTGGGCCCAGATCTTTTGACTGGGGGAGTGTGTGACATTGATCCACATTCAGTCCATCACTTGTTGTTTTTGCAATTGCCGCCCTAAGTGCGCTGGGGATGCCCAGACGTGGGTCCCAGGCACTCCACACCACTTGGAGTCAAGCTAGCCGGGCTGATGAGAGGTGTTACCTCGAAACCGGTCCGGTCCTCGGATGCTTGATTACGTTCTGGGAAGGACATGGCTTTTGTAGTTCGGACTGGACTGTTCCCATGGGGCAACAGGGTCAGAGCTGATTTGCATATCGCCATTGTCTAACCCAGGGTGGTGTGGAGTGCAAAAAAACGATGGATTTGGGCCCAGATCTTTTGACTGGGGGAGTGTGTGACATTGATCCACATTCAGTCCATCACTTGTTGTTTTTGCGATTGCCGCCCTAAGTGCGCTGGGGATGCCCAGACGTGGGTCCCAGGCACTCCACACCACTTGGAGTAGAGCTAGCCGGGCTGATGAGAGGTGTTACCTCGAAACCGGTCCGGTCCTCGGATGCTTGATTCCGTTCTGGGAAGGACATGGCTTTTGTAGTTCGGACTGGACTGTTCCCATGGGGCAACAGGGTCAGAGCTGATTTGCATATCGCCATTGTCTAACCCAGGGTGGTGTGGAGTGCAAAAAACGATGGATTTGGGCCCAGATCTTTTGACTGGGGGAGTGTGTGACATTGATCCACATTCAGTCCATCACTTGTTTTTGCAATTGCCGCCCTAAGTGCGCTGGGGAAGCCCAGACGTGGGTCCCAGGCACTCCACACCACTTGGAGTCAAGCTAGCCGGGCTGATGAGAGGTGTTACCTCGAAACCGGTCCGGTCCTCGGATGCTTGATTCCGTTCTGGGAAGGACATGGCTTTTGTAGTTCGGACTGGACTGTTCCCATGGGGCAACAGGGTCAGAGCTGATTTGCATATCGCCATTGTCTAACCCAGGGTGGTGTGGAGTGCAAAAAAACGATGGATTTGGGCCCAGATCTTTTGACTGGGGGAGTGTGTGACATTGATCCACATTCAGTCCATCACTTGTTGTTTTTGCAATTGCCGCCCTAAGTGCGCTGGGGATGCCCAGACGTGGGTCCCAGGCACTCCACACCACTTGGAGTCAAGCTAGCTGGGCTGATGAGAGGTGTTACCTCGAAACCGGTCCGGTCCTCGGATGCTTGATTCCGTTCTGGGAAGGACATGGCTTAGTTCGGACTGGACTGTTCCCATGGGGCAACAGGGTCAGAGCTGATTTGCATATCGCCATTGTCTAACCCAGGGTGGTGTGGAATGCAAAAAAACGATGGATTTGGGCCCAGATCTTTTGACTGGGGGAGTGTGTGACATTGATCCACATTCAGTCCATCACTTGTTGTTTTTGCAATTGCCGCCCTAAGTGCGCTGGGGATGCCCAGACGTGGGTCCCAGGCACTCCACACCACTTGGAGTCAAGCTAGCCGGGCTGATGAGAGGTGTTACCTCGAAACCGGTCCGGTCCTCGGATGCTTGATTCCGTTCTGGGAAGGACATGGCTTTTGTAGTTCGGACTGGACTGTTCCCATGGGGCAACAGGGTCAGAGCTGATTTGCATATCGCCATTGTCTAACCCAGGGTGGTGTGGAGTGCAAAAAAACGATGGATTTGGGCCCAGATCTTTTGACTGGGGGAGTGTGTGACATTGATCCACATTCAGTCCATCACTTGTTGTTTTTGCGATTGCCGCCCTAAGTGCGCTGGGAATGCCCAGACGTGGGTCCCAGGCACTCCACACCACTTGGAGTCAAGCTAGCCGGGCTGATGAGAGGTGTTACCTCGAAACCGGTCCGGTCCTCGGATGCTTGATTCCGTTCTGGGAAGGACATGGCTTTTGTAGTTCGGACTGGACTGTTCCCATGGGGCAACAGGGTCAGAGCTGATTTGCATATCGCCATTGTCTAACCCAGGGTGGTGTGGAGTGCAAAAAAACGATGGATTTGGGCCCAGATCTTTTGACTGGGGAGTGTGTGACATTGATCCACATTCAGTCCATCACTTGTTGTTTTTGCGATTGCCGCCCTAAGTGCGCTGGGGATGCCCAGACGTGGGTCCCAGGCACTCCACACCACTTGGAGTCAAGCTAGCCGGGCTGATGAGAGGTGTTACCTCGAAACCGGTCCGGTCCTCGGATGCTTGATTCCGTTCTGGGAAGGACATGGCTTTTGTAGTTCGGACTGGACTGTTCCCATGGGGCAACAGGGTCAGAGCTGATTTGCATATCGCCATTGTCTAACCCAGGGTGGTGTGGAGTGCAAAAAAACAATGGATTTGGGCCCAGATCTTTTGACTGGGGGAGTGTGTGACATTGATCCACATTCAGTCCATCACTTGTTGTTTTTGCAATTGCCGCCCTAAGTGCGCTGGGGATGCCCAGACGTGGGTCCCAGGCACTCCACACCACTTGGAGTCAAGCTAGCCGGGCTGATGAGAGGTGTTACCTCGAAACCGGTCCGGTCCTCGGATGCTTGATTCCGTTCTGGGAAGGACATGGCTTTTGTAGTTCGGACTGGACTGTTCCCATGGGGCAACAGGGTCAGAGCTGATTTGCATATCGCCATTGTCTAACCCAGGGTGGTGTGGAGTGCAAAAAAACGATGGATTTGGGCCCAGATCTTTTGACTGGGGGAGTGTGTGACATTGATCCACATTCAGTCCATCACTTGTTGTTTTTGCAATTGCCGCCCTAAGTGCGCTGGGGATGCCCAGACGTGGGTCCCAGGCACTCCACACCACTTGGAGTCAAGCTAGCCGGGCTGATGAGAGGTGTTACCTCGAAACCGGTCCGGTCCTCGGATGCTTGATTCCGTTCTGGGAAGGACATGGCTTTTGTAGTTCGGACTGGACTGTTCCCATGGGGCAACAGGGTCAGAGCTGATTTGCATATCGCCATTGTCTAACCCAGGGTGGTGTGGAGTGCAAAAAAACGATGGATTTGGGCCCAGATCTTTTGACTGGGGGAGTGTGTGACATTGATCCACATTCAGTCCATCACTTGTTGTTTTTGCAATTGCCGCCCTAAGTGCGCTGGGGATGCCCAGACGTGGGTCCCAGGCACTCCACACCACTTGGAGTCAAGCTAGCCGGGCTGATGAGAGGTGTTACCTCGAAACCGGTCCGGTCCTCGGATGCTTGATTCCGTTCTGGGAAGGACATGGCTTTTGTAGTTCGGACTGGACTGTTCCCATGGGGCAACAGGGTCAGAGCTGATTTGCATATCGCCATTGTCTAACCCAGGGTGGTGTGGAGTACAAAAAAACAATGGATTTGGGCCCAGATCTTTTGACTGGGGGAGTGTGTGACATTGATCCACATTCAGTCCATCACTTGTTGTTTTTGCAATTGCCGCCCTAAGTGCGCTGGGGATGCCCAGACGTGGGTCCCAGCACTCCACACCACTTGGAGTCAAGCTAGCCGGGCTGATGAGAGGTGTTACCTCGAAACCGGTCCGGTCCTCGGATGCTTGATTCCGTTCTGGGAAGGACATGGCTTTTGTAGTTCGGACTGGACTGTTCCCATGGGGCAACAGGGTCAGAGCTGATTTGCATATCGCCATTGTCTAACCCAGGGTGGTGTGGAGTGCAAAAAAACGATGGATTTGGGACCAGATCTTTTGACTGGGGGAGTGTGTGACATTGATCCACATTCAGTCCATCACTTGTTGTTTTTGCAATTGCCGCCCTAAGTGCGCTGGGGATGCCCAGACGTGGGTCCCAGGCACTCCACACCACTTGGAGTCAAGCTAGCTGGGCTGATGAGAGGTGTTACCTCGAAACCGGTCCGGTCCTCGGATGCTTGATTCCGTTCTGGGAAGGACATGGCTTCTGTAGTTCGGACTGGACTGTTCCCATGGGGCAACAGGGTCAGAGCTGATTTGCATATCGCCATTGTCTAACCCAGGGTGGTGTGGAGTGCAAAAAAACGATGGATTTGGGCCCAGATCTTTTGACTGGGGGAGTGTGTGACATTGATCCACATTCAGTCCATCACTTGTTGTTTTTGCAATTGCCGCCCTAAGTGCGCTGGGGATGCCCAGACGTGGGTCCCAGGCACTCCACACCACTTGGAGTCAAGCTAGCCGGCTGATGAGAGGTGTTACCTCGAAACCGGTCCGGTCCTCGGATGCTTGATTCCGTTCTGGGAAGGACATGGCTTTTGTAGTTCGGACTGGACTGTTCCCATGGGGCAACAGGGTCTGAGCTGATTTGCATATCGCCATTGTCTAACCTAGGGTGGTGTGAAGTGCAAAAAAACGATGGATTTGGGCCCAGATCTTTTGACTGGGGGAGTGTGTGACATTGATCCACATTCAGTCCATCACTTGTTGTTTTTGCAATTGCCGCCCTAAGTGCGCTGGGGATGCCCAGACGTGGGTCCCAGGCACTCCACACCACTTGGAGTCAAGCTAGCCGGGCTGATGAGAGGTGTTACCTCGAAACCGGTCCGGTCCTCGGATGCTTGATTACGTTCTGGGAAGGACATGGCTTTTGTAGTTCGGACTGGACTGTTCCCATGGGGCAACAGGGTCAGAGCTGATTTGCATATCGCCATTGTCTAACCCAGGGTGGTGTGGAGTGCAAAAAAACGATGGATTTGGGCCCAGATCTTTTGACTGGGGGAGTGTGTGACATTGATCCACATTCAGTCCATCACTTGTTGTTTTTGCGATTGCCGCCCTAAGTGCGCTGGGGATGCCCAGACGTGGGTCCCAGGCACTCCACACCACTTGGAGTAGAGCTAGCCGGGCTGATGAGAGGTGTTACCTCGAAACCGGTCCGGTCCTCGAATGCTTGATTCCGTTCTGGGAAGGACATGGCTTTTGTAGTTCGGACTGGACTGTTCCCATGGGGCAACAGGGTCAGAGCTGATTTGCATATCGCCATTGTCTAACCCAGGGTGGTGTGGAGTGCAAAAAACGATGGATTTGGGCCCAGATCTTTTGACTGGGGGAGTGTGTGACATTGATCCACATTCAGTCCATCACTTGTTTTTGCAATTGCCGCCCTAAGTGCGCTGGGGAAGCCCAGACGTGGGTCCCAGGCACTCCACACCACTTGGAGTCAAGCTAGCCGGGCTGATGAGAGGTGTTACCTCGAAACCGGTCCGGTCCTCGGATGCTTGATTCCGTTCTGGGAAGGACATGGCTTTTGTAGTTCGGACTGGACTGTTCCCATGGGGCAACAGGGTCAGAGCTGATTTGCATATCGCCATTGTCTAACCCAGGGTGGTGTGGAGTGCAAAAAAACGATGGATTTGGGCCCAGATCTTTTGACTGGGGGAGTGTGTGACATTGATCCACATTCAGTCCATCACTTGTTGTTTTTGCAATTGCCGCCCTAAGTGCGCTGGGGATGCCCAGACGTGGGTCCCAGGCACTCCACACCACTTGGAGTCAAGCTAGCTGGGCTGATGAGAGGTGTTACCTCGAAACCGGTCCGGTCCTCGGATGCTTGATTCCGTTCTGGGAAGGACATGGCTTAGTTCGGACTGGACTGTTCCCATGGGGCAACAGGGTCAGAGCTGATTTGCATATCGCCATTGTCTAACCCAGGGTGGTGTGGAATGCAAAAAAACGATGGATTTGGGCCCAGATCTTTTGACTGGGGGAGTGTGTGACATTGATCCACATTCAGTCCATCACTTGTTGTTTTTGCAATTGCCGCCCTAAGTGCGCTGGGGATGCCCAGACGTGGGTCCCAGGCACTCCACACCACTTGGAGTCAAGCTAGCCGGGCTGATGAGAGGTGTTACCTCGAAACCGGTCCGGTCCTCGGATGCTTGATTCCGTTCTGGGAAGGACATGGCTTTTGTAGTTCGGACTGGACTGTTCCCATGGGGCAACAGGGTCAGAGCTGATTTGCATATCGCCATTGTCTAACCCAGGGTGGTGTGGAGTGCAAAAAAACGATGGATTTGGGCCCAGATCTTTTGACTGGGGGAGTGTGTGACATTGATCCACATTCAGTCCATCACTTGTTGTTTTTGCGATTGCCGCCCTAAGTGCGCTGGGAATGCCCAGACGTGGGTCCCAGGCACTCCACACCACTTGGAGTCAAGCTAGCCGGGCTGATGAGAGGTGTTACCTCGAAACCGGTCCGGTCCTCGGATGCTTGATTCCGTTCTGGGAAGGACATGGCTTTTGTAGTTCGGACTGGACTGTTCCCATGGGGCAACAGGGTCAGAGCTGATTTGCATATCGCCATTGTCTAACCCAGGGTGGTGTGGAGTGCAAAAAAACGATGGATTTGGGCCCAGATCTTTTGACTGGGGAGTGTGTGACATTGATCCACATTCAGTCCATCACTTGTTGTTTTTGCGATTGCCGCCCTAAGTGCGCTGGGGATGCCCAGACGTGGGTCCCAGGCACTCCACACCACTTGGAGTCAAGCTAGCCGGGCTGATGAGAGGTGTTACCTCGAAACCGGTCCGGTCCTCGGATGCTTGATTCCGTTCTGGGAAGGACATGGCTTTTGTAGTTCGGACTGGACTGTTCCCATGGGGCAACAGGGTCAGAGCTGATTTGCATATCGCCATTGTCTAACCCAGGGTGGTGTGGAATGCAAAAAAACGATGGATTTGGGCCGAGATCTTTTGACTGGGGGAGTGTGTGACATTGATCCACATTCAGTCCATCACTTGTTGTTTTTGCAATTGCCGCCCTAAGTGCGCTGGGGATGCCCAGACGTGGGTCCCAGGCACTCCACACCACTTGGAGTCAAGCTAGCCGGGCTGATGAGAGGTGTTACCTCGAAACCGGTCCGGTCCTCGGATGCTTGATTCCGTTCTGGGAAGGACATGGCTTTTGTAGTTCGGACTGGACTGTTCCCATGGGGCAACAGGGTCAGAGCTGATTTGCATATCGCCATTGTCTAACCCAGGGTGGTGTGGAGTGCAAAAAAACGATGGATTTGGGCCCAGATCTTTTGACTGGGGGAGTGTGTGACATTGATCCACATTCAGTCCATCACTTGTTGTTTTTGCGATTGCCGCCCTAAGTGCGCTGGAGATACCCAGACGTGGGTCCCAGGCACTCCACACCACTTGGAGTCAAGCTAGCCGGGCTGATGAGAGGTGTTACCTCGAAACCGGTCCGGTCCTCGGATGCTTAATTCCGTTCTGGGAAGGACATGGCTTTTGTAGTTCGGACTGGACTGTTCCCATGGGGCAACAGGGTCAGAGCTGATTTGCATATCGCCATTGTCTAACCCAGGGTGGTGTGGAGTGCAAAAAAACAATGGATTTGGGCCCAGATCTTTTGACTGGGGGAGTGTGTGACATTGATCCACATTCAGTCCATCACTTGTTGTTTTTGCAATTGCCGCCCTAAGTGCGCTGGGGATGCCCAGACGTGGGTCCCAGGCACTCCACACCACTTGGAGTCAAGCTAGCCGGGCTGATGAGAGGTGTTACCTCGAAACCGGTCCGGTCCTCGGATGCTTGATTCCGTTCTGGGAAGGACATGGCTTTTGTAGTTCGGACTGGACTGTTGCCATGGGGCAACAGGGTCAGAGCTGATTTGCATATCACCATTGTCTAACCCAGGGTGGTGTGGAGTGCAAAAAAACGATGGATTTGGGCCCAGATCTTTTGACTGGGGGAGTGTGTGACATTGATCCACATTCAGTCCATCACTTGTTGTTTTTGCAATTGCCGCCCTAAGTGCGCTGGGGATGCCCAGACGTGGGTCCCAGGCACTCCACACCACTTGGAGTCAAGCTAGCCGGGCTGATGAGAGGTGTTACCTCGAAACCGGTCCGGTCCTCGGATGCTTGATTCCGTTCTGGGAAGGACATGGCTTTTGTAGTTCGGACTGGACTGTTCCCATGGGGCAACAGGGTCAGAGCTGATTTGCATATCGCCATTGTCTAACCCAGGGTGGTGTGGAGTGCAAAAAAACGATGGATTTGGGCCCAGATCTTTTGACTGGGGGAGTGTGTGACATTGATCCACATTCAGTCCATCACTTGTTGTTTTTGCAATTGCCGCCCTAAGTGCGCTGGGGATGCCCAGACGTGGGTCCCAGGCACTCCACACCACTTGGAGTCAAGCTAGCCGGGCTGATGAGAGGTGTTACCTCGAAACCGGTCCGGTCCTCGGATGCTTGATTCCGTTCTGGGAAGGACATGGCTTTTGTAGTTCGGACTGGACTGTTCCCATTGGGGAAACAGGGTCAGAGCTGATTTGCATATCGCCATTGTCTAACCCAGGGTGGTGTGGAGTACAAAAAAACGATGGATTTGGGCCCAGATCTTTTGACTGGGGGAGTGTGTGACATTGATCCACATTCAGTCCATCACTTGTTGTTTTTGCCGCCCTAAGTGCGCTGGGGATGCCCAGACGTGGGTCCCAGGCACTCCACACCACTTGGAGTCAAGCTAGCCGGGCTGATGAGAGGTGTTACCTCGAAACCGGTCCGGTCCTCGGATGCTTGATTCCGTTCTGGGAAGGACATGGCTTTTGTAGTTCGGACTGGACTGTTCCCATGGGGCAACAGGGTCAGAGCTGATTTGCATATCGCCATTGTCTAACCCAGGGTGGTGTGGAGTGCAAAAAAACGATGGATTTGGGACCAGATCTTTTGACTGGGGGAGTGTGTGACATTGATCCACATTCAGTCCATCACTTGTTGTTTTTGCAATTGCCGCCCTAAGTGCGCTGGGGATGCCCAGACGTGGGTCCCAGGCACTCCACACCACTTGGAGTCAAGCTAGCCGGGCTGATGAGAGGTGTTACCTCGAAACCGGTCCGGTCATCGGATGCTTGATTCCGTTCTGGGAAGGACATGGCTTTTGTAGTTCGGACTGGACTGTTCCCATGGGGCAACAGGGTCAGAGCTGATTTGCATATCGCCATTGTCTAACCCAGGGTGGTGTGGAGTGCAAAAAACGATGGATTTGGGCCCAGATCTTTTGACTGGGGGAGTGTGTGACATTGATCCACATTCAGTCCATCACTTGTTTTTGCAATTGCCGCCCTAAGTGCGCTGGGGATGCCCAGACGTGGGTCCCAGGCACTCCACACCACTTGGAGTCAAGCTAGCCGGGCTGATGAGAGGTGTTACCTCGAAACCGGTCCGGTCCTCGGATGCTTGATTCCGTTCTGGGAAGGACATGGCTTTTGTAGTTCGGACTGGACTGTTCCCATGGGGCAACAGGGTCAGAGCTGATTTGCATATCGCCATTGTCTAACCCAGGGTGGTGTGGAGTGCAAAAAAACGATGGATTTGGGCCCAGATCTTTTGACTGGGGGAGTGTGTGACATTGATCCACATTCAGTCCATCACTTGTTGTTTTTGCAATTGCCGCCCTAAGTGCGCTGGGGATGCCCAGACGTGGGTCCCAGGCACTCCACACCACTTGGAGTCAAGCTAGCTGGGCTGATGAGAGGTGTTACCTCGAAACCGGTCCGGTCCTCGGATGCTTGATTCCGTTCCGGGAAGGACATGGCTTTTGTAGTTCGGACTGGACTGTTCCCATGGGGCAACAGGGTCAGAGCTGATTTGCATATCGCCATTGTCTAACCCAGGGTGGTGTGGAGTGCAAAAAACGATGGATTTGGGCCCAGATCTTTTGACTGGGGGAGTGTGTGACATTGATCCACATTCAGTCCATCACTTGTTTTTGCAATTGCCGCCCTAAGTGCGCTGGGGATGCCCAGACGTGGGTCCCAGGCACTCCACACCACTTGGAGTCAAGCTAGCCGGGCTGATGAGAGGTGTTACCTCGAAACCGGTCCGGTCCTCGGATGCTTGATTCCGTTCTGGGAAGGACATGGCTTTTGTAGTTCGGACTGGACTGTTCCCATGGGGCAACAGGGTCAGAGCTGATTTGCATATCGCCATTGTCTAACCCAGGGTGGTGTGGAGTGCAAAAAAACGATGGATTTGGGCCCAGATCTTTTGACTGGGGGAGTGTGTGACATTGATCCACATTCAGTCCATCACTTGTTGTTTTTGCAATTGCCGCCCTAAGTGCGCTGGGGATGCCCAGACGTGGGTCCCAGGCACTCCACACCACTTGGAGTCAAGCTAGCTGGGCTGATGAGAGGTGTTACCTCGAAACCGGTCCGGTCCTCGGATGCTTGATTCCGTTCTGGGAAGGACATGGCTTAGTTCGGACTGGACTGTTCCCATGGGGCAACAGGGTCAGAGCTGATTTGCATATCGCCATTGTCTAACCCAGGGTGGTGTGGAATGCAAAAAAACGATGGATTTGGGCCCAGATCTTTTGACTGGGGGAGTGTGTGACATTGATCCACATTCAGTCCATCACTTGTTGTTTTTGCAATTGCCGCCCTAAGTGCGCTGGGGATGCCCAGACGTGGGTCCCAGGCACTCCACACCACTTGGAGTCAAGCTAGCCGGGCTGATGAGAGGTGTTACCTCGAAACCGGTCCGGTCCTCGGATGCTTGATTCCGTTCTGGGAAGGACATGGCTTTTGTAGTTCGGACTGGACTGTTCCCATGGGGCAACAGGGTCAGAGCTGATTTGCATATCGCCATTGTCTAACCCAGGGTGGTGTGGAGTGCAAAAAAACGATGGATTTGGGCCCAGATCTTTTGACTGGGGGAGTGTGTGACATTGATCCACATTCAGTCCATCACTTGTTGTTTTTGCGATTGCCGCCCTAAGTGCGCTGGGAATGCCCAGACGTGGGTCCCAGGCACTCCACACCACTTGGAGTCAAGCTAGCCGGGCTGATGAGAGGTGTTACCTCGAAACCGGTCCGGTCCTCGGATGCTTGATTCCGTTCTGGGAAGGACATGGCTTTTGTAGTTCGGACTGGACTGTTCCCATGGGGCAACAGGGTCAGAGCTGATTTGCATATCGCCATTGTCTAACCCAGGGTGGTGTGGAGTGCAAAAAAACGATGGATTTGGGCCCAGATCTTTTGACTGGGGAGTGTGTGACATTGATCCACATTCAGTCCATCTCTTGTTGTTTTTGCGATTGCCGCCCTAAGTGCGCTGGGGATGCCCAGACGTGGGTCCCAGGCACTCCACACCACTTGGAGTCAAGCTAGCCGGGCTGATGAGAGGTGTTACCTCGAAACCGGTCCGGTCCTCGGATGCTTGATTCCGTTCTGGGAAGGACATGGCTTTTGTAGTTCGGACTGGACTGTTCCCATGGGGCAACAGGGTCAGAGCTGATTTGCATATCGCCATTGTCTAACCCAGGGTGGTGTGGAATGCAAAAAAACGATGGATTTGGGCCGAGATCTTTTGACTGGGGGAGTGTGTGACATTGATCCACATTCAGTCCATCACTTGTTGTTTTTGCAATTGCCGCCCTAAGTGCGCTGGGGATGCCCAGACGTGGGTCCCAGGCACTCCACACCACTTGGAGTCAAGCTAGCCGGGCTGATGAGAGGTGTTACCTCGAAACCGGTCCGGTCCTCGGATGCTTGATTCCGTTCTGGGAAGGACATGGCTTTTGTAGTTCGGACTGGACTGTTCCCATGGGGCAACAGGGTCAGAGCTGATTTGCATATCGCCATTGTCTAACCCAGGGTGGTGTGGAGTGCAAAAAAACGATGGATTTGGGCCCAGATCTTTTGACTGGGGGAGTGTGTGACATTGATCCACATTCAGTCCATCACTTGTTGTTTTTGCGATTGCCGCCCTAAGTGCGCTGGGGATGCCCAGACGTGGGTCCCAGGCACTCCACACCACTTGGAGTCAAGCTAGCCGGGCTGATGAGAGGTGTTACCTCGAAACCGGTCCGGTCCTCGGATGCTTGATTCCGTTCTGGGAAGGACATGGCTTTTGTAGTTCGGACTGGACTGTTCCCATGGGGCAACAGGGTCAGAGCTGATTTGCATATCGCCATTGTCTAACCCAGGGTGGTGTGGAGTGCAAAAAAACAATGGATTTGGGCCCAGATCTTTTGACTGGGGGAGTGTGTGACATTGATCCACATTCAGTCCATCACTTGTTGTTTTTGCAATTGCCGCCCTAAGTGCGCTGGGGATGCCCAGACGTGGGTCCCAGGCACTCCACACCACTTGGAGTCAAGCTAGCCGGGCTGATGAGAGGTGTTACCTCGAAACCGGTCCGGTCCTCGGATGCTTGATTCCGTTCTGGGAAGGACATGGCTTTTGTAGTTCGGACTGGACTGTTGCCATGGGGCAACAGGGTCAGAGCTGATTTGCATATCGCCATTGTCTAACCCAGGGTGGTGTGGAGTGCAAAAAAACGATGGATTTGGGCCCAGATCTTTTGACTGGGGGAGTGTGTGACATTGATCCACATTCAGTCCATCACTTGTTGTTTTTGCAATTGCCGCCCTAAGTGCGCTGGGGATGCCCAGACGTGGGTCCCAGGCACTCCACACCACTTGGAGTCAAGCTAGCCGGGCTGATGAGAGGTGTTACCTCGAAACCGGTCCGGTCCTCGGATGCTTGATTCCGTTCTGGGAAGGACATGGCTTTTGTAGTTCGGACTGGACTGTTCCCATGGGGCAACAGGGTCAGAGCTGATTTGCATATCGCCATTGTCTAACCCAGGGTGGTGTGGAGTGCAAAAAAACGATGGATTTGGGCCCAGATCTTTTGACTGGGGGAGTGTGTGACATTGATCCACATTCAGTCCATCACTTGTTGTTTTTGCAATTGCCGCCCTAAGTGCGCTGGGGATGCCCAGACGTGGGTCCCAGGCACTCCACACCACTTGGTGTCAAGCTAGCCGGGCTGATGAGAGGTGTTACCTCGAAACCGGTCCGGTCCTCGGATGCTTGATTCCGTTCTGGGAAGGACATGGCTTTTGTAGTTCGGACTGGACTGTTCCCATTGGGGAAACAGGGTCAGAGCTGATTTGCATATCGCCATTGTCTAACCCAGGGTGGTGTGGAGTACAAAAAAACGATGGATTTGGGCCCAGATCTTTTGACTGGGGGAGTGTGTGACATTGATCCACATTCAGTCCATCACTTGTTGTTTTTGCCGCCCTAAGTGCGCTGGGGATGCCCAGACGTGGGTCCCAGGCACTCCACACCACTTGGAGTCAAGCTAGCCGGGCTGATGAGAGGTGTTACCTCGAAACCGGTCCGGTCCTCGGATGCTTGATTCCGTTCTGGGAAGGACATGGCTTTTGTAGTTCGGACTGGACTGTTCCCATGGGGCAACAGGGTCAGAGCTGATTTGCATATCGCCATTGTCTAACCCAGGGTGGTGTGGAGTGCAAAAAAACGATGGATTTGGGACCAGATCTTTTGACTGGGGGAGTGTGTGACATTGATCCACATTCAGTCCATCACTTGTTGTTTTTGCAATTGCCGCCCTAAGTGCGCTGGGGATGCCCAGACGTGGGTCCCAGGCACTCCACACCACTTGGAGTCAAGCTAGCCGGGCTGATGAGAGGTGTTACCTCGAAACCGGTCCGGTCCTCGGATGCTTGATTCCGTTCTGGGAAGGACATGGCTTTTGTAGTTCGGACTGGACTGTTCCCATGGGGCAACAGGGTCAGAGCTGATTTGCATATCGCCATTGTCTAACCCAGGGTGGTGTGGAGTGCAAAAAAACGATGGATTTGGGCCCAGATCTTTTGACTGGGGGAGTGTGTGACATTGATCCACATTCAGTCCATCACTTGTTGTTTTTGCAATTGCCGCCCTAAGTGCGCTGGGGATGCCCAGACGTGGGTCCCAGGCACTCCACACCACTTGGAGTCAAGCTAGCCGGGCTGATGAGAGGTGTTACCTCGAAACCGGTCCGGTCCTCGGATGCTTGATTCCGTTCTGGGAAGGACATGGCTTTTGTAGTTCGGACTGGACTGTTCCCATGGGGCAACAGGGTCAGAGCTGATTTGCATATTGCCATTGTCTAACCCAGGGTGGTGTGGAGTACAAACAAACGATGGATTTGGGCCCAGATCTTTTGACTGGGGGAGTGTGTGACATTGATCCACATTCAGTCCATCACTTGTTGTTTTTGCAATTGCCGCCCTTAGTGCGCTGGGGATGCCCAGACGTGGGTCCCAGGCACTCCACACCACTTGGAGTCAAGCTAGCCGGGCTGATGAGAGGTGTTACCTCGAAACCGGTCCGGTCCTCGGATGCTTGATTCCGTTCTGGGAAGGACATGGCTTTTGTAGTTCGGACTGGACTGTTCCCATGGGGCAACAGGGTCAGAGCTGATTTGCATATCGCCATTGTCTAACCCAGGGTGGTGTGGAGTGCAAAAAAACGATGGATTTGGGCCCAGATCTTTTGACTGGGGGAGTGTGTGACATTGATCCACATTCAGTCCATCACTTGTTGTTTTTGCAATTGCCGCCCTAAGTGCGCTGGGGACGCCCAGACGTGGGTCCCAGGCACTCCACACCACTTGGAGTCAAGCTAGCCGGGCTGATGAGAGGTGTTACCTCGAAACCGGTCCGGTCCTCGGATGCTTGATTCCGTTCTGGGAAGGACATGGCTTTTGTAGTTCGGACTGGACTGTTCCCATGGGGCAACAGGGTCAGAGCTGATTTGCATATCACCATTGTCTAACCTAGGGTGGTGTGGAGTGCAAAAAACCGATGGATTTGGGCCCAGATCTTTTGACTGGGGGAGTGTGTGACATTGATCCACATTCAGTCCATCACTTGTTGTTTTTGCGATTGCCGCCCTAAGTGCGCTGGGGATGCCCAGACGTGGGTCCCAGGCACTCCACACCACTTGGAGTCAAGCTAGCCGGGCTGATGAGAGGTGTTACCTCAAAACCGGTCCGGTCCTCGGATGCTTGATTCCGTTCTGGGAAGGACATGGCTTTTGTAGTTCGGACTGGACTGTTCCCATGGGGATACAGGGTCAGAGCTGATTTGCATATCGCCATTGTCTAACCTAGGGTGGTGTGGAGTGCAAAAAAATGATGGCTTTGGGCCCAGATCTTTTGACTGGGGGAGTGTGTGACATTGATCCACATTCAGTCCATCACTTGTTGTTTTTGCAATTGCCGCCCTAAGTGCGCTGGGGATGCCCAGACGTGGGTCCCAGGCACTCCACACCACTTGGAGTCAAGCTAGCCGGGCTGATGAGAGGTGTTACCTCGAAACCGGTCCAGTCCTCGGATGCTTGATTCCGTTCTGGGAAGGACATGGCTTTTGTAGTTCGGACTGGACTGTTCACATGGGGCAACAGGGTCAGAGCTGATTTGCATATCGCCATTGTCTAACCCAGGGTGGTGTGGAGTGCAAAAAAACGATGGATTTGGGCCCAGATCTTTTGACTGGGGGAGTGTGTGACATTGATCCACATTCAGTCCATCACTTGTTGTTTTTGCGATTGCCGCCCTAAGTGCGCTGGGGATGCCCAGACGTGGGTCCCAGGCACTCCACACCACTTGGAGTAGAGCTAGCCGGGCTGATGAGAGGTGTTACCTCGAAACCGGTCCGGTCCTCGGATGCTTGATTCCGTTCTGGGAAGGACATGGCTTTTGTAGTTCGGACTGGACTGTTCCCATGGGGCAACAGGGTCAGAGCTGATTTGCATATCGCCATTGTCTAACCCAGGGTGGTGTGGAGTGCAAAAAAACGATGGATTTGGGCCCAGATCTTTTGACTGGGGGAGTGTGTGACATTGATCCACATTCAGTCCATCACTTGTTGTTTTTGCGATTGCCGCCCTAAGTGCGCTGGGGATGCCCAGACGTGGGTCCCAGGCACTCCACACCACTTGGAGTCAAGCTAGCCGGGCTGATGAGAGGTGTTACCTCGAAACCGGTCCGGTCCTCGGATGCTTGATTCCGTTCTGGGAAGGACATGGCTTTTGTAGTTCGGACTGGACTGTTCCCATGGGGCAACAGGGTCAGAGCTGATTTGCATATCGCCATTGTCTAACCCAGGGTGGTGTGGAGTGCAAAAAAACAATGGATTTGGGCCCAGATCTTTTGACTGGGGGAGTGTGTGACATTGATCCACATTCAGTCCATCACTTGTTGTTTTTGCAATTGCCGCCCTAAGTGCGCTGGGGATGCCCAGACGTGGGTCCCAGGCACTCCACACCACTTGGAGTCAAGCTAGCCGGGCTGATGAGAGGTGTTACCTCGAAACCGGTCCGGTCCTCGGATGCTTGATTCCGTTCTGGGAAGGACATGGCTTTTGTAGTTCGGACTGGACTGTTCCCATGGGGCAACAGGGTCAGAGCTGATTTGCATATCGCCATTGTCTAACCCAGGGTGGTGTGGAGTGCAAAAAAACGATGGATTTGGGCCCAGATCTTTTGACTGGGGGAGTGTGTGACATTGATCCACATTCAGTCCATCACTTGTTGTTTTTGCAATTGCCGCCCTAAGTGCGCTGGGGATGCCCAGACGTGGGTCCCAGGCACTCCACACCACTTGGAGTCAAGCTAGCCGGGCTGATGAGAGGTGTTACCTCGAAACCGGTCCGGTCCTCGGATGCTTGATTCCGTTCTGGGAAGGACATGGCTTTTGTAGTTCGGACTGGACTGTTCCCATGGGGCAACAGGGTCAGAGCTGATTTGCATATCGCCATTGTCTAACCCAGGGTGGTGTGGAGTGCAAAAAAACGATGGATTTGGGCCCAGATCTTTTGACTGGGGGAGTGTGTGACATTGATCCACATTCAGTCCATCACTTGTTGTTTTTGCAATTGCCGCCCTAAGTGCGCTGGGGATGCCCAGACGTGGGTCCCAGGCACTCCACACCACTTGGAGTCAAGCTAGCCGGGCTGATGAGAGGTGTTACCTCGAAACCGGTCCGGTCCTCGGATGCTTGATTCCGTTCTGGGAAGGACATGGCTTTTGTAGTTCGGACTGGACTGTTCCCATGGGGCAACAGGGTCAGAGCTGATTTGCATATCGCCATTGTCTAACCCAGGGTGGTGTGGAGTACAAAAAAACGATGGATTTGGGCCCAGATCTTTTGACTGGGGGAGTGTGTGACATTGATCCACATTCAGTCCATCACTTGTTGTTTTTGCCGCCCTAAGTGCGCTGGGGATGCCCAGACGTGGGTCCCAGGCACTCCACACCACTTGGAGTCAAGCTAGCCGGGCTGATGAGAGGTGTTACCTCGAAACCGGTCCGGTCCTCGGATGCTTGATTCCGTTCTGGGAAGGACATGGCTTTTGTAGTTCGGACTGGACTGTTCCCATGGGGCAACAGGGTCAGAGCTGATTTGCATATCGCCATTGTCTAACCCAGGGTGGTGTGGAGTGCAAAAAAACGATGGATTTGGGACCATATCTTTTGACTGGGGGAGTGTGTGACATTGATCCACATTCAGTCCATCACTTGTTGTTTTTGCAATTGCCGCCCTAAGTGCGCTGGGGATGCCCAGACGTGGGTCCCAGGCACTCCACACCACTTGGAGTCAAGCTAGCCGGGCTGATGAGAGGTGTTACCTCGAAACCGGTCCGGTCCTCGGATGCTTGATTCCGTTCTGGGAAGGACATGGCTTTTGTAGTTCGGACTGGACTGTTCCCATGGGGCAGCAGGGTCAGAGCTGATTTGCATATCGCCATTGTCTAACCCAGGGTGGTGTGGAGTGCAAAAAAACGATGGATTTGGGCCCAGATCTTTTGACTGGGGGAGTGTGTGACATTGATCCACATTCAGTCCATCACTTGTTGTTTTTGCAATTGCCGCCCTAAGTGCGCTGGGGATGCCCAGACGTGGGTCCCAGGCACTCCACACCACTTGGAGTCAAGCTAGCCGGGCTGATGAGAGGTGTTACCTCGAAACCGGTCCGGTCCTCGGATGCTTGATTCCGTTCTGGGAAGGACATGGCTTTTGTAGTTCGGACTGGACTGTTCCCATGGGGCAACAGGGTCAGAGCTGATTTGCATATCGCCATTGTCTAACCCAGGGTGGTGTGGTGTACAAACAAACGATGGATTTGGGCCCAGATCTTTTGACTGGGGGAGTGTGTGACATTGATCCACATTCAGTCCATCACTTGTTGTTTTTGCAATTGCCGCCCTAAGTGCGCTGGGGATGCCCAGACGTGGGTCCCAGGCACTCCACACCACTTGGAGTCAAGCTAGCCGGGCTGATGAGAGGTGTTACCTCGAAACCGGTCCGGTCCTCGGATGCTTGATTCCGTTCTGGGAAGGACATGGCTTTTGTAGTTCGGACTGGACTGTTCCCATGGGGCAACAGGGTCAGAGCTGATTTGCATATCGCCATTGTCTAACCCAGGGTGGTGTGGAGTGCAAAAAAACGATGGATTTGGGCCCAGATCTTTTGACTGGGGGAGTGTGTGACATTGATCCACATTCAGTCCATCACTTGTTGTTTTTGCAATTGCCGCCCTAAGTGCGCTGGGGATGCCCAGACGTGGGTCCCAGGCACTCCACACCACTTGGAGTCAAGCTAGCCGGGCTGATGAGAGGTGTTACCTCGAAACCGGTCCGGTCCTCGGATGCTTGATTCCGTTCTGGGAAGGACATGGCTTTTGTAGTTCGGACTGGACTGTTCCTATGGGGCAACAGGGTCAGAGCTGATTTGCATATCGCCATTGTCTAACCCAGGGTGGTGTGGAGTACAAACAAACGATGGATTTGAGCCCAGATCTTTTGACTGGGGGAGTGTGTGACATTGATCCACATTCAGTCCATCACTTGTTGTTTTTGCAATTGCCGCCCTTAGTGCGCTGGGGATGCCCAGACGTGGGTCCCAGGCACTCCACACCACTTGGAGTCAAGCTAGCCGGGCTGATGAGAGGTGTTACCTTGATACCAGTCCGGTCCTCGGATGCTTGATTCCGTTCTGGGAAGGACATGGCTTTTGTAGTTCGGACTGGACTGTTCCCATGGGGCAACAGGGTCAGAGCTGATTTGCATATCGCCATTGTCTAACCCAGGGTGGTGTGGAGTGCAAAAAAACGATGGATTTGGGACCAGATCTTTTGACTGGGGGAGTGTGTGACATTGATCCACATTCAGTCCATCACTTGTTGTTTTTGCAATTGCCGCACTAAGTGCGCTGGGGATGCCCAGACGTGGGTCCCAGGCACTCCACACCACTTGGAGTCAAGCTAGCCGGGCTGATGAGAGGTGTTACCTCGAAACCGGTCCGGTCCTCGGATGCTTCATTCCGTTCTGGGAAGGACATGGCTTTTGTAGTTCGGACTGGACTGTTCCCATGGGGCAACAGGGTCAGAGCTGATTTGCATATCGCCATTGTCTAACCCAGGGTGGTGTGGAGTGCAAAAAAAACGATGGATTTGGGCCCAGATCTTTTGACTGGGGGAGTGTGTGACATTGATCCACATTCAGTCCATCACTTGTTGTTTTTGCAATTGCCGCCCTAAGTGCGCTGGGGACGCCCAGACGTGGGTCCCAGGCACTCCACACCACTTGGAGTCAAGCTAGCCGGGCTGATGAGAGGTGTTACCTCGAAACCGGTCCGGTCCTCGGATGCTTGATTCCGTTCTGGGAAGGACATGGCTTTTGTAGTTCGGACTGGACTGTTCCCATGGGGCAACAGGGTCAGAGCTGATTTGCATATCGCCATTGTCTAACCTAGGGTGGTGTGGAGTGCAAAAAAACGATGGATTTGGGCCCAGATCTTTTGACTGGGGGAGTGTGTGACATTGATCCACATTCAGTCCATCACTTGTTGTTTTTGCGATTGCCGCCCTAAGTGCGCTGGGGATGCCCAGACGTGGGTCCCAGGCACTCCACACCACTTGGAGTCAAGCTAGCCGGGCTGATGAGAGGTGTTACCTCAAAACCGGTCCGGTCCTCGGATGCTTGATTCCGTTCTGGGAAGGACATGGCTTTTGTAGTTCGGACTGGACTGTTCCAAGGGGATACAGGGTCAGAGCTGATTTGCATATCGCCATTGTCTAACCTAGGGTGGTGTGGAGTGCAAAAAAATGATGGATTTGGGCCCAGATCTTTTGACTGGGGGAGTGTGTGACATTGATCCACATTCAGTCCATCACTTGTTGTTTTTGCAATTGCCGCCCTAAGTGCGCTGGGGATGCCCAGACGTGGGTCCCAGGCACTCCACACCACTTGGAGTCAAGCTAGCCGGGCTGATGAGAGGTGTTACCTCGAAACCGGTCCGGTCCTCGGATGCTTGATTCCGTTCTGGGAAGGACATGGCTTTTGTAGTTCGGACTGGACTGTTCCCATGGGGCAACAGGGTCAGAGCTGATTTGCATATCGCCATTGTCTAACCCAGGGTGGTGTGGAGTGCAAAAAAACGATGGATTTGGGCCCAGATCTTTTGACTGGGGGAGTGTGTGACATTGATCCACATTCAGTCCATCACTTGTTGTTTTTGCGATTGCCGCCATAAGTGCGCTGGGGATGCCCAGACGTGGGTCCCAGGCACTCCACACCACTTGGAGTAAAGCTAGCCGGGCAGATGAGAGGTGTTACCTCGAAACCGGTCCGGTCCTCGGATGCTTGATTCCGTTCTGGGAAGGACATGGCTTTTGTAGTTCGGACTGGACTGTTCCCATGGGGCAACAGGGTCAGAGCTCATTTGCATATCGCCATTGTCTAACCCAGGGTGGTGTGGAGTGCAAAAAACGATGGATATGGGCCCAGATCTTTTGACTGGGGGAGTGTGTGACATTGATCCACATTCAGTCCATGACTTGTTGTTTTTGCAATTGCCGCCCTAAGTGCGCTGGGGATGCCCAGACGTGGGTCCCAGGCACTCCACACCACTTGGAGTCAAGCTAGCCGGGCTGATGAGAGGTGTTACCTCGAAACCGGTCCGGTCCTCGGATGCTTGATTCCGTTCTGGGAAGGACATGGCTTTTGTAGTTCGGACTGGACTGTTCCCATGGGGCAACAGGGTCAGAGCTGATTTGCATATCGCCATTGTCTAACCCAGGGTGGTGTGGAGTGCAAAAAAACGATGGATTTGGGCCCAGATCTTTTGACTGGGGGAGTGTGTGACATTGATCCACATTCAGTCCATCACTTGTTGTTTTTGCGATTGCCGCCCTAAGTGCGCTGGGGATGCCCAGACGTGGGTCCCAGGCACTCCACACCACTTGGAGTCAAGCTAGCCGGGCTGATGAGAGGTGTTACCTCGAAACCGGTCCGGTCCTCGGATGCTTGATTCCGTTCTGGGAAGGACATGGCTTTTGTAGTTCGGACTGGACTGTTCCCATGGGGCAACAGGGTCAGAGCTGATTTGCATATCGCCATTGTCTAACCCAGGGTGGTGCGGAGTGCAAAAAAACAATGGATTTGGGCCCAGATCTTTTGACTGGGGGAGTGTGTGACATTGATCCACATTCAGTCCATCACTTGTTGTTTTTGCAATTGCCGCCCTAAGTGCGCTGGGGATGCCCAGACGTGGGTCCCAGGCACTCCACACCACTTGGAGTCAAGCTAGCCGGGCTGATGAGAGGTGTTACCTCGAAACCGGTCCGGTCCTCGGATGCTTGATTCCGTTCTGGGAAGGACATGGCTTTTGTAGTTCAGACTGGACTGTTCCCATGGGGCAACAGGGTCAGAGCTGATTTGCATATCGCCATTGTCTAACCCAGGGTGGTGTGGAGTGCAAAAAAACGATGGATTTGGGCCCAGATCTTTTGACTGGGGGAGTGTGTGACATTGATCCACATTCAGTCCATCACTTGTTGTTTTTGCAATTGCCGCCCTAAGTGCGCTGGGGATGCCCAGACGTGGGTCCCAGGCACTCCACACCACTTGGAGTCAAGCTAGCCGGGCTGATGAGAGGTGTTACCTCGAAACCGGTCCGGTCCTCGGATGCTTGATTCCGTTCTGGGAAGGACATGGCTTTTGTAGTTCGGACTGGACTGTTCCCATGGGGCAACAGGGTCAGAGCTGATTTGCATATCGCCATTGTCTAACCCAGGGTGGTGTGGAGTGCAAAAAAACGATGGATTTGGGCCCAGATCTTTTGACTGGGGGAGTGTGTGACATTGATCCACATTCAGTCCATCACTTGTTGTTTTTGCAATTGCCGCCCTAAGTGCGCTGGGGATGCCTAGACGTGGGTCCCAGGCACTCCACACCACTTGGAGTCAAGCTAGCCGGGCTGATGAGAGGTGTTACCTCGAAACCGGTCCGGTCCTCGGATGCTTGATTCCGTTCTGGGAAGGACATGGCTTTTGTAGTTCGGACTGGACTGTTCCCATGGGGCAACAGGGTCAGAGCTGATTTGCATATCGCCATTGTCTAACCCAGGGTGGTGTGGAGTACAAAAAAACGATGGATTTGGGCCCAGATCTTTTGACTGGGGGAGTGTGTGACATTGATCCACATTCAGTCCATCACTTGTTGTTTTTGCCGCCCTAAGTGCGCTGGGGATGCCCAGACGTGGGTCCCAGGCACTCCACACCACTTGGAGTCAAGCTAGCCGGGCTGATGAGAGGTGTTACCTCGAAACCGGTCCGGTCCTCGGATGCTTGATTCCGTTCTGGGAAGGACATGGCTTTTGTAGTTCGGACTGGACTGTTCCCATGGGGCAACAGGGTCAGAGCTGATTTGCATATCGCCATTGTCTAACCCAGGGTGGTGTGGAGTGCAAAAAAACGATGGATTTGGGACCAGATCTTTTGACTGGGGGAGTGTGTGACATTGATCCACATTCAGTCCATCACTTGTTGTTTTTGCAATTGCCGCCCTAAGTGCGCTGGGGATGCCCAGACGTGGGTCCCAGGCACTCCACACCACTTGGAGTCAAGCTAGCCGGGCTGATGAGAGGTGTTACCTCGAAACCGGTCCGGTCCTCGGATGCTTGATTCCGTTCTGGGAAGGACATGGCTTTTGTAGTTCGGACTGGACTGTTCCCATGGGGCAACAGGGTCAGAGCTGATTTGCATATCGCCATTGTCTAACCCAGGGTGGTGTGGAGTGCAAAAAAACGATGGATTTGGGCCCAGATCTTTTGACTGGGGGAGTGTGTGACATTGATCCACATTCAGTCCATCACTTGTTGTTTTTGCAATTGCCGCCCTAAGTGCGCTGGGGATGCCCAGACGTGGGTCCCAGGCACTCCACACCACTTGGAGTCAAGCTAGCCGGGCTGATGAGAGGTGTTACCTCGAAACCGGTCCGGTCCTCGGATGCTTGATTCCGTTCTGGGAAGGACATGGCTTTTGTAGTTCGGACTGGACTGTTCCCATGGGGCAACAGGGTCAGAGCTGATTTGCATATCGCCATTGTCTAACCCAGGGTGGTGTGGAGTACAAACAAACGATGGATTTGGGCCCAGATCTTTTGACTGGGGGAGTGTGTGACATTGATCCACATTCAGTCCATCACTTGTTGTTTTTGCAATTGCCGCCCTTAGTGCGCTGGGGATGCCCAGACGTGGGTCCCAGGCACTCCACACCACTTGGAGTCAAGCTAGCCGGGCTGATGAGAGGTGTTACCTTGATACCGGTCCGGTCCTCGGATGCTTGATTCCGTTCTGGGAAGGACATGGCTTTTGTAGTTCGGACTGGACTGTTCCCATGGGGCAACAGGGTCAGAGCTGATTTGCATATCGCCATTGTCTAACCCAGGGTGGTGTGGAGTGCAAAAAAACGATGGATTTGGGCCCAGATCTTTTGACTGGGGGAGTGTGTGACATTGATCCACATTCAGTCCATCACTTGTTGTTTTTGCAATTGCCGCCCTAAGTGCGCTGGGGATGCCCAGACGTGGGTCCCAGGCACTCCACACCACTTGGAGTCAAGCTAGCCAGGCTGATGAGAGGTGTTACCTCGAAACCGGTCCGGTCCTCGGATGCTTGATTCCGTTCTGGGAAGGACATGGCTTTTGTAGTTCGGACTGGACTGTTCCCATGGGGCAACAGGGTCAGAGCTGATTTGCATATCGCCATTGTCTAACCCAGGGTGGTGTGGAGTGCAAAAAAATGATGGATTTGGGCCCAGATCTTTTGACTGGGGGAGTGTGTGACATTGATCCACATTCAGTCCATCACTTGTTGTTTTTGCAATTGCCGCCCTAAGTGCGCTGGGGATGCCCAGACGTGGGTCCCAGGCACTCCACACCACTTGGAGTCAAGCTAGCCGGGCTGATGAGAGGTGTTACCTCGAAACCGGTCCGGTCCTCGGATGCTTGATTCCGTTCTGGGAAGGACATGGCTTTTGTAGTTCGGACTGGACTGTTCCCATGGGGCAACAGGGTCAGAGCTGATTTGCATATCGCCATTGTCTAACCCAGGGTGGTGTGGAGTACAAACAAACGATGGATTTGGGCCCAGATCTTTTGACTGGGGGAGTGTGTGACATTGATCCACATTCAGTCCATCACTTGTTGTTTTTGCAATTGCCGCCCTAAGTGCGCTGGGGATGCCCAGACGTGGGTCCCAGGCACTCCACACCACTTGGAGTCAAGCTAGCCGGGCTGATGAGAGGTGTTACCTCGAAACCGGTCCGGTCCTCGGATGCTTGATTCCGTTCTGGGAAGGACATGGCTTTTGTAGTTCGGACTGGACTGTTCCCATGGGGCAACAGGGTCAGAGCTGATTTGCATATCGCCATTGTCTAACCCAGGGTGGTGTGGAGTGCAAAAAAACGATGGATTTGGGCCCAGATCTTTTGACTGGGGGAGTGTGTGACATTGATCCACATTCAGTCCATCACTTGTTGTTTTTGCAATTGCCGCCCTAAGTGCGCTGGGGATGCCCAGACGTGGGTCCCAGGCACTCCACACCACTTGGAGTCAAGCTAGCCGGGCTGATGAGAGGTGTTACCTCGAAACCGGTCCGGTCCTCGGATGCTTGATTCCGTTCTGGGAAGGACATGGCTTTTGTAGTTCGGACTGGACTGTTCCCATGGGGCAACAGGGTCAGAGCTGATTTGCATATCGCCATTGTCTAACCCAGGGTGGTGTGGAGTACAAACAAACGATGGATTTGGGCCCAGATCTTTTGACTGGGGGAGTGTGTGACATTGATCCACATTCAGTCCATCACTTGTTGTTTTTGCAATTGCCGCCCTTAGTGCGCTGGGGATGCCCAGACGTGGGTCCCAGGCACTCCACACCACTTGGAGTCAAGCTAGCCGGGCTGATGAGAGGTGTTACCTTGATACCGGTCCGGTCCTCGGATGCTTGATTCCGTTCTGGGAAGGACATGGCTTTTGTAGTTCGGACTGGACTGTTCCCATGGGGCAACAGGGTCAGAGCTGATTTGCATATCGCCATTGTCTAACCCAGGGTGGTGTGGAGTGCAAAAAAACGATGGATTTGGGCCCAGATCTTTTGACTGGGGGAGTGTGTGACATTGATCCACATTCAGTCCATCACTTGTTGTTTTTGCAATTGCCGCCCTAAGTGCGCTGGGGATGCCCAGACGTGGGTCCCAGGCACTCCACACCACTTGGAGTCAAGCTAGCCGGGCTGATGAGAGGTGTTACCTCGAAACCGGTCCGGTCCTCGGATGCTTGATTCCGTTCTGGGAAGGACATGGCTTTTGTAGTTCGGACTGGACTGTTCCCATGGGGCAACAGGGTCAGAGCTGATTTGCATATCGCCATTGTCTAACCCAGGGTGGTGTGGAGTGCAAAAAAACGATGGATTTGGGCCCAGATCTTTTGACTGGGGGAGTGTGTGACATTGATCCACATTCAGTCCATCACTTGTTGTTTTTGCAATTGCCGCCCTAAGTGCGCTGGGGATGCCCAGACGTGGGTCCCAGGCACTCCACACCACTTGGAGTCAAGCTAGCCGGGCTGATGAGAGGTGTTACCTCGAAACCGGTCCGGTCCTCGGATGCTTGATTCCGTTCTGGGAAGGACATGGCTTTTGTAGTTCGGACTGGACTGTTCCCATGGGGCAACAGGGTCAGAGCTGATTTGCATATCGCCATTGTCTAACCCAGGGTGGTGTGGAGTACAAACAAACGATGGATTTGGGCCCAGATCTTTTGACTGGGGGAGTGTGTGACATTGATCCACATTCAGTCCATCACTTGTTGTTTTTGCAATTGCCGCCCTTAGTGCGCTGGGGATGCCCAGACGTGGGTCCCAGGCACTCCACACCACTTGGAGTCAAGCTAGCCGGGCTGATGAGAGGTGTCACCTTGATACCGGTCCGGTCCTCGGATGCTTGATTCCGTTCTGGGAAGGACATGGCTTTTGTAGTTCGGACTGGACTGTTCCCATGGGGCAACAGGGTCAGAGCTGATTTGCATATCGCCATTGTCTAACCCAGGGTGGTGTGGAGTGCAAAAAAACGATGGATTTGGGACCAGATCTTTTGACTGGGGGAGTGTGTGACATTGATCCACATTCAGTCCATCACTTGTTGTTTTTGCAATTGCCGCACTAAGTGCGCTGGGGATGCCCAGACGTGGGTCCCAGGCACTCCACACCACTTGGAGTCAAGGTAGCTGGGCTGATGAGAGGTGTTACCTCGAAACCGGTCCGGTCCTCGGATGCTTCATTCCGTTCTGGGAAGGACATGGCTTTTGTAGTTTGGACTGGACTGTTCCCATGGGGCAACAGGGTCAGAGCTGATTTGCATATCGCCATTGTCTAACCCAGGGTGGTGTGGAGTGCAAAAAAACGATGGATTTGGGCCCAGATCTTTTGACTGGGGGAGTGTGTGACATTGATCCACATTCAGTCCATCACTTGTTGTTTTTGCAATTGCCGCCCTAAGTGCGCTGGGGACGCCCAGACGTGGGTCCCAGGCACTCCACACCACTTGGAGTCAAGCTAGCCGGGCTGATGAGAGGTGTTACCTCGAAACCGGTCCGGTCCTCGGATGCTTGATTCCGTTCTGGGAAGGACATGGCTTTTGTAGTTCGGACTGGACTGTTCCCATGGGGCAACAGGGTCAGAGCTGATTTGCATATCGCCATTGTCTAACCTAGGGTGGTGTGGAGTGCAAAAAAACGATGGATTTGGGCCCAGATCTTTTGACTGGGGGAGTGTGTGACATTGATCCACATTCAGTCCATCACTTGTTGTTTTTGCGATTGCCGCCCTAAGTGCGCTGGGGATGCCCAGACGTGGGTCCCAGGCACTCCACACCACTTGGAGTCAAGCTAGCCGGGCTGATGAGAGGTGTTACCTCAAAACCGGTCCGGTCCTCGGATGCTTGATTCCGTTCTGGGAAGGACATGGCTTTTGTAGTTCGGACTGGACTGTTCCCATGGGGATACAGGGTCAGAGCTGATTTGCATATCGCCATTGTCTAACCTAGGGTGGTGTGGAGTGCAAAAAAATGATGGATTTGGGCCCAGATCTTTTGACTGGGGGAGTGTGTGACATTGATCCACATTCAGTCCATCACTTGTTGTTTTTGCAATTGCCGCCCTAAGTGCGCTGGGGATGCCCAGACGTGGGTCCCAGGCACTCCACACCACTTGGAGTCAAGCTAGCCGGGCTGATGAGAGGTGTTACCTCGAAACCGGTCCGGTCCTCGGATGCTTGATTCCGTTCTGGGAAGGACATGGCTTTTGTAGTTCGGACTGGACTGTTCCCATGGGGCAACAGGGTCAGAGCTGATTTGCATATCGCCATTGTCTAACCCAGGGTGGTGTGGAGTGCAAAAAAACGATGGATTTGGGCCCAGATCTTTTGACTGGGGGAGTGTGTGACATTGATCCACATTCAGTCCATCACTTGTTGTTTTTGCAATTGCCGCCCTAAGTGCGCTGGGGATGCCCAGACGTGGGTCCCAGGCACTCCACACCACTTGGAGTCAAGCTAGCTGGGCTGATGAGAGGTGTTACCTCGAAACCGGTCCGGTCCTCGGATGCTTCATTCCGTTCTGGGAAGGACATGGCTTTTGTAGTTCGGACTGGACTGTTCCCATGGGGCAACAGGGTCAGAGCTGATTTGCATATCGCCATTGTCTAACCCAGGGTGGTGTGGAGTGCAAAAAAACAATGGATTTGGGCCCAGATCTTTTGACTGGCGGAGTGTGTGACATTGATCCACATTCAGTCCATCACTTGTTGTTTTTGCAATTGCCGCCCTAAGTGCGCTGGGGACGCCCAGACGTGGGTCCCAGGCACTCCACACCACTTGGAGTCAAGCTAGCCGGGCTGATGAGAGGTGTTACCTCGAAACCGGTCCGGTCCTCGGATGCTTGATTCCGTTCTGGGAAGGACATGGCTTTTGTAGTTCGGACTGGACTGTTCCCATGGGGCAACAGGGTCAGAGCTGATTTGCATATCGCCATTGTCTAACCTAGGGTGGTGTGGAGTGCAAAAAAACGATGGATTTGGGCCCAGATCTTTTGACTGGGGGAGTGTGTGACATTGATCCACATTCAGTCCATCACTTGTTGTTTTTGCGATTGCCGCCCTAAGTGCGCTGGGGATGCCCAGACGTGGGTCCCAGGCACTCCACACCACTTGGAGTCAAGCTAGCCGGGCTGATGAGAGGTGTTACCTCAAAACCGGTCCGGTCCTCGGATGCTTGATTCCGTTCTGGGAAGGACATGGCTTTTGTAGTTCGGACTGGACTGTTCCCATGGGGATACAGGGTCAGAGCTGATTTGCATATCGCCATTGTCTAACCTAGGGTGGTGTGGAGTGCAAAAAAATGATGGATTTGGGCCCAGATCTTTTGACTGGGGGAGTGTGTGACATTGATCCACATTCAGTCCATCACTTGTTGTTTTTGCAATTGCCGCCCTAAGTGCGCTGGGGATGCCCAGACGTGGGTCCCAGGCACTCCACACCACTTGGAGTCAAGCTAGCCGGGCTGATGAGAGGTGTTACCTCGAAACCGGTCCGGTCCTCGGATGCTTGATTCCGTTCTGGGAAGGACATGGCTTTTGTAGTTCGGACTGGACTGTTCCCATGGGGCAACAGGGTCAGAGCTGATTTGCATATCGCCATTGTCTAACCCAGGGTGGTGTGGAGTGCAAAAAAACGATGGATTTGGGCCCAGATCTTTTGACTGGGGGAGTGTGTGACATTGATCCACATTCAGTCCATCACTTGTTGTTTTTGCGATTGCCGCCCTAAGTGCGCTGGGGATGCCCAGACGTGGGTCCCAGGCACTCCACACCACTTGGAGTCAAGCTAGCCGGGCTGATGAGAGGTGTTACCTCAAAACCGGTCCGGTCCTCGGATGCTTGATTCCGTTCTGGGAAGGACATGGCTTTTGTAGTTCGGACTGGACTGTTCCCATGGTGATACAGGGTCAGAGCTGATTTGCATATCGCCATTGTCTAACCTAGGGTGGTGTGGAGTGCAAAAAAATGATGGATTTGGGCCCAGATCTTTTGACTGGGGGAGTGTGTGACATTGATCCACATTCAGTCCATCACTTGTTGTTTTTGCAATTGCCCCCCTAAGTGCGCTGGGGATGCCCAGACGTGGGTCCCAGGCACTCCACACCACTTGGAGTCAAGCTAGCCGGGCTGATGAGAGGTGTTACCTCGAAACCGGTCCGGTCCTCGGATGCTTGATTCCGTTCTGGGAAGGACATGGCTTTTGTAGTTCGGACTGGACTGTTCCCATGGGGCAACAGGGTCAGAGCTGATTTGCATATCGCCATTGTCTAACCCAGGGTGGTGTGGAGTGCAAAAAAACGATGGATTTGGGCCCAGATCTTTTGACTGGGGGAGTGTGTGACATTGATCCACATTCAGTCCATCACTTGTTGTTTTTGCGATTGCCGCCATAAGTGCGCTGGGGATGCCCAGACGTGGGTCCCAGGCACTCCACACCACTTGGAGTAAAGCTAGCCGGGCAGATGAGAGGTGTTACCTCGAAACCGGTCCGGTCCTCGGATGCTTGATTCCGTTCTGGGAAGGACATGGCTTTTGTAGTTCGGACTGGACTGTTCCCATGGGGCAACAGGGTCAGAGCTCATTTGCATATCGCCATTGTCTAACCCAGGGTGGTGTGGAGTGCAAAAAACGATGGATATGGGCCCAGATCTTTTGACTGGGGGAGTGTGTGACATTGATCCACATTCAGTCCATCACTTGTTGTTTTTGCAATTGCCGCCCTAAGTGCGCTGGGGATGCCCAGACGTGGGTCCCAGGCACTCCACACCACTTGGAGTCAAGCTAGCCGGGCTGATGAGAGGTGTTACCTCGAAACCGGTCCGGTCCTCGGATGCTTGATTCCGTTCTGGGAAGGACATGGCTTTTGTAGTTCGGACTGGACTGTTCCCATGGGGCAACAGGGTCAGAGCTGATTTGCATATCGCCATTGTCTAACCCAGGGTGGTGTGGAGTGCAAAAAAACGATGGATTTGGGCCCAGATCTTTTGACTGGGGGAGTGTGTGACATTGATCCACATTCAGTCCATCACTTGTTGTTTTTGCAATTGCCGCCCTAAGTGCGCTGGGGATGCCCAGACGTGGGTCCCAGGCACTCCACACCACTTGGAGTCAAGCTAGCTGGGCTGATGAGAGGTGTTACCTCGAAACCGGTACGGTCCTCGGATGCTTGATTCCGTTCTGGGAAGGACATGGCTTTTGTAGTTCGGACTGGACTGTTCCCATGGGGCAACAGGGTCAGAGCTGATTTGCATATCGCCATTGTCTAACCCAGGGTGGTGTGGAGTACAAACAAACGATGGATTTGGGCCCAGATCTTTTGACTGGGGGAGTGTGTGACATTGATCCACATTCAGTCCATCACTTGTTGTTTTTGCAATTGCCGCCCTTAGTGCGCTGGGGATGCCCAGACGTGGGTCCCAGGCACTCCACACCACTTGGAGTCAAGCTAGCCGGGCTGATGAGAGGTGTTACCTTGATACCGGTCCGGTCCTCGGATGCTTGATTCCGTTCTGGGAAGGACATGGCTTTTGTAGTTCGGACTGGACTGTTCCCATGGGGCAACAGGGTCAGAGCTGATTTGCATATCGCCATTGTCTAACCCAGGGTGGTGTGGAGTGCAAAAAAACGATGGATTTGGGCCCAGATCTTTTGACTGGGGGAGTGTGTGACATTGATCCACATTCAGTCCATCACTTGTTGTTTTTGCAATTGCCGCCCTAAGTGCGCTGGGGATGCCCAGACGTGGGTCCCAGGCACTCCACACCACTTGGAGTCAAGCTAGCCGGGCTGATGAGAGGTGTTACCTCGAAACCGGTCCGGTCCTCGGATGCTTGATTCCGTTCTGGGAAGGACATGGCTTTTGTAGTTCGGACTGGACTGTTCCCATGGGGCAACAGGGTCAGAGCTGATTTGCATATCGCCATTGTCTAACCCAGGGTGGTGTGGAGTGCAAAAAAACGATGGATTTGGGCCCAGATCTTTTGACTGGGGGAGTGTGTGACATTGATCCACATTCAGTCCATCACTTGTTGTTTTTGCAATTGCCGCCCTAAGTGCGCTGGGGATACCCAGACGTGGGTCCCAGGCACTCCACACCACTTGGAGTCAAGCTAGCCGGGCTGATGAGAGGTGTTACCTCGAAACCGGTCCGGTCCTCGGATGCTTGATTCCGTTCTGGGAAGGACATGGCTTTTGTAGTTCGGACTGGACTGTTCCCATGGGGCAACAGGGTCAGAGCTGATTTGCATATCGCCATTGTCTAACCCAGGGTGGTGTGGAGTACAAACAAACGATGGATTTGGGCCCAGATCTTTTGACTGGGGGAGTGTGTGACATTGATCCACATTCAGTCCATCACTTGTTGTTTTTGCAATTGCCGCCCTTAGTGCGCTGGGGATGCCCAGACGTGGGTCCCAGGCACTCCACACCACTTGGAGTCAAGCTAGCCGGGCTGATGAGAGGTGTTACCTTGATACCGGTCCGGTCCTCGGATGCTTGATTCCGTTCTGGGAAGGACATGGCTTTTGTAGTTCGGACTGGACTGTTCCCATGGGGCAACAGGGTCAGAGCTGATTTGCATATCGCCATTGTCTAACCCAGGGTGGTGTGGAGTACAAACAAACGATGGATTTGGGCCCAGATCTTTTGACTGGGGGAGTGTGTGACATTGATCCACATTCAGTCCATCACTTGTTGTTTTTGCAATTGCCGCCCTTAGTGCGCTGGGGATGCCCAGACGTGGGTCCCAGGCACTCCACACCACTTGGAGTCAAGCTAGCCGGGCTGATGAGAGGTGTTACCTTGATACCGGTCCGGTCCTCGGATGCTTGATTCCGTTCTGGGAAGGACATGGCTTTTGTAGTTCGGACTGGACTGTTCCCATGGGGCAACAGGGTCAGAGCTGATTTGCATATCGCCATTGTCTAACCCAGGGTGGTGTGGAGTGCAAAAAAACGATGGATTTGGGCCCAGATCTTTTGACTGGGGGAGTGTGTGACATTGATCCACATTCAGTCCATCACTTGTTGTTTTTGCAATTGCCGCCCTAAGTGCGCTGGGGATGCCCAGACGTGGGTCCCAGGCACTCCACACCACTTGGAGTCAAGCTAGCCGGGCTGATGAGAGGTGTTACCTCGAAACCGGTCCGGTCCTCGGATGCTTGATTCCGTTCTGGGAAGGACATGGCTTTTGTAGTTCGGACTGGACTGTTCCCATGGGGCAACAGGGTCAGAGCTGATTTGCATATCGCCATTGTCTAACCCAGGGTGGTGTGGAGTGCAAAAAAACGATGGATTTGGGCCCAGATCTTTTGACTGGGGGAGTGTGTGACATTGATCCACATTCAGTCCATCACTTGTTGTTTTTGCAATTGCCGCCCTAAGTGCGCTGGGGATACCCAGACGTGGGTCCCAGGCACTCCACACCACTTGGAGTCAAGCTAGCCGGGCTGATGAGAGGTGTTACCTCGAAACCGGTCCGGTCCTCGGATGCTTGATTCCGTTCTGGGAAGGACATGGCTTTTGTAGTTCGGACTGGACTGTTCCCATGGGGCAACAGGGTCAGAGCTGATTTGCATATCGCCATTGTCTAACCCAGGGTGGTGTGGAGTACAAACAAACGATGGATTTGGGCCCAGATCTTTTGACTGGGGGAGTGTGTGACATTGATCCACATTCATTCCATCACTTGTTGTTTTTGCAATTGCCGCCCTTAGTGCGCTGGGGATGCCCAGACGTGGGTCCCAGGCACTCCACACCACTTGGAGTCAAGCTAGCCGGGCTGATGAGAGGTGTTACCTTGATACCGGTCCGGTCCTCGGATGCTTGATTCCGTTCTGGGAAGGACATGGCTTTTGTAGTTCGGACTGGACTGTTCCCATGGGGCAACAGGGTCAGAGCTGATTTGCATATCGCCATTGTCTAACCCAGGGTGGTGTGGAGTGCAAAAAAACGATGGATTTGGGACCAGATCTTTTGACTGGGGGAGTGTGTGACATTGATCCACATTCAGTCCATCACTTGTTGTTTTTGCAATTGCCGCACTAAGTGCGCTGGGGATGCCCAGACGTGGGTCCCAGGCACTCCACACCACTTGGAGTCAAGCTAGCCGGGCTGATGAGAGGTGTTACCTCGAAACCGGTCCGGTCCTCGGATGCTTCATTCCGTTCTGGGAAGGACATGGCTTTTGTAGTTCGGACTGGACTGTTCCCATGGGGCAACAGGGTCAGAGCTTATTTGCATATCGCCATTGTCTAACCCAGGGTGGTGTGGAGTGCAAAAAAACGATGGATTTGGGCCCAGATCTTTTGACTGGGGGAGTGTGTGACATTGATCCACATTCAGTCCATCACTTGTTGTTTTTGCAATTGCCGCCCTAAGTGCGCTGGGGACGCCCAGACGTGGGTCCCAGGCACTCCACACCACTTGGAGTCAAGCTAGCCGGGCTGATGAGAGGTGTTACCTCGAAACCGGTCCGGTCCTCGGATGCTTGATTCCGTTCTGGGAAGGACATGGCTTTTGTAGTTCGGACTGGATTGTTCCCATGGGGCAACAGGGTCAGAGCTGATTTGCATATCGCCATTGTCTAACCTAGGGTGGTGTGGAGTGCAAAAAAACGATGGATTTGGGCCCAGATCTTTTGACTGGGGGAGTGTGTGACATTGATCCACATTCAGTCCATCACTTGTTGTTTTTGCGATTGCCGCCCTAAGTGCGCTGGGGATGCCCAGACGTGGGTCCCAGGCACTCCACAGCACTTGGAGTCAAGCTAGCCGGGCTGATGAGAGGTGTTACCTCAAAACCGGTCCGGTCCTCGGATGCTTGATTCCGTTCTGGGAAGGACATGGCTTTTGTAGTTCGGACTGGACTGTTCCCATGGGGATACAGGGTCAGAGCTGATTTGCATATCGCCATTGTCTAACCTAGGGTGGTGTGGAGTGCAAAAAAATGATGGATTTGGGCCCAGATCTTTTGACTGGGGGAGTGTGTGACATTGATCCACATTCAGTCCATCACTTGTTGTTTTTGCAATTGCCGCCCTAAGTGCGCTGGGGATGCCCAGACGTGGGTCCCAGGCACTCCACACCACTTGGAGTCAAGCTAGCCGGGCTGATGAGAGGTGTTACCTCGAAACCGGTCCGGTCCTCAGATGCTTGATTCCGTTCTGGGAAGGACATGGCTTTTGTAGTTCGGACTGGACTGTTCCCATGGGGCAACAGGGTCAGAGCTGATTTGCATATCGCCATTGTCTAACCCAGGGTGGTGTGGAGTGCAAAAAAACTATGGATTTGGGCCCAGATCTTTTGACTGGGGGAGTGTGTGACATTGATCCACATTCAGTCCATCACTTGTTGTTTTTGCGATTGCCGCCATAAGTGCGCTGGGGATGCCCAGACGTGGGTCCCAGGCACTCCACACCACTTGGAGTAAAGCTAGCCGGGCAGATGAGAGGTGTTACCTCGAAACCGGTCCGGTCCTCGGATGCTTGATTCCGTTCTGGGAAGGACATGGCTTTTGTAGTTCGGACTGGACTGTTCCCATGGGGCAACAGGGTCAGAGCTCATTTGCATATCGCCATTGTCTAACCCAGGGTGGTGTGGAGTGCAAAAAACGATGGATATGGGCCCAGATCTTTTGACTGGGGGAGTGTGTGACATTGATCCACATTCAGTCCATCACTTGTTGTTTTTGCAATTGCCGCCCTAAGTGCGCTGGGGATGCCCAGACGTGGGTCCCAGGCACTCCACACCACTTGGAGTCAAGCTAGCCGGGCTGATGAGAGGTGTTACCTCGAAACCGGTCCGGTCCTCGGATGCTTGATTCCGTTCTGGGAAGGACATGGCTTTTGTAGTTCGGACTGGACTGTTCCCATGGGGCAACAGGGTCAGAGCTGATTTGCATATCGCCATTGTCTAACCCAGGGTGGTGTGGAGTGCAAAAAAACGATGGATTTGGGCCCAGATCTTTTGACTGGGGGAGTGTGTGACATTGATCCACATTCAGTCCATCACTTGTTGTTTTTGCGATTGCCGCCCTAAGTGCGCTGGGGATGCCCAAACGTGGGTCCCAGGCACTCCACACCACTTGGAGTCAAGCTAGCCGGGCTGATGAGAGGTGTTACCTCGAAACCGGTCCGGTCCTCGGATGCTTGATTCCGTTCTGAGAAGGACATGGCTTTTGTAGTTCGGACTGGACTGTTCCCATGGGGCAACAGGGTCAGAGCTGATTTGCATATCGCCATTGTCTAACCCAGGGTGGTGTGGAGTGCAAAAAAACAATGGATTTGGGCCCAGATCTTTTGACTGGCGGAGTGTGTGACATTGATCCACATTCAGTCCATCACTTGTTGTTTTTGCAATTGCCGCCCTAAGTGCGCTGGGGATGCCCAGACGTGGGTCCCAGGCACTCCACACCACTTGGAGTCAAGCTAGCCGGGCTGATGAGAGGTGTTACCTCGAAACCGGTCCGGTCCTCGGATGCTTGATTCCGTTCTGGGAAGGACATGGCTTTTGTAGTTCGGACTGGACTGTTCCCATGGGGCAACAGGGTCAGAGCTGATTTGCATATCGCCATTGTCTAACCCAGGGTGGTGTGGAGTGCAAAAAAACGATGGATTTGGGCCCAGATCTTTTGACTGGGGGAGTGTGTGACATTGATCCACATTCAGTCCATCACTTGTTGTTTTTGCAATTGCCGCCCTAAGTGCGCTGGGGATGCCCAGACGTGGGTCCCAGGCACTCCACACCACTTGGAGTCAAGCTAGCCGGGCTGATGAGAGGTGTTACCTCGAAACCGGTCCGGTCCTCGGATGCTTGATTCCGTTCTGGGAAGGACATGGCTTTTGTAGTTCGGACTGGACTGTTCCCATGGGGCAACAGGGTCAGAGCTGATTTGCATATCGCCATTGTCTAACCCAGGGTGGTGTGGAGTGCAAAAAAACGATGGATTTGGGCCCAGATCTTTTGACTGGGGGAGTGTGTGACATTGATCCACATTCAGTCCATCACTTGTTGTTTTTGCAATTGCCGCCCTAAGTGCGCTGGGGATGCCCAGACGTGGGTCCCAGGCACTCCACACCACTTGGAGTCAAGCTAGCCGGGCTGATGAGAGGTGTTACCTCGAAACCGGTCCGGTCCTCGGATGCTTGATTCCGTTCTGGGAAGGACATGGCTTTTGTAGTTCGGACTGGACTGTTCCCATGGGGCAACAGGGTCAGAGCTGATTTGCATATCGCCATTGTCTAACCCAGGGTGGTGTGGAGTACAAAAAAACGATGGATTTGGGCCCAGATCTTTTGACTGGGGGAGTGTGTGACATTGATCCACATTCAGTCCATCACTTGTTGTTTTTGCCGCCCTAAGTGCGCTGGGGATGCCCAGACGTGGGTCCCAGGCACTCCACACCACTTGGAGTCAAGCTAGCCGGGCTGATGAGAGGTGTTACCTCGAAACCGGTCCGGTCCTCGGATGCTTGATTCCGTTCTGGGAAGGACATGGCTTTTGTAGTTCGGACTGGACTGTTCCCATGGGGCAACAGGGTCAGAGCTGATTTGCATATCGCCATTGTCTAACCCAGGGTGGTGTGGAGTGCAAAAAAACGATGGATTTGGGACCAGATCTTTTGACTGGGGGAGTGTGTGACATTGATCCACATTCAGTCCATCACTTGTTGTTTTTGCAATTGCCGCCCTAAGTGCGCTAGGGATGCCCAGACGTGGGTCCCAGGCACTCCACACCACTTGGAGTCAAGCTAGCCGGGCTGATGAGAGGTGTTACCTCGAAACCTGTCCGGTCCTCGGATGCTTGATTCCGTTCTGGGAAGGACATGGCTTTTGTAGTTTGGACTGGACTGTTCCCATGGGGCAACAGGGTCAGAGCTGATTTGCATATCGCCATTGTCTAACCCAGGGTGGTGTGGAGTGCAAAAAAACGATGGATTTGGGCCCAGATCTTTTGACTGGGGGAGTGTGTGACATTGATCCACATTCAGTCCATCACTTGTTGTTTTTGCAATTGCCGCCCTAAGTGCGCTGGGGATGCCCAGACGTGGGTCCCAGGCACTCCACACCACTTGGAGTCAAGCTAGCCGGGCTGATGAGAGGTGTTACCTCGAAACCGGTCCGGTCCTCGGATGCTTGATTCCGTTCTGGGAAGGACATGGCTTTTGTAGTTCGGACTGGACTGTTCCCATGGGGCAACAGGGTCAGAGCTGATTTGCATATCGCCATTGTCTAACCCAGGGTGGTGTGGAGTACAAACAAACGATGGATTTGGGCCCAGATCTTTTGACTGGGGGAGTGTGTGACATTGATCCACATTCAGTCCATCACTTGTTGTTTTTGCAATTGCCGCCCTTAGTGCGCTGGGGATGCCCAGACGTGGGTCCCAGGCACTCCACACCACTTGGAGTCAAGCTAGCCGGGCTGATGAGAGGTGTTACCTTGATACCGGTCCGGTCCTCGGATGCTTGATTCCGTTCTGGGAAGGACATGGCATTTGTAGTTCGGACTGGACTGTTCCCATGGGGCAACAGGGTCAGAGCTGATTTGCATATCGCCATTGTCTAACCCAGGGTGGTGTGGAGTGCAAAAAAACGATGGATTTGGGACCAGATCTTTTGACTGGGGGAGTGTGTGACATTGATCCACATTCAGTCCATCACTTGTTGTTTTTGCAATTGCCGCACTAAGTGCGCTGGGGATGCCCAGACGTGGGTCCCAGGCACTCCACACCACTTGGAGTCAAGCTAGCCGGGCTGATGAGAGGTGTTACCTCGAAACCGGTCCGGTCCTCGGATGCTTCATTCCGTTCTGGGAAGGACATGGCTTTTGTAGTTCGGACTGGACTGTTCCCATGGGGCAACAGGGTCAGAGCTGATTTGCATATCGCCATTGTCTAACCCAGGGTGGTGTGGAGTGCAAAAAAACGATGGATTTGGGCCCAGATCTTTTGACTGGGGGAGTGTGTGACATTGATCCACATTCAGTCCATCACTTGTTGTTTTTGCAATTGCCGCCCTAAGTGCGCTGGGGACGCCCAGACGTGGGTCCCAGGCACTCCACACCACTTGGAGTCAAGCTAGCCGGGCTGATGAGAGGTGTTACCTCGAAACCGGTCCGGTCCTCGGATGCTTGATTCCGTTCTGGGAAGGACATGGCTTTTGTAGTTCGGACTGGACTGTTCCCATGGGGCAACAGGGTCAGAGCTGATTTGCATATCGCCATTGTCTAACCTAGGGTGGTGTGGAGTGCAAAAAAACGATGGATTTGGGCCCAGATCTTTTGACTGGGGGAGTGTGTGACATTGATCCACATTCAGTCCATCACTTGTTGTTTTTGCGATTGCCGCCCTAAGTGCGCTGGGGATGCCCAGACGTGGGTCCCAGGCACTCCACACCACTTGGAGTCAAGCTAGCCGAGCTGATGAGAGGTGTCACCTCAAAACCGGTCCGGTCCTCGGATGCTTGATTCCGTTCTGGGAAGGACATGGCTTTTGTAGTTCGGACTGGACTGTTCCCATGGGGATACAGGGTCAGAGCTGATTTGCATATCGCCATTGTCTAACCTAGGGTGGTGTGGAGTGCAAAAAAATGATGGATTTGGGCCCAGATCTTTTGACTGGGGGAGTGTGTGACATTGATCCACATTCAGTCCATCACTTGTTGTTTTTGCAATTGCCGCCCTAAGTGCGCTGGGGATGCCCAGACGTGGGTCCCAGGCACTCCACACCACTTGGAGTCAAGCTAGCCGGGCTGATGAGAGGTGTTACCTCGAAACCGGTCCGGTCCTCGGATGCTTGATTCCGTTCTGGGAAGGACATGGCTTTTGTAGTTCGGACTGGACTGTTCCCATGGGGCAACAGGGTCAGAGCTGATTTGCATATCGCCATTGTCTAACCCAGGGTGGTGTGGAGTGCAAAAAAACGATGGATTTGGGCCCAGATCTTTTGACTGGGGGAGTGTGTGACATTGATCCACATTCAGTCCATCACTTGTTGTTTTTGCGATTGCCGCCCTTAGTGCGCTGGGGATGCCCAGACGTGGGTCCCAGGCACTCCACACCACTTGGAGTAGAGCTAGCCGGGCTGATGAGAGGTGTTACCTCGAAACCGGTCCGGTC
Source organism: Lissotriton vulgaris (assembly GCF_964263255.1). NCBI lineage: Eukaryota > Metazoa > Chordata > Amphibia > Caudata > Salamandridae > Lissotriton > Lissotriton vulgaris. The sequence goes on along the minus strand of NC_141685.1, from coordinate 986,168,783 downwards.
CTCGGATGCTTGATTCCGTTCTGGGAAGGACATGGCTTTTGTAGTTCGGACTGGACTGTTCCCATGGGGCAACAGGGTCAGAGCTCATTTGCATATCGCCATTGTCTAACCCAGGGTGGTGTGGAGTGCAAAAAACGATGGATATGGGCCCAGATCTTTTGACTGGGGGAGTGTGTGACATTGATCCACATTCAGTTCATCACTTGTTGTTTTTGCAATTGCCGCCCTAAGTGCGCTGGGGATGCCCAGACGTGGGTCCCAGGCACTCCACACCACTTGGAGTCAAGCTAGCGGGGCTGATGAGAGGTGTTACCTCGAAACCGGTCCGGTCCTCGGATGCTTGATTCCGTTCTGGGAAGGACATGGCTTTTGTAGTTCGGACTGGACTGTTCCCATGGGGCAACAGGGTCAGAGCTGATTTGCATATCGCCATTGTCTAACCCAGGGTGGTGTGGAGTGCAAAAAAACGATGGATTTGGGCCCAGATCTTTTGACTGGGGGAGTGTGTGACATTGATCCACATTCAGTCCATCACTTGTTGTTTTTGCAATTGCCGCCCTAAGTGCGCTGGGGATGCCCAGACGTGGGTCCCAGGCACTCCACACCACTTGGAGTCAAGCTAGCCGGGCTGATGAGAGGTGTTACCTCGAAACCGGTCCGGTCCTCGGATGCTTGATTCCGTTCTGGGAAGGACATGGCTTTTGTAGTTCGGACTGGACTGTTCCCATGGGGCAACAGGGTCAGAGCTGATTTGCATATCGCCATTGTCTAACCCAGGGTGGTGTGGAGTGCAAAAAAACGATGGATTTGGGCCCAGATCTTTTGACTGGGGGAGTGTGTGACATTGATCCACATTCAGTCCATCACTTGTTGTTTTTGCAATTGCCGCCCTAAGTGCGCTGGGGATGCCCAGACGTGGGTCCCAGGCACTCCACACCACTTGGAGTCAAGCTAGCCGGGCTGATGAGAGGTGTTACCTCGAAACCGGTCCGGTCCTCGGATGCTTGATTCCGTTCTGGGAAGGACATGGCTTTTGTAGTTCGGACTGGACTGTTCCCATGGGGCAACAGGGTCAGAGCTGATTTGCATATCGCCATTGTCTAACCCAGGGTGGTGTGGAGTGCAAAAAAACGATGGATTTGGGCCCAGATCTTTTGACTGGGGGAGTGTGTGACATTGATCCACATTCAGTCCATCACTTGTTGTTTTTGCAATTGCCGCCCTAAGTGCGCTGGGGATGCCCAGACGTGGGTCCCAGGCACTCCACACCACTTGGAGTCAAGCTAGCCGGGCTGATGAGAGGTGTTACCTCGAAACCGGTCCGGTCCTCGGATGCTTGATTCCGTTCTGGGAAGGACATGGCTTTTGTAGTTCGGACTGGACTGTTCCCATGGGGCAACAGGGTCAGAGCTGATTTGCATATCGCCATTGTCTAACCCAGGGTGGTGTGGAGTGCAAAAAAACGATGGATTTGGGCCCAGATCTTTTGACTGGGGGAGTGTGTGACATTGATCCACATTCAGTCCATCACTTGTTGTTTTTGCAATTGCCGCCCTAAGTGCGCTGGGGATGCCCAGACGTGGGTCCCAGGCACTCCACACCACTTGGAGTCAAGCTAGCCGGGCTGATGAGAGGTGTTACCTCGAAACCGGTCCGGTCCTCGGATGCTTGATTCCGTTCTGGGAAGGACATGGCTTTTGTAGTTCGGACTGGACTGTTCCCATGGGGCAACAGGGTCAGAGCTGATTTGCATATCGCCATTGTCTAACCCAGGGTGGTGTGGAGTACAAAAAAACGATGGATTTGGGCCCAGATCTTTTGACTGGGGGAGTGTGTGACATTGATCCACATTCAGTCCATCACTTGTTGTTTTTGCCGCCCTAAGTGCGCTGGGGATGCCCAGACGTGGGTCCTAGGCACTCCACACCACTTGGAGTCAAGCTAGCCGGGCTGATGAGAGGTGTTACCTCGAAACCGGTCCGGTCCTCGGATGCTTGATTCCGTTCTGGGAAGGACATGGCTTTTGTAGTTCGGACTGGACTGTTCCCATGGGGCAACAGGGTCAGAGCTGATTTGCATATCGCCATTGTCTAACCTAGGGTGGTGTGGAGTGCAAAAAAATGATGGATTTGGGCCCAGATCTTTTGACTGGGGGAGTGTGTGACATTGATCCACATTCAGTCCATCACTTGTTGTTTTTGCGATTGCCGCCCTAAGTGCGCTGGGGATGCCCAGACGTGGGTCCCAGGCACTCCACACCACTTGGAGTCAAGCTAGCCGAGCTGATGAGAGGTGTTACCTCAAAACCGGTCCGGTCCTCGGATGCTTGATTCCGTTCTGGGAAGGACATGGCTTTTGTAGTTCGGACTGGACTGTTCCCATGGGGATACAGGGTCAGAGCTGATTTGCATATCGCCATTGTCTAACCTAGGGTGGTGTGGAGTGCAAAAAAATGATGGATTTGGGCCCAGATCTTTTGACTGGGGGAGTGTGTGACATTGATCCACATTCAGTCCATCACTTGTTGTTTTTGCAATTGCCGCCCTAAGTGCGCTGGGGATGCCCAGACGTGGGTCCCAGGCACTCCACACCACTTGGAGTCAAGCTAGCCGGGCTGATGAGAGGTGTTACCTCGAAACCGGTCCGGTCCTCGGATGCTTGATTCCGTTCTGGGAAGGACATGGCTTTTGTAGTTCGGACTGGACTGTTCCCATGGGGCAACAGGGTCAGAGCTGATTTGCATATCGCCATTGTCTAACCCAGGGTGGTGTGGAGTGCAAAAAAACGATGGATTTGGGCCCAGATCTTTTGACTGGGGGAGTGTGTGACATTGATCCACATTCAGTCCATCACTTGTTGTTTTTGCGATTGCCGCCCTTAGTGCGCTGGGGATGCCCAGACGTGGGTCCCAGGCACTCCACACCACTTGGAGTAGAGCTAGCCGGGCTGATGAGAGGTGTTACCTCGAAACCGGTCCGGTCCTCGGATGCTTGATTCCGTTCTGGGAAGGACATGGCTTTTGTAGTTCGGACTGGACTGTTCCCATGGGGCAACAGGGTCAAAGCTCATTTGCATATCGCCATTGTCTAACCCAGGGTGGTGTGGAGTGCAAAAAACGATGGATATGGGCCCAGATCTTTTGACTGGGGGAGTGTGTGACATTGATCCACATTCAGTTCATCACTTGTTGTTTTTGCAATTGCCGCCCTAAGTGCGCTGGGGATGCCCAGACGTGGGTCCCAGGCACTCCACACCACTTGGAGTCAAGCTAGCGGGGCTGATGAGAGGTGTTACCTCGAAACCGGTCCGGTCCTCGGATGCTTGATTCCGTTCTGGGAAGGACATGGCTTTTGTAGTTCGGACTGGACTGTTCCCATGGGGCAACAGGGTCAGAGCTGATTTGCATATCGCCATTGTCTAACCCAGGGTGGTGTGGAGTGCAAAAAAACGATGGATTTGGGCCCAGATCTTTTGACTGGGGGAGTGTGTGACATTGATCCACATTCAGTCCATCACTTGTTGTTTTTGCAATTGCCGCCCTAAGTGCGCTGGGGATGCCCAGACGTGGGTCCCAGGCACTCCACACCACTTGGAGTCAAGCTAGCCGGGCTGATGAGAGGTGTTACCTCGAAACCGGTCCGGTCCTCGGATGCTTGATTCCGTTCTGGGAAGGACATGGCTTTTGTAGTTCGGACTGGACTGTTCCCATGGGGCAACAGGGTCAGAGCTGATTTGCATATCGCCATTGTCTAACCCAGGGTGGTGTGGAGTGCAAAAAAACGATGGATTTGGGCCCAGATCTTTTGACTGGGGGAGTGTGTGACATTGATCCACATTCAGTCCATCACTTGTTGTTTTTGCAATTGCCGCCCTAAGTGCGCTGGGGATGCCCAGACGTGGGTCCCAGGCACTCCACACCACTTGGAGTCAAGCTAGCCGGGCTGATGAGAGGTGTTACCTCGCAACCGGTCCGGTCCTCGGATGCTTGATTCCGTTCTGGGAAGGACATGGCTTTTGTAGTTCGGACTGGACTGTTCCCATGGGGCAACAGGGTCAGAGCTGATTTGCATATCGCCATTGTCTAACCCAGGGTGGTGTGGAGTGCAAAAAAACGATGGATTTGGGCCCAGATCTTTTGACGGGGGGAGTGTGTGACATTGATCCACATTCAGTCCATCACTTGTTGTTTTTGCAATTGCCGCCCTAAGTGCGCTGGGGATGCCCAGACGTGGGTCCCAGGCACTCCACACCACTTGGAGTCAAGCTAGCCGGGCTGATGAGAGGTGTTACCTCGAAACCGGTCCGGTCCTCGGATGCTTGATTCCGTTCTGGGAAGGACATGGCTTTTGTAGTTCGGACTGGACTGTTCCCATGGGGCAACAGGGTCAGAGCTGATTTGCATATCGCCATTGTCTAACCCAGGGTGGTGTGGAGTGCAAAAAAACGATGGATTTGGGCCCAGATCTTTTGACTGGGGGAGTGTGTGACATTGATCCACATTCAGTCCATCACTTGTTGTTTTTGCAATTGCCGCCCTAAGTGCGCTGGGGATGCCCAGAGGTGGGTCCCAGGCACTCCACACCACTTGGAGTCAAGCTAGCCGGGCTGATGAGAGGTGTTACCTCGAAACCGGTCCGGTCCTCGGATGCTTGATTCCGTTCTGGGAAGGACATGGCTTTTGTAGTTCGGACTGGACTGTTCCCATGGGGCAACAGGGTCAGAGCTGATTTGCATATCGCCATTGTCTAACCCAGGGTGGTGTGGAGTACAAAAAAACGATGGATTTGGGCCCAGATCTTTTGACTGGGGGAGTGTGTGACATTGATCCACATTCAGTCCATCACTTGTTGTTTTTGCCGCCCTAAGTGCGCTGGGGATGCCCAGACGTGGGTCCCAGGCACTCCACACCACTTGGAGTCAAGCTAGCCGGGCTGATGAGAGGTGTTACCTCGAAACCGGTCCGGTACTCGGATGCTTGATTCCGTTCTGGGAAGGACATGGCTTTTGTAGTTCGGACTGGACTGTTCCCATGGGGCAACAGGGTCAGAGCTGATTTGCATATCGCCATTGTCTAACCCAGGGTGGTGTGGAGTGCAAAAAAACGATGGATTTGGGACCAGATCTTTTGACTGGGGGAGTGTGTGACATTGATCCACATTCAGTCCATCACTTGTTGTTTTTGCAATTGCCGCCCTAAGTGCGCTGGGGATGCCCAGACGTGGGTCCCAGGCACTCCACACCACTTGGAGTCAAGCTAGCCGGGCTGATGAGAGGTGTTACCTCGAAACCGGTCCGGTCCTCGGATGCTTGATTCCGTTCTGGGAAGGACATGGCTTTTGTAGTTCGGACTGGACTGTTCCCATGGGGCAACAGGGTCAGAGCTGATTTGCATATCGCCATTGTCTAACCCAGGGTGGTGTGGAGTGCAAAAAAACGATGGATTTGGGCCCAGATCTTTTGACTGGGGGAGTGTGTGACATTGATCCACATTCAGTCCATCACTTGTTGTTTTTGCAATTGCCGCCCTAAGTGCGCTGGGGATGCCCAGACGTGGGTCCCAGGCACTCCACACCACTTGGAGTCAAGCTAGCCGGGCTGATGAGAGGTGTTACCTCGAAACCGGTCCGGTCCTCGGATGCTTGATTCCGTTCTGGGAAGGACATGGCTTTTGTAGTTCGGACTGGACTGTTCCCATGGGGCAACAGGGTCAGAGCTGATTTGCATATCGCCATTGTCTAACCCAGGGTGGTGTGGAGTACAAACAAACGATGGATTTGGGCCCAGATCTTTTGACTGGGGGAGTGTGTGACATTGATCCACATTCAGTCCATCACTTGTTGTTTTTGCAATTGCCGCCCTTAGTGCGCTGGGGATGCCCAGACGTGGGTCCCAGGCACTCCACACCACTTGGAGTCAAGCTAGCCGGGCTGATGAGAGGTGTTACCTTGATACCGGTCCGGTCCTCGGATGCTTGATTCCGTTCTGGGAAGGACATGGCTTTTGTAGTTCGGACTGGACTGTTCCCATGGGGCAACAGGGTCAGAGCTGATTTGCATATCGCCATTGTCTAACCCAGGGTGGTGTGGAGTGCAAAAAAACGATGGATTTGGGACCAGATCTTTTGACTGGGGGAGTGTGTGACATTGATCCACATTCAGTCCATCACTTGTTGTTTTTGCAATTGCCGCACTAAGTGCGCTTGGGATGCCCAGACCTGGGTCCCAGGCACTCCACACCACTTGGAGTCAAGCTAGCCGGGCTGATGAGAGGTGTTACCTCGAAACCGGTCCGGTCCTCGGATGCTTCATTCCGTTCTGGGAAGGACATGGCTTTTGTAGTTCGGACTGGACTGTTCCCATGGGGCAACAGGGTCAGAGCTGATTTGCATATCGCCATTGTCTAACCCAGGGTGGTGTGGAGTGCAAAAAAACGATGGATTTGGGCCCAGATCTTTTGACTGGGGGAGTGTGTGACATTGATCCACATTCAGTCCATCACTTGTTGTTTTTGCAATTGCCGCCCTAAGTGCGCTGGGGACGCCCAGACGTGGGTCCCAGGCACTCCACACCACTTGGAGTCAAGCTAGCCGGGCTGATGAGAGGTGTTACCTCGAAACCGGTCCGGTCCTCGGATGCTTGATTCCGTTCTGGGAAGGACATGGCTTTTGTAGTTCGGACTGGACTGTTCCCATGGGGCAACAGGGTCAGAGCTGATTTGCATATCACCATTGTCTAACCTAGGGTGGTGTGGAGTGCAAAAAAACGATGGATTTGGGCCCAGATCTTTTGACTGGGGGAGTGTGTGACATTGATCCACATTCAGTCCATCACTTGTTGTTTTTGCGATTGCCGCCCTAAGTGCGCTGGGGATGCCCAGACGTGGGTCCCAGGCACTCCACACCACTTGGAGTCAAGCTAGCCGGGCTGATGAGAGGTGTTACCTCAAAACCGGTCCGGTCCTCGGATGCTTGATTCCGTTCTGGGAAGGACATGGCTTTTGTAGTTCGGACTGGACTGTTCCCATGGGGATATAGGGTCAGAGCTGATTTGCATATCGCCATTGTCTAACCTAGGGTGGTGTGGAGTGCAAAAAAATGATGGATTTGGGCCCAGATCTTTTGACTGGGGGAGTGTGTGACATTGATCCACATTCAGTCCATCACTTGTTGTTTTTGCAATTGCCGCCCTAAGTGCGCTGGGGATGCCCAGACGTGGGTCCCAGGCACTCCACACCACTTGGAGTCAAGCTAGCCGGGCTGATGAGAGGTGTTACCTCGAAACCGGTCCGGTCTTCGGATGCTTGATTCTGTTCTGGGAAGGACATGGCTTTTGTAGTTCGGACTGGACTGTTCCCATGGGGCAACAGGGTCAGAGCTGATTTGCATATCGCCATTGTCTAACCCAGGGTGGTGTGGAGTGCAAAAAAACGATGGATTTGGGCCCAGATCTTTTGACTGGGGGAGTGTGTGACATTGATCCACATTCAGTCCATCACTTGTTGTTTTTGCGATTGCCGCCCTAAGTGCGCTGGGGATGCCCAGACGTGGGTCCCAGGCACTCCACACCACTTGGAGTAGAGCTAGCCGGGCTGATGAGAGGTGTTACCTCGAAACCGGTCCGGTCCTCGGATGCTTGATTCCGTTCTGGGAAGGACATGGCTTTTGTAGTTCGGACTGGACTGTTCCCATGGGGCAACAGGGTCAGAGCTCATTGGCATATCGCCATTGTCTAACCCAGGGTGGTGTGGAGTGCAAAAAACGATGGATATGGGCCCAGATCTTTTGACTGGGGGAGTGTGTGACATTGATCCACATTCAGTCCATCACTTGTTGTTTTTGCAATTGCCGCCCTAAGTGCGCTGGGGATGCCCAGACGTGGGTCCCAGGCACTCCACACCACTTGGAGTCAAGCTAGCCGGGCTGATGAGAGGTGTTACCTCGAAACCGGTCCGGTCCTCGGATGCTTGATTCCGTTCTGGGAAGGACATGGCTTTTGTAGTTCGGACTGGACTGTTCCCATGGGGCAACAGGGTCAGAGCTGATTTGCATATCGCCATTGTCTAACCCAGGGTGGTGTGGAGTGCAAAAAAACGATGGATTTGGGCCCAGATCTTTTGACTGGGGGAGTGTGTGACATTGATCCACATTCAGTCCATCACTTGTTGTTTTTGCAATTGCCGCCCTAAGTGCGCTGGGGATGCCCAGACGTGGGTCCCAGGCACTCCACACCACTTGGAGTCAAGCTAGCCGGGCTGATGAGAGGTGTTACCTCGAAACCGGTCCGGTCCTCAGATGCTTGATTCCGTTCTGGGAAGGACATGGCTTTTGTAGTTCGGACTGGACTGTTCCCATGGGGCAACAGGGTCAGAGCTGATTTGCATATCGCCATTGTCTAACCCAGGGTGGTGTGGAGTGCAAAAAAACGATGGATTTGGGCCCAGATCTTTTGACTGGGGGAGTGTGTGACATTGATCCACATTCAGTCCATCACTTGTTGTTTTTGCAATTGCCGCACTAAGTGCGCTTGGGATGCCCAGACGTGGGTCCCAGGCACTCCACACCACTTGGAGTCAAGCTAGCCGGGCTGATGAGAGGTGTTACCTCGAAACCGGTCCGGTCCTCGGATGCTTCATTCCGTTCTGGGAAGGACATGGCTTTTGTAGTTCGGACTGGACTGTTCCCATGGGGCAACAGGGTCAGAGCTGATTTGCATATCGCCATTGTCTAACCCAGGGTGGTGTGGAGTGCAAAAAAACGATGGATTTGGGCCCAGATCTTTTGACTGGGGGAGTGTGTGACATTGATCCACATTCAGTCCATCACTTGTTGTTTTTGCAATTGCCGCCCTAAGTGCGCTGGGGACGCCCAGACGTGGGTCCCAGGCACTCCACACCACTTGGAGTCAAGCTAGCCGGGCTGATGAGAGGTGTTACCTCGAAACCGGTCCGGTCCTCGGATGCTTGATTCCGTTCTGGGAAGGACATGGCTTTTGTAGTTCGGACTGGACTGTTCCCATGGGGCAACAGGGTCAGAGCTGATTTGCATATCGCCATTGTCTAACCTAGGGTGGTGTGGAGTGCAAAAAAACGATGGATTTGGGCCCAGATCTTTTGACTGGGGGAGTGTGTGACATTGATCCACATTCAGTCCATCACTTGTTGTTTTTGCGATTGCCGCCCTAAGTGCGCTGGGGATGCCCAGACGTGGGTCCCAGGCACTCCACACCACTTGGAGTCAAGCTAGCCGGGCTGATGAGAGGTGTTACCTCAAAACCGGTCCGGTCCTCGGATGCTTGATTCCGTTCTGGGAAGGACATGGCTTTTGTAGTTCGGACTGGACTGTTCCCATGGGGATACAGGGTCAGAGCTGATTTGCATATCGCCATTGTCTAACCTAGGGTGGTGTGGAGTGCAAAAAAATGATGGATTTGGGCCCAGATCTTTTGACTGGGGGAGTGTGTGACATTGATCCACATTCAGTCCATCACTTGTTGTTTTTGCAATTGCCGCCCTAAGTGCGCTGGGGATGCCCAGACGTGGGTCCCAGGCACTCCACACCACTTGGAGTCAAGCTAGCCGGGCTGATGAGAGGTGTTACCTCGAAACCGGTCCGGTCCTCGGATGCTTGATTCCGTTCTGGGAAGGACATGGCTTTTGTAGTTCGGACTGGACTGTTCCCATGGGGCAACAGGGTCAGAGCTGATTTGCATATCGCCATTGTCTAACCCAGGGTGGTGTGGAGTGCAAAAAAACGATGGATTTGGGCCCAGATCTTTTGACTGGGGGAGTGTGTGACATTGATCCACATTCAGTCCATCACTTGTTGTTTTTGCAATTGCCGCCCTAAGTGCGCTGGGGATGCCCAGACGTGGGTCCCAGGCACTCCACACCACTTGGAGTCAAGCTAGCCGGGCTGATGAGAGGTGTTACCTCGAAACCGGTCCGGTCCTCAGATGCTTGATTCCGTTCTGGGAAGGACATGGCTTTTGTAGTTCGGACTGGACTGTTCCCATGGGGCAACAGGGTCAGAGCTGATTTGCATATCGCCATTGTCTAACCCAGGGTGGTGTGGAGTGCAAAAAAACGATGGATTTGGGCCCAGATCTTTTGACTGGGGGAGTGTGTGACATTGATCCACATTCAGTCCATCACTTGTTGTTTTTGCAATTGCCGCACTAAGTGCGCTTGGGATGCCCAGACGTGGGTCCCAGGCACTCCACACCACTTGGAGTCAAGCTAGCCGGGCTGATGAGAGGTGTTACCTCGAAACCGGTCCGGTCCTCGGATGCTTCATTCCGTTCTGGGAAGGACATGGCTTTTGTAGTTCGGACTGGACTGTTCCCATGGGGCAACAGGGTCAGAGCTGATTTGCATATCGCCATTGTCTAACCCAGGGTGGTGTGGAGTGCAAAAAAACGATGGATTTGGGCCCAGATCTTTTGACTGGGGGAGTGTGTGACATTGATCCACATTCAGTCCATCACTTGTTGTTTTTGCAATTGCCGCCCTAAGTGCGCTGGGGACGCCCAGACGTGGGTCCCAGGCACTCCACACCACTTGGAGTCAAGCTAGCCGGGCTGATGAGAGGTGTTACCTCGAAACCGGTCCGGTCCTCGGATGCTTGATTCCGTTCTGGGAAGGACATGGCTTTTGTAGTTCGGACTGGACTGTTCCCATGGGGCAACAGGGTCAGAGCTGATTTGCATATCGCCATTGTCTAACCTAGGGTGGTGTGGAGTGCAAAAAAACGATGGATTTGGGCCCAGATCTTTTGACTGGGGGAGTGTGTGACATTGATCCACATTCAGTCCATCACTTGTTGTTTTTGCGATTGCCGCCCTAAGTGCGCTGGGGATGCCCAGACGTGGGTCCCAGGCACTCCACACCACTTGGAGTCAAGCTAGCCGGGCTGATGAGAGGTGTTACCTCAAAACCGGTCCGGTCCTCGGATGCTTGATTCCGTTCTGGGAAGGACATGGCTTTTGTAGTTCGGACTGGACTGTTCCCATGGGGATACAGGGTCAGAGCTGATTTGCATATCGCCATTGTCTAACCTAGGGTGGTGTGGAGTGCAAAAAAATGATGGATTTGGGCCCAGATCTTTTGACTGGGGGAGTGTGTGACATTGATCCACATTCAGTCCATCACTTGTTGTTTTTGCAATTGCCGCCCTAAGTGCGCTGGGGATGCCCAGACGTGGGTCCCAGGCACTCCACACCACTTGGAGTCAAGCTAGCCGGGCTGATGAGAGGTGTTACCTCGAAACCGGTCCGGTCCTCGGATGCTTGATTCCGTTCTGGGAAGGACATGGCTTTTGTAGTTCGGACTGGACTGTTCCCATGGGGCAACAGGGTCAGAGCTGATTTGCATATCGCCATTGTCTAACCCAGGGTGGTGTGGAGTGCAAAAAAACGATGGATTTGGGCCCAGATCTTTTGACTGGGGGAGTGTGTGACATTGATCCACATTCAGTCCATCACTTGTTGTTTTTGCGATTGCCGCCCTAAGTGCGCTGGGGATGCCCAGACGTGGGTCCCAGGCACTCCACACCACTTGGAGTAGAGCTAGCCGGGCTGATGAGAGGTGTTACCTCGAAACCGGTCCGGTCCTCGGATGCTTGATTCCGTTCTGGGAAGGACATGGCTTTTGTAGTTCGGACTGGACTGTTCCCATGGGGCAACAGGGTCAGAGCTCATTTGCATATCGCCATTGTCTAACCCAGGGTGGTGTGGAGTGCAAAAAACGATGGATATGGGCCCAGATCTTTTGACTGGGGGAGTGTGTGACATTGATCCACATTCAGTCCATCACTTGTTGTTTTTGCAATTGCCGCCCTAAGTGCGCTGGGGATGCCCAGACGTGGGTCCCAGGCACTCCACACCACTTGGAGTCAAGCTAGCCGGGCTGATGAGAGGTGTTACCTCGAAACCGGTCCGGTCCTCGGATGCTTGATTCCGTTCTGGGAAGGACATGGCTTTTGTAGTTCGGACTGGACTGTTCCCATGGGGCAACAGGGTCAGAGCTGATTTGCATATCGCCATTGTCTAATCCAGGGTGGTGTGGAGTGCAAAAAAACGATGGATTTGGGCCCAGATCTTTTGACTGGGGGAGTGTGTGACATTGATCCACATTCAGTCCATCACTTGTTGTTTTTGCAATTGCCGCCCTAAGTGCGCTGGGGATGCCCAGACGTGGGTCCCAGGCACTCCACACCACTTGGAGTCAAGCTAGCCGGGCTGATTAGAGGTGTTACCTCGAAACCGGTCCGGTCCTCGGATGCTTGATTCTGTTCTGGGAAGGACATGGCTTTTGTAGTTCGGACTGGACTGTTCCCATGGGGCAACAGGGTCAGAGCTGATTTGCATATCGCCATTGTCTAACCCAGGGTGGTGTGGAGTGCAAAAAAACGATGGATTTGGGCCCAGATCTTTTGACTGGGGGAGTGTGTGACATTGATCCACATTCAGTCCATCACTTGTTGTTTTTGCGATTGCCGCCCTAAGTGCGCTGGGGATGCCCAGACGTGGGTCCCAGGCACTCCACACACCTTGGAGTAGAGCTAGCCGGGCTGATGAGAGGTGTTACCTCGAAACCGGTCCGGTCCTCGGATGCTTGATTCCGTTCTGGGAAGGACATGGCTTTTGTAGTTCGGACTGGACTGTTCCCATGGGGCAACAGGGTCAGAGCTCATTGGCATATCGCCATTGTCTAACCCAGGGTGGTGTGGAGTGCAAAAAACGATGGATATGGGCCCAGATCTTTTGACTGGGGGAGTGTGTGACATTGATCCACATTCAGTCCATCACTTGTTGTTTTTGCAATTGCCGCCCTAAGTGCGCTGGGGATGCCCAGACGTGGGTCCCAGGCACTCCACACCACTTGGAGTCAAGCTAGCCGGGCTGATGAGAGGTGTTACCTCGAAACCGGTCCGGTCCTCGGATGCTTGATTCCGTTCTGGGAAGGACATGGCTTTTGTAGTTCGGACTGGACTGTTCCCATGGGGCAACAGGGTCAGAGCTGATTTGCATATCGCCATTGTCTAACCCAGGGTGGTGTGGAGTGCAAAAAAACGATGGATTTGGGCCCAGATCTTTTGACTGGGGGAGTGTGTGACATTGATCCACATTCAGTCCATCACTTGTTGTTTTTGCAATTGCCGCCCTAAGTGCGCTGGGGATGCCCAGACGTGGGTCCCAGGCACTCCACACCACTTGGAGTCAAGCTAGCCGGGCTGATGAGAGGTGTTACCTCGAAACCGGTCCGGTCCTCAGATGCTTGATTCCGTTCTGGGAAGGACATGGCTTTTGTAGTTCGGACTGGACTGTTCCCATGGGGCAACAGGGTCAGAGCTGATTTGCATATCGCCATTGTCTAACCCAGGGTGGTGTGGAGTGCAAAAAAACGATGGATTTGGGCCCAGATCTTTTGACTGGGGGAGTGTGTGACATTGATCCACATTCAGTCCATCACTTGTTGTTTTTGCAATTGCCGCACTAAGTGCGCTTGGGATGCCCAGACGTGGGTCCCAGGCACTCCACACCACTTGGAGTCAAGCTAGCCGGGCTGATGAGAGGTGTTACCTCGAAACCGGTCCGGTCCTCGGATGCTTCATTCCGTTCTGGGAAGGACATGGCTTTTGTAGTTCGGACTGGACTGTTCCCATGGGGCAACAGGGTCAGAGCTGATTTGCATATCGCCATTGTCTAACCCAGGGTGGTGTGGAGTGCAAAAAAACGATGGATTTGGGCCCAGATCTTTTGACTGGGGGAGTGTGTGACATTGATCCACATTCAGTCCATCACTTGTTGTTTTTGCAATTGCCGCCCTAAGTGCGCTGGGGACGCCCAGACGTGGGTCCCAGGCACTCCACACCACTTGGAGTCAAGCTAGCCGGGCTGATGAGAGGTGTTACCTCGAAACCGGTCCGGTCCTCGGATGCTTGATTCCGTTCTGGGAAGGACATGGCTTTTGTAGTTCGGACTGGACTGTTCCCATGGGGCAACAGGGTCAGAGCTGATTTGCATATCGCCATTGTCTAACCTAGGGTGGTGTGGAGTGCAAAAAAACGATGGATTTGGGCCCAGATCTTTTGACTGGGGGAGTGTGTGACATTGATCCACATTCAGTCCATCACTTGTTGTTTTTGCGATTGCCGCCCTAAGTGCGCTGGGGATGCCCAGACGTGGGTCCCAGGCACTCCACACCACTTGGAGTCAAGCTAGCCGGGCTGATGAGAGGTGTTACCTCAAAACCGGTCCGGTCCTCGGATGCTTGATTCCGTTCTGGGAAGGACATGGCTTTTGTAGTTCGGACTGGACTGTTCCCATGGGGATACAGGGTCAGAGCTGATTTGCATATCGCCATTGTCTAACCTAGGGTGGTGTGGAGTGCAAAAAAATGATGGATTTGGGCCCAGATCTTTTGACTGGGGGAGTGTGTGACATTGATCCACATTCAGTCCATCACTTGTTGTTTTTGCAATTGCCGCCCTAAGTGCGCTGGGGATGCCCAGACGTGGGTCCCAGGCACTCCACACCACTTGGAGTAGAGCTAGCCGGGCTGATGAGAGGTGTTACCTCGAAACCGGTCCGGTCCTCGGAGGCTTGATTCCGTTCTGGGAAGGACATGGCTTTTGTAGTTCGGACTGGACTGTTCCCATGGGGCAACAGGGTCAGAGCTCATTTGCATATCGCCATTGTCTAACCCAGGGTGGTGTGGAGTGCAAAAAACGATGGATATGGGCCCAGATCTTTTGACTGGGGGAGTGTGTGACATTGATCCACATTCAGTCCATCACTTGTTGTTTTTGCAATTGCCGCCCTAAGTGCGCTGGGGATGCCCAGACGTGGGTCCCAGGCACTCCACACCACTTGGAGTCAAGCTAGCCGGGCTGATGAGAGGTGTTACCTCGAAACCGGTCCGGTCCTCGGATGCTTGATTCCGTTCTGGGAAGGACATGGCTTTTGTAGTTCGGACTGGACTGTTCCCATGGGGCAACAGGGTCAGAGCTGATTTGCATATCGCCATTGTCTAATCCAGGGTGGTGTGGAGTGCAAAAAAACGATGGATTTGGGCCCAGATCTTTTGACTGGGGGAGTGTGTGACATTGATCCACATTCAGTCCATCACTTGTTGTTTTTGCAATTGCCGCCCTAAGTGCGCTGGGGATGCCCAGACGTGGGTCCCAGGCACTCCACACCACTTGGAGTCAAGCTAGCCGGGCTGATGAGAGGTGTTACCTCGAAACCGGTCCGGTCCTCGGATGCTTGATTCCGTTCTGGGAAGGACATGGCTTTTGTAGTTCGGACTGGACTGTTCCCAAGGGGCAACAGGGTCAGAGCTGATTTGCATATCGCCATTGTCTAACCCAGGGTGGTGTGGAGTGCAAAAAAACGATGGATTTGGGCCCAGATCTTTTGACTGGGGGAGTGTGTGACATTGATCCACATTCAGTCCATCACTTGTTGTTTTTGCAATTGCCGCCCTAAGTGCGCTGGGGATGCCCAGACGTGGGTCCCAGGCACTCCACACCACTTGGAGTCAAGCTAGCCGGGCTGATGAGAGGTGTTACCTCGAAACCGGTCCGGTCCTCGGATGCTTGATTCCGTTCTGGGAAGGACATGGCTTTTGTAGTTCGGACTGGACTGTTCCCATGGGGCAACAGGGTCAGAGCTGATTTGCATATCGCCATTGTCTAACCCAGGGTGGTGTGGAGTGCAAAAAAACGATGGATTTGGGCCCAGATCTTTTGACTGGGGGAGTGTGTGACATTGATCCACATTCAGTCCATCACTTGTTGTTTTTGCAATTGCCGCCCTAAGTGCGCTGGGGATGCCCAGACGTGGGTCCCAGGCACTCCACACCACTTGGAGTCAAGCTAGCCGGGCTGATGAGAGGTGTTACCTCGAAACCGGTCCGGTCCTCGGATGCTTGATTCCGTTGTGGGAAGGACATGGCTTTTGTAGTTCGGACTGGACTGTTCCCATGGGGCAACAGGGTCAGAGCTGATTTGCATATCCCCATTGTCTAACCCAGGGTGGTGTGGAGTGCAAAAAAACGATGGATTTGGGCACAGATCTTTTGACTGGGGGAGTGTGTGACATTGATCCACATTCAGTCCATCACTTGTTGTTTTTGCGATTGCCGCCCTAAGTGCGCTGGGGATGCCCAGACGTGGGTCCCAGGAACTCCACACCACTTGGAGTCAAGCTAGCCGGGCTGATGAGAGCTGATTTGCATATCGCCATTGTCTAACCCAGGGTGGTGTGGAGTGCAAAAAAACGATGGATTTGGGCCCAGATCTTTTGACTGGGGGAGTGTGTGACATTGATCCACATTCAGTCCATCACTTGTTGTTTTTGCAATTGCCGCCCTAAGTGCGCTGGGGATGCCCAGACGTGGGTCCCAGGCACTCCACACCACTTGGAGTCAAGCTAGCCGGGCTGATGAGAGGTGTTACCTCGAAACCGGTCCGGTCCTCGGATGCTTGATTCCGTTCTGGGAAGGACATGGCTTTTGTAGTTCGGACTGGACTGTTCCCATGGGGCAACAGGGTCAGAGCTGATTTGCATATCGCCATTGTCTAACCCAGGGTGGTGTGGAGTGCAAAAAAACGATGGATTTGGGCCCAGATCTTTTGACTGGGGGAGTGTGTGACATTGATCCACATTCAGTCCATCACTTGTTGTTTTTGCAATTGCCGCCCTAAGTGCGCTGGGGATGCCCAGACGTGGGTCCCAGGCACTCCACACCACTTGGAGTCAAGCTAGCCGGGCTGATGAGAGGTGTTACCTCGAAACCGGTCCGGTCCTCGGATGCTTGATTCCGTTCTGGGAAGGACATGGCTTTTGTAGTTCGGACTGGACTGTTCCCATGGGGCAACAGGGTCAGAGCTGATTTGCATATCGCCATTGTCTAACCCAGGGTGGTGTGGAGTGCAAAAAAACGATGGATTTGGGCCCAGATCTTTTGACTGGGGGAGTGTGTGACATTGATCCACATTCAGTCCATCACTTGTTGTTTTTGCAATTGCCGCCCTAAGTGCGCTGGGGATGCCCAGGCGTGGGTCCCAGGCACTCCACACCACTTGGAGTCAAGCTAGCCGGGCTGATGAGAGGTGTTACCTCGAAACCGGTCCGGTCCTCGGATGCTTGATTCCGTTCTGGGAAGGACATGGCTTTTGTAGTTCGGACTGGACTGTTCCCATGGGGCAACAGGGTCAGAGCTGATTTGCATATCGCCATTCTCTAACCCAGGGTGGTGTGGAGTGCAAAAAAACGATGGATTTGGGCCCAGATCTTTTGACTGGGGGAGTGTGTGACATTGATCCACATTCAGTCCATCACTTGTTGTTTTTGCGATTGCCGCCCTAAGTGCGCTGGGGATGCCCAGACGTGGGTCCCAGGCACTCCACACCACTTGGAGTCAAGCTAGCCGGGCTGATGAGAGGTGTTACCTCGAAACCGGTCCGGTCCTCGGATGCTTGATTCCGTTCTGGGAAGGACATGGCTTTTGTAATTCGGACTGGACTGTTCCCATGGGGCAACAGGGTCAGAGCTGATTTGCATATCGCCATTGTCTAACCCAGGGTGGTGTGGAGTGCAAAAAAACGATAGATTTGGGCCCAGATCTTTTGACTGGGGGAGTGTGTGACATTGATCCACATTCAGTCCATCACTTGTTGTTTTTGCAATTGCCGCCCTAAGTGCGCTGGGGATGCCCAGACGTGGGTCCCAGGCACTCCACACCACTTGGAGTCAAGCTAGCCGGGCTGATGAGAGGTGTTACCTCGAAACCGGTCCGGTCCTCGGATGCTTGATTCTGTTCTGGGAAGGACATGGCTTTTGTAGTTCGGACTGGACTGTTCCCATGGGGCAACAGGGTCAGAGCTGATTTGCATATCGCCATTGTCTAACCCAGGGTGGTGTGGAGTGCAAAAAAACGATGGATTTGGGCCCAGATCTTTTGACTGGGGGAGTGTGTGACATTGATCCACATTCAGTCCATCACTTGTTGTTTTTGCAATTGCCGCCCTAAGTGCGCTGGGGATGCCCAGACGTGGGTCCCAGGCACTCCACACCACTTGGAGTCAAGCTAGCCGGGCTGATGAGAGGTGTTACCTCGAAACCGGTCCGGTCCTCGGATGCTTGATTCCGTTCTGGGAAGGACATGGCTTTTGTAGTTCGGACTGGACTGTTCCCATGGGGCAACAGGGTCAGAGCTGATTTGCATATCGCCATTGTCTAACCCAGGGTGGTGTGGAGTGCAAAAAAACGATGGATTTGGGCCCAGATCTTTTGACTGGGGGAGTGTGTGACATTGATCCACATTCAGTCCATCACTTGTTGTTTTTGCAATTGCCGCCCTAAGTGCGCTGGGGATGCCCAGACGTGGGTCCCAGGCACTCCACACCACTTGGAGTCAAGCTAGCCGGGCTGATGAGAGGTGTTACCTCGAAACCGGTCCGGTCCTCGGATGCTTGATTCTGTTCTGGGAAGGACATGGCTTTTGTAGTTCGGACCGGACTGTTCCCATGGGGCAACAGGGTCAGAGCTGATTTGCATATCGCCATTGTCTAACCCAGGGTGGTGTGGAGTGCAAAAAAACGATGGATTTGGGCCCAGATCTTTTGACTGGGGGAGTGTGTGACATTGATCCACATTCAGTCCATCACTTGTTGTTTTTGCAATTGCCGCCCTAAGTGCGCTGGGGATGCCCAGACGTGGGTCCCAGGCACTCCACACCACTTGGAGTCAAGCTAGCCGGGCTGAAGAGAGGTGTTACCTCGAAACCGGTCCGGTCCTCGGATGCTTGATTCCGTTCTGGGAAGGACATGGCTTTTGTAGTTCGGAGTGGACTGTTCCCATGGGGCAACAGGGTCAGAGCTGATTTGCATATCGCCATTGTCTAACCCAGGGTGGTGTGGAGTGCAAAAAAACGATGGATTTGGGCCCAGAACTTTTGACTGGGGGAGTGTGTGACATTGATCCACATTCAGTCCATCACTTGTTGTTTTTGCGATTGCCGCCCTAAGTGCGCTGGGGATGCCCAGACGTGGGTCCCAGGCACTCCACACCACTTGGAGTAGAGCTAGCCGGGCTGATGAGAGGTGTTACCTCGAAACCGGTCCGGTCCTCGGATGCTTGATTCCGTTCTGGGAAGGACATGGCTTTTGTAGTTCGGACTGGACTGTTCCCATGGGGCAACAGGGTCAGAGCTGATTTGCATATCGCCATTGTCTAACCCAGGGTGGTGTGGAGTGCAAAAAAGCGATGGATTTGGGCCCAGATCTTTTGACTGGGGGAGTGTGTGACATTGATCCACATTCAGTCCATCACTTGTTGTTTTTGCAATTGCCGCCCTAAGTGCGCTGGGGATGCCCAGACGTGGGTCCCAGGCACTCCACACCACTTGGAGTCAAGCTAGCCGGGCTGATGAGAGGTGTTACCTCGAAACCGGTCCGGTCCTCGGATGCTTGATTCCGTTCTGGGAAGGACATGGCTTTTGTAGTTCGGACTGGACTGTTCCCATGGGGCAACAGGGTCAGAGCTGATTTGCATATCGCCATTGTCTAACCCAGGGTGGTGTGGAGTGCAAAAAAACGATGGATTTGGGCCCAGATCTTTTGACTGGGGGAGTGTGTGACATTGATCCACATTCAGTCCATCACTTGTTGTTTTTGCGATTGCTGCCCTAAGTGCGCTGGGGATGCCCAGACGTGGGTCCCAGGCACTCCACACCACTTGGAGTCAAGCTAGCCGGGCTGATGAGAGCTGATTTGCATATCGCCATTGTCTAACCCAGGGTGGTGTGGAGTGCAAAAAAACGATGGATTTGGGCCCAGATCTTTTGACTGGGGGAGTGTGTGACATTGATCCACATTCAGTCCATCACTTGTTGTTTTTGCAATTGCCGCCCTAAGTGCGCTGGGGATGCCCAGACGTGGGTCCCAGGCACTCCACACCACTTGGAGTCAAGCTAGCCGGGCTGATGAGAGGTGTTACCTCGAAACCGGTCCGGTCCTCGGATGCTTGATTCCGTTCTGGGAAGGACATGGCTTTTGTAGTTCGGACTGGACTGTTCCCATGGGGCAACAGGGTCAGAGCTGATTTGCATATCGCCATTGTCTAACCCAGGGTGGTGTGAAGTGCAAAAAAACGATGGATTTGGGCCCAGATCTTTTGACTGGGGGAGTGTGTGACATTGATCCACATTCAGTCTATCACTTGTTGTTTTTGCAATTGCCGCCCTAAGTGCGCTGGGGATGCCCAGACGTGGGTCCCAGGCACTCCACACCACTTGGAGTCAAGCTAGCCGGGCTGATGAGAGGTGTTACCTCGAAACCGGTCCGGTCCTTGGATGCTTGATTCCGTTCTGGGAAGGACATGGCTTTTGTAGTTCGGACTGGACTGTTCCCATGGGGCAACAGGGTCAGAGCTGATTTGCATATCGCCATTGTCTAACCCAGGGTGGTGTGGAGTGCAAAAAAACGATGGATTTGGGCCCAGATCTTTTGACTGGGGGAGTGTGTGACATTGATCCACATTCAGTCCATCACTTGTTGTTTTTGCAATTGCCGCCCTAAGTGCGCTGGGGATGCCCAGACGTGGGTCCCAGGCACTCCACACCACTTGGAGTCAAGCTAGCCGGGCTGATGAGAGGTGTTACCTCGAAACCGGTCCGGTCCTCGGATGCTTGATTCCGTTCTGGGAAGGACATGGCTTTTGTAGTTCGGACTGGACTGTTCCCATGGGGCAACAGGGTCAGAGCTGATTTGCATATCGCCATTGTCTAACCCAGGGTGGTGTGGAGTGCAAAAAAACGATGGATTTGGGCCCAGATCTTTTGACTAGGGGAGTGTGTGACATTGATCCACATTCAGTCCATCACTTGTTGTTTTTGCAATTGCCGCCCTAAGTGCGCTGGGGATGCCCAGACGTGGGTCCCAGGCACTCCACACCACTTGGAGTCAAGCTAGCCGGGCTGATGAGAGGTGTTACCTCGAAACCGGTCCGGTCCTCGGATGCTTGATTCCGTTCTGGGAAGGACATGGCTTTTGTAGTTCGGACTGGACTGTTCCCATGGGGCAACAGGGTCACAGCTGATTTGCATATCGCCATTGTCTAACCTAGGGTGGTGTGGAGTGCAAAAAAACGATGGATTTGGGCCCAGATCTTTTGACTGGGGGAGTGTGTGACATTGATCCACATTCAGTCCATCACTTGTTGTTTTTGCAATTGCCGCCCTAAGTGCGCTGGGGATGCCCAGACGTGGGTCCCAGGCACTCCACACCACTTGGAGTCAAGCTAGCCGGGCTGATGAGAGGTGTTACCTCGAAACCGGTCCGGTCCTCGGATGCTTGATTCCGTTCTGGGAAGGACATGGCTTTTGTAGTTCGGACTGGACTGTTCCCATGGGGCAACAGGGTCAGAGCTGATTTGCATATCGCCATTGTCTAACCCAGGGTGGTGTGGAGTGCAAAAAAACGATGGATTTGGGCCCAGATCTTTTGACTGGGGGAGTGTGTGACATTGATCCACATTCAGTCCATCACTTGTTGTTTTTGCAATTGCCGCCCAAAGTGCGCTGGGGATGCCCAGACGTGGGTCCCAGGCACTCCACACCACTTGGAGTCAAGCTAGCCGGGCTGATGAGAGGTGTTACCTCGAAACCGGTCCGGTCCTCGGATGCTTGATTCCGTTCTGGGAAGGACATGGCTTTTGTAGTTCGGACTGGACTGTTCCCATGGGGCAACAGGGTCAGAGCTGATTTGCATATCGCCATTGTCTAACCCAGGGTGGTGTGGAGTGCAAAAAAACGATGGATTTGGGCCCAGATCTTTTGACTGGGGGAGTGTGTGACATTGATCCACATTCAGTCCATCACTTGTTGTTTTTGCGATTGCCGCCCTAAGTGCGCTGGGGATGCCCAGACGTGGGTCCCAGGCACTCCACACCACTTGGAGTAGAGCTAGCCGGGCTGATGAGAGGTGTTACCTCGAAACCGGTCCGGTCCTCGGATGCTTGATTCCGTTCTGGGAAGGACATGGCTTTTGTAGTTCGGACTGGACTGTTCCCATGGGGCAACAGGGTCAGAGCTGATTTGCATATCGCCATTGTCTAACCCAGGGTGGTGTGGAGTGCAAAAAAGCGATGGATTTGGGCCCAGATCTTTTGACTGGGGGAGTGTGTGACATTGATCCACATTCAGTCCATCACTTGTTGTTTTTGCAATTGCCGCCCTAAGTGCGCTGGGGATGCCCAGACGTGGGTCCCAGGCACTCCACACCACTTGGAGTCAAGCTAGCCGGGCTGATAAGAGGTGTTACCTCGAAACCGGTCCGGTCCTCGGATGCTTGATTCCGTTCTGGGAAGGACATGGCTTTTGTAGTTCGGACTGGACTGTTCCCATGGGGCAACAGGGTCAGAGCTGATTTGCATATCGCCATTGTCTAACCCAGGGTGGTGTGGAGTGCAAAAAAACGATGGATTTGGGCCCAGATCTTTTGACTGGGGGAGTGTGTGACATTGATCCACATTCAGTCCATCACTTGTTGTTTTTGCGATTGCCGCCCTAAGTGCGCTGGGGATGCCCAGACGTGGGTCCCAGGCACTCCACACCACTTGGAGTCAAGCTAGCCGGGCTGATGAGAGCTGATTTGCATATCGCCATTGTCTAACCCAGGGTGGTGTGGAGTGCAGAAAAACGATGGATTTGGGCCCAGATCTTGTGACTGGGGGAGTGTGTGACATTGATCCACATTCAGTCCATCACTTGTTGTTTTTGCAATTGCCGCCCTAAGTGCGCTGGGGATGCCCAGACGTGGGTCCCAGGCACTCCACACCACTTGGAGTCAAGCTAGCCGGGCTGATGAGAGGTGTTACCTCGAAACCGGTCCGGTCCTCGGATGCTTGATTCCGTTCTGGGAAGGACATGGCTTTTGTAGTTCGGACTGGACTGTTCCCATGGGGCAACAGGGTCAGAGCTGATTTGCATATCGCCATTGTCTAACCCAGGGTGGTGTGGAGTGCAAAAAAACGATGGATTTGGGCCCAGATCTTTTGACTGGGGGAGTGTGTGACATTGATCCACATTCAGTCTATCACTTGTTGTTTTTGCAATTGCCGCCCTAAGTGCGCTGGGGATGCCCAGACGTGGGTCCCAGGCACTCCACACCACTTGGAGTCAAGCTAGCCGGGCTGATGAGAGGTGTTACCTCGAAACCGGTCTGGTCCTCGGATGCTTGATTCCTTTCTGGGAAGGACATGGCTTTTGTAGTTCGGACTGGACTGTTCCCATGGGGCAACAGGGTCAGAGCTGATTTGCATATCGCCATTGTCTAACCCAGGGTGGTGTGGAGTGCAAAAAAACGATGGATTTGGGCCCAGATCTTTTGACTGGGGGAGTGTGTGACATTGATCCACATTCAGTCCATCACTTGTTGTTTTTGCAATTGCCGCCCTAAGTGCGCTGGGGATGCCCAGGCGTGGGTCCCAGGCACTCCACACCACTTGGAGTCAAGCTAGCCGGGCTGATGAGAGGTGTTACCTCGAAACCGGTCCGGTCCTCGGATGCTTGATTCCGTTCTGGGAAGGACATGGCTTTTGTAGTTCGGACTGGACTGTTCCCATGGGGCAACAGGGTCAGAGCTGATTTGCATATCGCCATTCTCTAACCCAGGGTGGTGTGGAGTGCAAAAAAACGATGGATTTGGGCCCAGATCTTTTGACTGGGGGAGTGTGTGACATTGATCCACATTCAGTCCATCACTTGTTGTTTTTGCGATTGCCGCCCTAAGTGCGCTGGGGATGCCCAGACGTGGGTCCCAGGCACTCCACACCACTTGGAGTCAAGCTAGCCGGGCTGATGAGAGGTGTTACCTCGAAACCGGTCCGGTCCTCGGATGCTTGATTCCGTTCTGGGAAGGACATGGCTTTTGTAGTTCGGACTGGACTGTTCCCAAGGGGCAACAGGGTCAGAGCTGATTTGCATATCGCCATTGTCTAACCCAGGGTGGTGTGGAGTGCAAAAAAACGATAGATTTGGGCCCAGATCTTTTGACTGGGGGAGTGTGTGACATTGATCCACATTCAGTCCATCACTTGTTGTTTTTGCAATTGCCGCCCTAAGTGCGCTGGGGATGCCCAGACGTGGGTCCCAGGCACTCCACACCACTTGGAGTCAAGCTAGCCGGGCTGATGAGAGGTGTTACCTCGAAACCTGGTCCGGTCCTCGGATGCTTGATTCCGTTCTGGGAAGGACATGGCTTTTGTAGTTCGGACTGGACTGTTCCCATGGGGCAACAGGGTCAGAGCTGATTTGCATATCGCCATTGTCTAACCCAGGGTGGTGTGGAGTGCAAAAAAACGATGGATTTGGGCCCAGATCTTTTGACTGGGGGAGTGTGTGACATTGATCCACATTCAGTCCATCACTTGTTGTTTTTGCAATTGCCGCCCTAAGTGCGCTGGGGATGCCCAGACGTGGGTCCCAGGCACTCCACACCACTTGGAGTCAAGCTAGCCGGGCTGATGAGAGGTGTTACCTCGAAACTGGTCCGGTCCTCGGATGCTTGATTCCGTTCTGGGAAGGACATGGCTTTTGTAGTTCGGACTGGACTGTTCCCATGGGGCAACAGGGTCAGAGCTGATTTGCATATCGCCATTGTCTAACCCAAGGTGGTGTGGAGTGCAAAAAAACGATGGATTTGGGCCCAGATCTTTTGACTGGGGGAGTGTGTGACATTGATCCACATTCAGTCCATCACTTGTTGTTTTTGCAATTGCCGCCCTAAGTGCGCTGGGGATGCCCAGACGTGGGTCCCAGGCACTCCACACCACTTGGAGTCAAGCTAGCCGGGCTGATGAGAGGTGTTACCTCGAAACCGGTCCGGTCCTCGGATGCTTGATTCCGTTCTGGGAAGGACATGGCTTTTGTAGTTCGGACTGGACTGTTCCCATGGGGCAACAGGGTCAGAGCTGATTTGCATATCGCCATTGTCTAACCCAGGGTGGTGTGGAGTGCAAAAAAACGATGGATTTGGGCCCAGATCTTTTGACTGGGGGAGTGTGTGACATTGATCCACATTCAGTCCATCACTTGTTGTTTTTGTAACAATCAATGGCATCAAATTACGCAACCACCACCATTTTTGAGTAAACCAGGAGCTCCTGACATTATATGGACTGAATGGTTTGGTTTATTCGAAAATCATTTGATTGCTATCGATGCTTCTGAGTATTCCTCTCAACGTAAATTCGCAATTCTTTTTGGATGTTTAGGTCAAGCTGGTCAGCGGATTTTTAAAAGTATTACCCCTATAGCTCCTCCTATTTCTCAAGATGAAAGTGGAGATAACCCTTGGAATATTTATATTGAAGCCATTGCTAGACTTAAAAAACCGTTCTGTGATGAACCTAATATTATGCTCGAGCACCACAATTTTTATTCCAGGAAACAAAAAGAGGAAGAGAAAGTAGAGGAATACATTTCTGCTCTTAGAGTCCTCGCTATCACATGTAACTTTGAACCTTCACCAGATAATTTTATAAGAGATCAATTTGTGTTCAATTGCGCTTCTAGGAAAATTAAACAAAGGATCCTTGGATGCAAAAACCGATTGTTAAGTGAGGTTATTGACCTTGCTTAAAGTATTGAACGGTCTACTTTGACTAGTAGTAAAAAGTATGTTTATTAGACCATTGGTCTCCAAACAGAATACATATTACAATAAATAGTTTAAAAACATGTATAAAAAATTCCGCAAATACTTTAAGAGAGACAAATTTTCATACAGCACTACACCCATATTGTAATCAGCAATACAATGAAGCTTTAATTTAGGGATAGCGTTCCGCCCTAGACACAATTTTCTAGAGCGTGACCTACTATTACTTCATGCCAATTTCTATCCAACTATATTTGGATCCAACAGAGTCCTTTTTACCGCCTTCATATATTTTGCCATGGCGATTGCTATATCAAGATTTGGCATGTCGGTAAGTAGGTTAATTGCTAAGAGGCGCTCAGTTATACCATATTTTAAAAACAAGGGTCGCAAAAACAGTTTCCGCTGTGACACCCATTTTTGACAGTCTAGTAAGATATGTAGATTATCACACTTGGTACCTAATCCACAGCGGCATTTACCATCCGGTTGTACCAATTCTGCTTTTCTGTTTCTCAAAGAAACCCAACAGTTAATCCCTATTCTCCATCGGAGCACCTCAGCTCTTAATCCAGCATTAGGTAGTGTATCCAAATAGGGATACCATGTATCATTCTCCCAGCTATTTATCATATAATGGACTGACACTTTCTTTTTCAAATATATCATATCATTTTGCCTGGATATTTCTCTTCCTGCTGTTCTAAGCTCCGCATTGGAGGCTTCAACCGACAGAGTCGCCTGGTCAAATTTTACATTTAAGTTTTTACACAGTGCACACAATTTCATTCTGATCCTGCTGGCCCAATTTAATTCACTGTGCAAGATCTCCTCTTTACACCATTGTGACACTTTTGTGACTTCCTCGGATCCCAATCTTTTCCAAAATCTTAAAAGGGCCACTTGTACCTGTATTTTCCATGAGGTCACGCCTAATTCCAAGCGGATTGCCTGAATCATGGAGGAGCCGGGTAGTGACATCAATGGTTTTACACATTTCCCCTCCTCAATGTCCCAATTATTCTTCCCGCTCAAATATAGAACTTCGGCTCCATACTGCACTTGTGGGGGTATCATTGCCTTATAGGCTTTCAGTAATGGTCTATGTGACATATCCCCGTAAACTTGGCTAAATTTCCTTTGCCCGCATCCTGATGTATGGGCTTTGGCAGTCTGGGCTACTAAATGGATATCCCATTTTAAAGACTTTTCAAACCAAATACCGAGGTATCTGTACTCATTCACACTTTCTAGTTTAGTAGTTCCCAGATACCAATTAAAATTCAGGGTTTTGTTCCCAAAACATAGAATTTTAGTTTTATCCATATTTACCGTCAGGCGTTTAGCCAAGCAATATTTATTGAAGGCAGCTAGCTTCCTTTGCAATCCGATTTCTGTTTGGTCAAAGATTACCAAATCATCGGCGTACAGCAGACAGGACAGATGTTTCCTTTACTTTGACTAGTAAGGTGGTTAAGGAGCCAGCCAAACAAGGAATTAATGCAGTGGACTATTCTGATTCTGATCAGGAAGGAGCTGTTTATGCAATCAATTCTAAAGGCAAAACTCAACTTAACTATAAACCTTTTCAAAAGAAAAAGACTATTTTCTGTTATAGATGTGGTTCAAAAGACCACATAGGTAATGCTCCAAACTGTCCTGCACTTAAGAAACGTTGCTCTATTTGCAAGAAAATTGGCCATTTTCAAGGAGTCTGTAGGTTTGCTAAGAAACCTCCATATGTAAATTTCATTGATGTGGATTCTTGTTCTAATTCCTTAAAGAACATTGTTGTGACTTTAGATTATAATGGCGATGTGGATTCTATCAAAGGTCCTTTATGTTCCGCTATCATAGATACCGTTCCTTTACAGGTTATGGCGGATTCGGGCTTGCCATTTACAATCCTCAGAGACTCAACTTTTTATGAAAAATGGGATAGAAGAGTTGAACTAATCAAATCTGATGTAAATCCCAAGGAATTTGGTGAGAAGGATATCAACATGATGGGTTATTTTGAAGGGTTGGTCCAATGTCTTGGGAGGGAAACAGTAACTAAGATTTATGTCACCGAAAAAGGTAAGAACATTGTAGGGTGGAAAGATCTTGCTAGGATGGGGCTATATCTAGTCCCTGGAGATGATAACCCTATCAAGGTGGGGGAATTGCCTAAACCAAAACCTGTTTCCAGTGATTTTCCTGTTTCCATTGTGGAATGTTCTGATACAGATGTTCAAGATATTATTTCTGAATTCAAACCCGTTTTTAAGGAAATGGTTGGGAGCGTGAAAGGATTCGAACACAAGATCAGGTTGATACCTGGGGCTCAGCCTGTTGCACATAAGGTTAGAGCGATCCCATTAAGTGTGAGATCAGAATTGAAGAAAATGTTGAATGATTTATGTGATCAAGGCATTATTACACCTATTAATTCTTCTGTCATGATCGCACTCGGTACGAACTACATTTCCCGGCATGCCTTGGGGAAAAACTACCGTTCCCGTGATCCTTCGCGGTTCCGTGAGTCACGGAAGACATTAAATGAAGCTGGCATCTGGGGGCGAGTGTCGGGAATTCATCCAGAGTTGGGGATCATTCTTCGGCATTACCTCGTCGTGCCTGGTGGGGTAAGGGTGCCTGGCACCATCGTGATTACGCAGCGGTTTTGCTGTGTGTTGGGAGAACTTGTGTTTTGTGGATTCGGTAACGGCTGTTACTGTGAGTTCGTGTTCTGCATACTAATGTGGATTAACTCGGTTGGTGTTTTTGGCCAACGGAGTGGTTCTGGGGATGCTTTACCGTTGTGACAGGATCACAGGATCCCATTTGTTTTCGTTTGCTGGATTGGCTCTATAGGATCAGGAACCATTACCAGATAAGGGGCATTATCTGAGTGGACTTCATACCTGCGAATAACAGTGTTTGTTTTTCTTTTGGAACTTAAATGCAATATACAGAGGTGACAGTGTGCATGCAACATTGTGATTTAGGTGTTTATAATTGTGTGTTACCTCTTTATTAACAGGGTTTTTGATGGTGTATGGTTACACTCATTCCCTGTGATGCATATATAGAGGGATACATAGGTAGGTTCTCAGGTTTATGTGGCATGATATCTGGGGATTTAGGAAGGATAAGACTGCCTGTATTATACCTGTTATATGTTTTTGTATTTGCTACAGTCACACCTCAACAATTCTAAGCTGCCAGATACCTCTGCGCCTCTCCAAGCATCATATATTCCCTCCCAGGTATATATCCTATACGGTGGAAGTAAGGGGATCTTGGTTCTTGTGCTAACAATATCTTATACATATGCTCTGATTGTGTCTTACAGATCTCCCTCCCTGCTGTCACCTTCCTTTCCTTCCCTGATATGTTCCTTATTTTACCCCTCGCTTGATCCTCTCAATGCTCTGTGCCATAACGGCTAGTCAGGCGTTGATTCGATCTAGAGGTGGGCATACTATTCAACAAACCGATCCTGAGGATGTTAGCATAACATCTTCGCAATGGGTGGCTCCGATTGTGGTTGCCCGCAAAAAGACAGGAGACATTAGGCTATGTGCGAATTTATGCTCCTTGAATAAGAATATTATCGTAGACTGTCATCCGCTTCCTAGGATTCATGAGCTTCTGGCGAACATTGGGGATCGATCTTAGATCAGCGTACCATCAAGTTTCATTGTCTAAGGAGTCTCAAGAACTTACATCTTTTATCACCCCCTTTGGGGCTTTTAAATTCCTACGTCTTCCTTTTGGATTAGCGTCAGCCGGTAGTGTTTTTCAGAAGCTCATGGATTTGTTATTTCAAGGAGTAGCAGGAGTACAGGCATATCTTGATGATGTTTTGATTTTTGCTAAAACTCTAGATGAGCATAATAAGATTCTAAGACATGTACTTTCAATTTTAATGGCCAGAAACATGACAGTCCGCAGCGATAAGTGTAAATTTGCTGTGAACAAAATTGATTATTTAGGTCATACTGTCTCTGACCAAGGCATTACTCCTAAATTCTCAGTTATCAGGGCCATTGAGGATGCAAAACCTCCTTCAGATAAAGATGCTTTACGATCTGCCAGGTTTGTGCAATTTTATTCTCAGTTGGTCGAGCCTTTAAGACATCTTCTACGGAAAGGCTCCAGTTTTATATGGACTGATGAGTTAAACAGAATTTTCTGTGAAGTTAAGAAGATGATTGTCTCAGCTAAAGCTATACACGCTTTTAGGGAGGATGCTGTTTCTGTTATTACAGTAGACGCAAGTATTTCTGGCCTGGGTGCGGTTCTCACTCAGAAAGTTAACGGTCAGGAGCAGACTGTCGCATTTGCTTCTAGAGCTCTTAAAGATTTTGAACAAAGATACAGTACAATAGAGAGAGAAGCTCTAGCTTGTGCCTGGGCGGTCCACAAATTTAAGATGTATGTTTGGGGGAGGAAATTCGAGTTGGTTACTGACCACAAACCTCTAATTTATATTTTCAATAAGTCTAACTCTGCTTCCATGTCAGCGAGATTTATGAGATTAGTTTCGAAGTTACAAGAGTTTAATTTTATGGTTAAACATATCTTGGGGGGCAAGAATTTTCGTGCTGATTGTTTATCCAGGATGGCGATGGTCAAGGATGATGAAGAAGACTTTCTGGTGGAAGATGTAGAGTGTGTTACTCTAGTGGACGCTGTAAATGAAATGAGTGATGTTATTTCTGAGAGTGATTGGAAGGAGGCTGCCGCAGTTGACAATGTTTTGTTGAAAGTTATGGACTTTGCTACCCATTGTTGGCTTGAAGGTTTGAGCGGTGATCTGCGTAGATTCGCTCAAGTTGCGGAGGAACTCTCAGTGGAGAATGGTATAATTTCGGAGAGGGGAGAAATTTGTTCCTCCTTTCAGACTTTGTGAATCCATCATCAATAAGGCACACTAACGTCATTTAGGGGTGACTAAAACGGCTATGCGTATTAAACAACATTATTGGTGGCCTTCAATGGATATTCAAGTCAGGAATTTGATTGACTCTTGTCCTGAGTGTTTGTTGTCTGACAAACATTGGCACACTTTAAAGGTACCTTTGCATCCTACTGAGTTTCCTGACTCACCCTGGGAAAAAATTGGTATCGACTTTTCAGGGCCGTATTCCATCTTGCAACAAGAGAATAAGTATGTAATTTTATTAGTCGATTATTTTTCAAAATGGATGTATTTTGATTTTGTAAAATCTCCAGATTCGGATTCTACCATAACTTTTCTCAAAAAGATTTTTGATTTGGAAGGGTCCCCTAAGTCAATTGTAACAGACAATGGGACACATTTTGTTTCAGATAAAATGTGTAAATTTTTGAAGGAGTTGGATATCAAGCAATTGAAGGTGGCATTATATTCTCCAGCCTCCATCGGTCTAGTTGAGAGGGGGAACAAGGTAATTAAAGAGGGTATCCAGACCGCAGTGTCATGTGGCTACAAGGTAGGGGAGTTTGTCAAACAAAAAGTCTGGCACTATAATACGTCCCCTCATTGTGTTACCGGAGTGTCTCTTTTTTCTCTTCTAAGAGGGAGGGAGAATCGTTCTATTTTGTTTCCTTCGTGGTTGTGTCAAAGTGCTGTTGGGAAAACAACTGATTTAGATTCGGTTAGGAAGGCTGTACGAGATAAACAAAATCAAATGAAGTTGCATTTTGATGGTGGTTCGGATGGTAAAGTTGTGGATATACTGGCTGGTGACTGGGTGTTGATTAAGAATCCTGGGAGAGTAATCAAAGGCCGTTCGAAGTTTTTTGCACCGGTCCAGGTTTTGAAAGTTAGCAAGGGAGCTGCATTCCTTGGTAAAAAGGGTTGGTGGAATAAGCGTCAGTTAGTAAAAGTGACAGATCAACAAGCTGAGATCATTAAAGGTAAACTTAGAGAAAATAGTTCAGATAATTTGGATTGGAGTTTTTTGGTTGAGTGTACCTAATGTTTCAGATGAATCCACGGATATTTCTCCTAGCCAAGCTGGTAACCAGCTTTCTGTCAGAAATGTTGCAAATTCACGAAATGTTGCTGATAATCAAACTTTTTCTTTATTTGGCAGGCGTATCAGAGTACCGGAGAGGTATAATGAATTTATTAGATTCTGAATGTTTATTTCGTGATTTTTTTTTATGCGCTGTTGTAAGGGGGAAGGTGGTGTAATGTAATGTATACTGTGTGTCATACACCGCGTGATGTTCCACGCGGTGTAGGACCGTTCTGTTACACGTGCTGTTGCTCGTGGATTAACATGTTGTGTTTTAAATGTAATGTTACTCGCGCATGGATGTCTGATCCGCGGTTGGCCATTGTCACCGTTGACTTGCCGCTGGTCAGACGCTCCGTGATCGGGTGGAGTTTCTCTCTTGAATAAACTTCATCTTAATTATCTTTAAAAGTCTTCCGACTCATCCATCACAGAAAGGTTTAAGCTGTTTCCTGAAAATCAGCAGGTTAGTTTGCCAACAAAGATCCAACTTCAAGGAGATCCCTGCTCTAGAAGTGACTGTCGCCAGAGAGCGGCCTCGTTGTCTAGATTTCCATACTCTAGGACTTTTAACCAGACAACTATGTTTGGATCCTAAATCCTGGGTTGACGAACACCAGGGAAAAAGACATGTCATATAGGTATTCTGACTTGTGGAAATATGACACAGGCATGCAGTCTTGAAGTAGCATCTCTTTTGAACTGACAGCCAATCCATCTTTTTTAAATGCTTTGAGATAGATGAGTCTCTTCTTAATCCCAAGACTTCCCTGGCCGAGGCGTTTTGGAGTAGCTACAAGCACAGGATAAGATGTTTGGGGGAACCAACCATTAAGGAGTTACAGTAATCTATTCTTGATATAATAAGTACTTGCATCTAATCCTTTCTGGCGGTCGAGGGAGGACTTTCAAAATTGTATATGAGACGGAAACCAGTGGAACAGATGGCTTTAAAATGGTATGTAAAATTCAATTTGTTATCCGTCATCACCCCCAGGTTAGGAGCATGGGATGAGAAAGATGGCAAAGGTCCCACCATTTCTGGCCACCAATCCATTGCCCAGGTAGTTTCTGATCAGAATATAATGATTTACGCCTTTTAACCATTCCAAGTTAGGGAGTTAAGGTCCATCCAAGGGTGCCACTTCCTGGAGACTATGGCTCAGATTCTCAAAAGTTTAGCTTCATGTTAGTGTAACTTTTTAATGCAAACCTGATGCTAACCCTGTTCTGGGATTAACAAAACAACAAAAATTGGTATTTGCATTGCTTTGTATGGAAAAGTAACGCATAGCAGCGCGAAACGCTGCTTAGCATTACTTGGTGTCACTGGTGAATTACATGGGTGGTGAATGGGTTTTCCCATGCCACCACCTATGCTTTTTTACGCTCAACTCTAGCTACTAACATTGGCATACAGGTTTAGGGTCAAACCTTAACACAGCTGGAAAGCAGGTGTTAAAATGAAATATGTAATTTCTTTTTGCTTTTCTGACTTTGCATGCGTGCTACACTGTGTAGCACACATACAAAGTAAGAAAAACTTGAAGTGTGTCTACACATAGGGGAAGATTTACTAAGATTTTGTGCTGTGTTTGTGATACAAAAGTGACGCAAAATCTTTTTTAATCTTTCTTTCTAGCGCTAAACTTGTTTAATGCTGGAAATAACGGAAAAGTAATGCGGAGCGGCGCTTAGTGCTGCTTCACATTACTTTGTGCCATGGGGTCCTATCAAGGGTGGTGCATGGGTGTTCCCATGCAACCACCCAAGCTTTCCCATGCTAGACCCAATTTACTAAATTCAGTAGATTGGGTTTAGTGTGAGAAAACTGTGCCCTTTAAAACTAGGCATAAGGAAGGAGAACTGTTTTAATTTTTCCTTCCTTTTCCAACTTTGCATGAATGGTGCACTGTACAGAACTCATACAAAGTGTGAAAAGCTTTCTCTCATGTCTAGGCATAGTACTTTGTACAGGAAGGGTACCCTTCCTGTACAAACCCTATGCTAGACTCACACACACACACACCCTAGGGCTATGCTGCTAAGGTGTATGCATGGCGCACGGCAGCTGTAATCAGCGCCAGCGCCAGGCGAGGTGAGAGCCATATCCTTGAAAATATGGCGATCTCCTGCTCCTTCCCTGTTGCGCAATGCAGCACAGCCTCGTGGGAGGTTGCACTGCATTGCGTGGAGATTTGGTAAATCTCCCCCATAGTATTTGTTACTGGAAGGTTACCCTTCCAGTACCAAACCTATGGTAGGCTCAGGCACTCATCCTAGAGCTATGGCACTTAGGTGTGTGCCTGTGCATGGCAGCTGAAATCCGCACCAACGTTAGGGAGAGGGGAGTATAGTATAGTTCCTATAGTACCCTTTTAATGCAGGACCTACGCTGTTTACGGATAACATATACTGTGGGCTTGGTGGCAAACTGAGTCGGTACACCCCCACCGAATATGTCAGCCTATGTTTTCGCATTAGCTAGCTCGAAGTGCTACTAGAATCTCCTGTTATCAGAGAGATTCGGTTTTGCAACTTCAGAACATAATAACCTCAGATTCGTGGAAACAATATACTACTTTTCACCCAGTCACTCGTGCTTGCTTGTTTTGCTATCAGAGAGATTCACAGAAGAAACAGTTGAGCGTGTTTACAATAAGAATTTATTGAACCGCTGTTCTTCTCATGTAAAATAAGTGTGCTGCTACAACTGTAACACAGTAGCAGAGATATAGAACCAGCAGTACAGTGAATAAAAAGGAATAGTATTGTTCTACCATTTAACAATAGTCATGAACAGATACATGAATATAAAATGCATTCATAAAATAAAGTGCGTACTCCTAAGATGTCTGTATAGATGTTACTATGTGCACCTTGCATGTAAGTAGGTGAGAAATAGCGTAAGTCTAAGAGTCTAAGTCTAAGAGCCTAAGTCTAAGAGCCAAGAATCCCACTAGGCTTTAGTTGAACCCCCATACCTGAAGAGTGAGAGTGTGGGACTTCATCCTGGACTTGAGCTGGACACCCCGCAAGGGATCGTCAGACCACTGTCAGATGGATCGATGACATGCCGGTGCCGCAGCGTCTCTAGTTAGTGTGTCAGCATTGAAGTCTTGGTTCCCTCCTGCTTACTGATAGCAAGATGTGCTGTTTTTATACAGTCTTTGTGCGTATGTTCCCCATTATTTAGTATGACGATAACGTTGGGGATAAAACCTTGTGCGTTGATGGGAGAGGTGAAGTGGACGTCCTGTAGAGTGTACTCATAAATTATTCATATGTGCTAACGATGACGTCTTAGCAATATCGATTGGGAAAAAAAAACCCTCTGCATGGAACTAGGTGAAATGTTTAGTCCATAAAAGCCTACAGTCCTTATAAGAGTTTATGTCCATACAAAGCAGTCTGTCCTTATTTGGAGTTATGTCCTTATAAGGCTTGTTCATATGAAATGACGGGGAGATGATGTAGGGAAAGTGTACGATGATCCCTAGACCTTTATCAGGGTACTGATATGAAATATAACAAAAAGAGATTGCCATATCTCTGTGAATATGGTGCTCTCTTGCTCTTGCCCTGTCATGCAACGCAGTACAGCCTCTTTTGGGTGCTGCACAGCGTTGCCTGACAGTCACGAGAATCTGAGCCTATATCTTAGGTTAAGTGCTTCATCGACTGAATTACCATCCAGTCTAACAATCATCTGTATACCATCGACATAGGTAGAAAACAAAATGCTGAAAGGTTCAATCAGAGGAGCAAGAGGGGCAACATATGAATTAAAGAGACTTGGACTCAGAACAGAGCCCTGAGGAACTTCGAGGTCGATGAGTCTAGGTGAGAAATGATATTCCGACTAAGCCATCATTTGGAATCTTCCTGGCAGAAATAAGGAGAAAAAGTCATACACTTGATCTGAGAACCCAGCATTCGTCAATCATTTTAGAATGATGGAGTGAGAGATGGTATCTAAAGCTGCCAATAGGTCCAATAAAATCAGGGCTGCCACTCCACCTTCCATGACGAGTCTGAGACCGTCAGTAACTTTGGTCAGCATGGCTTCCGTGCACAAAATACATTTAATATGCTGCTATTAACCCATATTCTCTTCCCCATGGCAATATTCACCGTCCTGTTCTCTTGCATAGAGCAATTCACCAAAATGGCAGGAATAGCAGCAGTGACACCAATTACTCTTTGACCCTTTGGTGACATCACGGAATTGACCCTATGCCCCATCTTTGGCACTTCCATCGTCTTGTGTGCTACTGAAGGACTAAACAGACAGGGGGTGCGGATTATAGAATGTAAACATCGCTGTTTCTGTTCCTGCCTCTGCCTTCATGACCCCTGGTTTTTGGGGTAGCATGGGCAGTGCCAGTAGTACAAAAATGTAAGCCACTGCAAGCAGCTGATACTCCTGGTGACCCCTAGTCAACATCCATGAATTGTATCCCTTCCCTATACCCCAATCCGGACCTGCGAAGTGCTCCACTGAACCCATCTAGGATTGATTTAAATATATACCTTTACATACACACATCTACGCATACAGATGTTCCTGGACTGGTGTTAGCACCTATTTACCAAATCATTGAGAAGGGGAGAGGATGTGGCCTAATGGTCAGAGCTTCCAGCTTTCGAACTGGGGAACCAGGTTAGAGTCTCGCTGTTGGCTCTACATCCTGTGATTTTAGGCAAATTACTTTGTGTCCCAGTGCCTAAAAACATAACCAAGCAATAGCGATAATTATCGCTATGCATGGTTAGCGGGTAAAATTATATCGCCGAGCACCGAGGATTTTTACCGCTGAGATACCTTGATATTATCAAGGTTTATCTCAAAAGCGGTAAAAATCCTGCGAAATGCATGAATATCGCTGAAAAATCTGCGATATTCATGCATTATTGTGACAATACTCTTAGCCATGTTATCCACCTTCCATTGGATAACAAGACTAAGAACTGCTTTTGGCAGGCGTTAGCTTTTGGAGATATTCGCGCTTAGTAGTAAGTAGATAATAGGAGATAATAGGAGATAGCGATGTTAGCGACTGTTTTCAGTCGCTAACATCTTGGCACGCCCACGTTGCATGTCATTAGCAATAATTATCGCTGACATGCAAAGTGGGCCCCAAGATGATCGCTATCTCCTTAAAGCTGTCGCTGACTGGTGTTAGCGACAGCTAGGTAATAGGGCGATAAAATTATCGCCGCTTTAGCGGGAAAAATTCCCGCTAAAGCGGCGATAAGGCCCTTGGTAATATGCCCCATAATGTGTCCTTGTGCAATGTACGGGTGCTCATATAAAGCTCTCCAACAACTGCGGCTCAAGTTCTCACTATATAAAACTGCAAAAAAGAGATACAATAAAATGGAGGTGTGCCCAGGCACTCACAGATCAATTGCCTTGTCTACCTCCCTGTGTCTCAGGTTATTTTTAGGTTTCGACTTTTGGCGAGGGGCGAAGCCCCTCCCAGTCGAAATCTTTTGTTCTTAGTTGTGAGCTTAGGACAGCCCCTGTTTCCAATTGGCTAGCTCCATAAATGGAGGCTAGCCATTGGAAGACAGAGGCTGTCAATCGCGCTTTCTCTCGAAAACGCGATTCGGGGGCGTTTCTGGTGCTTTTTTAAGCCCCGCCCCTTTGTCCCGGGCCGCGCTGCGATTGGCTGCCGGCCCGGGACACCCCCGTGACGTCAGCCAATCACAGCGCGGCCCGGGACCTGACTTGTTCAATTAGCTGTCGACCATGGAAAGTTTCATTGTGGCTACTGCAAACTCCTTTTGTGGCGCTATATTGGGACGCTCTTTAAAAAGCCGCTTTATTTTAATCTCGAGGGTGCCACCCCTCTGAAATGCCCCCGAGATTCACCGCCACGGCCCGAGCGCCGCAAAACAGGAAGTCAGGCACGACGGTGCCTGATGCGGGGCGGGACTTCCGGTTTGTCGGAGGAAGTCCCGCCCGCCGCCGCGCTGTGATTGGCCAGCACTGCCACCGGGGAAAATAGAGGAAGAATGCCGGCCGAATCCCTGCGGCCCGGGGCTCCCAGGAGTGAGGGAGAGCGCCGGGGCCGCCCCGGAAAGCAAAGAGGGAAGCGGCAGGCAGGGCTCCGTGGCCGAGGAGAGCCCCGCAGCCCGAGAAGAGGAGCAGCGCGAAACCTGCCAGGAGCCTCCGCCAGAGTAGCCCGGTAAGTGAGAAGGGCTAGGGGAGGCTCCGTGTGGCAGGGTGTCACTGTCTTGAGCCCTGAGAGGCTCACGAGGGCATTCCTGAAGGGGTAGAGTGGCCCCAGAAGGCAGTGGGTCGCTCCCCCAGCGGACATTGTTTCCAAGTCCCCGGGCATTTCAGCAGAGCCGTGAGGGGCTCCAACGATGGCTTTGGGAGATGATAGGGAGAACAGTCAGGTTAAAAAGGCAGCTAGAGGGTAGCAAGAGGGAGGTGACAAGTGGATGGAGAATAAAAAGTAGAAAAAGAGGGAGGAGAGGTCGGTAGAGGAGAAAGATGCTTTGAGGGCAAGGTATCTTGTATTGGATGCACGATGGATTTACCGAATGGAGGGAGAAAAAACAGTTGAAGGGTATGGAAGGATGATGGGGACAGTGACACGGAACTGCCTGATAATGAAACGAAGAGAGCAGAAGTATGAGGCGAAATCCAGGTTGCCAACACAGGAATGGGACATGGTTTTCCAAGGGGTAGAGATGGTGATGGCAAAGAACAGAGTTTTGGGGAGTGGTTGCAGGGATGTGATATTATTTTGGAAACATCACGATATGGCAACATCAGAGGGTGAGGGTGTGTGTTAACTGCTGATTTATACTCCTGGTGTTCGGGGAGGGGGGGGTATGATTTGCTTGATGTGCAGAGGAGAGAACATATTTTTGTTTGTTGATTTGGTCTGCACTCAGGTAATTTGACAGTGGTTAGAGCTCGCACCCAAGAACGTGTCTTTCCATACATCTTGTTTTTAACCAGGCACCCTATTTATTTTCGCTTTCTCCTGCCTCTAGAAAGCCACAGGCCTAGGGGCCGCTGTTAACTATAAACGTAAAAAGAAGGAACATTCCTGGAAACTACAGATCACAGGAAGTTCCCTGAATAACATGACACATAATTAATTGTTTATCTTGTGTATATTAAACAGTGTGCTCTCAGTTTGGAACAAATCGTGTTGTTTTAGCAAAACATTTTGTTGTTTGTGAGCCCTTAATTTTATTGGGCATTAGCTAAATATAGTTGATTTTCTGAGAAAGTTGAATGAATTTCTAATTGTTGTTTTTGAATGGTAAATGCTCGCAAAGCTTATGTTTGAATCTCCCTGCGTGAAAGAGCTGTAAGGTAATACTTTTTGCACATTGCTGTTGTATTCAGCTCGCCGTTATGCTGCATCTGCTTGGCAGGCAGGGCTTTGTGAAGAGGTGCTCGTAGAGTATCTTGTAGCAAGCAAGGAAAGGTTAACAGAAAGCAGATATCACCGCTTAATGAGGTCAAATCAGACTGATTTATGATTGCTGTGGAGCGGATATCCTCCTGGGGAAGATGCTTGCGCTGAAAAATCCTATAAACCAAAGCACTTGTTTATCTGTCATTCCCACTGAGATAGTAATGTAATTACTCTCGTAATTATCTTCATTAGTGTCAGGCATTATCTGCAATTCATTCCTCTGCTCTAAGAGTACGTTTGTTTATTTGCACATTTTTATCTCCTGCGCGCGCCGCCAGCCCGGCGAAGAAACTTGTGTTTGCAAATGCAGAGCGCCGCTGACATTTCCAGCGCTAAACCGAGACTGCTTGTCTTTCTCTTTCAGAATCCCTACGCCCAATCCCTGACATCTGCCCTTCATTACATGGTTCCCGTGCGGCCGCGACGACAGATTGTCAGGTTAAAAAGGCAGCTAGAGGGTAGCAAGCGGGAGGTGACAAGTGGAGAGAGAATAAAAAGTAGAAAAAGAGGGAGGAGAGGTCGGTAGAGGAGAAAGAGGGGCATGGCAATACAGAGTTAAAAGAGAATGTTGATGTAGGAACATAGAGAGATAGCGACAGTATAGATAAAAGAGAAGAGACGGGCGAGGGGAGAAGCAAGTATAAGGAAGAGAAAAAGGAAGGATAAGAGAAAAAACAGAGTCCTAAAGAGATAGGGAAGAGACAGAAAGAGGGGCAGCAAAGTAGCAGTGGATGGGGGGGGGGGGGGGGGGGGGGAAGGGGGAGGGGTAAAGAGAAGGAAAGAGAGAAAGTGAGAGAGGAGGAGGGACAGAAGGGAGAGGTGGCTTAGCAGCGAGCACCAGACAGGAATGAGGAGTTGGGGGAAGGGAGATGGCCCGTGGACTTGATTTCCCTGTTAAAACTTTAGACAGACTCGCCCTGCGGACTGCTCGGGCTCCGGCCTCTACCTACTCTTGCACTATTTTTATCCTTCGCCTTTGACCGTCTCCTGCCATCTGACTCGGCGCCCAGGCTCTTGACTCACCTCTTCTGGGCGCTGGACTGCATGAAGATGGCGTCGCCTGCAGGGGGCAGCACCTCGGACCCTGG
Source organism: Lissotriton vulgaris (assembly GCF_964263255.1). NCBI lineage: Eukaryota > Metazoa > Chordata > Amphibia > Caudata > Salamandridae > Lissotriton > Lissotriton vulgaris. The sequence continues at coordinate 986,128,591 of NC_141685.1, read as the reverse complement.
ACCGGCCGGCAGGGGGGCCCTACTGCTGCTGCTACTAGGTGAGCGACCCCACACCTCGCGTCTGCACGTGTGCCGGGGACGGGGCAGGCTGTCAGTCACGGGGCAGGCCCGCGCCAAGTCAATCACTCCGGGCTGTAGGGCTGTCTCTGAGAAAACGCTGCCAGTGCCTGACTACCTCAGCTGTCTAGAAACTCAGTGGTTAATTTGTAAAATAAAAAGTGCCGGGGCTCTCATCAGGAGACAGCGCTAACCGTAGAAATGTGCAGGTGTAATCTGCCTCCCGACTAGAGCCCCAGCACTCGTTATTCTGGAGAGGACTTGGCCAAATGGCTAGAAGCTGCCTATTTCGGAGCTGGAGAACCAGTTTCGAGTCTCGGCGTGCCTCAATGTCCAGGGGAAATCATGCGACACAATCGCCGGTGCTGAGCACCTGCTCAAATTAAACACTTGGCAGAATGGACTGCCTCTTCCTGGAAGAAGTCTAACATGCAATCGACTGTTCCATCCCTACCGGCTTCGCTTTTCAGGCAGTGACATGACTTTACTCCAGCCCTGCCCCTGACAGCTCCTCGGGCCCCTTCTGGCGCGAGACTGACCCTGTGCCAACCCTACTGCGCAACAGAGGCAGTCTGACGTGGTTCGCCGCGCTTTTACAACACTGTCTTGCTGTGTGTGGACTGTTGCAGGTCAGCATGTGCTATGTGTGTCAATGTTCCCTCGCACTATATTGCCGGGTGGGATTCGAACCTGCGGTCAACTGGCGATGTGTGTGCAGGCGCAGATACGCCGAGCTTGGCACTTCATGGAAGCTTGCCTGGCAGTTTAAGAAGTTTGGTGATATTTCTTGGGGTGAGTGGGCTGCGCACCACACCCCCCGCTCATGCTTATCGTGGGATAGGGTAAGGCGCTTGCAGGATGTGGGTGAAGTGCAGGCAGGCCGGTTAGTGTCAGCCACACTCGCTGAGAGGGACGGCGGCCCCTCCACAGCTCAGAGGCTGTCACTGGTAAGAGGTGTCAGTCACAGCACACGTGCCCTAAAAGGACACACTCTGCCAGCCGCGGATGGGCACGCCGAGTAGGGGGAGCCAGGGTACTGCAGCTCCACGGGGGTGTGTTTATCCATACATAGGGGATTGTGCATGAGCGTTAGAGAAAAGCCATGTCTGAAGAGAGCATTGCATGTATGCTGGAAGAAGTGTATGTACATGCTAGTGTGTGTGTATCCGTTTAGGTATATAACAATGTGTGCGTGCTTCCGTTTATTCGAGAATTGTGTGACATGCGAGCGTGTGTGTGTGTTTAAAACACTGTGCGTTGTTATGATCAGCTAAATGGGAGATTATTAGGGTTACTGAATTTCTATTAAGGTAGGCAGATTGTGTTATTTCAAAAGGTTTTCCAAAGTATTGGGACATACTGAAATTCTTTGTTTTCTCTTCCTTTGCATTGAAACTTTGGGCAATTAAATCAGCATCTGTATGATGATCACAGAAATCGACTTTGCGTGTAGGGAACAACTTACTGATTCAGTTACTTTCAGGCCATGGATAAAGGTAAAGCAGAATCATGTTTTCTTTTCAGAAATATGGGTTCTCACAAATGCATTTTGGGTGCCCTAAATAGCACTGTGTGGATGTACAAAGCATCAAGGAAGAATTGTCCAAGTTGATGTTTCGGAATACCACTAAAATAGTGCATTTTATTTTTGTTTTAGTTTGGTCCACAGAGAGGCATAATTCATAAGTGCGTTTTCTTTTTTGATTTAATTGTTGTTCACATTGTACAGAATTCGAGTGAATGTAAATCATATTTGACCTTTTGGTGGTCTTCTTATCCTGTTTCTTATTTCAAATATGTCTGGTTAACAATAGTCCTAGTGTGTAAATAAGTATTACTAGCAGGACATATGGAGACTTACCATGCTTTAGTCATTTTTAGGTTTCGCCTGGCGTTTACTGCGCAAGCAGTATCGCGCAGGCGAAAACTTTTGTAAACAAGTATGGAGCTTTCTCCCGCCTCTGTCTTCCATTGGATAGCTCCATAAATGGAGGCTAGCCATTGGAAGACAGATCTGCCCGTCATTGCCGGAGCTCCTGGGTGTGTGTGTGTGTGTGACTGTTCCAGGGTGTGTGTATGTGACTGCTCCAGAGTGTGTGTGTGTGTGTGTGTGTGTGACTGCTCCAGTGTGTGTGTGACTGCTCCAGTGTGTGTGTGTGTGTGTGACTACTCCAGTGGGTGTGTGAATGTGACTGCTCTGGTTGTGTGTGTGTGGGGCTCTGGGTGTGTGTGGCTGGCTCTGGGTGTGTGGGGCTGGCTATGGGTGTGTGTGTGTGGCTCTGGGTGTGTGTGTGTGTGGTAGTAATTGCTGTCTGCTGAGCTCGTCCATAGGGTACAATAGTTCTCACATTTGCGAGATATTAAGCTATTGGCAATGTAAATGACAATGCCATTTATTTATCTGTTTTCAAAACCAACACATAAGTACACATTTTGTCATTTACAATGCCAATAGCTCTAACTTCTCCAAAGGCGAAACCGTTGCATTGTAAATGCTTGTTTTACCAGTTGGGACTGATTTGCCTGCGCCCCTCTGAAGTGGTGTTTATTTGCTGGGCTGTTTTAGTACGTTGCGTGAATAACCTATGCGCAAAATAGATTTATTGTTATTAGAAATTTCATTTCTAAATTATGAAACATTGGATTAGCATGGATTACTATTGGCCTTAAAAAAAATACTCTTTCAATGTCTTTGTCACAAAGTCATTTTTACTTTGCACAGATCAGTACATAGCAGATATTTCAGAAAGCGGAACATTTAATAAAATATCGAGCGGTTGCGGGTGAGGCAACGAGTCCAAGTCGGATGGGATTTGTTCTCGCCTTGGGGATACTTTTCTGAATTCTTCACACCTCCTGCAGCAGAAATAAAAGGCAACCATTATCACAAGAAATGCACAAAATAAGAGCGTTGAAGGTCTGGCGCTTTCATCTGAGAACCCTTTATCGGTTTTATTGCAGTTCTGCTGACCATATACATGCCAAGGTGAGCTGACTTACACAGTGCTGAATTTGTGCTGGAGGTTACAGGTGATGGGCCCTGTGATTAATTTTTAGGGATGAAGGCTTCTTTTTCATAAGCAAACTTTTGACTCAAAGCAAAAGAGAAACAAAGAAAAGTGACAGAATGAAGTAGAGAAAATCAAAGAAAAGTGATAAGAGGAGAAGGAAGGAATGAAAAAGAGACTGCAAAAGCTTGCTAATAATACATGAAGTGTAGGACGGTGTACGAAAGAGGTACGCAAGGTACGCGGCCCTCGGGGACCCCATCCCTGTGGCTGGCTCACTAATTGTGCTCAGGTGTGCCCACCCATGGGACACAGTAGTTTCCCTGCCTGTGAGCGTGCGGACGGAGAAGGCATGAGTGTACCCACCCGGCAGGAGCATTGCAAATGCTCCCACCAGGTGGGAGCAGATATGTGTTTCCTTGCCCGCGCTCTTGCAGGCAGAGAAACAAAGATTGCTCCTGCCCGGTGGGAGCATAGAAAAACAGCTGATCCTGCCTTGGGGGAGTTGTGCCAGCTCCCGATGCACTACAAAAGGGTGCATGCAGGGATACGGTGGGGCCGCTGGGGCACTGGAGCTCCCTCCCCCCCCCCCGAGCGTCCAACGTAGTGTTTTGTGGGAGCCCCAGCTAGGCACTGAGGCACCCACCTAAGGCCCCGGGGCCAGTATTGGATTGGGAAGGGGCACTACTGAACCCTCCTCTCCTTAATAAATAAGAGAGGCCCCAAGTAATGGCATACCAAGGGGCCCCTAGTGTCTCGGGGAGGGGGGCTGTGTGCACCTTCCCCTTAATAAGAAATAAAAGCCATAGAGGATGGTGTCCCTGAGCCCCCAAAGTCTAGGAGAAGGGGAGGCCAGACGCTCCCCTCCCCTTAAAGAAACAAGCATTTGCAATGCAATAGGTCTCGCATTAGGAAAGTTTGAGCTATTGGTCTTGTAAATGACACATTTTATATTTATCTGTTGGTTTTGAAAATAGCTAAATTAATAGCTTTGTCATTTACAATGCCAGTACTTTTAACTTTTGCAAATGTGACACATAGCATTTGTAATGCAACATGTTTTGTATTTACGTGACTTAGATGTATTGATATTACAAATAACAATGGCTTTTAATTTTTAATAATTAATACTTAAATAACATTTATTGTAATTTATAATGGCAATAGCTTAAACTTTTGTAAATACCTTTTGTGAAGATTATGTTCAGTGTATTTTATTGTGACGAAAATCCAAGAACAGAAGTGAAATATTAACATCTTTTTGTGACATTTGTAATAAAGCTTTAAACATTGAGAGAACATATTTGAACTAGTTGTTGTTGAATGGTTGCACTGATTGATGCTGTGGTGGCACGGAGGGATGTTGAGGTGGCGACGAGTGATGCTGTGACGTTCAGTGATGTTGTGGTGACCCTGAGTGATGTTGTGGTGCCCCTGAGTGATGTTGTGGTGACCCTGAGTGATGCTGTGGTGCCCCTGAGTGATGCTGTGGTGGTGTGATAGATAGATAGCGGGCGATAGATAGATAGACAGAGTGACGGCGATAGATAGACAAAGTAAGGGTGATAGATAGATAGACAGAGTGAGGGCGATAGATAGACAGTGAGGGCGATAGATAGAGTGAGGGCGATAGATTGAGTGAGGGTGATAGATAGAGTGAAGGCGATAGATAGAGTGAGGGCGATAGGGCGATAGATAGAGTAAGGGCAATAGATAGAGTGAGTGCGATAGATAGAGTGAGGGCGATAGATAGAGTGAGGGCGATAGATAGATAGATTGATAGATAGAGAGTGAGGGCGATAGAGAGATAGAGTGAGGGCAATAGATAGATAAAGTGAGGGGAATAGATAGATAGAGTGAGGGCGACAGATGTGTGTGTTTGTGTGTGTGTGTGGTTGTGTGTGTGGTTGTGTGTGTAGTTGTGTGAGTGGATGTATGTGTGAGTGGTTGTATGTGTGAGTGGTTGTATGAGTGTATGGTGGTGGGGTTGTGTGTGTGGGGGTGTTTGGGGTTGTGTGTGGGGTTGTGTGTGTGGGGTTGTGTGTGTGGGGTGTGTGTGTGTAGTTGTGTGTGTAGTTGTGTGTGTAGTTGTGTGTGTAGTTGTGTGTGTGGTTGTGTGTGTGGTTGGGTGTGTGTTTGGGTGTGTTTGTGTGTGTGTTTGTGTGTGGTTATGTGTGAGATTGTGTGTGTGGTGTGGTTGTGTGTGTGGTTGTGTGTGTGGTTGGGTGTGTGGTTGGGTGTGGTTGTGTGTGTGTGTGTGGTTGTGTGTGAGATTGTGTGTGGTGTGGTTGTGTGTGTGGTTGTGTGGTTTTGTGTGGTTGTATGTGTGGCTGTGTGTGTGGTTGTGGTTGGCTGTGTGGTTGGGTGTGTGGTTGTGGTTGTGTGTGGTTGTATGTGTGGTTGTGTGTGTGGTTGTGTGTGGGTTTGGGTGTGTGGTTGGGTGTGGGGTTGGGTGTGGTTGGGTGTGAGATTGTGTGTGTGGTGTGATTGTGTGTGTTTGTGTGGTTGTGTGTGTGGTTGTATGTGTGTGTATGTGTGTGTGTGAGCGGTTAGAGAAGGATGTATGTGGAAGAGAGCAGCAGATCAGCGCAGTAGAAGAGAACAGGGAGTTAAAGAAGGAGGCGGGTGGAAGAGAGCAGCAGATCAGCACAGGAGAAGAGAACAGGGAGTGAGGGAAGGAGGCGGTGGAAGGGAACAGCAGATCAGCATGGGAGAAGTGAACAGGCAGTTGGAGAAGGGGGCGGGTGGAAGAGAGCTGCAGATCAACATGGGAGAACAGACCAGGGAGTTAAAGCAGGAGGCGGGTGGAAGAGAGCAGCAGATCAGCACAGGAGAAGAGAAGAGAACAAGGAGGTAGAGAAGGAGGCGGTGGAGTTGTAGGGTTCAGTTGGAAGGTGGATTTGTATTTGGAGTGTGGAGTTGGAGGGTGTATTTGGATTTGGAGGGCGGAGTTGTAGTTGGAGGGTGGAGTTGTAGTTGAAGGGTGGAGTTGGATTTGGAGGGTGGAGTTGGATTTGGAGGGTGGAGTTGGATTTGGAGGGTGGAGTTGGATTTGGAGGGTGGAGTTGGATGGTGGAGTTGGATGGTGTGAGTTGGATGGTGGAGTTGGCGGGTGGATGAAGGGCCAGAAATATTGGGGCAGATTCATTAACTTGGTAAACAGTGTGCTTCTGAAGGGCCGGCCGATAGGGCTGGGACAGAGTTGGTCATTCGTGAGACAGCTTGATTCTTTTTTATTTATTTTTTTTTTTTTTGAAAACCTTTATTGTGCTTCAAATCAGAACAAATACGGGCCTACAACCTTCCGGCCGGCCACGAAAACATCTGTGCATCAATGCAACTTTACGGCGACACAGTAATATCATTCGTTATAGGCAAGCATTCAAGGGGTCACACTGTAATTAGCACATTACCATGTCTCAGGATCGGTGAAGGTTAATTTTAAGGTTTTCATAGCGACAATTAAAGTCAGGTCGTACTAGTCCGCACCGATACCAACAAAAAGAGAAAACTAGGGCCATGTAGGTGGGACTCAACAGCAAACAGTCAGTTAGATCAGCGCTACTCGCGACATGTAAGTCCCAGCCAGAGGACGGTCACACAGCTTGCACACCCCCAAGGAGGACGCTACATACCCATCCAACACCGCGCCACCACCCATCCCCCAGTCTGCCTAACACGGGCCTAGAAAAGAAACAATAGAAAGAACAAAAGGCACCATAGAAAATAACACCAACTAAAACATACCCCCCCCCACCCTACACACATGCAGAGGCTACGGCCTGCCCCCCCCTAGCAGAGTGTTTTATCTCCCCAAAAACCCGAAATGCAGTAAGAGAAGAGAATTCGAGAAGAAGAAAGAAAAGGGAAAAGGAAGGGAAAAAGAGACACAAAGCACATAAGCCCCGGGAGAAAAAGAAGAGTACACTACCCAACTACTCCCAGGAAAGGGAAGGGGAAAAGGGGAAAAAGCGGGGAGGAGCCCACCCAACAACCAAATTCCCGGTCTCCCTCGCCGCCATTACATCCTGCGCCTTGTACAACACAATGTCAAAATCTATAAACCCGGTGGACCCGAATCAAGAACATCCAGTACCCCACCACAGCACAAGTCCTCCCCCCAGCTTAAGAGGTGAACCTCAGGAGAGTTCGACAGCGACATGTAGCAAACATCAGGATATTATAGAGTACTCAGCCAGTATTGCAAAATGTGTGCCAGTCCAGGTCTCCGCCAGCCGATCTATCCAAAGCGACGACCACCATACCATCACCCCTGTCCGGACCGGCAGAAATGTTTCAGGCCTGTCCATCGCTGCGAATCACCTCCAACCGGGACAAAGAAGCAAAATGGCCGCTCACGAAGGAAGAGAACAATGAAGACGGATCGTGTCGCAGGGTCCCAAGACCAAGAGTTACGTGTCACTGCTGTTTCAGGGAAAAATACAGCCAAGGTCGCATGTGGCAAGGAAAGTGAGAAACTGGGTTCCGATAGAGAGCTCCGAGGCAAAATCACAGTTTTCAAAGTGAAGGGCGTCTGCGCTACTGTATCCTCGTCGATGAGCAGGCAAGTTACATTGTAACCGTAAGGACGCCGCACCACCGTCCCATCGCTCGGCAACGTTGTTTCTCTTCCAGGAGAGAGCAGGGGCGGAGGAAGATACTCAAGCCGGGGCTGTTCCGTGGCAGTCATCGCGTCATCGAGTCTCCGGGCCAGTGCCCGGGCAGTGCTCCGCATCTCCACCCGCAACGCCACTAGGGCAGCCAGGACCTCACCGCGGGTCGGGTCACTCAGTTGCAGACACCGGTCCCCACAATCCCGCCGCTCCCCCGGTACTGTCAGTGGCACCGGGGCATGTAGGCAAGCAAGTACACTGCACACAGGGTCAGCCTGTGTCTCAACAAGAAGATCAGGCGCCATGGTCGCCTCAGCTGCAGACAATCCGTGGCAAGACGGGGGTGTCCAACGAAGCCACAAGTTCCAGGAGCCAGCCACCGGGGGAGCACCGAAAAAAGCCGGGAACAGCACCGGGAGAGGCACTCCACGCTGATCATGAGAACCGGCCGTCCCCCGCAGGAAGATGCACCAAAATGGAGTCTGCCCGTTACTCGACAGAGTGGCAGAGAAGAACCAGTCACGGGAGCCTCCAGCTTCAGCACGACATAGGCAGCGCGAGGGGGGATTCTGGCCCAGACAGAAGGGTCCGACCCCGATCGCGCGGACAGCGCATTATACCCCCGTGATCTGCAGCAGCACCCCCGCTCGTCTTGCCGTCCACGTCCCTCGGCGGTCAGCGGCAGCCAGCAACACAGGTACCGGGGGAAGCGTTGGAGGTCAGAATAAACGCCGAATATGCTGCCAAATCCGCCGGCAAAGGTGTCGGAAGAACGCCAATCACTTCAGCGCCAGTTTCCCACGGCATTGAAGCGGCGCAGGTCAGGAGAAGTGAGCAGGATTGTCGAAGGAAGCCAGGCGGCTCGAGGAGCCGGGAGCTCAAGCGTCCGTCCCGTCCGCCATCTTGGCTCCTCCTCCTCCGACAGCTTGATTCTTCAAATGAGCCGGTAATATTGGGGCAGAGTCAGTGACTTGGGCGAGAGGGTGTTTCTAAAGGGCTGGCATGGCTGGGACAGAGTTGGTAACTTGTGAGACAGTTGGGTGCTCCTGAAGGGCTGGTAATATTCGGGCAGAGTGAGTGACATGGGCAGAATAAGGCTGGGACAGAGTCAGTCACTTGTGAGACAGTCTGATACTTCTGGGGAACACAACGGGGTGAAGCAGCCAGCCTCAGAGGCCGTATGCTGACATCTTTGCTAGCACAGTTAAAGGCAGAGGAAACTGACGACATAGCATGGGGAGCAGCAGCCTTTGATGTGCCGGCCGGCCATGCAGTGAATAATTAGGGGCGTAGAAATGCCGGCCTGAGGCCGAGCGCAAAGAAACAGATGGCATTTCTCCTCCCCTAATTATTCACTGCATGGCCGGCCGGCACATCAAAGGCTGCTGCTCCCCATGCGGCTCGGGCACGTCCACTCTGGAAAATAGTCAGAAGGAAATAGGAGATGGCGACATGAGCTACCGGCATTATAAAGGGTTATCTTTTGTTTTGATTTGTTTATACATTTTTAAAGAAATGTAGTATTTCTTGATTGTTTCTTAATGCGGCGAGGCTCATTTATAAACCCCACGTGATAAGGCAACACCGACCCTTGAAGAAGTAAGCTTGTCAAGGGCGGGAAGAGGATAATGGGGGCTCGGCACAGTTAATTTGCTGATGAGGGACACTGGCCGAAAGATTGGAATCCTAATGGAGGCCAGACACAGGTTGACTGCTGTTACGGGATAACGGCTGAATGAGTAAAGTTTGGGTGAATTACTCTCGTAACTGGGGAGTAAGGCATGACTAGTATGAATGAAGCCACAATTCAGTGCACATAGATGAACAAGCACATTGAGATGAAGTGATTTGCACGGCCTGGCGGCCGTGAAGCCTTTGAAGCTCTCGAGAAAAGCCAGAAACACCAGGGGGGTGGAGATTGCCTTCAAGAATGCGAGTCATGGTGTGGTGTCTACATGGGCTGAGGAGAGTAGAAGTGCAAGTCACGGCCTGCGGCCGTGAAAGGTGAAGTGAAGAGCAAGTCAGTGTATTAAATAAAAGAGTAGCCCGTAAGTAATGTGAATGACAAAGAGGGTGAGTGGGTAGTTTGGACCCAAAGCACTTTAAGGCGAAAAATCTCAAGGAGCTGAAATTTAAACAAGTTGCGATGCGTGGGCAGAGAGAAGGGAGGCGCTGGAGAGGGAGGGGGTGGGCAACTCGAGCGACCATATGGAGAGGGAGGGGGGTGGGCTGCCTGCTGGGGGAGGCCAGACACAGGTTGACTGCTGTTACGGGATAATGGCTGAATGAGTAAAGTTTGGGTGAATTACTCTCGTAACTGGGGAGTAAGGCATGACTAGTATGAATGAAGCCACAATTCAGTGCACATAGATGAACAAGCACATTGAGATGTAGTGATTTGCACCGCCTGGCACCCGTGAAGCCTTTGAAGCTCTCGAGAAAAGCCAGAAACACCAGGGGGGCGGAGATTGCCTTCAAGAATGCGAGTCATGGTGTGGTGTCTACATGGGCTGAGGAGAGTAGAAATGTAAGTCATGGCCTGCGGCCGTGAAAGGTGAAGTGAAGAGCAAGTCTGTGTATTAAATAAAAGAGTAGCCCGCAAGTAATGTGAATGACAAAGAGGGTGAGTGGGTAGTGTGGACCCAAAGCACTTTAAGGCGAAAAACCTCAAGGAGCTGAAATTTAAACAAGTTGCGATGCGTGGGCAGAGAGAAGGCAGGCGCTGGAGAGGGAGGGGGTGGGCAACTCGAGCGACCATATGGAGAGGGAGGGGGTCGGCTGCCTGCTGGGAGAAGCTTGTGTGAGGGAGGCTGGGCTGGCTGGGCTGCCTTCGATGATGGAATGCGAGCTCGTGCACGAGGAGCTTGTGGTCACGTGATTCTCGTGAACTGTTGAAAATCCGCTTTGGAGAGCCTTTTGAGAGCCTTGGGTTTAAGTAGTGGTTTAGCTGCATAAGACTCGCATATTCATTCCTTGCGGAATGGAATAGGCGAGACCTAATAAAGGACCTGGGGTATGGGGTCTCTGGGGCATGCTGTGGCTCAGGGAGGGGGCTGCATGCTCCCTCCCCTTTTTTAAAATAAAAGCCCCAGAGGATAGGGTTCCTGATTACCCTATCCCCATAAAAATAAAAAAGGCAGAGGGATAGGGACCTCAGGGCCTTAAAGACTCGGGGAGGGGAACGCATGCCCTACTCCTCAAACAAAATAATACAGCTGCGGGAGATGGGGTCCCCTAGGCATGTAAACGCTTGAGTGAGGGGGGCCACATGCCCCTCTGCTAAAATATTAAAATAAAAAAAGATTTGCTGGCTCTTGCTGACACCCAGGATAAGTGCTGGCAAGGGAGTCGGAGTAGCAGTGGGTACCCTGAGGCTCCCTGGGGGTGGTGTTGTTAAGCCGTGTGTACACCCTTGTGCTATGCACAGACAAAGGGTGTGCACGGATTGGGGTTGGCACCCCACGGATTGGACACAGGTCCTGGTGCAGGTAAGTTCGAGCGTTTTATGTAAAAACCCTAGGAATTCACTGAAAAAACAAAGGTTATAGGGACGTTCTGGTTAAATGAACATGTCAGTTAAAACATACCATTTGAAACTAACAGAATCTCTAAATTCACCAGTTATAGTTATCACAAACAACTATAACTCATGCCCAAAGATAACTACAACTCTCCCCTGCCATGCACTTCAAATTACCCCACATATTACATCACTCATGGCATGATCAACGATTTCATTGATAGCATGACATTTTCATCTGAAATGACATAATTGATAATGAGACTGTGCATGGCGGTGGGAGCGTGTCATGATCGCCTTGGGCGTGAGTTACAGTTAATTAAGGTAATTATAACTGGTGAATTTCTGTGGTTTTGGTTTTGTATCATAGGTGAAGGTTAGGTGGGGACCAGGGAGCGGTCACAGATTAAGGTCAGTGGAGCCTCTGGCATTGTTAAAGGGCTCAATCTGTGCCAGTGATAACAGGAAGATTCCTGTCCTCGCCAGCTGCTGCTATGAAGACCCGGCCCTCCAACTTGAACATTTAGGAGAAGAGGTTGGGAAAGATCAACTCACCAAATGAGGCTCAGGTCGTACATAGTCTCTTATATTACTCACCTCAGGTTACCTTTAGGAACACTCAGAGAAGCAGCACTAACGCCAAGCATGTGATACATTAGCTTGGCATGTCCTCTTTCTATTCTTGTTGTATCTGGTTAGAAAAGGGTGTATCCCCTTTTGCAGTGAGTCACAAAATTGGCTGTGCCCTTGACTAACGGTCAAACTGTTGGTGAGTGTGTGCTAATTATTTTCATGTAGGTGCATTGATTGTAGAATGGAGGCAAGCATCAGGGCATGTACCTGATGCAGTCTTAAACCATGGCAAAGCTTAAAACAATAGATTGTGGATCGGGTTGAACACAGAAGAGACAAAATATATCATGCCTGAACCTAAACTTGTCCTTCGTATTTGAAATGGGAATGGCATTTTTTTTTTGCTTCAATATTTGCTTTGTAAACTGCGAACATTGTCTAAAAGCAGTAGTTTGATCTATTTTTGTCTACTTCATAACTGGACGTAGTAAAACGCCTGATGCCCTTCAAAACAAGCAAAACATGCGGGAAACATCCTTTACAACGCAACTTTTACAACGCACTACCATTACAACGCAACTTTTACAACGCAAGTCATTACAACGAATTGCGCTGGAGGCTGCTCTTGGATAGGGAATAGCTTAATTACTATCCAACACCTTCCCTACTATCCACGGTGACTGGAGTTGGAACAGTAAATTAAACTATTCACTATCCAGCGCCCCCCAACGCAAGTCGTTGTAACGACTTGCGTTGTAAAAGTTGCGTCGTAATGGCATTCGTTGTAAAAGCATGCGTTGTAATGACATACATCCAAAACATGCTATTCCTGCTCTTCTAGGGTGCTGTGTCCTTTGCTCGTTCATTCAATTATCTGTTTCCTAGCTGCTTGGACCAGCAAGCAGTGAGTACTTTTATGATGCACACACAGCAGATCATCAATCATGATAAGACCCAGCCCCGTCCCTAAGTTGCCAACTGTCCCCTTTTGCAGGAACAGTCCTGGCAAGTTGGAGACTGTCCCGGGTAATATTGTTGCAGAAACTGTTCCTCTTTATTACACACAGGTACACAAACAAGAACTTTCTATCTGCAGCAACTCTGTGCTGCAAAGTGTCCCAGGATGTTTTTCCAAATGTTGGCAACTATGCAGTTCGTCCTTTGAAAGGAAATGGCTGCAATGTAGGTGTGGCGTCACCATTCACAAGGCAAAACAATACCTTGATTATGTGTATGTTACCTCAGAAAACATTTCACTCTCAACCATTTGGCTCTGCATGGCCTGGCCTGTACCAGAAGTGATTCTGTCTTTGCTCTGGAGATGGACTCACCTGGAATCCCTTCCAAGTCTGGATCTCATGAAAGAGCGCGTCTCCTGGACAGGTGGTCTGCCCCAGCTGGCGGTGGCCATATATGGTGTATCCTGGAAGTAGGTATCCAGCGCCCACAGCGCACTGCAGGAAGTGGTCCCTCACCAGGTCCAGGGCGTAGGCGGCAGGGAGCTGGGAGGTGTAATCCCCAATGAAGCTGACGCCGTAGCCCACAGCATTGTGTCCCTTGGTATGGGCTCCCTGCCATGTCCAGCCGCGGCCTTCATAAAGGTACCCATCAGCCCCTACCACAAAGCTGCAAAAAATGAATACTCTGTTATTGTGACATAATAACATTGTGAAAAGCATTTCAAGATGAAATCACAGCTGGTGAAACTGAGCTGAGTGCAGTTGTGAAATCAGAGTAGTATATTGCTCTTTCTTTGTCGTCGCAAGTCCTTGTTTGTCTACATAACTCAGCTACACAGCTTTCTGCTTGTCCACACAATCCTTCTCGACCTTTTCCTGACAGGCGGGGGTGGGCTATGCATACAAGGCACAAGCACTCTTCCACACATCCCACAGTTTGCTTTAGGTAAAAGGCTGGCTCTGCTAGGGAGCATGCCTACTATGCATCAGCCACTTCTCCATGGCTGTTTATTCACGTGCATTGATCGATGTGGGGGCCTGTGTTACGCCCCTGGCACTGATGTGTGAAATGTGCATCTCTAATTTAAATTTGTGTGTATGCATGTGGGTGTTCACTTGTTAACTCACACGAGGGTCCTTGTGAGCATGGTGTATTATACACAAGGCATTCCCTCATTTGCATGGAGCATGGCCCTACACAAAAGAGTGAGGGCCTAATTTAAGTCAGTTTTGCGCTTCCAATGCGTCACTTTTTGTGACGCATCGGCGGCGTAAAACATGCCTCCTGTTGCGCGCTATTTACAAAGTGACGCATCTAAGCAGATGCGTCACTTTGTAAACCCCTGCGCTACATTATACCTGCATCAGGTATAATGTATGCAGGGGGGGCATTCCCCCGCAAAAAGCCTCGAAGAAATGACGCAGTGAAATCTATGAGATTTCACGGCGTCACTTCTAGGACGCCGTTGCGTCAAAATCTTGCACCTGCCTCACAGAAGGCGTAAGACTGACGCAGACCCTTTCACATGGGGCTTGCCCCATGTGAAAGGAAGCATTGCTGGAGTTGTGTCACTTTTGTGACACACTCCAGCAATGCGTCACTTTTGTGCTTACAGATACGTCAGAAATACTAACGTATCTGTAACTCCTTGGGACATGATGCGCCATACATTAAATATGACGCATCAGGTATGTCGCAAGGAGTGTGCACTGAGAAGTGACGCATCACTGTTTTCACGCAGGGATGCATCATTTCTCATAAATGAGGCCCTGAATGTTTTGTCTCTGCGACGTGCTGTATTGTGGACATTGGCGCAGAGGCACAGGGGCATTGACTGTGCACCAGAAAGAGGTGGCATACAGTTAGTGAGCCACCTGAGGGCGCCACTCCAGATGGAAGTAATTGTAGTCCCTTTACCCCCAGGCATTTCTCTTCAAGGGGGTAAATTCTCTCATTGTACCCGCCTACAGGGGTTCCCTGTCCCCTTTAATACTCCAGTCCAGGTGCCGCCTGCACTATTAAAGGTGGACCGGCTGCTTCGGTCTATATTGATGTGCTGCCCCCTTGGCAGTGTGAGTTTGCAGCTGCTCTGGGAGCAGCACATTATCAGTAATGGGGCACACTGTCCATTGCTTGTCCCCGGCGCACATAGACAGTGCGCTCTTACGGTCATACAACCCCAGATCAGTTTGCATCTGTTATCTAGGACTCAGCAGTGTTTCAGAGGGCGTGGCCCGTGGGATTATCATCTGTGATGTTCCATGAGGACCGCAAACCCAAACCTCAATGATGTCACACTCAGGCTGCGGCCTCATGCCGCGTTACACTCGGACTGCAACCTCACCCTATATGATGCAACGGAACTCCTTGCCAGCTTTACAGAACTCAGTATTGTAAAAAATAACAGCTAATTGACCTTAAATGTATCGTTGTGTTTTTTATAGCTGGTGAAAGATGAAGTATACACTGCTTTCTATGTCCAGGTAAGTTGTGCAAGGGTGTCCTATATTTAGCCTAAGTAGCATATAGTAATGTCAATTCAGGTATAACCCTCCTGGCCTTCACTAATACCATAACACTCAGGGGACGGGCTGTAGTTGATTCAGGCTGCATAATAATGCTGCTTGACCTGCTTACGCTCCCAAATGACAAAGATCTGCCACAAGTCGCTGGCTGATGGAGGACTTTAATTTAGGACCACTGTGTGGTGTGGGTGTGTGGGTAGGCCTAAGCGACCAGCATGGCCACGTGCGCAGGGGTGGAGGCGCGGAGCATCAGCCAGTAACCCACACACTCGTCTCATTCGGAAGTGACGTGCCCGAGCGCGCGTCCTTCTTTTATTGGACCCCGCAGGCCACGCCTGGCCTGCGGATGCGTGGATGCGTACGTGCGTCTGCTAGAGTGCTAACCGCACTACATCTCTATCCAACTTTCAACAATTTCAAGATGTTCATTAAACTGTTCATGAATCGAATATACAATGATGAAAAGGTACTTGCGTGCTCCCCGGTTGCAGAGTTCAGGAGCTCAGGTGGCAGACATAGTCATTGAGTTTCTGGTTGGGGCGGGGATTGGGCCTCAGACTGTAACGAGGCGTGCGGCCCGAGCCTCGATCCCCGGGGTGAGCCTGGCTCCGGACAGGGGTGGAGTGTGTTGGTGCTTCAGGCTCCGACGTGAGGCCCCCGCCGTCTGCTGCGGAGCTGCTCGCCGCTTCTGGTGCTGTCGCTCCGGGTGTTTCGGGGATATCCTCCTGGGCTTCAGCACTTGCATTGCCGGCTGGAGTGATTACTTTGAACCACGACGAGTTCCTTGACACTTCTTCTCCCTCCTTGTTGGCAGTCACCATGGTGCCCTTCGTGTTGGTGACCGTCCACGGCCCTGGTTCATAAAAAGTCCGAAACTTTCCCCCGGGTCGTCGATTCTTGATGATGACCCGGTCCCCTCGATGTAGTTGCCTTGGGGTGGCCCTGCGGCGGTTGTTCGCCCGCATGTTATTCCTGCGCCGGCGTCTTTGTGCGAGTTCCTGCATCTCATCCGGTTCCTCATCTTCCCGCCTTGGCCCCGGCGGCACGGGGAGGAAGTCCCTTCGTTGGCCTTGAAACATCAACGACCACGGGCTTCTCAACGTGGTGCAATGGGGTGTTCCCCGGTAATCTCTCAGGAATTCGTGCAGTCTCTGTTCGGGGTCAGCCTCTTCGACCACTGCGATCCTGAACATTTTGTTAAGTGTTCGCATGAATCGCTCCACCTCCCCGTTGGCTTGTGGCCACTGGGGAGTGATGCGCCGGTGGATGATGCCTCGCGTCGTCATGAAGGTGGCAAACTCCGCTCCCTGGAAGAGAGGGCCGTTGTCGCTTTTGAGTTCACCAGGCAGGCCGAATAGGGAGAACATCTTTTCAAGTGCTGGCCCCACGTGGGTAAAAGCCGTGGATTGTATTTTCTCTACGAGGGGGTATTTGGAATAAGAATCTATGACCACCAGAGTGTGCCCCTCACCGGGGAAGCTCCCGAAATCCACACTGACCTTTTCCCATGGAGCTGTGCAGGCTTCCTCCGTAATGATGGGGACTGGACGTTCCGGATCACTGGTCAACTGGCAGGACATGCAGTTCTTAACATACTCGTCCACAGTGCTTTCTAGTGCGGGGAACCACACCTTCTCGCGCATGCGCGCCTTCATTTTGGTGACCCCTTGGTGACCTCCGTGTGCCAGTTGGGTGGCCCGATGTCTGAGTCGCCTTGGTATCACGAGGCGCGTCCCTCTTAGGAGTGTGCCCTCCTCCGTGGCGCTAAGTTCATGGCGGATCTGCCAATACTTGGTGAGGGTTTCCTTGTCCTCCGCCGACCAATTCGGGGGGGGCCGGAGATACTCCGTCCAGGACCCTTCTTGCACCGCCCGGAGTGACCGCATGTAGGGGAGGTCTTCTGTGGCTGCCTCCTTGATTTCATCTAGAGTCATGCACTGGGGGCAGGATGTGAGGGCCACCCACTGAACGTAACCATCACACTCCTCATCAGTGGCTGCCAGTTCTCGCGGCAGTGGGTGCCGTGACAAATAGTCGGCTGGGTTTTTGGCTCCGGGTCTGTAGATGACTTCCATGTCATAAGTTTGGAGCTGGATCACCCATCTCTTGATTCGTGGCGGTGGATGGGGGGCAGTGCCCTTGAAGAGTGGCACCAAGGGTTGATGATCTGTGACCATGACGAAGGCTTGTCCATGTAAGTAAAGGTGGAAGTGTCCGCAGGCCCACTTGATGGCTAGCGCTTCGCGCTCAATCTGGGCATATCTAGCCTCGGTGGGGGTTAGAGCTTTGCTCGCGAATGCTAGGGCGGTCCATTTCCCTGGTTCATGTTCTTGTGTCAGGACTGCCCCGAGTCCCACAGGGCTGGCATCCACGATTACCTCAGTCCGCTTGGTCGGATCGAAGTATGAGAGGGTGGCGTTCTCCAGAAGCGCTTCTTTTATGCTCCGGAAGGCGTCCTGTTCTTTGGGGCCCCAGGTCCAGGCAGCATCTGCCTTCGTCAACGCTCGGAGAGGCTCGCTGCGTGTGGCCAGTCCTGGGATGAAACGGCCGCAATATGTGGCCATTCCGAGGAAGCTCCTCACTTCCGTGGGCGATTGGGGTGCTGGGGCGTCCTTGATGGATTTCGACTTTCGCGGGTCGATCTGTACTCCCTCCTGGTTGAACACGTAGCCAAAGAACTCAATTGAGGACTGGAAGAATTGGCATTTCTCCTTGTGGAGTGTTGCTCCATGTGCACTGAGTCTCTTCAATACATCCCGCAAGTGTTTGTAATGTTCGGAGGCCGTGGCTGAGTGTATGAGGATATCGTCGCTCACATTGATGACTCCTGGCAGCCCTGAAAGTAGCTCCCTGATGGTGTTCTGAAACACCTCGGCGGCCGAGGATATTCCGAAGTTGAGTCGCTTGTATCTCCGGAGGCCCAAGTGAGTGCTGAAGGTGGTTATGAAGCGGCACTCTTCAGCGAGCGGTAGTTGATGGTACCCCGCATTAAGGTCGATTTTGGAAAACCACTTCGAGCCGTTCACATCGGCTATGATGTCATCCATCGTCGGGGTCAGATGTCTTTCCCGCTTGATTGCCGCGTTCGGCAGTCTCATATCTATGCATAGCCGGACCTTGCCCGGCTGCTTGGGTTTTTCGACGATGACCATGGGCGACACCCACGGGGTGGGCCCGGTTACCTTCTCGATGACCCCCAATTTCTCGAGTTTCACCAGTTCCTTCTCCACCAACGGCCGCAGGTGGAATGGGATTCTCCGATGGCGGAGGGCGGTGGGAGTGACGGTTTTGTCAATGTGCAGTTTGATCGGTGCGCATTTGATGCACCCCAGGCCTTTGAACAGCTCGGGGAAGCGTTCCAGAAGTTCTTCTACCTGGTGGTTCCGTATGTGGTTGGCAAAAGCGATGAGCTTCAGGTCCTCCGCCGTGTGGCTGCTTATTAGGGTGTCGGCCTCTCGATCAATGATGTGGATCGTTGCGGTTACTTCCACGTCGTCGGCCCGTATGGGTGTGACTATCTTCCCTTTCAGGGGAAGCGGGGTGTCGGCGCCATACGCAAATATCTTGGTCTTGGAGTTTAAGACCTCCGGGCGAGGGCGCAGCTTGTTGAATTCTTGTAGGCCCATGACATTGACGGTGGCTCCTGTATCAATGACGGCCTTCACTTCGCTCTCACCTACGTGGATCACGCATGTTGGCTGCGGCCGTCGTCTGATTTTTAGTTCCCCGGCGAAGGAGACCACATACGCCTCCTCCTCGTCCTCGGAGTCTGAGTCAGCCTGCGACGTTGGTAGGAATTTGTCTGTCCTCCCTGGAGGTGATTCTGCAATGGATAGTTGGCGGACCGCTTTGGCGGTTGTCCATGATTTCTGCGAGTTTGGGGGTTTGTTCCTCCGGCGGCAATACGCTGCGAAGTGATTTGGGATTCCGCAGTTCCCGCAGACTTGGCCTTGGGCAGGACAGTCTCTGGCCGCATGGGGTTCGTGTCCACAATATCCGCACCGGCCCTGTGGTGCGTCTCGCCGGGCTCCTTTTCTTCCTGGGCCACGTGGTCGTGCCCGTACTGCGTCAGCCCGCTCATTCCTGGTCGTTTCCGGTTTGGCGGGAATCTTATGCAGTGCTTGCTCCATGGCCGTGGCCCTGGCATCTGACAGTTCATGAGCTCTGGCCAGGACAAGGATGTCCTCGAGCGAGATCCCGGGCTTTCTTAGGATGTGGCCCCTCAGCGTTTTGTCCCGACACCCTTGTATTAGCTGGCGCCTGATGGCCTTGGGTTGGTCTTCATCCGTGGAACTGGCCAGTTCCCGGACCCGAGTGTGGAATTGATCCATCGATTCACCCTCTCGTTGGCGGGCTTGTCCCAGCTTAAAGACTTCGAAGTCCACATTCAGTTGCGGGTCAAAATGGTTGTTCAGTGCGGTGACCGCAGCAGCATATGTGGTTACTCCCGCCGAATTGGGTAGATGTTTGAAGAGTCGGAATACTTCATCCCCCGCGTAGTGAAGGAGCAGCGATCGTTTCACCGCGTCGTCCGTTTCTCTGGTGACCACGAAGTAATTTTCAAGTCTCTCTAGCCACACTTTCCATCGGGGTGATGCTGTGGATGGGTCACTCGCTTCGCTGAAAGGCGGCAGCACTCCAGCAGCAGCATACTGGAACGGGATGTTGATGACCGGTGCCGCTGCTGCCTCGTCCACCATGGCGGCTGTGCCCGAATGTTAGTGGGTCGACAAACCGCGGTGTTACCTCGGCGTGTGTCAGGCAATCTCGGGTCACTGGGGCGGACCCGCCAGAATGAGGGCACGTTGGTCTCTTCGCGGTAGGCACCGCGGGATGGTGTCGATGGTACCACCCGATGAAAGGAGCGAGGGTTGGTATCCCACCCTCGTCGCCAATGTGGTGTGGGTGTGTGGGTAGGCCTAAGCGACCAGCATGGCCACGTGCGCAGGGGTGGAGGCGCGGAGCATCAGCCAGTAACCCACACACTCGTCTCATTCGGAAGTGACGTGCCCGAGCGCGCGTCCTTCTTTTATTGGACCCCGCAGGCCACGCCTGGCCTGCGGATGCGTGGATGCGTACGTGCGTCTGCTAGAGTGCTAACCGCACTACACACTGCATGTTACAACAATCTACTTTCTATGATCGCTTCTTGACATCTCACAATGACACGCAGTTATGGGATGATATGAACAAAGACTATCCCAGCAGATCTCTCCCCCATTTCTCCCTCCAAACTATGCCTGATGAGGACCATAAACTTTAGAGTAAAAATTTCAGAATGGACCACATGGTGTGGCTGCCAGCTTAGTGGGCTGTGATCCTAAGAAATACCATTAAGAGACTTACATACCTGTTTAAAGCTGTAAGCTTACTGAAAACAATAGATTTAGCACCTATCTCTAAAACTTCCTTCATCACACTGCTACGTGCGGCGTCCCATAGCACTATAGGGGAAACATCATTTACCACGCAGTCTGAATCATATAGTGCCTTTACAACGCAGTGTGAACAACGACTGTGTCTTCACCACACGTTCCTTTAGCACTCAAGTCATTACAACAACTTGGTTTAGGGAACTCAGTGCAGGACTGGTGTTGGATTTTAAGTCCATCACCTTCCCTACTGATATACAGATTGTAGTTGGAATAGTAAATTATTCTATTACAAAGTCCAGCGCTTCCCTAAGGCTTGTTGTTGTAATGACTTACGTGCTAAAGAAAAGTGTAATGATGCAGTCATTGGTCAGACTGCGTTGTTAAGGCACAAGTAGTTTCGGCATGTGTTGCCCTGCCAAACAACCCACTATAGCCGCACTTTAATGGTCCTCATGCACAACAGCAATGCGGTTCCCATAAAGGATCAAAGACACCGCCCTTTCAACCAAGCACCCTAGTCAGTGTAGCATGATACCCATATAGGCAAGCACTTCATCGACTCACATAGGGGTAGTAAGCGCCATATAAATCTTGCCATACAGCACAATAGAGAATGCAGGAGTCCTAGGCCTGCCCTAATTTGCCGACTACTGGGCAATGGTAGTACTATACCAGACACTAATGACCTCAATAAGAGAATACCCATATTTCCCCCAGCAACACTGCCCCAGGAGTTACTGTACCATACAAGTGGGATGGTGAGGGTCCTCTCAGAAATTAGGAATTACAAGGGGAATCTGTAACTTCAGTACCAGTTCCTCATTTTTCCCTGGTATTCCACCCAAGAACTCCACCTGAAGGAACAGCAGAATTACCATGGATCTCACAGCTCCAAGGGGCCAGTAACTTCTGTTATGTGTCTTATGTGAATTAAAAGGTTTTTACCAGGTGGACCCCTCTGGCGAAGTACACAAAATCCTTAGAGCGACTATGGCTCTCATAATTTTGATGGGGTCAGTAACTCCTGTTACCAGCGCTATCAGAACTCAAAATAACACTTGGAATGAGGGCCTTGGCGTTAAAATTCTGGACTTTTGCTAGAAAACTTTCTGGTTGGCTTAAGTCATAGGAGAAGGATTACATAGAAGGAACATAAGAAAAGGTCTGTCTCCCTCTAACAAGCATTGGCAAAGTCAACAATTAATGTGCTAACACATGCAGCGTTAGTAGATTAAGCGAGACACTAGGAAGGGAGTCAGCAGAAGCAGACAGAGAGGGGTATAGTTGGAAAGTATTTCTTCATGCAGTTCTGTGTAAGCGCTGAAGTGGAGGAGGAAGGACACACAAACAGACAATAACATTAGGTGAGATATGAATAGTCCATTGGACTGAGCCAAGAAATGATTGTCAAACTCTCAAGCCAGTGGTTGAAAGAGGCTGGTAGAAGAAAAACAATAATTTAAAAGGGTGAACCCAAACCACACTC
This sequence comes from Lissotriton vulgaris, assembly GCF_964263255.1. Taxonomy (NCBI): domain Eukaryota; kingdom Metazoa; phylum Chordata; class Amphibia; order Caudata; family Salamandridae; genus Lissotriton; species Lissotriton vulgaris. The sequence continues at coordinate 986,106,474 of NC_141685.1, read as the reverse complement.
TGTGGCCCGGAATCCAAGTTTATCGGAATTAATGTGTAATTTATCATACCTCATAAATGACAATACCCCAGGTTATGCTATTTATCTGTGCGATAAATAGCTTCTATTCTGAGTGTTTAGGAAATAACATTTGGATTTTGGTGCAACAAAATCTGCATGGTACAGTAAGTACCGTACACTTATCACTTGTTAAATTTTTAGATGTCGAAATTTAAGGAAGGGTCTGATATTTAACACACTTAATAATTACTGGCTGTGTTAAATACCACACAACTCTGAGTTTGCACAGGGAATGGAAAACACCGACTTACTCATAGTCGGGGCCTATGTAAATTGTTAGCAACAGTTGTGTTTGGCAGTTAGGATGTCAAAAACAAAGACCTTAAATGGTCTTCGCTGGGGTTGCACACTCACTTGAACCTTTTTTTCTAAACCAGTGCTGCTTCCACCCTAAAAACTATGCATCAATTTCACCATACGCAGAAGATGCCCTATTACGTGATTCCAGGTGGGTTTAGCAAAAAGAGTTACGAAAGGAGCTGAGTATGCAATAATGTAAACAAAGACAAAAATTATCTCAGTAGGTACAACCCTGAAGAAAATGACATTGTCCTGCTGGACAAAGTACCCCCTATTATAATTCAAGTTCAATTTTTACTAGCGTGTTTCATGCACATCTTTCCAGATGGAGTTTTTTGTAACGCCAGTCTACTAAAGAAGGCTAGTGGCCACAGACAGTACCAACATGTCTGGTTTCTGCTATTCTTTGATTGTCCTGGCAGATTGTTTGGGTCAAGGATTTTGCCAGGCCAAGAAATTACACCCCCCCCCCCCTCCCTCCTTGGCTGCATTGTTGGACAGAAGCCGTAGGCGTGCTCCATGCTCATCAATGTGCATCATGTTCTCCTCCTTGGCCAGGTAAGGAGCTCAGCTTCAGATGCAATGAAAACCTTAACCTCTGCTCTCACAATACCTTATGGATCAGTGTTTCCCTTCAGACCCATGTCCACCAGCCCCCCTCTCACTTGTAGCCGATGTCATCCCAGCCGCGGTCATCCTGGTGGAACCTCTGCATGCTCCGCATGTCCGCCGCGCACTCTGCGAATGTTAGGCATGGCTGGCCGGGCTCGTAGGTGTGGTGGATGTACACAAAGGCCAATGGCGTTTTGAGAAGAGTTGGAGTTCCTCTGTAGTGCTTAGCCTCCCACATGCACCGTGGTATAACAGCTGGACACTCTGCAAAAACAACATGAATAGATTATACAATGGTGAGCAAATGTGGTGACTGGACAGAGAAGAACGTATAGAGAGATCCAGGTGCCCCATCTAAACCAGTTGGTTTCTCTTGGCCACCTGCGCTCTTTGCAGCGACGCAGACTTCTCACTGGCTATGACTAAACAATAGTTCATTCGCTGAATATAGTTCCTCATTTTCCCACACCACTTCTTCTGAAATATCGTCAGTGTTTCAGCCCTGTACAGGTCATCAGGTTGAGCAACATGCACTTTCACCCCCAGCAAAGGTCAATCAGCTGGAGGATTAGGCAACGCCATCCTCCTTCAGGGACACAAGGCCCAAGACCTGCTATGGTGAGTTCTGGGAATCTACCTATATGGATATGGTCAGATATGTGTCCTCAGAGTAATAATCACAGCTCTCTATTACCTGATGTTGTCATATGAATGGCACTAGGTGAGTGGGGAGGAAATTGTACCAAGGAGACCTATTCTGGAGGAACCCGCTCCTTAAATGACTTTCCTCAAATTTTCCACTTGGAGGGCATTCCGTTGCTCTTATATTCATCCCGGTGAATCCCGTGCATGTTAAAAAAACTGTCTTTACAGGACCACGTAGATCTCATGTTTCTCATTCATATGCGAAAATCCTCTCCGGCCCCATCTCTCCAGGATGCACTTTGTCCTCCTTCCTGTCCTCTCTTGTTTGCAGGATGAGTACACGGTAGCCCTGTTTTTAGCGTAATCTCCTTATCCTTCTTCCTATCAGTAAACTCTTCTCATTCTACTATGGTATTTTTCTGTACCAGTATCCTGTTGGTTTATGTTTGCCATTATATCTCTCTCCTCCCTACACCCTGGTAGCCTACTCCAACCTTTGCACAAGTACCTCAACTACTCCATACTACCTCCACCATCCCCTATACCCAGGTACCTCTGCTCCTGCATAAAGTCCAGTAACTTAATCCCACCTGTAACACAGTACCACCTACTTATACCACAGTACCTCTATTGACTATGCTCTTGTGCCTGTACATTAATACCTGCCTATGCCCTAGTACATCTAACCCTTCCTATACCCTAGTACTCCACTTCTGTCCTAGTACCACATGTGCATTTCACATTGCTGCTGTACATTCTTCCCCTTTAATTCTTGTTCCCTACACACAAAAAAATCCTAATTGTTGAATTTCAACAAAATGGAGGATCACCAACCTAGGGTTGTCGGCATGGGGATCTTTGATTTTAAATTTGTTTTTACCAAAATGATCTATACGAAGTACGTACAGTACAGGGCAGTGATAAGGTCTCAACCCTGAACTACTTGACCCTTGGGAGGTCAGATGCCCACACTACATGGAAACAACTGAGTTTCTCATCCCCATCTGACAATATATTCATTCCCTGCCTTCACTGAACTCAATCTTGATCAATAAAAGATTCCTATATTAAAACCAGTGGATCTATGATCACCTGTTCACAGAGCACTATAGCCATTCTTGGGGAAGGTTCCATCCCAAGATATCCCAGTGTTGCTCAACCTGGACTATTTTTGGTCTGATAGTTCTACTTTTTGACCTACACTTCTCAGTTGCTTGTCCACACCAAATATAAACTATCCCACAACACCTGCCACAAAATACTTTCTTGGCCCTTCTCTTTCCTGGGACAGCTGTTGTCCCCTTCACTTTAGGGCAGCGGTGTCCAGGGTAGGCCTCGGAGTGCGGATCCAGGACAGATTATCAGGATATCCACCACCGTTAAATTTACATTCAATAACCCTAAACTAAAATCTACTTAATAAGTGGTTATCCTATAACTCTGAGATTCCACTCTCTCTTATCAACCAGTGGTGGATATCTGTTTAACAGATCCGTAACCACCAGCTCAATATCCTCTATTTCGAGGGTAACAGCATCTCTTAGTTGCTGAAGAACATTAGCCATCAAACCTCTTATAAAACATTGTAATTGCCACCGATTCCATCCCTCTGCCTCTCAACCTGCTAATGTATCATGCACAGGCATTAGTATCTATGGGGCATATTACCAACAAGTAGCGATATTTATCGCTAAATAGGCTTAGCGACGATTTTTTTATCGCTGAGCATCGCCGAAATTTATCGCTGAGATAACGTGCTATTATCAACGTTTATCTCCAAAGCGATACATTTTCCGGCGATAGTGGCGAAATGCGTGAATATCGCTGAGAATACAGCGATATTCACGCATTAGCAACAAAATGCTCTTAGCCATGTTATCCACCTCCCATTGGATAACATGGCTAAGAACTGGTCTGGGCAGGTGTTAGTATTTGGAGATATTCGCGCTTAGCGTGAATATTTCCATCGCTACGCCTGCCTTGCTAATAGGCGATAGCGATGTTGGCGACTGTTTTCAGTCGCTAACAGTTTGGGTATGCCCACTTTGCATGTCATTAGCGATAAATATCGCTAACATGCAAAGCGGGCCCCAAACCGCTCGCTATCACCTAAAAGCTGTTGCTAAATGCTGTTAGCGACAGCTTGCTAATAGGGCGATAGAATTATCGCCGCTTAGCGGCCTAAAAGGCTGCTAAAGCGGCGAAAATTCCCTATCACCAGCCTTGATAATATGCCCCTATGTGTGTTCCTAACACAAACCTAATCTGAGGTGCAGAGTAGTGTAAAAGTCCTCAAACTGAGCCCTCGTCAGGTGAGTCGATCTTTCTCACAATAGTTTACCATGTAACTCCAACTATTCGGGCATACCACCTTCCAGTTCTAGACATTGTTTTCTGTGAGCAGTAATCTCAGTTTTTATCAATTGCATCCAACTGGATTAAAGATGTTAAATTAAATTATTTGCCAGTGAGAATCCCAAAGCTGGAACATGGTACTCCTGGTGCCGTGGAGTCACATGGTAACCCCCTTCCTTGAGAGAGAAAAGGTTCAGCCTGTTTATGAAGGGGTGACATGCCACCTCCTACCTCCAGGATTATCCTGCCCATGTGATCCAAACTGATCCAGGCACCCCTGACATGCGTTCAAGAACGTATTCCTGGCTTAGGTGAATCCAGGCTCGTTTGTGATGTTCCCAGTTTGGAGACCCTAAACTGTTTGGGGAACCAGCTGGCACTGATCCTGCTTACTGGATAAAAGTTCGCCCTTATGCCATATAAGGCTACGCTTATGTAAGAATTCTGATGGGAACGAGTGCCCTCTCCAAGTGTGTTGTGGCTATCAGCTAATAAAAGGCACTACCTATTACTTCAGGTCCCCTCCAGAATTAGGGAAAGCATCCCATGGGACAACCGACATAAACCTTTGCCTGATACTCCACGCTCCAGATGCAAGGCCCCAGTGTGGCTTCTACTCTATCAAGTAACAGGAGACTCAATGTATCTAATCACAGTGTGCTCTTCCCTGTAACAGAGACATCCACCAGAAAATGATACACTCAGGCTGAGCAGAAACATGTATCTTGGCATATGCCGAGAAGATCCAGTGTCCTGGCCTTTTAAGTGCGCCTGGTCCTAAATGTGCTTTAGCGCTTGTTTAGCAAGAACCTGATGCATGCATTTCTTGTTAGATTTCAGGTCCAGTGTTTAAAGAGGCCCTACAGTATGGCATACTTATTAACCTGAGAATATGTATCTGCTTGTAAATTATTCTTTTTTTCAAACTTCCTTATATAGAGTTTAAGAAGATAAAAATATATTAAATGTCTGTGCAAGGAACTTGGGTGCATACAAGGAGTGTGCACTGAACCTATTATTGTGGAGGAGAGTGGCTCACTGATTAGAGCGGCAGACCCTGATGCAGAGTTCTGGTCCGGGACCAAGTTTCAATTCCCGACGCGGCAGCGTCCTGAGCCCAAAAATGTCCACGGACTTGATAATTCTCGCCTCGGTGCCTATTCTAATCATGGGTTCCCACGCTGCAACTCTGGGCAATAGCTTGCTTAATCTCCACTACGGCGGCCCACCCGCTGCGGGATGCCTGGCTTTCACCTTGTGGATACCCTGCTGGGGTTATCTCACAGGGAAAAGCCAGGACGGGTTCCCAAGGCAAGTGCCTTGATGCCTTCTGGTGATACGTGCGCTATATAAGTCGCAATACATTTACATTTACATTGGTGCACAGAGAGAGCGTGCGCTCTACCTAGGTATTGATGAAAGTCCTGCACTGCTCTCCTGGAAAGAGAAGGGAACAGGCTGTCTTCCGCTGGACCGTGAGTGGAGGTATGTGTCTCTGCTGCCTTGTACCTACATAGCGCATCCTTCACCAGCTCCTCCAATCTCCCAATGTCAGAGATAGTTAGAAAATTCTGACGCCGGAAGTTGCTCTTTTTTCGTGCTGGCTCAGCCAATCCCTGTCCGTTGTAGTACTCTTTCAACAAGAGGCTCAGCTTGATTGATGTGGCCGTCTCTTGAGCCAAGTAATTCCCTAGTATGACTCCATCGAGTGCACCATTGATGAAGGCATTGGTGAGCGGCGAAGGAGGCCCAGTCAGGGTGAATACTTGTGGCATGGACACGCTGTCCCAGCATCCATCAACCCCTACTGAGGGCTGTTTCTTGTTGACATGGAGCTGCAGGTAAGCATACCCCAAGGATTTGGCTAGTACCGCACCATAAAGATGGTCTACTGTTTGCAACTGCTTTTGATTTTTGTTACATAAGCGTTCCGCAAAGTGACTTGATGCCGCGTCTCCTGTTTCTCCAGCAACATAGCCTTCTGCAGGAGAGGACAAATGGCGAGTCGGCTTCTGATCCTTTGGACTTGGACCATTCTTTAGAGAAGTACTGATAACTTCTTGGTGTCTCTTCAACCCAGCTTCGATTCCTGCCAAAAGAGGAGCAAATGCTACAGTTGTGCCGTCAGCCGCCAGGACCACCCCGTGCTCAGTGGGGTCTTCCACGCTATGACTCATGAGATGAGTGACAAACCGGAAATCAGCTTCGGAAAGTGGGAGTTCCACATGTGTGGATGGTGTCCCTCTGTTGCTGGCCTTTCTGAGAAATTCAATCACATTAATGGCAGATGCAGCTGGGTCACCAACTTCGAGATCATGTATCACTTTGATGGCATTCTTCATGTGGAAAGTATGTGAATCTAGAAGATAAAGACAGAAAAAAAGATTTATGGCAACAATATAAAGGATCAAACAAGGTACTGTGCTAGTTGTTTTTTTCGTGTCTCACATTAAATGCAAGGGAGCTAAGCTTATGCTAAACTAGATTGTGCTTACACTGTCCTCCATCTTGCACCGATGTCACAATATATCATGTGATGACTACTCCCGATGTTATTGTTCTACCTAAAGAATTGTGAGGCTCACACTAATAAACAGAGAGCACTCACAGAGACTTTCTCTCACTGTACTAAGGACATTTCTACTGTCTCGAGCTACTGCTATACAATGTATCATTTGAGTTGCATGAAAAAACTGTGAGAATGATTGGAAATCCAATGTACTACCACCATGAGAGAATCTTTGAATGTATTCTGTATTAAAATGTTTCTTCTTGCTCGTTCCTGATTGGTGAACATCCTGAGAAGCATGTACCCATGTAGAATGTATGATAGTCTTTGTCTGACGTCCTATAAAAGGACATGTAGATTCTGTACCTAAGCGGCCCCTGTTACCCACCTTTAGAAGGCAAATCTATGTCAGATTTCGCTTAGAACTGTACTGAGTTCTCTGTATTTATGATCTGTACATTTTGCTGCTACTTTAACTTATGGCATTTTAATGTAAATGCATATATATTCTTTATATAAAAGTTTAAAATGACAACGCTTGTCTATCATTCTTGCAAGAACGTTCTAGCATTTTCAGTTGGACTTGATCAATTACAATTAGCGATGACTACAATTGCGGAGCGCCAACGTCTGATTAGGGTCTACACCACTACCGGTCCTAACTGTTGGTGTGCCGCATGGGTGGGGTTTTAGGATAAGTTTGTGCGCTGACAGATGGAGGGTTAGAGCCAAGAACCTGAATCGTTTCATTACATTGGTGCAAAAAAGTATGTACTGCCCTATTTTACAGTTTTTTTGTGGGAATTCAGTGTAGCAGCTAGAGAAGGCAGAACTGGGACTACTTGCTTTTCTACTCTCCACAGCCCAAATGAAATGGGGATGGGAAGTAGATGAATACTTGTGCACTGTGGGTATCAACTGTCAATTAAAGGAAATAAATTGATGACAAGGTCAAAAAATGGCTTACAGGTAACGAAGTATCCTGCAAAGATTAAAAAAACATAATAAAAAATACATGATTCATACAGTTAATAACTCATCATAAAAAACAACGAGAGGAGCACCACATGGAAGGGGCATATACAAGGCAGTCAAAATATGCCTTTACAGTGTTAATTTGAAACAAATGTAAACAAGACTTGACAGAGAACTGTTGTCCCTGATCTCTATTCTTCTTGTCCCAATTCAAATGTAACCAAACTTTCTGCGTCAACGCGTTTCGGTGGGAATAAATGGATAAGACCACCTTCTTCAGGACTAACAATGATATTCCTTCCTTATTCAATATCAATTTGTGAACCTAACATAAAACATAATGCAAATAAAATGTAGATAAAAAAATTCATTTTTTCAAAGTGCATTCCACAGATCTTCTGTTATATCTATAAAAATGTTATTTAAAAAAAGAAATCACAGTGTATAAGTTCATACATATCCTGTAGGAGTGTTCCAGTATACACATCTTATATCTTACACACCTGCATACCACTCCACTTCAAAGCGCACGTCTATATATTGCTTGTATATCTATAAGAAAGTTTGAGCCGATCATCTATGCACCCCCCCATTTATATGTGGAGGCTTATTCATAATTTAAAGGATTTCTTTTTTTTAAAAATAATATTATTATAGATATAAAAGAAGATCTGTTGAATGCACTTTGAAAAAATGTTTTTTATCTAAATTTTATTTGGATTATTGTTTTATGTGATGATTTCTTATTGTGATTTCTACTATTTTGAAAGAGTCACCATCTTAATATAATTTGCCAATGCCAAACCTTACACCCATGTATGCCAAGACAAGCATCATGGATTCCTGATAAACTCATTTTCAAAATCAATCAATGGATGAGAAGCCAGCATCCAAGAGTGGATGACAGCTAAATCGATTTTTATTCCTCTCACCACACAAAAATTGCCTCTCTGGTTGAACGCGCTAGAGGAGGGCAGCTTCATAATTTAAAGGATTTCTTTTTTTTAAAATAATATTATTATAGATATAAAAGAAGATCTGTTGAATGCACTTTGAAAAAATGTTTTTTATCTAAATTTTATTTGGATTATTGTTTTATGTGATGATTTCTTATTGTGATTTCTACTATTTTGAAAGAGTCACCATCTTAATATAATTTGCCAATGCCAAACCTTACACCCATGTATGCCAAGACAAGCATCATGGATTCCTGATAAACTCATTTTCAAAATCAATCAATGGATGAGAAGCCAGCATCCAAGAGTGGATGACAGCTAAATCGATTTTTATTCCTCTCACCACACAAAAATTGCCTCTCTGGTTGAACGCGCTAGAGGAGGGCAGCTTCAACCCCAAGATAGCTGACTCACCCAAAACCCTTTGTTATATATTAGAAAAGAACCTCAAACTGGGGTCTTATTTTAAAATCCTAGCCAAACATGCATTCCAGTGCCACCATCTAAAATCCTGAGCCAATCCCGGCCTTCCATTACCAAAAATGAGCTCACAAATGTAAATCCACTCCGTGGTACACTCATGGATTACATTTAAAGTGACCCCATGCTGTGCCAATACCCAAGACAGCTGGCCGTCTCAGGAACCCGAGAAGAAGAGGAAACCTGACACTAAATGTCCCCAGGTTAAATGAAAACACACACACAGGCACACCCACGTACACGTACACACCGGCCGCTTTACGAGAGTTTATAGAAGCAACACCTTCTGATCAGTCATCTGGGTCATTCTATCCCCTGATTTTATCGTTCAATTCATTGTCTGTCCTGAAATCTTACCCCTTTTGCTAATCTTTATCTATTCTCCTTCAGAGCTGAGCTACCATCTAATCTCCGCATTCTCATGTACATTGTTTTCACCTTCCTCACAATTCTTTACTGCTAATACCTACTCCAAATGTCTGTCAGTGCACACTCTATCTTCATTGAATGTACACTTCCATCTTGATAACTCTTATGTCACGAAATCTATCTTCCTTTGCAGAAATCATTCCCGTCTCACCAAAAAGTAAGGGTGGGGTTTCTAAAAACGGCGTGACCTGTACAATTAAGGACGTGGCTTGACCATGTGCACTAAATTTTCCATAGATTGGCACCCACCCTACCCACACAATTGCAGCGAATCACAAGTTTAACTGGCATATGTGAGCATTGCTTTGGGCGTGCTACATAGAGGCTATGAATCGGATGTCCATGTGCTCTGAACACCTTTTGACCCACTGTCAGGCATCTAGAGCAACTCAGTGGGGGGCCCTAAAATCTTCACCTGGATGCAGGTCCAGCCCTTGTGAGGATAGCGCCCTGGGCGGAAAAATATGTGGCGCCCCCGTTGCTGCTGAGGCAGCAATGAGCCCCCTTCGTGTTCACAGCTCCCATCATCTCCATCCAGATCTTCAAAGTGTACCTCAAATCTCTTTTATTCCAAAGACACTTTCAGAACTAATTCCCTCCTTCTCAGACCCCGCCAGGAAGTTCTATAGTCATTGTAAATTTGTCACCTATATTTATATTTTTGTTTGTACATCCTGTGCTTGCTGCGTTTGATATTGTGTTCCTTTTGCCTGCGTTGTTTTGATTCTATGGCCTGCTATTTTTCGCCAGGAAGTTCTTTAGTCATTGTAAAATTTGTCATATATATTCATATTTTTGCTTGTACAGTCTGTGCTTGCTGTGCTTGAGATTGTGTGCTTTATGCCTGCGTCGCTTTGATTCTATGGCCTGCTATTTTTGTTTGTTCCATTCCTGTAACATTTCTCTCATGTAACGTAACTGGTTCTATTGCACAGTGCTCTGACACCTTCGGGTAAAGTCCGCGCTTTATGAAAATGCATTAAATTAAATAAAAAATAAGCCCTTGTCTAAATACAGCAGTGACTGGACTCTGAACAAAAGCACCTGAAGCAAAGTTGTTTGTTGGGGGGGAGGGTGGGGGGGCGTTGGTGTGCAGAGGGCCGGCTGTAGGAGATGGAAGGGGTCTGGCGAAGTGTTAAAGCAGCGCATGTAACACGTTAAAGACTATTAAATGTACTTCCCACTGAATCCCTGGCACCGAACATTTCCGGGAGGCATCGCGCGCCGGGTTCTGTAGTGAGCAGCAGGTGGGGGTTCACGCCCCCTGTGCACCTCCCCAGGGCACCCTGGCTCTTACCGTCACTCGCTTCAGCCCAGGGTCCCAGACAGCTCAGCAGGGCGGGGAGGAGGCCGGCCACGACCACCAGCGAGGCCATTTCGCAGGTGATTTTCACAGCTCGCTTCGGTCGGTGCCCGAGGGTGCTCCGAGCCTGGCAGCTTCAGAGCAGGTGCAGCTAATATTACTTGTTCCCGCGTGGAGATAACAGTCACAACAATCAATACCAGTGCAGGCAGGCGCTGTAAATGCCTTTTGCGAAGGTCGTGTTGATGCATTTCGACATTCACGTGTGGCCCGAAGCCAGAGACAATCCCCACACGCGCCCAGGCAGGTTACACAGAAATGAGCAAATGTGCACCACCGCGCTACGCCTGTACAGTGCCTAAAATTAACAAAACAATAAGGGCCGGGCCCAAACCTTTGTTCAGAAGGCTGTGACTGACTGAATGTTCAGCCCTCCTCGCATGCCAGGAGGGCTGAATACCAATGAGGATAGTCTTGATTCCATCTTATGCCCCCGAGATGTAGCTCACTCAGTGAGTGAGATTAGAGAGGCGTCAATTTTAAATTTCCCAGCTAAAAAAGCAGCGACCCGCAGGTTGGATAGGTGAGATGAACAGGGTTTGGGGTGGACCGTTCCCATGAGTGGGGTGAGTACTGTGTTAGGTGGGCCTCTGTCTAGAGTGGCACAGTGGGTGGAAAACGATGGGTTGGAATGCAACCCCAAGCAGCTGTCACTGGTTAGACTGTAGTGTACGCAAGCATACAACCCATCACCAATTGGGTGTGCGATTGCCAGTAAACACCTGGAAACCTGAGACTAGCACAGATTTCAAGTTTACTACTGCAAATGAAACGGGTACAGAGTTACTACTTTTTTGGTAAACCTGTCACTATATACTTAAGCTCCTGATTAAAACTATGAACAAGTTAAAACCTTCTAATAAAATGAGGACGACGAGAAAAACCATACAGATCTGACTCATGGCCCACAGGCCTAACTACCAGGCTAAGAATGGATTTATTTGGAGGTGTCAAATCCCCCCCCACAAGCTCACCAGCAGACGCACCCTGCCCCGTTATCACTCTCTTTCAGTTCTTTATCCTCCCTGCTTTATCACTGTATTTCCCTCTTTCACTTCCCCCTTTTGTTTTGTGTCTCTCTTGCTCTGGGTCAAAGTCTAATAAGGAAAAATACATGCTGGGCAACACAAATGAGTGCTGGTGAGCCCCACCCGAAGCCAACTGCTCCTATTAAGCTCTGGGCTTGTGGCTTAGTTGCTCAGTGCTTGGATGAGTTTTTTCGGTATGGTTTCCGTCCCTAACTAGTGTAGTAGAGGGTTTTATCCCTGGGTATAAAAAAGTAACCTCTCCCTAGACTCCCCTCTCCAAAGAGCACTGTCTGAACTTTGTTACGCAGATTACATCAGTCTAAGTTAGGTACAGGGGTCGGAGTGGATAGGGTCTAATGAGAATCCCATTCCCAACTTTTTTCTGTAATTTTATAGAAAAGGTTCCCTTACTTTTTGTTAGAAAATATGTCCCTGAAGGGTTAATTTTACAGAAAAGTTTCCCTTACTTTTTGTTAAAAATCATATGTTCCTTAAGGGTTTATGCCAAGCTTGAGTTTCATCAAGGTTGTCTGAAAAAGCAGTGGGGCTGTCCTCCTGTATTGTGAAGGAGAAGTTATTACAGAAGTTATTACAGACAGCTAAAGACAAAAACACTTCACTCCAGACTGCCTGCTATCTGAAAGAACTGGAAAATATGTGCAATTGGTTAATCAGCAAACCTAAAAGTGGCCCTGGAGCTTTAATTGAAAGCATCATCTTAATGTTCATGGTGACAAAGAGTCATTCTTTTTGAGAGATACTATAAGAGCGTTACCTGTCCTGGAACGCGTTCTTATCATGCAATATGTAACTTAAATCCATAATGAAAACCTATAAAAAAGGTTCTACCTAGGTAGAGCTTGGTAGCGTACTACTAAACCATAGTTGCCAACAGTCTCGTTTTTGCAGGGACAGTCCCAGTAAGTTGGAGACTGTCCAGGGTAATATTGTTGCAGAAACGGTTCCTCTTTATTACACACAGTTACGCAAACAAGAACTTTCTATCTGCAGCAGCCCTGTGCAGCAGTGTCCCAGGAATTTTTTTCAAATGTTGGCAACTATGCTAATCGTATAACTTTTGAAAGCACTGTAAGCTCTAAAATTAGATCTCTTTGTAGACATTTTTGTAGCAGCCTATTTTATACTGTATATGGTCTATTCAACATTATGTGTAACATATTTTTTAAACTGACTTAAATATTCACAGTGCTTTCTGCCACACGATAGAACCTCGTAGCACTATAACTGCATGTTAGTATTGTCCTGTGCACCAATCAGGGTTCAAATCAGCGACCCTCTGGTTACACACACAGAGATGTGAAATGATCGCATTAATTACCTGAGCTTTCATACAAGAACAGTACAGGGGCACACAAACCGAATAACTGCATGCAAAGGAACGGACCACTAGCAAATGACTGAAACCACACCAGTGTTATTTGGAGTAAAGTATGCTGGAGTTGTATTTGGTAAGGTACTGGGTTAACTTCTGGGAGATTCAAGTGCAGCAAGCGACAACGTAACCTAAACTGACGGACCACCTGATGGATGAGCGTCAGAAATGCATCTGGTGCTGAGTCTTTGAGGTTCTCCCAAAGTCTGGATACCATAGCCAAGAAAATGAATTGAAGCACAGAGGTAGCGCATTACCAGGCAAGCTCCGTGGGACTAATGGGGCGCCTTTACTTTCATCCAGGGTCGCTGCCATCAGAACTTCGGTGATATTAGCATGATGCCACCTCCTATCTTGTGGTTGCTTTTAGCACCGAAATCCTTAGGGGTGGAAACTGCTTGCACCAAGGACCTGCACTATTACCTGTATGGTTATCTGACCTGTATTTATGTATTGCGGGTCAACACCGCCAGTTTCAATAGACGTTTAATGCCATTAACATTGGTGCACAGTTCAGGTGCTTTGAATGACTACTGTTTTTGGAAATGTAGTGGCTGAGATCTGCCTGCACTGCCAGCACAGATTGCCTGTTCAAAGCATTATTGCTCTTCCCCATGAAGTCTGATTTTTTAAATTTCCACACAGTTTTTTATAGCGCGAACTTGACCCGAATCGAGTATCAGAGCGCTTTACATAGCACCAGTTACGTTTGGAGCTATTACCTATTTCCTCAGTGCTGAATTCAGCTTGGCATGCATCCCAAATATCCCCCCCGAACCATGGCGTGCGCGTATTCACACAGAGGTCCTTTGGTCAAAGTGGAAGGGTGGCACATTCTTCCATTCCTCTTTCAGGCGCTATCTGATAGTAATGGCCCCAGGTGGTTACATTCAGTCCTCTGAATGGCCACAAAGGACTGCAATGTTTGTGCCATACCAAGGGGGCTATGCTGTACGACCATGGGGGACTATCTGTCCGCTCAATGGGTGTAATTCCAATGTGCTGTACATGTACATCCTACCCCTGAATTGGCTGGCAGCCCTGTCAACAATTGAAACATCTAAGATCATTGTAGGGTTAGTACATTACATTTTTACTATAATCTCTACAAAACAAAAGACTACTAGTGCTGAACCAAAATGTGAATGAGAACTTTTCTTTGGGGGGGGGGGAGACATATTTTTATTTTACTATAATGTGAAACCAAAGGCGCGGACCACGATGGCTCCTGTTAAGATCCATATCACCGTTGTGTTTTATTTATTGATATTTCTTATTTAATCATTATATAATTGTTCATTTTATTATTTATTTTAAGATGTGGCAATGCACCATCTGCATGAAATATTGTTCCAAATTCTTTAAAATATATTTATATTGTGCTCTGACTCTGCCCTGTGTAGCATTAGTCTCACCTTATGCTGTTTGCGGTTTGGTGGGCCATTTCACCTCCTCTGATGTGCTTTTATTGCGCGTGCATGAGGCACTATTTTAAGTCTCAAAAGTATATTGAACTATTTGACATTAAAGTCTTCCCTTCATAAATGCATCACATAGTGAAAGCAAGATGATAAATGTTTTAGTCAGAACCAAAAATGCAAGACATCTTGCTGGGTTTGCCAATACTTGTTAGTTTGTGCTATCTACTTGGACCCGCTACTTAGAACTGTGTGAGGTACTACGAGCATCCTAAAAACCACAAAGGGAGATCAAAGTGTCTTGATGCTTCGTTTTGACCACCTACTGATGTATTATATGTATTGGTATTTATGTAGCACTGGCCTTACACCTTGTGAGGTCTTAAATGCCAATGATGTTTGGTAAACAAGAACTGATTGAAGCAAAAGCTAGCCTCTTGCTCCAATGTGCCTTCGGCCTCTTAGTTTTTAAATGTACTCATTGGAAAGATTTAGAGCATTTGAACGTCATCTATTTACTATTCATTGATTGCCTGAGGCTGTCAAGGTTTTGAGAAATATGTGTTTTTGTTGAGGATAATGTGCTAATATCTAAAATGTATTTCATGCAACAATATGTATTTTATAAATCAGATTTTAAATGAAAAGCACACTATGAAGAAATTGAAAGCATGCATTCTAAAATGTGATTTTCATTTGTATTACAAAGGTTTAAAAAGACATATAAAGAAAGAAAAATAAAGTGTATTTTGGTCAGTGTAGCTTTTTTGATAACAGGGTTCTGAATTTACAATGTCTATTTTCGCACACTTGGTGGATTCATTAGTAGCTGCCTACATCAAGGATGGTCCGGCAAGGGTAAACTTTTTCTTCCCAGCAGTGAAAGAAAGATAAAATGCTGTGTTTCACTTCCTATTTGTTTGGGGAAACTAAATATCAAACAAATTCATTCAACACTGTGAATTGTTGGAAATAATATACCTCTTTTCTTTAAAATACGAGTCTTGAAACCATTGGCAAACATTCAAAAATAAGGCTTACCCATATAATGTGATGCTGTGGAAGACCAGGAGCCATTCACGAGCTGTCCCACGTCGGACGTCGAGACCTGAAGGGTCGGTGTCCGTCGGGAGCACCAACAAGCCTTGGCAACTGCAAACAACGGGGAAAGCGAAGAAGGTGCAGTGTCTGAACCAGCAAGATCCAGGTGACTCGTCACAAGCAGGGGAGTCAGGGAAGGCCCTGAGCAATCAGAGGAGTCCAAAGAAAATGAAGATGATCCTCAAAAGGACCCACAGGCCGGAGGCACTAGACTAGAGCCATGAGAGGACATTGAGCAGCTCACCAAAGAAGCAGGCCAACAATGGAAGTGTGGTAGTAAGGTTGAAGATCATGGTCATTGGAGATGCTTGTGGTTAGGGCCACTTGAAGTCCGAAGATCTTGGTAGAAGGAAGTCAACAAGCCTTTGCAACTGCAAGTCAACCCTGTGCACAGGGGCTTGGTTCCTGCAACTCCAACAAGGGATACTAGCCTAAAACTTGGTGAGAGGACAGATCAGGCCTCGAGAGATGTGAAGAACCACCACCTGTATTGCTGAGAATTTTGGAGTCCCTGGGAGCTCAGGATCAGCAGACCCTTCAGCTTAGTTGCAGTGTCTGTGGATGCAGGGAACTGACTCTTTCACTTCAAGGGAGATTTCTTCAGGTGTCTTGGATGCCCACAGGCCTTGGAAGGTTCCTGTATGATGCACAGGTATAGACGTTGCAGCAGATGAGCAGGGCGAGGAGATCAGGAGCAACAGGAGTCTTCCCGGTTGCAGCCTTGATGCCCAGAGCGAAGCCAGCGAAGTCTAGAGTGCCCAGATGGTTGAAGAAGAAGTGGTGTCTGAAATGAATCTTGTCCCATGACGAATCTAGGGACCCACTCGCAGGTAAGCCCTTAAATACCCTAAGGAAAGGGTTGGAATGATTCAGGGATCCCTCCCAAAGGAGAGGCTGGACAAGGGGGAGGATACTCCCCTGCCCTTTGTCCAGTTTCGCACCAGAGTGTGAGCCAACAGCTCCCTGAACTGGTTTGAACTGGACTATGCATAGAGGGCACCAAGTGTGCCCAACACGCAGACTATGTGGTGCTGGCAAGCGCTCCCACCCTGCCCCAAAACACTAAATCCTGTCTGGGAGGTGGTCACACCTCCCTGTGACAGGATACCTATTGTTCCACCATCCTCTGCTCAAGCTTGGCTCAGCAGCAGGAGGGCAGAAACGTGTCTCTGGGCAGCAGCAGTCCTGGCTTTCTGTCCGGTTCTGGAAAACTGGTATCGGGAGCACCGAGGGCCTCCCAAAGGAGCTTTACGGTTGGGGGATATGATTCCAACATGTTTGATACCAAACATGATAGGACTAGTTACAGCCAGTTTTGGTATGGTCACCGCGCAATGACCCGGTGCCCCTCTATATGACATATGGCTGTCTCACTTACAACCCAGGAGAATTGGTTCCGTAGGTCATAGGGTTGTCCTGCTCATACAGGGGCACCCTCACACTTACAACCAATCACCTGCCTTCAGGATTGAAAGGCCTGCTCTTGGGGTGACTTATAGATTTTAAGTGCAGTGACCTTAGATATAGGTAAACCTATATCTTTTGTAAGTGGTGCTAGCACCAGCTTACACAGGCTGCAATGGCAGACCTATAGTTACCAATTGAGTGGTCTCCCATGGGTGGCATAATGCATGCTTCAGCCAATGGGGGAACCCAGGTGTACCTATGCTCTGGGTACCTTAGCACCATATACTAGGAACTGATAAGTCTGCATAAGTGTCCAAGCTGGGATGTACCTAAGTACTTACCAAACCAATTTAGGGGAGAAAGGACAGAGACTGAGGTCCTGATTAGCAGAATCCCAGTCAGACTAGTCAGAAACAGCATTACATAGAGCAAAAAGTGGGGATAACCAGCTAGAATTGTACATTGAAAAGTACCTTCTCAATACGAATAGTACATCTACACTTTCCTTCACAATATGCAGTGCTTAATTTGAGTGGTTGTTTGCAGGTGGGCCCACTAGCACTCAGTTTTGGGAATCTGAACTTATTTTTCTTGATCACACTTTGACCCACAGCAATAGAGAGAGATACATAAAAGGGGGAAAAAGGAGGAAAACAAACATGACAAAACAGTAATAAAGCGAGAAAGCAGGGATAAAAACTAGCCTGTATGAAGTCAGAAAAAGGGTCAGGCAGTATCTAGTGTTGGACTAAAGAGGCATGAGGTGGAATCAAGACTACGCAGCCTAGGTATTCAGCACTCTGACATTCAATAGCACAGGCCGCTGGCTTCAGAGTAATATCTTGGGCCTCGGCATTTATTCTTTTACAAATTTAGCACGGAGAATGTGGTGTATTCGATAGCCTGGCTGCAATATTTTTGTAACACAATATTTTTGTGCTTAATTTTCTGACACATATCTGACTACTATAAGTCATTTGTAGCTTTTATCATTAGTACCTGACACAATTATATAGCTAACCTTGTCACGCTATTGTATATGTCGGGTTAAGTTAACTTAATTTGACTTGAAATCTCTTGTCCAGTTTTTAGCAGTTTTCCTCTGTCTTTCATATTTACACTTACCTTACTCTATATTTTACGAATCTTTGTTTCCAGGGTAATAAAATGTCAATAACAAGTTAGAAACTAATCATAAGCAATAACCTAATAATACAAATATAGGTGAAGTTCCACGAGCAACTAACTAGCTTTGTGAATCAAACCTTTGCCATTTAATCCTTACTCGGACCCTAATAACTCTAGCTGCTACCCAAGTATTGACTCAAGAGCGCCTGGTAACCACTTGTTTTACAAGTATGCGTTACATTGAATACCATAAGACTGAAAGGACTGGACTGGAGGACTTTGGGCACTCTTTACTACTACCATGGTCGTCCTCAACACAGTCATCATTTCCTTAATGTGAATTTCTTCATGCCTAAAAGATATATTGCACAAGAATTGTTGTGCTGAATAAGTTATTAACTATTAATATGTTTGAAAAATTGTTGCACAACAGCTGAACTCGAAATACTGGTTTAGCATATTTGAGGATCAGTTAGGAGCTGTGCTCATGCGTAATGTGCCAATTGATAGATTTCTTTTCCTCTTCCAGTCCAGTGAAACTGACTGGCAAAGTGCCCTCTGGGCATGGAGCATGGAACATTTTGTTTGATTGCTTTTTCAAATTGTAATGATTCTGTTTGTCAAGGGCAGGGTTATCTGCAAAGGTTCCCTGGTGCTGGTATAATTAGATGAACTCAGGGTTATAAATAAGACAGAGGCAACCAGATGGCCAAAAAAAATCCAAGTTTTCAGATAGTTTGGAAAGAGCAAATGGTTCGATTTAGCAATAAAGCAAGAAGAAGTGAGTTTCAGTGTTGTACGATCAAATAAGCAATAATGTTTGTCTGCTTGCGGAGATTGGGTTGATTAAAGAAGTCTAAGAAGTCTAGCTGAGGTAGCGCTCAGTGATGTTGCAAGGACATACAGGCGAGGGACTTTTGAAAAAAAAAGCGGTCCTCTCTTATTTACAGTTCTGTAACAGATGGCAAAACTTAAAGATTCTGCTTTTGGCCATGGGAAGCCTAGCAACAGTCAGTGGCAAGAGTCGAGCTGCTGCATTTTGTACAGGTCTCAAGTGGTGGGTCAAGACAGTACTCAGTCCAAGATGGAACTTACTGCAGGATACCAGGCAAGATCCGAATATTTCGTGGACTACTGTAAATTAGCATGAACATTTAATTGTTGTGTTATATGTTGCTTTATGTAAGACCATATTAATGTAATTAGGTATAAATGGTACAACATAGCCCTCGGAACCTTCTGTCTTGGGGATTCGAAGTGACCATTGGACAGCGGCTAGGAGGATGTTGATGCCGGAGATATTTGCTTGGACTCTCTTCTATAAAACTGCTAATTTTGATATATTTTTAGATCGATATCCTGGGTTATTATACTAAGGAAGGATTGTTTGAGCATACACAGCTAGAAGGAACATGTAGAAGTGACCTTTTAATCTGTAGGATACGCGACAAAGAATGGTCAAACATAATACCTAAATTCCAAATCTTATTCACATGGTTATGGGAGCGCCAAGATTAGAAATCAATCAGCTACTGGAACAGACAGTTGGAAAAGCAGGGACTTCCATTTTTTTCCTAAGTCAACTTTAGCTAATTAGTACTCATACAGAGTGCAACAGCAGACATGCAGTCTTGCAAAGTACTTTGGGCAGACATGGTGGTGAATAAATGAATGACTCTATCAACAAGTAGCTTACGCTGTAGGTTTATTGGCCACCTCCATGAATAACTGTCCCTCCTGGAATCTCCAACCCCCCTCAACTTGCATTCCATGTTCCATGGAGAGAACCCAAGGAACATGGAAAGTGGAACACTAGAACACATTACCACAACATCTTCCCCTTTTTAATAAATAACCAAAACAAACACTATAATATAACAATGTATCTACCTAAAATTATACAATGGCAAATGTCAATACCTGGTATATAAAGAAAAGCAGACAGGATAAAAACAAACTTCTACACACTATCGTAGAAACACTAGCAAAACCCACAATAGGCATTTTTACAGTCATAGTGACTGCGTTGGGCTAGGCAGCTTGATCTTTTCTTTTTTAGGTCTCACGTAGGCCTAGATTGCGCTGTCTCTTCAAGACATGCTGTATTCACTATAAGCAAAAACAACAGTTGATGGACAGAATGCAGAACAATGTCATACATTCACCCCAGTACAGAGATATGGGCCTAAATCCATCGTTTTTTTGCACTCATGACTCAGACATGGCCATATGCAAATCACCCTTGACCCTGTGCCTCATGGGAACAGTCCAGCCTGAACTGCCAAGCCATGTCTTTCCTGGACCGGATTCAAGCTGTCAGAACCAGCCTTTTCTCCACTGCCGGCACTCGACACAGGAGCAGAACGACGCAGGGTCCCAATTCCACCACAGGACTCTCCAGCCATGCACAATATAGAATGAGTAGCCAGTAGAGCCCCACGGGGGGAAGGGGAATTGGACAGAGAAGAGACTGCACACCTATGTGGACTTCTTCTTGTTTCTTAGCTTCTGTATCTTCTTCTCGTCTGGCTAGCGTTGCTGCAAAATAAATATTATGTTAATTCTCCACCTGTCCTCTCTTCCTCTCTTTCTCTATTATTTATCTCCTATCTCCTGAACCTACCCATGTGTTGGTGTGCCTTTGCTCCTCTTCTTTCGTTAATCTATTCTTCTTTTTTCTATCTGTTCTTGGCTGCAATATAACTAGTCTTATTAATATGGTCTTTTTCTTGTTCAATGCTTCCTGCGTTTAACTCTTATTATTTCTTTCTACAGGGTCCTCACCTATCGTATCCAAGAACTGCTTCTAGGTGTATGGTAAGTATTCTTCTGCTTCACTCAAAACTTAAGTCTAAATTGTACTGTGCTCTACAGTTACTTCACTGCGCAAGTCACCTTATGCTGGGCTATTCTTGCCTCTCTGCACGTACTGGAGTACCTGATGTGTCACTATATGGAAGTTCTCTTTCTATTATTTTCTTGTCGTATCGTCCAAAGTGGGAGGGGTAGGTGCCTAGACGCCCTCTGCCAAGAACTACAAGGTGTTTCACACCAAGTTCTGGCCCCACCAGGTCGGCTCGAGGAAGCTTCCGTAGTAAAGTATACGGTTCTGGGAAGGGTCCTGAGGAAGGATTGCCATACGACACATACCAGGTCGTATACTGGATCCCTCTGATCACGGGGGGATCCCTTGCAACTATATGAGCACTCTTTGGTCCTGACGAATTGCCTTCGTGGCGAGAAACATGTTGACCATTTACTCACTAAGGGTTGAATGAGGCTAACTACCTTGATTGTTCCGCCTCTATACCCCTTATATTTTTTAATAAAGCAGTGAGCCATGCTATTAAAACTCTAATTTTTGGACTCTACTGACTTTTTTTATCTCACTCACGCTCACTCTTGCACAAACACCAAAAAACCCCCCTTGTGAAGGCCCCTTACACCCACACACCCTTTGGCGAAGGAATAGAAGATCCCCGCCAAAGAGCAACATCTATTGTTGCCCGACAGGCATTGCACCGCCAGTCTGTCGCAGGGGCAGGGTACCGATGATGACGCTGGACGATCACCGGGTGGGATTACAAATGTAGTCCAACCGGTGACCTGTGTGAGGTACCCCTACAAATTCCGAGAAAGGGTTCACAACACTCACCCTTTCCTTTTTGACTGAATAAGGGAGAGGCTAATGACAGTCTTTCAGTTGACTGCACCCGGGGAACTCTGTATTTATTTTTGTTGATATTATTTTATTGAACCAGCTTATTACATCCTTGACTACTTCTGACTCGTAGTCGCGATGTAACTTGAAAACTCAGCTTCGTCAAATTAACCAAACAAAACCTTTTTAACTCTTCAGGTAGCGCTAAGCCGACGACTTGTGCTGGCTCTAGAATTCCTCTTTTTTCTTCAGAATTCAACTTGAACACTGCGCATGCACTAAAAGGAGACGGGGCTCCTCAGAGCGAGCGCAGTATTAAAACAACAGATTTTCTACATGAAAACTCAGAACAGTCTTACTTGTGTAATGTTCAATTAATATTCTTCGGCAACTTTCTTGGAAACGGACTTGCGACGCGTTAAAATCCCTACACTACGCGCTGCGACAGGAACACGTCCTACTGCTCCAGAAGTTCAGGGCTGCTATATAACTCCTCTGTTGTTTACCCTGCGAGTTGCTGACTTTGTGAACCTGTTGTTTTGGGACCTGATACAAGCATCCTAGGACCGGTTTCTGGCTATCAGCCAGGATAGCTTGACTCCAGTGGTGTGGAGAGCAAGGGACTCACGTCTGAGCATACCCATCCCACTTGGGGTGACAAATGCAAAAACAACAGTTGATGGACAGAATGCAGAACAATGTAATACATTCACCCCAGTACAGAGATCTGGGCCTAAATCCATTGTTTTTTTGCACTCCACACCACCCCAGTTTTGACATGGCCATATGCAAATCAGCCTTGACCCTGTGCCTCATGGGAACAGTCCAGCCTGAACTGCCAAGCCATGTCTTTCCTGGACCGGATTCAAGCATCCTAGGACTGGTTTCTGGCTATCAGCCGTCTTCAGCCAGGATAGCTTGACTCCAGTGGTGTGGAGAGCATGGGACTCACGTCTGAGCATACCCATCCCACTTGGGGTGACAAATGCAAAAACAACAGTTGATGGACAGAATGCAGAACAATGTCATACATTCACCCCAGTACAGAGATCTGGGCCTAAATCCATCTTTTTTTGCACTCCACACCAACCCAGTTCAGACATGGCCATATGCAAATCAGCCTTGACCCTGTGCCTCATGGGAACAGACCATCCTGAACTGCCAAGCCATGTCTTTCCTGGACCGGATTCAAGCATCCTAGGACCGGTTTCTGTCTATCAGCCGTCTTCGGCCAGGATAGCTTGACTCCAGTGGTGTGGAGAGCATGGGACTCACGTCTGAGCATACCCATCCCACTTGGGGTGACAAATGCAAAAACAACAGTTGATGGACAGAATGCAGACCTGCGCATTCTAACCAACATATTACGCTGCTGGGAACAGACTTAAACAAGGCTGGTCCGCCAAGACGAATCTGTCTATGTGGTGAAGACCCGCGCTTTAAAAACAATAATATTGCGCTGCTGGGGAGGTTGAAGCAGATCTGGTAGTCGTTAAGCTGGGCCATGTCCTATAAGGAAACGAATCTCTACTTTAGTTAGCGAAACGCGCATTATCCCAAATTATTGTGCTGCTTAAGTCGACAGGCCAGGAGTTTGGGGGACTTACTTGGGAGTTCCTGAGCTGATTCGTCTTGGCGGACCAGCCTTGTTGAAGTCTGTTCCCAGCAGCACAATATGTTGGTTCGAATGCGCGGGTCTTTAAAAGTCAGACAGAGTCGTCCTGACAGACCTCCCCACTTTGAAGCCTCATATAAGAATTCAGCTATGCTAAACAAGAACGATTGCTTGACCGTTTTGAAGTTTATACTGGAATACGTTTTTAACGGAATAAGCTTCATTTAACGGGTACCACTACTTTTCAGGTTTCACTTCCACCAGCAAGGCCTTCACCTTAGACTGCCGGGGAACCAACAATCCCATGAGTTGCTCGCTGTTACACTGGTTCCGCCCTCCCTTGGTGCCTAACTGACACCTGACTCTGTTACTCTTACCCATTTCTGGGCTACAGGTGATCTAATCCAGTATCTGTTCTCTACCCCAACAGTTAGAAAGTATAGTTAGAATACTGCATTTACCATTATGAGACGCGACCCACAAGTTGTAAATTATAGGGAGATACTATAATTAGAAACTCCAGGTCTCATCCATACCGTCGAATGTACCTTTAACACACTATTTTACCTATACATAGAGCGTGTCATTATAACAAGGGATCAAGTTCTCTATGTATACTAATTATTTCAAAGGTCTGACAATACACCAACATAGACACTATATACCAAGATGTTCATAAGTCATACAGAATATTGGTACATGTGCTGGATATGTATACTATGCAATCAAATCAGCCACGGCATACTTATGAATAGGCACTAAGATTCCTCCCTATACATAGCCTTAAGGTGGAAGATCTAACCTGAAGCTTTACCCGCTGGATACTGTTGTTGTTCAACCGTTTAAAAATTTAGTTGAGTTTTGATAGCTTGCTGCTACATAATACCAAGTTGGTATTTTTTAACACGTTCTTTGTGCATTATGTTTTTAAATAATTTCTTCTTCCCTCCCACACCACTCTCACTGAGTCTCCACTTTTGAGAGTGCATGCACACTTGTGTTAGGTGGTTAGACCCGCTAGTGGAACAATACACTGGCATGGAACCCACTCAAGTAAATAAACCATATGTGATATGCTTTTCCTCTTTCCTCTACAGGTTATGACAGCTTAATACAATAGAAGAAGGGTAATATAGTAATTTTCCCTTCAACCCTAAGTATTCTCTTGTACCCGCACTAGTGTACACACACCACAAACTAGGGATTTAGAGTAGACAGTTCTCACCTTTAGATACCAGCTAAATTATTAGATAGGTCCTGAAAAATCGCTTGTTTAATTGACGCCAGCAAGAAACATGTTGACCAGACAATAATAATTTCTTGAGGAGCTCCGGAAGCATAATACTCCAGAAACCTCCTCTAGAATATTGTTTTTAACTAAAGCAGCGGACCACCTGAATAAATCATTCCCGGTACCCCTAGCTTTATTTTAATTCACCTTCTACCCACTACGTCTACTATTCCATTCTGGCCCCATACCCGCACTTCATCCATACGGCAGTTGGAAAAAGATCTCCGCCAAAGAGCCCCTCTATGAGGTGTTGCCCGTTGGGTATTGCACCGCCGACCCAACGAGGAGCAGGCCCAAATGATGAAGCATGACACCTGAAAGGGTGTTTGAGGGCATTAAATCCAACAAAATGGATCCCCAGGGTTAACCACTCGTTACCCGACCATTTCTTCCGCATCACTGACTGTATCAACTTTCTACCTTTCCCATCAGGAACAGCACAGCAATCTTTGCATATACGTATCCTTAAAGGGCATGCTGTAGCTGGACCTTCTACTTCTTCAGAAGTAGTAATAGCCCTTTACTCCTCCTTTTTTGATATCATATGTCAGAGACTGAACCAGAACAGCCAGCCTCGATGGCCCCTCATTCTTACTCTGTGTGCATGGCTGCTTTACACACCCAGGGAGCCGTACTGAAAAGGGGTATGCAGGAACAGTGAGCGCATCAGCATTTTATAATAACGACAACCATTTATACAATGTGCATGACAAACCCAAAACAGCTTTGCGCATGTAAGTAATTGGTGCGATTACCCAGTTTGGGGCAAACTTCAAAAGGATGAAGTGCTGAGTTGGCCCCGCGGAGTTGATGCTCATTACTGCAGGTGGCTCTCATCCAAGCCTGCACTGCACCGAGCTGCTGACAAGTGTACATGGGTGACACTACTCACCACGAAGGGTGGTGGGTGGGGAGAGGGATGACACCAGTAGTGAACCTCAGCCCACAGAAAGCCCCACTGCTCCTCCTTCCTCAAAGGACCCGACGTGTCAGCCTATGATTAGGCCACTGCACGGCCAGGGAGACCACAGGGCCATCGAGGGAAGGAACTTCAGCGGGTATCTCGGGACGAGTAGGCCCACGTGAAACAGGCTTAATGAATACACTGCACCCCACAAACTCCAAAGGGTGGCTTTAGGCAGGAGCTGGTCCAATGAGCAGCCTGCAGTGACTTCAGTGGACTGCTCCGGGTGCTATGCACCGATCTTGTTCTTTACAGCCAACCTCTGTTGGGGAGGCTGGCCTATGCTTGGATAAATATTTCGGCCAGTATTTTCGAACAGCAGGGAAGGGGCCGGTAGCTCCTTGAAGTATTCGGCCTGCATTGTTAGCCGGCAGAGGGGGTTCCCTTGACTCCTTGCTGCCATAACCTTCTCAGGCATTAACTCGTTCTATCTTATGTATTAAATTGTAATGCAAAAATAGAACATAAGAAAATATTTAACAATATCATTGCAAAACATATGAATCAATAGGAAACCAAAACGACTGAAATGATTGTGAATTATGAGTAACGCCTTTAAGAGATAGCTGTGCACCTCTTCTCGTAAAGGTAATCCACGACCACCAAGCATGGACTGAAAGAGAAGAAGCATCTTTCCAACAGAAAGTGATGGATTTTAAGGCAGCTGTTATCAGAAAATTAAACAATTTTGCCTCTGACTCAGAAAGGGGATAAGTTAGGGCAATCGATTTGCAAATTAATAAATTAAAGGAAATATCATCTTGTAAAGGTAAAATTTTTAAAATAACACTCCAAACTTCCAACCAAAATTTCATAATAACTGGACAGTCAAATAACATATGGCGAAGTGAACCTGGGCTAGCATTGCAGTGCCAACAAACATCAGAAAGTAACAGTTTAGCATGAAATAGACGTGAAGGAGTCCACAAAGTATTAAATAATATATAGGCATTGGTTTGATAAAGGGACACTGGGAGCCAGCCAGAGATACTGTCAAGCCATATAGAGGACCATGAATCGTCTGACAGGGAGATAGAAAGTTCCTTGTTCCAGAACGATGAAATAATCTGAACATTGGAGCCCTGTGAGGTAGAATTTTTTTTATAAAAAACAGAGACAGCTTTAGGGGACGATGTTGCAGCTGTAAGGTAAATTAATAGGTCATTTGTGGTGGACGAGGGAATACCATTAGGAAAGGAATCCAAAATAGAGTTACATAAGAATTGATATTTTAAAAGGTCAGTAGCTGGAAGACCAAACTTTAACTGTATCTGCTCAAAGGGAATAAAAGCATTACCATTAAAAACATCCTTAAGATATAAAATTCCCTTTGAAATCCAAGAGGACCAAAAGGTAATGTTTCTGTTCAATTTAAGTAATGCACTGTGCCACAAAGACAAGTGGATTGTGGAAAGTAGGGGTAATTCAAAATTAGAATCTAAATCATTAATTATCAATCTGGAGGACTTAATGATAGAGGAAAGATGAACAACCTTCGCTGTGGAAGACATTGACATCAATGAAGGCAAAGAAAAGGGTCGTACAATGGAGGCTTCAATATCCAACCCAATTGGAGGCTTTACCATATGTGAAGTGTGAAACCAAAGGGTACTCTGCTTTAAAATAAAAGCTTTATGGTAAAGGTGAAAGTCTGGCAGGGAAAAACCAGCCTGAGCCTTAGGAATTTTTAACTTTTTGTAAGCAATACGAGGGACTTTGTTAGACCAAAGGAATTTAGATAAGAGTGTGTCAATAGATTTATAAAAACTAAGAGGAAATTGGGTGGGGATCATTGCTAAAGAGTAGAAAACTTTAGGCGCTATATTCATTTTTATAGATTCCATTCTTCCCCACCAAGTGAGATGAAGGGCAGACCATTTGGACGTTTTGTTTTTAATGTAGTCAATTATGAAATCAGAATTAAGTTTTAATGTAGCTGGCAGCGATGAAGCAAATAGAATACCCAAATACTTAATTTTGGTTGGTTGCCAAAGAATATCTGTGTTTGGGAGCATCTCTGAGGTACAAAACACATTTAAAGGAAAAAATTCAGTTTTGCTTACATTTAATTTGTAACCTGAAACCATAGAGTATTGAGCAATAATGTCTAATAGGGAAGGAACAGAAGAAAGAGGGTTATTAATAAATAATAAAACATCATCTGCATATGCTAAAGTTTTAACAGTAACATCATTGATTGTAATACCCTGAATGTCATCACAAAGGCGAATATAGTTAAGAAAAGGTTCAATGCCTAAAAGAAATAACAGTGGAGAAAGGGGACAACCTTGCCTAGTTCCTCTAAAAAGAGAAAACTGACTAGAAATTTGACCATTAATGAACAGACGAGCAGTAGGGGCGAAATATAAAGCAGAAATCATGCGAATAAAAGGGGCACCAAAATCAAAAGACAATAAAGTTTTAAATAAAAATTGCCAGTGAATCTTATCAAATGCTTTCTCAGCATCTAAGGCCATCACTCCCGCAGGAGAGGACAGGTGAGAACTTTGTTCAATAATGTGTAATAGAGTTCTAGTATTATTAGCAGAATATCTATTTTTCATGAAAGCAGATTGATCTGGATGAATAATGGAATGGAGTACAGGAGCTAATCTAGTGGCAAGAATTTTCGCATAAAGCTTACAATCCTGGTTAATTAGGGAGATGGGGCGATAATTAGAGACTAAGGTAGGATCTTTATCAGGTTTGGGCAAAACAATAATTAAGGCATCCGTGAAAGAGCCTGAAATAGTACCAGAGGATCCAAAATGAGAGAAAAGGGTATTCAAATAAGGGAGGAGATGAGATTGGAATTCTTTGTAAAATTCTGCTGGGATACCATCCGGACCTGGGGATTTATTCTTGGGAAGTGACTTAATGGCAAGCAAAATCTCTTCAGATGTAATTGGGGAATCTAGACCTGTTCTATCTGATAAGGAAATATGGGGTAAATTGCAGTTACTTAAAAAAGAATCAATTAAAGATTCAGGGCAGTTGTCAGGTTTACTATAAAGGGTGGAATAAAAATTTAAAAATTCTTGTACAATATCATTATGAGAAATAGCTACATTGCCTTGTGTACCTCGTATTGAGGTAATCTGAGTTTTATCTCTTTTAATTCGTAAGTAATTTGCAAGGAGTTTTCCTGATCTATTGATGTTAAAACGAAATCTAGCATTGGACTTTGAAAGTTGAACACCTGCTCTTTGACTAAGGATGGCATTATATTCATAGCGGAGTTTTTGAAGTGTAAGTTTGTACTGGGGGTCATTAGAAGAGATAAACAAACGCTCAAATTTAGCAATTTGCTTTTCCAAATGCTTAATGTTAGCGTTAAATTGTTTGTTTTCATGAGCCGTAATAGAAATCGTGGTACCTCTGATGTAAGCCTTAAATGCATCCCATCTGGTGACAATTGACGTAGAATCCTCACGGTTGAACAAAAAATAGTCTTGTATAGCTTGTAATAGTTTAGGTTTATGCTTATCAGTAAGGACAATACTTGAGTTCATACGCCGCCTATTTTGTTTAGTAAAAGTAGAGGAGATATTTAAGACAAATGATATTAAAGCATGGTCTGAAATGTCTATAGTGCCTATAACAGGATTTGTAGCTGACTGAAGTAAGGAGGGTGAAATCAAAAAATAATCAATCCTTGAATGAGAATTATGAGGATTAGAGAAAAAAGAAAACCATTTTTCAGTGGGAAAGTGTAGTCTCCATACATCAGCCAATTTGGTTGTACTAAGGAAAGTTTTGAAAGCATGAAAAACTTTAGGGGGCCTAAACTTGGTAGTAGAAAGTCTATCAAGTAGCGGATCAATGATCACATTAAAATCCCCTCCAACAATCAAAGGAACTTGTCCCAACTTCAGAACTTCAGTAGATAAGTTAGACCAAAACGATGGGTCATCGGCCGTGGGGCCATATATAT
Source organism: Lissotriton vulgaris (assembly GCF_964263255.1). Classification (NCBI taxonomy): domain Eukaryota; kingdom Metazoa; phylum Chordata; class Amphibia; order Caudata; family Salamandridae; genus Lissotriton; species Lissotriton vulgaris. The sequence continues at coordinate 986,076,850 of NC_141685.1, read as the reverse complement.
TAAGCAAAAAGAAGGTCGAGTCATGGATTTTAACTTTAACAACAATAAATCTACCTTCTGTATCTGTAAATTTACTAATAATCTGACAGTGTAATCTCTTAGCAAAGAAAATCGCAACCCCATTTTTCTTACGAAGGGCAGGCGATGAGACAATATTGTCCACCCACTTTTTCTTCATATAGTGCAAAATGGTATCATCGACATGTGTTTCTTGGATAAAACATATGTCAGCTTTAGATGCACCCAAATAGTCTAAAATTTCAGTTCTTTTAACTGGATGCCGTAGACCTTTAACATTAAGAGAAACAATTTTGATATCATGTGTAGTAGCCATAAAGAAGTAAAAAGAGAACGAGAAGAGATGGAAAAGGAAGAGAAGAGAGTGAACAGCCATAGAAGAAAAGTAACTCTACGTAGAAAGCTAGAAAAGGTAAGGAAGGACACAAAAGGAAGAAACAGAAAAGGAGGAAAGAGCTACAAACAGGGCACATAAATAAGGACACAGAGACGCACACCCGTTTCACAAGCATGGCCAGATACCGTTGGAGCCCATGAAGAAAGAAGAATCATCAGGAATGCTCAGACTAATTGCGTTCAGGTAATAGGAGCTTGTGTCTCCATTGATGACGAAGCTTGTTGGTCCAGAAAAAGTCTCAAGTCTTCAGGACGATCAAAAGATTTTGAGAAGGTATCCTTCCAAACTCGCATTGTAGACGGATCAAATAGACCATACTTAAAACCAAGGCTTCTCAATTGTGGACGCAAAGATGAAAATTCCTTGCGAATAGCAACCGTTTCCTTTGCAAAGTCTTGATGGATAAATATTTTGGAGCCATTTACCAGAAGCGAAGGAATGTCTCTAGCTGCTTTCCTTATGAGGACCAAGTGATGGTGACGCAAAACCTTGAAAATCATTTGCCTGGGTTTTGCATGTCGTGGATTCCTGTGTGAGGGAATTCTATGCGCTTTGTCCACCTCAAATTTTTCCGGAAATTTGATATTTAGAAGACCAGGCCGCAAAGACTCCAGGTACAGGCGACAGTCAGAGCCCTCAACTTCCTCCGGCAAATTGAAAATGCTGAGATTATATTGTCTATTACGGTTTTCCAATTCCAATAGCTGGTTATGCATTGGTACTATCTGAGCCATCAAAGGTGTAAAAGCGTCAAGTTTGGTTTTATTGTCCTGAATTTTGATAGAATTATCAGAAACTTTCATGGACATAGACGCCATATCTTTGCGAACATTTTTCACTTCGTTTGCAATAGTATCAGTATTGATGTGCAGCGCTTTAATTTCTTCCAGTATCAGGTTAAGTGAAGGTTCAGAAGTTTCCACAACCTTAGATTTGTTTGGGGGAGGAGACACCTGCTGCTTCCTTTTGTTGTTAGTTAAATTTTTATTATCCATTTTGAGGAGAAAAAATAACTTTTTGTGTCAGAAAAATGTAAAAAACAAATCCACCTCAAAATTTTAAGAAATATGAGGGAAAGGGGTATTAAAAGCTCAAAAAGTTGTAGAAGAAAAGGCAGCTGAAGGGTTAAGTTGAGCCGTGGGAGTGGCTAGGCCCAAGCCAGGCCCTTTCCTGAGAAGTGCACCGCCCCCTGAGTTGATGCAATCGGCAGAACCTGAGCAGAGGCTGGGGAGAGGAGCCAGGAAGCAGACAGAGGGACCCCCGCGTGTTGAAAACGCTCAAAAATCACAGCCAAGGTAGGGGGCCGGCAGAGGAGGCAAGCGCTATGAAAACGGAGCAAACCTTGTGGTAATAATCGTTGATAATCAGCTCATTAGGCTGATGTAATTACGGAGCTCCGGTGGCGGCGGCCATCTTGTCGATGCTCTCGCGCGACTCTCCCTTCCCACATTACTTTCAATACTTCTGTGTAAGATGTATTACACAGGGAGTATCATTTTGTTATCCTTTCTTATGGTTCCCCAAAACCTCGCTAAGGGATACAAGGTTCACATATTGACTTGCCTGTCCTATATGGCTGATGTTACACAGGGTTGTGTATTATGAATTACGTGGAGGTTTGATAAGTATTATAACGAGTATTATTCTGGCTCTATTTTTAACAGGGGTTAATATGAGTGGTAGAGGACTACGCTCTATCCCTGTGAAGTACAATGGAGCATAGATAATGGTATGTTCGTGTGTACAAGATTGTTAATAGGTTTGGTACCTAAAGATAAGAGCGAGCTTATGAGTACGTGGCTATATGTTCTTTTGTATTCCTGCAGTTATAAACGACAAGCACCCTCCACGTAGCAGGCACCACTGTCTGTCAACACGACAACTGCTACAGGGTTTACTCTTTTTGTTTTACACGTATAAGAGGTGTCCTACCCCTACAGAGTCTGTTGTTAACTATATGTATTCCATGGTTTTACAGAAAAAGAATAGGAGGTGTTTAATTGTGTGTTTATCTTGTGTTACAGATCTCCCTCCCTGCTGTTCCCTTCCTTTCTTTCCCCCACTTGATCCTTCCGATGACCTGTGCCATAATGGCTGTTCAGGCTTGGTTAGATCTAGAGGTGGACCATTCCTAGCTGCAAACCAATCCTGAGGATTAACCACTGTTACAGTGGTGAAGCCTAAATGTTGCAGGCCCTAATGCAAGAAAGTAAACTAGGCCCCTTGTTCCCTTCCAGGTTCGAAATAAACCCCCCATTGGCGTCTCCTCTGCTAAGGCGGAGGAGCGTTGCCCCACTACTATTTAAGCAGTGCACAAAAAAGAAAAGAAAATGATAATAACAGGATATTATCATCATTTTATTTTCTATGCAGAACTGAGAGGTAGATGGGGGATGGGCTGGCTCTGTGACCCCAAGCAGAGTGAGGAGCGGTTTGCAGTCCTCTAAGTGCACATGACAGTTTGACCAGCTCTCTAGGGCCGTTGTAACTGTCATGCACACTTGGCATGTTCTCCAATGGGCTGTGTTGCACAGCCCCGTGGAGAACATGCCCAGCCTCACCAGGCACTGCTTGAGCGTCCACACAGGACGCTCAGACCAATCAGGACACTGCTTCTGCAGCATCCTGATTGGCTGGAAGAGCCCAGAAGCCTGAGTGCTTCGGGTGCTGTAGCAGACTGAAGAGGACGGAGGTGAGGCGGCATGGTGGCAAAGGAAAAGGTACGTTTATTTTTGTTATTAATATTATTTTTTTTATCCATTTCCACCCCCCAAGCCTACCCTACCACCTCTGTTCCGAGGCAGCTGCCACTGAAAACCACAGACATAATTGGGGTGCAATGGGACCCTTACACTGTGTACTCTTCTGTCACACCACCTGTTGCACTAATAATAGCTGCACCCCTAATTATGGGTCTCCAAGTTCTTTGTTCTACCCAGCTTTCCTTTTCTCCTCACTCTCCTGCCGCCCCTTTCTCCAGGCACACCTTTCCGCCCTGTCACCATTTACTCCCTATCAACTTCCTCTGTCACTCTTCCCTTCTTCTGTCTCTCACTGGCTGGTCTTTACCTCCTTCCTCCCTTCTGCCCGTGACATCCTAATCATTTCTGGCCTTGCCTTTTTACTCATCCTCTTTTTCTTTCATCATTATCTCATTCTGTCATCGTTCCCAATTCTCCCACTCCCATCCTTTCTATTTTTCACCCCCTCTATTCATGATTTCCTTGCTCTCTTTCATTTGTCTCTTATAGTTTACTCCCTTGTGTGACCCACACTCAACAAAGAGTTAAGACAGAGAAAGGCCCATAGACCAGGCCCTCGTGCCAGCTCCCCCTGTGAAATTTCTCCTGTTTAGCTTGCCCACAGTCCACAACCCTTTGCTTGCTGTCTACCTGCTGCCCTCTGTTTGCGCCTCGTCGCCTTGTTTCTTGCTTCGTTTTCCTGTTTTTGTTTTGCATTTTCTGCTCCTTTTTCTACCCTCTGTTAGACCTTCCTGCTCTTTTTCTGCCATCTGCTTTGCCTTTCCTGCTTGTTTTTCTGCCTTCTGTTTTGCCATTTTTGCTTGTTTTTGTGTCCTTTTTTTGCCATTTCTGCTCGCTCGTTTCTCTGCCCTCTGTTTTTTGTTTTTTTTCTGCTTGTTTCTTCCCTCTTCCAGCCGTTTCCTCAAGACCTGGCTTTTCAAAGAAGATGTCGCACCTAAGTGCCCAGATAACCACAGGGGTGAAAGCGCCAGGCACAACAAATGCTGATTGATTGATGGTGGCTTTGTGTTTAAACATGTGAGCAGGTGGCTTCTTCAATAACTGCAGACATTGCAGGGGTGGCTCCGGGCCCAGTTGCCACTGCACCAGCTGCACCACCAATAGCTATGCTCCAGGTATTAGTAACATACAGCACTCTTACCATAGCATAACCGACCAACCAATAAGCCACACCCACCAAAGCACTGTAGCAGAAATCATTGCTGGTGTATACCCCAAAGGCTTGCAAGCTATCTTGACACCACACCAACCCCCACATGCATCAACCCATTTAGGAAGTGCAAACGGTGCGAATCGGTAAATTCGGCCGTTTGCACTTCCTAAATAAGTTTTTGGGATGCATCATGCATTTTTGTGAAATTCGCAATTTTTATCGATTTCCAAAAATGCGATTGTTTTTAAGGAATCGCAAATTTGCGATTCCTTAAAAGCAATGCATGATTTTTTTTCTAATTGCGAATTAGCAATTAGGAGGTGCAAATTACCACGAGGTTGAACCTCGTGGTAATTTGAGAAAAGTTTTGAAAATGCTCAAAAATGCATTTTTTAAACTTTCATGTTTCAGACACACATGTCCTTAGGACATGTGTGTGTGAAACATGCACTTCGAATTACATTTCTGGGGTGCAGGGGGGGTCCTTTGGACCCCCCTCTGCACCCTTGGAATGCATTAACAAATTGCGATTTTCAAAAAGAAAATCGCATTTTGTTAAAGCCTTCCTATTGATCCCTATGGGCCTTTTGGCCCATAGGAATCAATGGGAATTGCGAATTCGCACTTTGGAATTCGCATAATATTTGCGATTCGGTAAAAATTGCGATTTTTACAGAATCGCAAATATTTTGCAAAAATACACATGCATCCCATTTTGCGAATTCCAAATTGCGATTCCCTATTTTTCGCAATTTGGAATTCGCAAAAGGCCGGGATGATGCATGTGGCCACAAGACCTTTATCAAAAGAACTGGAAACCATGCTCACCATGTTATGATTCATCGATCAAGAACCTAGAACAAATACTGCATGAAGCACACGCTCGACCATTTCATATACCTCTATAACAGTATCATGTATTTGGGCAGCAACAAGTTTGCTGAAACATGATTTCACGTCAGGGTTTGTATATTACTCCCAGCAAATCCCACGTTCGATGTTCTACAACCACAGGGTCTCCCAACCATATGTGCAAGTCTGCTGCCTGCAATCACATTATGATGCAACTCCAGTGGAAGTTGTGCGCTATGTAGGTGCTAAATAACATAACACCGGCACTAAGCATCATCCAGCCATCTTCACCTCAGTCCTTGTGACACACTGTCTCTTCTGTTCTTCTGTGCAACGTTCTGGTTCCTCTGGTCTTATACCCTCTTCTGGGTCTGGAACACACCCACCATTCCCTCTTAAGGCAATATAATGGTTTGCTCATCTTCCTGTGGCGTGACGATCGTGAAGCAAAGAGAAAGTGACAGGACCCTGTGAGTTGGTGGGAGGAACTATCCCTTATTGGTCTCTCAAGGGGCCACTACGATGGTTAGGATTGCCTGTAACTGCTGTTGGTGAAAAAGTAACTTCATACCTGTCTGTACGCAAAGTTTGAAGGAAGTGCCCACCCCTTGGACTAAAAATGGGGGTCCCATCTATGACTTATCTCACTCACTGGGTGGGTACCTCAGTAGTGTTAACGCGCCGTGCTTTTGTTGATGCTCTATTTAATAAATCAAGAGGGTCATTTGCGGGAACAGGACTGTCTGAGCCTCTCACAGACTAAGTTCAATTCAATTCAATTTGACTTTATTCGGTTAAAAGCAAATAACCATCAATACAACTACAGTTAAAAGATACAAAAATTTCAAGTATAAATTGATTTACGCAGTATAAAAACATTTTTAAAATATTCGGAAATAGAAGCCACAGTTAAAACAACATCAAGGGGCATATTATCAAGGGGGTTTATCTCCGCTTTTTTGGCTTTAAAAGCCAAGAAAGCGGAGATAAAATTATCTCCCTATTACCTAGCTGTCGCTAACACCAGTTAGCGACAGCTAGTAGAAGATAGCGACCATCTTGGGCCCCACTTTGCATGTCAGTGATATTTATCACTAATGACATGCAAAGTGGGCGTGCCAAGATGTTAGCGACTGGAAATAGTCGCTAACATTGCTATCTCCTATTACCAACTTTTGGAGATATTCGCGCTAAGCGCGAATATCTCCAAAAGCTAACACCTGCCCTGAGCAGTTCTTAGCCATGTTATCCAATGGGAGGTGGATAACATGGCTAAGAGCATTAGCTCGGTAATGCATGAATATCGCGGACTTTTCAGCGATATTCATGCATTGCCCCCGTTTTTTATCGCATTTGCGATAAACCTTGGTAATACCAAGGTTTATCTGGGATAAAAATCGCTGCAGCTCAGTGGTAAATTTTTGTCTCTAACCAAGCAATAGCGATAATTATCGCTATTGCTTGGTAATATGCCCCCTAGTTTCTGCAGTATTATAAAAGTTGGGCGACAGTGACTAACTTTCATCTCCTTTAAAATGGGGACAATCAATCTTTTCCGGGGGAATGAATAAAACTTGCAGAATAATAAAATATGGATGTCCGATTGCTCAGATAAATCATCACACGGGCATTTAATTAAATCATGGGACCAGGAATTCATAATGGGGAAACTTAAAGCTCTAAAAAGAATATTTAGCCTAAAACGTGTTAAAATAAACCGCTCATGGTCACTCATGTAGAGTGTTAAGTATGGTTGTATTTTACCCTGGGCCAATATGAGGTGGTGAGCTACAACAGTTTTTATCTTTATTTCCTCAGTCACTTTTATATCTTTCAGGTATTTCATACAATGTACTTTCAATGACTTCTTCGAGATCTTACACATTGAATAATAATAATAATAATAATTCTTTATTCGGTTAATCACACAGAGAAACCATAAAAGAAGCAAATAACATAAGGAATTCATACATACATAGATTAAAACAAGCATTTACAATGCAATGGTCTCGGCATTGTTAAAGTTAGAGCTATTGGCATTGCTCATGACATTTTTTTATTTATGTTTTTGTTTTTAAAATATATAAATAAATGGCAGTCATTTACAATGCCAATAGCTTAATCGCTCGCAAATGCGAGACCTATTGCATTTGCACCCACACAAAGAGCCACACATACAGAGCCATGCACACACACACAGACTGAGCCACTCACACACACACACAGAGCCACGCACACACACACACAGACAGAGCCACGCACACACACACACAGACAGAGCCACACACACACACACACACAGACAGAGCCGCACACACACACACAGACAGAGCCGCACACACACACACACACAGACAGAGCCGCACACACACACACAGACAGAGCCGCGCACATAGTATCATCAATGGAAGAGTAAAACTCATCAGACTATCAGTCCACTGCATTCTTTTCTCAAGGCAGACTCCCTGATTCATAGTTTTAAAACATTGATTACATTTAAGTAATTGCTTTCCAAACAGATGATATCCAAAGAGTTCCATAATCTGGGATTCACAATGACAAAAACACAGCTTATTTTGATAAGCCATACTGCGTGTGTTTTTATTTTAAGTCTGGGAGTTACCTGTCTTAAGGATTATATTGGGATATATTTGGAGGCTTTAGGTATCATCTATAGGGGTCTGTCTTCATAACAATTATGACCTACAGTCTTTCACAGTCAGGTAAACTAAATTGAGTGATAGTCATTTTTCCATGACTAAGTTTATCCTACTATTGAAAACAGAGTAAATCCCATCTAAAGTAGGAGTAAGATAAAATAACTTACAGAAAAGGCTTTAGGGGTTGAAAACACTACAGATCTGCCTCACCAATAGCATGTGGGTCACTGGCTAAGCTGGGCATTATGGATCACACAAACACTCATTTTAACCCTGGATTAAACGATAGCCACACTGAATGATTCCAAGAAAATCTCTTTGCATCCATATGTATTAGCACCTTTTCTGTAAAAAGTGACACCTCTCATAAGAAGGCTATTCCACCGTATTAAAAACTTGAGTAAACTATTAGGCATTTATGAGAGCCCTGTATAAAATCGCCCAGCGTCGTGCTGTGATTCGCCAGCAGTTCAGTGAAGAGAGTGATGTGTTTCCTTGCAGTTCAGGCAGCACTCGTCAGATAGGGGACTACTTCTGTTCAGTTAGCCTGATCTTGTGTCTGGAGTTTTAGTTCAAATGTTCATTTTGTCTAGTGTGTGGTATCTTACATGATATTGCTTTTAGCCGTGTGTTTAATTATGCATTTGTGCAGGTTTCTGTATACCATATGATTTTATTATTTTTATTATGATCCTCTAGCTTTCATTAATACACACAAGGGAGCAAAACTTCTTCTTGGGGGGGGAGGACCCTAAACTACAAGAATTAAATCATTGTCTAATCCCTCTCGCGCTCTCTCCCTCTTTCTCTCTCTCAAACACACACGCACTCAAACACACACATCTAAACACACATAATAACACACACATATACACACACACACACTCAAACAGACACATATACACACATACACAATAACACATACACAAACATCCCCAACACACACATACACACGCTCTTTCTACCCCAGGATTCCTGCCTTTGTCTTTACGGATGGTCGAGGTGTGTTTGACATAGAATTCGAAAACGAGGAGTAAGCTATATTTAAATTCTGAATAAAAAAACAAAATGCTCTGTCGATAACTTTTTAAAAGGGAAAATCAGACCACAGCGGTAAATCGCTAGGAAAACAAGTTAAATATCGAAATTGTCATTTTCTGACAATATGCGTCTGAGAAGTGCCTTGACATCGTTCTCCACGTTTACACTGGGGAACCCCAGGACTGATGTCGCATATTCTGATATTATTTCTACTTGAGCGACTTCTGCTTTCTTCAAGGGTTTTTATCACGCTGGTATGCTTGGACTCCAATGTGGTCACCCACTCGGCAGTAAATCTTGTTTGTGAGCTCATTCAGCGATAAAAGTTTCCACTTGACCAAGCTTGCACTCCGCTTTCTGCAGAATGTGATCTCTGTTTATCCAGTCAAGATTTTTTATTTGCATGCTGGGTCTTGTATTTCTGATTTCATAAGGGATAAACCGGACAAGTCCCTAACTGCAAGAACTTTGTAACAGAAAATAACCGGAGGCAAAACCGAGGCTAGGTCCGATGACAGCACACAGACCGCTGCAGGGAGAGGCAAGCAGGAGGGGGTGGGGGCGGGAGTAAGGAGGACTGCAAGGAGGGAGAGAACCAGAAAATAACCGGAGGCTCAGGAGGCAAAACCGAGGCTAGGTCCGATGACAGCACACAGACAGCTGCAGGGAGAGGCAAGCAGGAGGGGGTGGGGGCGGGAGTAAGGAGGGAGAGAACCAGAAAATAACCGGAGGCTCAGGAGGCAAAACTAGGGTGACCAACTGGCATGGTTGAAAATTCAGGACGGTGAGTGTAAAAATTCAGGACGCAGGGTAAAAATTCAGGACAAAAATTCAGGACGGAAGGTCAAAATTCAGGACAAAACTCCAAGACAAAGTGTACACTCAACAGACATTACGACGTAGGTCGCACACAAGAATATAAGTAAGTAAATAGACAAACATAAATACAAGTCAAAATAAGTTTATATTAGGTTAAAAAGTTAATTTACAGGCATTTAAAAGTTGTTGGGTGTTACCAAAAAAATTGACAGCGTATCTCCTTTGTTTTCACATGTGCTTTACCACCACAGCAAGATTGTCAACTAGTCCACTTTTTTTTTTATGTCTTTGACTGCAAAGTGAGAACATTTTGTAAACACTAATCGCCATGTTAAAAGAATAAGCATAAATTTGTCAGGAGACATGGCCTGACATTTCTCCTCTATTCTTGACCACATAGCACTTGTGACAAGCTGAAAACAAAATGTAAAGGCATCTATATTGCCTCTTCACCTTCTCAACTGAAATTCATAAGGCCATGATGTGTGTGTGATAGTCTGCCTCATAGATATGGAGTAAGAAAAAGCAGTGCAATTCGCTGCATTGCCTTAATCTGCGCCAGGGAAGAGTCCATGGGTTTTCCCATGCAACAGGTATGGGTTTTGACGCTGCCCCAGATTTACTTCATCACACAAACCTGGGAAAGCGCCTCCCTAGAGCAAGCATAACAAGGAGAAATACTTTTATTTCTCCTTTTTCCATGTGTCCTGAACACATAGAAAGAGAAAAACGCCTCTCAGGATTACTTTTAAGCAGGAGAGTGGTCCTTCCTGCACAAAAACAACCCTGCTTGCAACGGAGGCACCCTTGCACCATTGTGCAAGGGTGCCTACATTGGCCTTACGCAGCACATTGTGCACCAGCACGGAGTGAAAGGACAGGAATGCAACGTATTGAACAAATTTCACCTTTTCATGCCTTTACTGTAAAGCGCTCTGCTACCTTCGGGTCTTGTTAGCGCTATAGAAAACTTCTAAATAAATAAATAAATAAATAAATATGGCGCATTCCTGCCCCTTCACATTTGTGTAGGGCAGCGCAGCCCTACGCCCATAAATAAGCCCCACAGTGACAATGAGACAGCATGCTAAACAGAGTAAACCTTTGGGCATTAGCATATTCACCCGACCAACCATATGAGGCAACATAAAACTGTGGCATGGGAAGCCATGAAAAAGCAACATTAACACACAGTGGATATAATGGAGAGCTCATTATTTTGCAGTTCAGGAAAGGTAGATTAATAGCCTCCTTCATGTTTAACCTTGTAAAAAAACTTGTACTTTTAACATCCATTGCGTAATCCAACCATGTAAGCATGCACTGGTGTAGGTAATGCCATGGGCTGCAAAGCCAGTAGATGGAGAGATATCCAGTACTAGTGAAACAGTAGGAAAGGTCGGTAGACAATCCTTTACACAAGTGCAACAATCTAACTGACTTGGCATCATCACCACCAACATAAAGCTGTGAAATATTCTCAAGGTAAAGAAGTGTGGGTTCATGGAAGCAAATTCTATGTTGGATACCACTGTAAGAAAGGATGGTATGGATTTCTCTCTGCTAAACTACTCTCACTTTCCCAAACTTTGTTTGTGGAAATTCAAACCTGTGCCAGAAAACAGTACAGGAATTTTTGCTAAAACTATGGAGTACTTCCCTAACATGCTAGGAAACAGGTTCCTCTGACCACGGCTGGCACTGTTATACGTATGTGTGAACCATATGCATTTAATGAACTTCACGTGAAAGCACCATAACAGGAGCAGTGTTTATTCCTAGTGAGTAACAAGGCCATTTAACATTTACAGATTCCTGAAACCCTTACAAAGGAGGAGAGTGGCCATTCATCGTTTTGTGCTTCCGTTAGAGAACAACCCCAACAAATAGGCAGCATGTTGTGGAAGCAGACATGGCTTGTGCTTTACTGATTATGTAAGTCTTAATGCTGCAACATAAATTGAATCACGAAAGCAGCATCTATCAGACATATTACTATGAGATGCAGAAAGTGCATGGAATCCCACTGTGCTGTACAGCCCAACGCAATCCAGACAGTATGACGAGGGATGATATACATAGCATGACTATGGCAGTTTCATGCTCCTTGGTATTTACTTTCGAGATCTCATAGAAAATACTACTTAATTAGCTCTGTAAAAGAAAGGTAGGTAAACAGCAAGCTAGGCAGATAGAAAGGCACAATTCTTTGCTGGGGGGGGGGGGGGGTAATGGAACCTTATGAGCTTTGGCTGAACTTAGAGTATTTAAAATTGTAAAACAGCGTTATTACTTTATGTAGCTAGTCGCTAGAAATAGTAAAATGTTTAATAATAGTGCATATGAGACTGTTGTTGTCTGTTTAAATTATCTTAACAGGTGCTAATTGGTGTATTTGGTTGCCCCGTTCCTTTGCGTGGGTTGCCATTAAAGAAGTGGCCCAGTGGTTGGCATACACAGTGAGACAGACGTGCCCATGCAGTTAGTGGCCTTTTGTACTGCTGTCGGAGCAGTTTGTCAGGGAAAGAATATGAGTAGAGCTATTAACAAAGCGAAAAAGGGAGAAAAGGAGCGCCTTCTGTAGCAGTAAAGGCGCGTCCTCCCACACAGGCGGGGGTTTAACCCCTGTTCAGAGGGTTCTGAGACAATGCACATTACCCACCAGGCAGTAGCCCAGGGTGACCAACGTCCATAATTGTGGACAGACAATTAGAAGACAGACACACAAAGGTAAAGACAAATAGAGAGGAAGAGAGGGCAGAGAGAAAGATAGGCGCTCACAAGTGAAGAGAGACAGACAGAAATATACAAAAACAGGACAACATTTTCAGACCAACAAATGCATGAAAAACGCATTTTTTCAACTTATTGAGCGTTCGAGAAGTTGCAGGGGGTAATGTAGATCATAGCTGACTCTGTGCTCCAGTTCTTCAAGGTCTGAGAGCCTACAACCCTGGCACACGACGATGCTCTCCCAAAAATGCAGGAGGCAGACCCTGTAATGTAAACAAGAAACGAACGACCGAAAGCGTACTCCGCAGGTCCTGGGCACCCTAAAGCCGTTCTCATTGGTTGTGTAGTGGAGCAGTGCAGCAGAGCACTAGGATTGGCTTATGGTTTTCAAGCCAATCCTAGGTAGCTTCAGACAATGAAAGGCATTACATTAATTGTTTGAAGGCATAACTTCTAACATCATGAAAATTACGGACAAATGGCGTCCGTTAAAGATTCTATCACGGACAACGGACAGGAGGAGAAAATTACGTACTGTCCGTGAAATTTACGGACGGTTGGTCACCCTAGGCAAAACCGAGGCTAGGTCCGATGACAGCACACAGACCGCTGCAGGGAGAGGCAAGCAGGAGGGGGTGGGGGCGGGAGTAAGGAGGGCTGCAAGAAGGCAGAGTAACAAACAAGTTCACAGCATCCCTCGATCAGAAGGGCTGCAGACAGAGTGCAGCCCACTGCAGAGCCCCTCCTCCCGCGATCATGAGTTGCACGGCAGCAGCATGAGCAGAGTGCTGCAGAGAAAGCACACGAGCAGCACAGCACAGCACTCCTCATGACTGTGACCCCGTCCCTCCACAAACCGCGCCCAGGACAGAGGCATGCAAACAGACTGCAGATACCGCACGCATGCACTCTGCACCCCACCGTGGCTTTAGCGCACAGTTCGAGCAGAGGCGTAGCTCCCTCTCCACCCCCTCGTATCCCCGCCCCTCCTATCCTCGCCCCTACCCCGGTATACCGCCCCAACAGTGACCAGAGAGCGCGGGTACCTTGCAGACACCATGGGAGGTCCTCGCGCCCCCAGCAAGCTACAGTGCTGTCATGTTATTGAGTATGCTCGGGGAGAGGTCTGGATCCGGGTCTTGGAGAGAAGCACTTCCGGGTCGCCGTGGGCAGCGCGGCGGCCCCTTCAGGTCACTGCAGGCGGTGCGTCAGAGGGCTTCACAATAGGAACAGAAATTATCCATGAGACGAGTGAACACGTTACAAATACAGACGTTAAGTTACATTAGGCAAAAGTGACAATTGTGAGCAAACAAAATACAAGAGGTAGCAAAGGGTACATTTCAGGAGAAATAGACTGGGACCTCGGCAAGAGGGAGGGTGTAACGCCCATCACTAGAAAAGGGGCGGGGCTTAAAAAAAGAGAGAAAAACGCCCCCGAATCGCGTTCAGACGGGCCTGAACTGAGTGGCGCCCCTCTCCTCCAATGGCTGGCCAGCATTTACGAGGCCAACCAATTGAGAAGAGGGGCGGGTTCAAGCCCCATATTAGACAACAAAAGATCTCGGACTCCGCCCACTTCGTGGGACATTAGTCCGAGACCTAAAGAAGACCATTTCATAAAAAACGTTTTGTGCAGTTAAGCAAAAGGAAAAAAGGTGATTTTGTTTCAGAGAGTCTTTGATCATTAAATCGTTTTCTTTTACTTTTTCCTTAGGGCAGTTTGCTAAAGGTTTTTTCTGTGATTCAAAATGCATTTTAAAAAGTTTAAAACCAGGTAACAGACTTCTTCCGACTCTAAGGTTTGGAGTCTTAGAAAGGCTGGACGACATTGTCTGAGGCCCCATCGCCTGCACAGCGGAAGTTACACATTGAAAGAGGGTCATCATAATAATTCTGACAATCTATTTTCACAAGGAAATCTCTTACATAAGAAAACCATCTTAACCTACTCACATGATCCAGAATGAATGCATTGTTTACAATAGCGAAGTTTAATATACATTCATCATTGGTCCAAACCCTGTGCCATAGTAATATTGGCTGGACCCTAATTGTGTCTTTGATGTAGGGTTGACCTAGTTCCGCATGGCAGATATAGCCTGAGATACTCTCAGGTACTGCCAAGATGTACCTCAGGAACATATTTTCTGCCACCTGGATTGTTTTTACATTATCCTACCCCCATATGCCAGCACTGTAGACAGCAATTGAAATGCATGTAGCGTTAAAAAAGTTCAACAATTGGTTTTTCCCTTATTTTTTTTGCACAGTTTTTTAAGGCCATAACCGCTTTGCAAAACAGAAGTTTCCTTGCTTTTATGGCACTTGTCCATGTACCGGCTTCGTGGAACAGGATGCCTAAGAAAGAGAAAGTGGGGTTGAAGTCTAAGGGACTAGCATTAATATACATAGCCTTCTTTTTCTTATTAGAACCAGGGCCACAATTCATAGAGAATGTTTTAGTGCAATTAGACTAAGTTAATTGTTGTTTCTAAATGAACAGGACAAGAATCTTAAAGTTAACAACCTGTGTGTTTATTCGAATGAATGTGGTTTTATCACAGAAGGAAAAGTATATAATACATAAATAAATTAGCAAGCAGCCTAATATAATTTCCAAAGAAAAGCTCAAACAGCTCTCAAAGAACATCAGTAAATCCCATGACAAAGGCCTCAGAGTAAAGGTGATGGAGCAAGGTTTCATACGTAAAGAAACTTGCTTGGAATCAGCCCTCTCGAAATAACATGTAACTTATTAATTAACATCTTTTGTTATTACTAATTACTGCATTTCACGACATTTTAGTATCTAGGGAAAGCTTTCCTATGTGCTTTTACTAACAGTAACCAGAGTGTCTTAAAATGGCAGCCGAAAACGTGGGAACTTTTCTGGGCATGCGTCTGCTACATCTACGTAGTGTGACGTATCTTTGCTTTTGGTGGAAAATCTTGCAGCGCGCACTAGTGCCCAAGATGGCCACTTCATGCTTCACATACTAATGTACCTGCTCCTGCTCGAACTAAACTTTGTATGTACCGCTTAATTACTAATGCTATAGTTACAAATAAATTAATAGGGTTAGAGTAGAAATAAGTGGTATACAGTGCATTCATTTATTTTCATATTCTAACATGTCTCTATTTGACTTTATTATTAGCTCATACTTGGGCCTGAAGGGTGACGCAAACTCCATTTTGAAAAGGCTGCGTCTGCGCAGATGGTCACAGAAATCCTTGAAGCACTGTCATTGAACCACAACCAAAGTCCTGACTTACTCGCAATGTTCTTGGGAACCTGACGTATGACCCCAGGAGAGGAAGAAATATGGACTGTATTTAATACATTGTATATGATTTGAAAAAAATATTGCTGGGTGGAATAAGAGCATGGGAAAGTAAATTATGGGCGGGAACATTGATTAACTTTATTGAATGGAAATGATCTCATTCTGGTATGGTGTGATGACCTCTCCTCGCCTTTCTGACCAATCAAATGAAGTGAATACACAAATTTACAACAGTGGGTGGTGATACATACCCTGGAAAATGGTATAACTAAGGTAGGTTCAGTTTGTTAGATTGTCCGACTTGTCACAGACCTGTCCCTGACCCAACGTATGTTGGCGAAGAATCGTGGATGCCGCAGACCTCAGAGGGCTGGTCGAGCACTTGAAAGAATAATCAGGAAATTGCTGAGGGAGAAAACTCTGTTACCCAGAAGGGATTTCGAGAGTAGCTGCAGAGAGGGGTGTGACGCTGCCGTTGCACTTAGCCGAGGTTGCCTGTCCTGTCCTGTACCTGTCCTGTCCTTTTCGCACCTGATTAGTCAGGAGCCCTTTCTTGTTCCAGCCCGTGGCCAGGGTTGGTTCTCGCACCATTCTAGGTAAATATAATCTGGGTGGTATGTCCTTGTACCGTTTCCCTTTCTCACCCTTCCCAGGTACAAATGTCTAAAAGTAATCTCGTAAAATCTCTAAAGGTCTTTGTTTTAATCATTATTTTCCTACTTGAAAAGTCTTTGCCCGCTCTTGTTTGCAACTTGACTTACAGAATATTGTATAAATAAAGTGTTTAAAACTTTTCCAGAGTCTGTGGTTAATTTTTCATAACGGTAAATGTTATGCTATACCTATCATTCTAACTTCTTTGATCCATCAAAATTAGGACTTAGAGCATAAAGTGACAAGGATTTGGTAAGTCATGGTTTACAGGTATACGTCCTAAAGGTAAATAACATTTCTGATAGGCAAGTAGGATAAAGGTGGATTACCGGTTCAAAGTGTGAATGTTTATGGTCCCAGGTGAGTATGGTAAGCTAAGCTGGTAGTCCAGTGCCATCATTATTTCTTTGGTAGCAGAGTAGTGGTTAGGGTTTAGTTAAAATAGGTAGTTAGTTGTGTATTGATTTTGTATTCATTTTATGATTTAACCAAAACCTGTTTGTATTGTTTCATGTTGTCTGGAAGTCCCCGGGGACACTGAATAGCAGGTGGTAAATGGAAGCCACTCTGCAGTGAGGTTACTTGCCTGATAAAGTAAGTGCGTAAAGTTAGGTAGAACTTGAAGCACTGGTTAGGGATTATTTTTTCTGGTATAAAAGTGAGAGTAATGGACAGCAAAAGAGTTAACTGGCGAAACTTTGGCCTTATATCACCTAGAAAGGGTAAGTCTGAAGGAGTAACAGGTTCTTTGATGCTTGACTGAAGAGTAAGCGGAAGAGATTTTACTCGCAGTGTATGAAGGGTAAACGGAAGGGTTTTACTCGCAGTGAAAGAAAAATTGTCTTTTCTTTGAATTAGTCAATCAGGCACAGTAGCAAATGTTTTTATGTTGCTAATTAATGAAATGTGCATTTAAAATTGAAAGAAATTGAGTTGTCGTATTACCTTGCAAAGGAGGGGTCAGTCGAGGGTGTTGCACTGACATCACAGAGAGCCATGCTGGGATTGGTTGAGACAGCGGGTGTGTCGCTGAGGTAAGATTGCAAAGGAGGGGTGAGTAACGAGAGTGAAAACTCACGTCACAGAAAAGCTGCGCAAGCATTGGTTGAATTAATTTGAAAAATAAATGTTGATTGGTCATTGAAATAAGAGATGAGCTATTATTGGAGAAACGTTTAAGTAAAGTAAACAATTGATTAGACTGCAAAAATTGAAATTTCAGTGTTAATAGACAACGGTAATCATGTGTGGCATCTAGATCCAGCATTTATAGGAAAACGCCCTGATAGAAGATACCTAGATTTTGCTCAAGAACAGCATATCAGAGGAAGACCATATATCGTGTACGGAGAAAAAAGACAAATTTCATTTTTGCAGAAAATTAAGAATTATTTTAAAAAGTATAACATCATTAAAAAAAGAAAAGGAATTGTTATTCCACCACCAAAAACTCCAGCATCATACATGATAATTGAAAGAGGCTACCACACTTGTGTATGGTTAGAAAACTGGATAGTGTACACAAAAGATGATGGTATATTGGCATTTCCAGAATATGGTACCTTTAATGGTAGGATTTTGCACAATTTACAGACTCGCATGAATGAATTAGACCCAAGACCAAGATTAACGGAATATGAAGCCTTAGAAGAGTGGGAGACTGAGGCTTTTGAGCGAGACAGACCTAGATGTGACAGAAACTTAAGTACATTTTATCCCAGATTTCCCCGAAAGACAAGAGATAAGCAGATGAAACAATGAGACAGTCTATGTTAGTGGAAGGATTATATCCCGTATTCACCACAGAAGAACCGTCAGGAAGTAAAAGTACAGAAAAGACAAAACATTTAATGACTAGTAGTGGAAATTCAGAAGATGATTACTTTGGGTATTTTTTAATGAAAAATCCACCACCTTATCAGGAAGAACCAAATAGAATTACCCCTAGTGCTCCGTTCTTAAAACCACCTTTGGTGCCGCACATTGTACATGAGACTAGTATACAAAAAAAAGAAAAGGAAGTAATAAATAAACAGAGAAGTGAATTAATTCAGAAAATCACCCAACTGAATACAAGTCCTGAAGCCCTAACGATACCGGTTACTTTATGTCCCGTTGTTCCTTTGTATGGAGATAAACAACCCAGCCCTAAAATTCCTGTTCTGACTACACCCATAATACAGCCCAGAAAAGAAAATATAATAATTGATGACCAGGCAAGTGAGTGTGAGTCAGTGATTTCCCTGATAGATTTGCCAATAAGAGAACCAGTGGGTGATTCGATCAGGAAAATTACTCCTGGATGCCCTAGAGAAGTACAGATTGAAACATCCACAGGAACGAGAAGTGCCACTGTAGTAAGCCCAGAAGAAATAGAAAGATGGTCCAGAGACATAGAGAAGACAAAATCACAGCCAAAAGTATTAGGGGCAGATGTATCAAGATTCCATTTTGAGATTTCTAAATAGCGATTTTTAAGGAATCGCTATTTAGAAATTGCAAAATGGGATGTATGTAAAAAATCGCTATTTTTTAGCGATTTCTTAATCTTCCTTATTTGCGAATTCGCAATTTGTGAATTTTGCAATTAAGGAATAAATTTCATAATTCATAATTTCAAATGATTTAAATCAGCAATATTTCCTACCACCTTAAAAAATACACTCTTAAAACCCCTCCTGAAAAAACCTCATTTGGCAAAAGATGACTTAAAAAACTATCTCACCTATAGCCAGTCTTCCATTCCTGGCTAAGGTGGTAGAGAAGGCTATGAATTACCAACTATCAGAGTATATTGAAGAACACGCCTTGCTGGATAATACCCAGTTTGGGTACCGCAAACATCACGGTACTGAAACAGCTTTAATTAAAGCTGCTGATGATATCAGAACCATCAAAGATCAGGGAAGTACTGCTGTACTCGTACTATTGGATTTATCTGCCGCCTTCGACGTGGTCGATCATTCCATCCTGATCGACTGTGTCGGAAAGATGGGAATCCAGCAGCGAGCGAAGAATCTTCTGACTTCCTTCTTGGCGGATAGGACCCAGGCAGTTACCTTGGGCCCGTTCAAATCAAGTGAGCTTTCTCTACCGTGTGGGGTGCCTCAAGGCTCATCCCTGAGTCCGACACTTTTTAATATCTACGTGTCGGACCTAGCTACTGTCATCAAGCAATACGGGATGGGCCTTACCTCTTACGCAGACGACACCCAATTGGTCATCGCCATTAATAATGATTGAGAAAATGTGGCAAAACGTTTTCAGGAGGGTATGCTGGCTATTGGGGACTGGATGTCTGCCAGTTCTCTTAAATTAAACTCCCAAAAGACCGAGGTGGTAATTTTTGGAAACCTTTCCCCTTGCTGGTCTCCCGTGTGGTGGCCTTCATCCTTCGGTACCCCGCCATGTCCTGTCCCAAAGGTTAGGAATCTGGGAGTGGTATTCGATGAAAAGCTTAACTTCTCAGCTCATGCAAATCAAGTTGCAGCTACAGCTTTTCATAAGCTGAAACTTATCAAAAAAATTACCCCGTTTTTACCTGATGCGGCAGGGAAAACCCTGGTGAGTGCATTGGTATTATCATCACTCGATTATTGTAATGGATTGTTTACGAGTGCACAGACCAGAGTCATCAATAAAATGCAATCTGTGCAGAATGCAGCAGCGAGACTGTTGACCAACACTCCTAAATTCAAACCCATTTCTCAAACTATCCGCAATCTTCACTGGTTGACCATCAAAAATCGAGTAAAATTTAAAGCAATGTGCCTGTTTTTTAAGACCATTCAGAACTCAGGTCCACAATTTCTTAGGAATCAGATAATACCACACCGTCCACCAAGACAATTAAGATCAGCTACCTTGCTCCATCTAAATATTCCTCGTACGAGAACAGTCTCTTGGGGTGATAGACGATTTACAGTTGCAGCATCCAGACTCTGGAATTCTCTTCCTCTGTCAATTCGGATGAGTCATACGCTGCTGTCATTCAGGAAGAACTTAAAGACTTGGCTGTTTAACCAATGACCTGCCTACAACATCATTAGGGAATCATGAATCGAATTTTAGTGTCAAGACGCCCTCGGGCATATGTTCCCGCTCTATAAATGTTAAAAATAAATAAATAAATAAATAAATAAATTCATTCCTATGGGCCAGGAGGCCCATAGGAATGATTGTGAAATTAATCTCAATTTGCGATTCGCAATTTGCTAATCGCAAATTGAGAATAATTTCAAGGGTTCAGGGGAGTCTCAAGGACACCCTGCTGCACCCCTGAAATGTACATGTGTGTGAATATGGCGCACCTACATGCCCTATGGGCATGTGTGTGCGTCACATGCCACCTTAAAAAATGCCAAATTGTGCATTTTTAAAAGAATTCGCAAATTAACATCGCTACAAGTTGGTGTTAATTTGCGATTTCTTAACCAAAATTCGCAATAGAAAATGCTACATACATAGCATTTAAGGAATCGCAAAATTGCGATTCCTTAAATGCTATGGCAAAATAAGGAATCGCAAATGTTTGCGATTCCTTAATTTGCGAATTTTGGATGCATGTCAAAACATGCAAATAGACCGTTTGCGATTCGCAAAGGCCAATATTCTGCGAATTTCGGCCTTTGCGATTCTCAAACGGCTTGATACATCTAGGCCTTAGACATTTTTTAATTAAGAGTAGAATTGGAAGAAATGATAGCTGGAAATGTAGGGCTAGAAAGAATAAATACCTTTAACGAAGAAGAGTTGTCATTCATATGCAGAAGTATCACTCGAAATACAAAAATATTTAATGAAAAATTGATGAATTTGGCCTCTGATATGGGTATTGACATAGGTACATCTGAAGTATTACAGAAACCATATAGAGTTGAATTTTCTGACAAAGATTTAGAAAACATGAATGTGTCAGGACGGAAATTGCAGATAAAAGAATTAATGTTACAAAAATGGGGAGACTTTTTTTTTTGATAAACACATTTTTATTCAGTTTACAGAAGGAATGCACCAGCCAAGCAGCACTGTATTTCAATAATCGAGGACCCTTCATGATTAGAACCCCCCAATCACTTCCCCCAAATTCTGCTGTATTTCTTAGGGCAACCACGTGCCACATACAGAACTTTCTCCTGTGTGGCGCACCAATCCACTCCATTCCGCCAACGCTCCACACTTGGGGGTTCAGGGAATTTCCAGGAGGGCGCAATGTCTCTTTTAGCTACCACCATAGCTGTAGTGAAGAACAGTTTTTCATTGTGTGACCCGTCCAGCCCATCAGTGATGCCCAGGATCGTGTGCTTGGGGTCCTGTGGAACCCCCCACTCTAGAACCTCAGAGAGTTCTTCTTCGATGCCCTACCAAAATCCCGCAAGGAGGGGGCAGGCCCAAACCATGTGAAGGAAGTCACCGGGATCATGGCCACACCTGGTACAGGCTGAGGACGGACTAAGCACCGCGTGATGAAGGCGTACAGGGGTGGGATATGCGGCATGTAGGTAGTAGAGCTGCACCAAGCGCAGCTTAGCAGAGGCGGTGACCATTCTGGGAGCCATAAGGGCATCACGCCAGTCCTCTTCTTCCAAGGGACCCACCCAGTCCTCCCATTGTGCCCGCAGTCGGTCAAAGGAAGTCGGGTGTTGTTAATCAATGCACGGTAAATGCGGGAAATGCCACCCTTCCCACAGGTCCCCAAACATAATCTGGGCCTCAGGCGTGCTATGATCAGGGAACCGCATACCCATTGTGAGGTGTGAGCGTAGGGCATGTCGTAGCTGAAGGTAGCGAAAGAATTGCGAGTGGTGCAGGGAGTACCTGGTCTGGAGGTCTTTTGTAGGAGCCGCTGCTGTTTGCGGGCCTCTGACAGGATGATGTCCCGGTCTTTGAAATTAAGGACCCGCATTATGATTGGTCGGGGGCCACACCCGGAGGAGGCTTAGGGGCCAGGGACCGATGGGCCAGCTCAATCGCGAACCAAGGAGAGGGAGAGCCCTCGGGACCCATGATCTGAGACATTTCTCCAGAAAGTCCGCCGTGCCACCCTGCTCCGCCCATGCCGGAAACCCCACCAGGCGAAGGTTATTGCGTTGGGACCTATTCTCTGCGTCCTCTGCCCAGCGGTGCATCTCCTGAGTGTGTGACTGAAGGCGGGCCACCTGCCCCTTGAGTTGCTGTACATCATCTTCCACGATGGAGATACAGGTTTCAGTTTCCTTGATCCGGGCGTTGGCGTTTCAGAGGTCTTGCCGGATAAGAGTCATGTCCATGCGCCCTTCCGCGATCTTGCCCTCCACCGAGGTTTGCGAAGCTTGGATGGCTTGCAGGATAGTAGACAACTCCGTAGAGGATGCTGGCTCCTGTTCTGCGGCTACCCAAATTGCGCCTGCCTCCAAGGTAGTGAAACGGTCTGTTTTAGTTTGGGTGTCATGAGCCTTTTCCGATCTGTCCGTCCTGCCCATGGCGCCACCCCAAGGAGCTGTAGCGCCCGGGTACCCTGTAGGCGGACCTGTAGTGGGGGGCACAAGCAAGCTCCTGTGGGCGGCCCAAAGGCAAGCGGGTGGGAACAGCCGAGGCACAATCGGAACCAGATCACCACCATCCGGTATGTGCGGCCGACTCCACTGTCCCTGACAGAGTAGATCTTCAGGGAGGAGGGGGGGGAGTGAGACGACTAAAGTCCAGGCCCCGGAGCCACAGCCCCCACAACTCAGGCGGTAGAGAGAGATGCTACAAGTTGCCCCGCTTTCGGAGCCAAGATTCCTGGATGCAGCGGCTTGGGGAAGGGTGCTGCCGCCCAAAGCCACTGCCCAGCACCACAAATGCAGACCTGCAGGCCCCACAAACAACCAGACAGGTGCTGCTTGGTGCATGCGGCTGAAAGCCCCAACAGCAGGTCTCCAGTAGCTGATGCAGCCCAGGGATAGGGGGGGAACCAGGGTGTAGGAGTAGGATAAGGAGGGCCCTCTGCCACGCCGGCTCCACCACGCCGGCTCCACCACGCCGGCTCCACCACAGTCCCCTAGGCAGGGACGGCCCACCCACGACCACCATGCAGTAGAGGATCAGCCGTATGCTCTCCGACGCTCGGTTCTACGGCCGATATGAAGGACCGGGCCAACCTCAACCCAGGGGCCGCAGCACAGCCCAAAGCGTGGTATCAGGACCCCACCAGTTCAGAAGGGGAGGTGGCTCCTACAACGTACACTCTGGGGGAGAGAACCAGCTGCCCATCAGGGCAGAGGGACCAAGGTCAGCCACGATGCCCAATCAAGTCAGTAGTCTGAGCCTCCAGGTTGGCTAAGGCTGGCCGCCACCGCAGGACCCACCAACGGAGACAGAGCCACCACTGCCCGAGCCGGCAGTCGAAATTCCCCCACCTCACTCAGGCACCAGGGGGAGGAGGGAGACCACAGCAGACCAGCAGCCACACCCAGGCACCCCACAGGCCAGCCAGTGGGCACCTGGGACCATCCCAATCCTGGGCCCACAGGGACTGACCAGGAACAGCAAGAGGGCCAGCCCTGCAGACTTCACGTGCTTGGTGGCCGTGGCAGGTAGTGCATGCCCTGTCGTGGGCCACAGGGCGCAACTCAAGTTGGAAGGTCAACACAGGCCGCTCAGTCCTACCGGCAGAGCCCTAAGATGTTTGCAGGATGTTGCAGGGTCGGGGGACGGGAGTCGCCGACAGGGCCCACGCCCAGGATCCCGCACCACTCAATTAATGTAGCCGAATCCGTCCCCCAGTCGGTGGCCCCTAGCCGAGGAACGTCAACCTAGTCAGATGCGCCAGGCCATTAGAGTGGATCCAGGCAGCCAGGGTCAATGTAGGCCCCTCCGAGGCCTAGGGAGAGAGTGGAGCCGCAGGCCCGGCCACAGGCCCTGGGGGGGTCGCGTCCACCATGTCCCACTAGAAGCACCACTGCCCGAGGTGGCAGTCGAGATGCGCCTGCACCACTGCAGCCCGGGGGGGGGGGATAGGTAGGGCACAAGACAGCCCCAAGAGGTCTCTTCAATGGGGGGCACCATCCCTCTCCCCTCTACAGGCAAGCACCTCAGTGCAGCCGCGCGTGGAAGGAGGCTTGGGGTTGCTGGGAACCAGCAGACACCACACCGCTGTGGTGGAAGGCCCTCGGTGAATCTCTGCAATGGGCCGGCAGCCGGAGGCAGTCCCGCAGCCGCAGCTCCCAGCTGCGCAGCGCCGCAGGGCCTCCAACAGGGCCCGCAGACAGTAGCTCCCCACTGCCCGACCAACAGTTGGACGGGCCTCTGGGCTCCCCACCGGCCGTGGGAGTGCACTAGAGCAGGCGGGTGACCTCCCCAGATCACCCAGCAGCGGAACCAGGCAGCAGTCAGGAGCGGGAAGATGGGCTCACGGTCCCACCCGGTAGCATCGAAAGGCCAGCAGCGTCAACACTCCTCTGGCCAAGCGGTCCGGGCCCGAGTCCGGGCCCAGGCAGGCCCCGGGACTCCCAATAGGTAGGGGGATCCCACTGGAGTAGGGCAGGCAGCCTACCAAGCTGCAGCCGCACTGGAGCCAAGCGGCAGTCAGCAGCAGGGAGGCAGGCTAACGATCCCGCTGGGCAGACCAGGAAGATCAGAAGATTGGCCGCCCCAGCACCCTCCAGGGAGAACAGTTAAGGCCCAAGGCCAGGCAGGGATCTGGCAAACGCGGCAACGGCCACCATTTTTAAAATGCTGCACGGCCGGCTCGAGGGTAGTAGGCCGCTTGCCGCACTCAGGACCGCCAGGCAGCACTTCAGCAGAACCCTCCGGATTCCCAGGTAAGCAGGCCGACGATTTATGGGTCAACCAGGGTCCAGATGGTAGGCGATTGCAGAGCGGATGACGCAGGGGTCCGAAGCACTCCAAAGGTGAGACCGCCATCTTGACGCTCTTGGCCACGCACCCCACAAATTACTTAGACAGATGGAAAGCTAGATGGACAAAGAAAAAGGAGGAAGCTCGGGCAAATCAAACTACATCCGTGTATTTAATGAAAGAAACAGAAAATGTTAAAAGGTTGTTTCCAATGAGAGAAGTTCCAGGAGGAGGTTAAGTGCATGTCCCATGGTCCCGACAGGATATTTTATCATTCAAAAATGATTTCCCAAAACTCAGAGAAAAATCCGTAGAATGGTACAGGTAAGTCGAAAGGATTGTAAAGGTTTCAAAAGTATTGTTAAAAGATTTGTATGGTTTATTTGACATAGTTGCTCCTGCAGATTGGTGGACAGAATGCAAAATAACAGTAGATTGGCCAAATGATGAATACCCTAGAGATCCAAAAACAGGAGCTCCGTCAGATGATATGATCAAAAAGTATAATCAGGTATAAACTTATTTGAAAGGAAAGGTACCACCAAAAGAGACAGATTTGACAAAAATAACACAGAACAACCCAAGACAAAGATGAGTCTATATATGCATACTATGAGCGTCTTTTGCAGGTGTTCAAAACAGTATAATGGGTTGGAAAATATTGACAATAAGGACATGACACATTTTATATATCGTTTTGTGTCTGGACTAAAACCAGAAATATCACAAATGATTAAAGAACATAAATTATGTTGGCAGGCAAAGCCTAATGATGAAATTCTCAAGTATGCAAAATACTGTGGGGAAGAAAACAATAATAGGTGGAAGAAATTAGAAGAAAAGGTAATGTGGGCACAAGTTAAATTAGCAGAACAATAGGAACTCCAATTAAGTCAACAGGCAAATAATCAAGGAAGAGGGGAAAGTCAAGGTGAAGGTAGCGGGGGCAAGCCTAGAGGGAGAATGAGGAAAGAAGAGGCAAAGAAAAAGTTTCCCTGTCATGGGTGCAGATAATTGGGGCATTGGAGAAACGAGTGTAAATTAATACAGAATAATAATGTCCAAACTCAAAAATTAATTCCACAGACGCAGAATGAGGTATCAATGAGGCAACCACAACAGGTAATACAGAATCAGTTACCACCTGCTCCTATGCCAGATTTTGTGAGTCAAACTAAATACAGTGTGGACACCGATTTCAGAAGGGAAGTGGTAAGAAAAAAACAGTAACACCACAGTTTCTTTTGCAGGACACATTTTTTGAAAACGAGTCATATTGACGGTATCTGAGAGGGGGGAAGAGGAATGCATACTTGGCGCATCCTTACCGGTAGATCAGTCAGCTCCTTATGTAGAAGGCAAGGTTGAGGGAAATTACATCACCTTCTTGTTGGACACTGGTGCTACCCGTTCTACTGTAAGAACAGCAGACGTACCAAACCTATCCCTCTCGGGAGAAGCGATCCAGGTAGTGGGCGTTTCTAATAAACAGATTAGGACCCCTATTACAGAACCAATGGAGGTACGTATTGGCAATTTTAAAGAAATGCACAAATTTGTTGTGTGTGACTCCAGTCCTGTAAACTTGCTAGGAAGAGATTTACTGTGGAAAATGAATTGGAACATCTTTTGCTCATCAAATAGTGTTGAAATTCAGACTCTTGATGAAGATGGAGTGTATAAAATCATGTAAGCTAAATAGGAAACAGAAATTAAAAAGATGACTCTAAAAGAGTTACCAAAATACCCTAAACCCTGATGTGTGGGATTTTACAGGAAAAGAAGTAGGATTAATGGCAAATGTCGACCCAGTAAAAGTGACAGTGAAGGAAGGTGCAGTATACCCAAATGCCAGACAGTACAAAATGAGTCCAGAAATAAAAGCAGGTGTTGCAGCAGAAATTGAGCAATTGGTTGAACAAGGCATTCTAAAAGAAATAATGAGCAGTCCATGTAATTCACCTATAATTGGCATAAAGGAACCAAGCGGGAAATATATGGTAGTTCAAGACCTGAGGAAAATTTATAAAATTGTTGTCCCATGTTGCCCAGTATTACCGAATCCAGCCGTGATTTTATATCAGATACCATGGAGTGCAGGATGGTTTACTGTAATTGATTTATGCCATGCCTTCTTCTCCATTCCGTTGCACCTAGACAGTAAATTTTTATTTTCATTTAAATTTGATGACCATGTTTATGTTTGTAATCGTGTTCCTCAAGGGTACACTGAAAGTCCATTGATCTTTAACCAGATTTTGAAAAAATTTCTTGAATCTTTGGTGCTGCAGAGTCAGTCCGTTTTGGTGCAGTACATAGTCGACTTACTGGTTGCATCTTAAAACTCAAAGTGACTGCATCCTTAATCAATTGCATTGCTGAATCATTTTGCTGTAGGAGAACATAAAGGGCCCGATTCCGATTCGGGATAAAAAAAGTCGTACGATTCGTATTCGTAGCCGTTTCCGTACGAATTAAAAAAGACCGTCCGAATTGCGTAGTACGATCCAAATCCTGAAAATATATCCGAATATCAGCGACCCGTACGAACCACAACCGAAGACCCGTACGAAATGTCATCGTAAGCCAAACCGTACGATTTGTAAACATGCCGTACGACCAAACAAGTACGATCCAGACCGGGGACCGAACACGCGATTTGTACGGGCAAACGTAGTGGCGCTTGAAGCATGATTCGTACAGAAAACATCGCGTATGAGCTAGCCGCACCAACAAATACAACCCGCACACCACTCAATCAAGCGTGCGCGAACCCCCTCCCTGAAAACGGACCGTAACGCCAGCCGCACCAACAAATACGAGCCACACACCCCTCAATCAAGCGTACGCAAACCCCCGCACCGAAAACAGACCGTAACAGCCAGCCGCACCAACAAATACGAGCCGCACACCCCTCAATCAAGCGTACGCAAACCCCCACCCCAAAAACGGACCGTAACAGCCAGCTGCACCAACAAATACGAGCCGCACACCCCTCAATCAAGCGCACACAAACCTCCACCCCGAAAATGGACCGTAATAGCGAGCCGCACCAACAAATATGACCCGCACACCCCTCAATCAAGCGTACGTGAACCCCCACCACGAAAACGGACCGTAACAGCCAGCCGCACCAACATATATGACTCGCACACCCCTCAATCAAGCGTACACGAACCCCCAACCCGATAACGGACCGTAACAGCCAGCCGGACCAACAAATACGACCCGCACACCCCTCAATCAAGTGTACGTGAACCCCCAGGCCGAAAACGGACCGTAACAGCCAGCCGCGCCAACAAATATGACCCGCACACCCCTCAATCAAGCGTACAGGAACCCCACCCCGA
Organism: Lissotriton vulgaris; assembly: GCF_964263255.1. Classification (NCBI taxonomy): domain Eukaryota; kingdom Metazoa; phylum Chordata; class Amphibia; order Caudata; family Salamandridae; genus Lissotriton; species Lissotriton vulgaris. The sequence goes on along the minus strand of NC_141685.1, from coordinate 986,048,301 downwards.
AAACGTACCGGAGGGTGCAAACGAGTCGCACAACACCACTAAACATGTCTCCTGTGTACACACCATCGGAAAACAATGTCCTGGCCACATACAAACAGGCAAACAGAGGGCCCAGGTCACACCCACCCCATATAACACACCCACTACAAATTCAAAATAAGCCACACCCTAAATGGACCAATAAAAGGGCCCACACATACAACCCATCATCCTTTGCAACATACCTATTTGCGCAAAGACACTGACAGCACACCAACAACTGCACTCATTAACCTTCACACATACACCCTATCTCATCCACACCCACACCACCCCCTTCAAAATCAGACCCACACACCCTCATCCATACACACCATCACCCCCTCAATCACATACACCCCACACCATGACCACACCAAAGAATCCAAAGTTCACTAACCCGGAGATGGAGATCCTTACAGATTAAGTCATCAGAGTTGAGCCACAGCTGTTTGGTGCATTGCAGAAAAAACACGCCTGTGGGAGAGGATCATCGATAAGGTCAATGCTGTTCTGCCCATCAAGTGCACCAGGCAGGAATGCCAGGCCAGGTGGTACGATCTGTGGAGGATGGTCAAGAAGAAGATGGACCTAGACTACGCCAATGCACACTACACTGGAGGTGGTGGTCCCCGCAGACCTCCACAATACCATCCCTGGGAGGAGAAAGTCATGGCCCTGGTACCACCGGTGGGAGTTCGCGGAATCGGAAGAGCTGTGGATCCTGGTGAGTACACAAACAACTCATGTAACATGGAGGGGACTCCCAGTAGTGCCCAAAAGCATGGGGGTAGTGTGGGGGTGTTGTGGCCTTGACTCCCAGCAGTGCCTAACAGTATGGGGGTGTGTGGCCATGACTCCCAGCAGTGCCTAACAGCATGGGGGTATGTGGGGGTATGTGGACATGACTCCCAGCAGTGGCCAACAGTATGGGGGTGTGTGGCTATGACTCCCAGCAGTGCCTAACAGTATGGAGGGGGGTGGTGGGCGGCCATGACTCCAAGCAGTGCCTAACAGTAGGGGGGGGGGTGGGGGGGTGGCCATGGCTCCCAGAAGTGCCTAACAGTAGGGGGGGGGTGGGGGGGTGGCCATGACTCCCAGAAGTGCCGAACAGTAGGGGGGGTAGACATGACTCCCAGAAGTGCCTAACAGTATGGGGGGGGTGTGGGGGGTGTGGACATGACTCCCTGCAGTGGCCAACAGTATGGGGGTGTGTGGCTAAGACTCCCAGCAGTGCCTAACAGTATGGTGGGTGTCGGGGGTGTGGCCATGACTCCAAGCAGTGCCTAACAGCATGGGGTGGGGGTGTGTGGCCATGACTCCCAGCAGTGCCTAACAGTAGGGGGGGTGGGGGTGTGTGGACATGACTCCCAGCAGTGCCTAACAGTATGGGGGGTGTGGGGGTGTGTGGACATGACTCCCAGCAGTGGCCAACAGTATGGGGGTGTGTGGCTATGACTCCCAGCAGTGCCTACCAGTATGGGGGGTGGGGGGTGGCAATGACTTCTAGCAGTGCCTAACTGTATGGGAGTGGGGGTGGGGGTGTGTGGCCATGACTCCCAGCAGTGCCTAACAGTAGTGGGGGGTGGGGGTGTGTGGACATGACTCCCAGCAGTGCCTAACAGTACAGGGGTGTGGGGGTGTATGGACATGACTCCCAGCAGTGGCCAACAGTATGGGGCTGTGTGGCTATGACTCCCAGCAGTGCATAACAGTATGGGGGGTGTGGGGTGTGTGGCCATGACTCTCAGCAGTGCCTAACAGATTGGGGGTTGTGGGGGTGTGTGGCTATGACTCCCAGCAGTGCCTGACAGTAGGGGGTGTGGGGGTGTGTGGACATGACTCCCAGCAGTGCCTAACAGTATGGGGGGGGGGTGGGGGGAGTGGACATGACTCCCAGCAGTGGCCAACAGTATGGGGGTGTGTGGCTATGACTACCAGCAGTGCCTAACAGTATGGGGTGTGGGGGTGTGCCCATGACTCCCAGCAGTACCTAACAGAATGTGGGGGTGTGGCCATGACTCCCAGCAGTGCCTAACAGTAGGGGGGTGTGGGGGGGTGTGGACATGACTCCCAGCAGTGCCTAACAGTATGGCTGGAGTGGGGGGGGGTGTGGACATGACTCCCAGCAGTGCCTAACAGTATGGTGGGGGTGTGTGGACATGACTCCCAGCAGTGGCCAACAGTATGGGGGTGTGTGGCTATGACTCCCAGCAGTGCCTAACAGTATGGGGGTGTGTGGCCATTACTCCCAGCAGTGCCTAACAGCATGAGGTGGGGGTGTGTGGACATGACTTCCACAGTGCCTAACAGTATGGGGGGTTGGGGGTGTGTGGACATGACTCCCAGCAGCAGCCAACAGTATGGGGGGTGTGGCTATGACTCCCAGCAGTTCCTTAACAGTATGGGGGGGGGGTGGCCATGACTCCCAGCAGTGCCTAACAGTATGGGGGTTGGGGAGTGTGGCCATGACTCCCAGCAGTGCCTAACAATAGGGGGGTGAGGGTGTGTGGACATGACTCCCAGCAGTGCCTAACAGTATGGTGGTGGGTGCAAGGGGAGTGCCAGAAGGCTGCAAGGGGGAGGGTGAGAGGGTGCAAGGTGTAGGGTAGGAGGGGACACTCAACCCATATGGCCCAGGTACACACCCATGCACCATGCTCAATGCACAGGGAGTGTGAAAGTACTGACAAGATAGCTGACACTGGGCCCTGGTGTAGGCAGCACAAGGACCTCCTGTGACCAGTGCTAACACTAACACCAGGACAAGGTCAGATATCCTGCACAGGAACTCACAACCACTATCATGGCAGCATGGTTCATGGGGGGACAGACACACCACGAGCGACGCCCACTTGGAAATCACACTCAAACTACTAGCATGGCGTGTGACACACACCCCTTACAGGAACTGAGCCCCTGAGGACAGGCAATGGAGTGCACCACTGTCACAATCGTCATGTAACACAACATAAAATATACTGATCTGATGACGCTTCCAAGCAAAAAAAGCACAGTGCTGAATCACAAGTCCATTGTGTCACTCACACAATGCTGTTGCAACAGCTTTGGGACGCTGTGTATGCACTCAAGTAGCACCATGGACCTGTATTGACAAGGTAATGCATCTTGGAGAAGTGCCACGGTCTAAAGCCCTCTGCCAAAAGTAGGTGTACTGGTCCTGGGGGGTTGGCAGTGGGTGGCCGTCAGGGCACAGCAACACCTCTCTAAAGTTGCTGAATGAAATCAGTAGAGATTCCACTCAGTCTCCATCATAAACATGCTACATTACAACCCTGTGCATGCTTGAACCAGGCATTAGGATTGAGGCAGCATTGTGCAGATTGGGCCACACAGAGCACAGCTGGATCCGTGTGGTGCTGGCGACACAAGCCACAGTAATGGCACTGCCAGTCATCGTAAACAGTACCCAACATGTCAAGCAGCCCTTAGCACATGTCAATCTCATCCCACAACATACCCATATACAAGTGAACAGTTACAACAATCCAAAGCAGGTGGAACAGTGCTAACGACAATGGATATCAAAATTGGAAGTTGCATGATAGTGCATTAACAGTGTTTGTCTCTCACACCCACGGGGGAACGTGTGGAAACGACCCCCAACCATGGGGGAGATGGATCCCAGTCCCAGGCTCAGCAGGACCCTGACCCCACCGACAGCGACGCCTCTCAACACACCGTGGTTGACCCCAACCAACCTGGCACCTCTGGATCCCAAACCCATGCAGCAGCTGGATCAGAGACATCTGTGCCAACCACCACACCCATTCCCGCCACATCCCAGCAGACAGCTCGGAGCCCTGACCATAATCCACAACAGAGCTAGTCTGACAATGAGGGACAAGGTTCGCCGGGCACCCACGAGGTGGCAGATGACACCACCACTGCCAGCACTCATGGGTCCCGTCGACCTGATGTGCCCACAAACGCAGGCCGTGCTCGTGTAGCCAGGGGTGGTGGGAGTGGTGCTAGGCGGAGGCGAGAACCTGACCAGCCAGCTGCAGGGTCCGGTATGTCAGAACTCAGAGACATCATGGATGTATACCGGCGGGACCACAGGGAGTTCAGCCTGGTAGTGGAGGCCCTCAGCAAAATGACAGATCATCAGGCCCATGCTACATGCCAGTCAAGAACAACACCAGGGACGGATGGAGGCAAGACTGGATGAGCTTCTGACGGTGCATAGGGAAATGAACCAATCACTCCGTCTGATCACTGCCAACATGCAGCACCCTCCCAGTGTCACAAGGCCAGAAACATCTAGGCAAAGACCAACAACAGGCACAGGGAGGGAGGAGGAGGAGGAATTGTCATACGGAGCATCCCACGCATTGTCAAGGCCTGCATGTGAGGGTTCCCCAAGGAAGGTGGGTCGTCCACGGACAAGACGTTGAGAGGCGTAGGGCCATGCACAACTCCTAGGTCACCTGGTCTGGCATCTTGCCTTCGTGTGCAACAGCATCACCTTATTGACTTACTGACTCTGCCACATGGACTTGCTGGTTGCATTGTGCCCAATGATGCCAATCACTGTGGCCTGGACTCTGTTGACTCAACCTGTAAGGCATCAAATCTCCAGCTGTGAACTTTGGATTCCCCCCCTTTTTGTACAGCACCTACTCACTTTTCACACACAAGATCAGAAAATAAATGTAAATAACATAATACGCAGTGGTGGAAATGTTTTGTAAACAGATGCAAAAGCATATGTGTGGGGACAAGGAAAAAATGCCAGAGTATTGAACAAACTGCAGCCATCCACACACTGGGATCTGAGTCCGGTTGAGGACACACATAGGTCACAATATTCCAACAACTAGATACATGGATATCAATACACACCTGTGATGGTCACTAAATGCAGAAAGGGGGTTTGGCTTGCAATACTGCAATTACAGACAGGTACAGAATAGTCACTTGGAGGTGTACAGATCATGGGTAATATGTAGGTGTCCACGGAGGGAGTACCAGGATCTGTGTTCAGAGGTATGAGAACTCTCAGCCGCATGCAGTTGTACTGTGGATGTCATGAATGGTGCCCAGGCCAAGGGTGGCAGGACGGACTACAGGCAACGGGGTGTTGGATGGAATACGTCCATATTAGTGTATTGGCCTGGGCCTGTGGAGTGCCCACTGAGTGTGGCTGAGGATTATGAAGGTGAACCTGCATTTGACTGTGGGACTATTGTAGGTATCTCAGGTGGACGGTCATGTGGCAGTACCAGGGGATGTTGAGGATGAGGTGTGTGCATGCACCCTGGCGTTGCACAAGTACTCCTGGAGTCTGGTACTTGTACCTGTGTAGAGGTTCTTGCTGTAGTTGGTCTGGCTGGTGTCGTTGACACCGACGAGGCTGAACAACACCTCATCAACAGACATCGCCATAGCAATCCCAGAAGGTCATAAGAACTCCCGCAGACAAGGCACCAACAGAGTGTGAAGAGGAATCGCCATCATCCACATGAACTCTCCCAGAATCACTACCAACACCAACTTCACACTCCACACCGCCTAGAACATGCACTAACAGATCCACACTGACGCCAACAACACCCTCAGAGGAACACTCATCGACAGACCACATAGACCACGACCACGATCCATCAACTCCATCCCTGATCTCATCAGCACGCACACCCTTGGCTACACGGATTACATACTCCTTGGGGACATGAACTTCCAGCTTGAGAACAACAACAACGCAAACTCCACTGCTATGATCGACAACCTTGTCAACCTCTGATTAAAACTACTCATGACAACACCCACCCACACCGCTGGACACACACAGGACCCCATCTTCTTGGCAACTCAACACGTCTCCTTCAACCACACCACCAAACACCACTGGACAGACCACAGATGCCTCCACTCCATCTTCAGTAAACCCACCACACCACCCCGTACACAGTACATGCCACCCCGCTGATGGTGCAAGGCCACCGTGGACTAACTGACCGCCACCCTCACCCTGGGACACCTGCTGACCACACCCACCACACTCTGCTGCCATCAACCTCAAACAGTGGATCAACAACTGCGCCAACACCGTCGCCACACTCAAGACCTCCTCCACCCATCACAACAACAAGATAGCCGCATGGTTAACCAAAGACCTCAGGACCTCCAAGTGCACCTGTTGGAAGCTGTAGAGGAGCTGGCTCCACAACCAAACACCATACAGCTACACCGCACACAAGAGCTCCAAATGCAGACACCACCAACTCATCTGGACCTACAACAGGACAGCCTAGACAGCAACGCACACAACAGCAAACAGCACATCAACATCGTGATTGAACTCACAACTCCCACCTACAACACCAATGACATAGCACCATCACAAGACCTGTGTGACTCACTGCCCACCTTATGATAGCGTAAGATCATTGACATCCACAACAGCTTCCACTCTGCAACCCCCCACACACAAACGAGTACACCCCCCCTTAGACCAACACCCATAAAAATAACCTGACCGCCCGGTACTACGTCAGCGATGAAGACACCATCAGGACCATGGGCTGCATCCACTCGGGATCCCCATCTGACACATAGCTTCTCAACATTTTCAACAAATCCAGCTAAGCCAGCGCACCTCTTCTTCCAAAAACAATCCACATCTCCTTTGAGACACCTACCTTCAGTGGGAGCTGTGAGAATGCTGAGCTCAACGTCTCAGTGAATATACAAAACGCAGACCACTAATACCTCACGAACTTCCGGTCCATCTCCCCTTCACAGAAAAGGTCACATAGAAGATCGTCAACAGACTGCTTACCCACTACCTCGAAGACAACAACATCATGGGAGCATCCCAGTCTGGATTCCGCTGCAGCCACAGCACGGACACCGCCCTCATCACCGCCAACAACGACATCAGCATCCTCATGAACAAAGGAGAAACTGCCGCCCTCATCCTTCTGGACCTATCACCAGCCTTACGCACGGTCTGCCAAGACACCCTAACAGCACGCATCCATGACGCCGGAATCCTAGAGATTGCATTGGCCTGGGCCACATCCTTCCTCTCCCGCAGGGCCCAGAGCATCTGCCTCCCACACTTCCATTCCAAGACCACTGAGACCATCCACAGCGTCCCACAGGGATCATCCCTCAGCCTGACGTTGATCAATATCCACATGGCACCACTCACCCATGTTGCACTACAATATAGCCTCAACATCATCTCCTATGCTAATTACATACAGCTGTGTAATGATGGTCCAGGCAAGGGTTGTAGAAGTACGCTTTAATGTAGATAAGTAAACAATACAGGTGAGCGCCAGGGAGCATCCACTGCCTTACGCCACAGCTCTTCAACTGCTCCCACATCATAAGATACACAACACATACATTCCAATGCCATCATCACATTCCAGCATGCACTCACGAGCCTTAAAGGAAAAGCACAACACAACAAGCTGATCATATCCCTCGCCAAAGAAACACACACAGCCAAAGAAAACCTCCACAGAGGAATGAAGGCCGTTGCCAAATGGATGAAGGACAGCAGGCTGAAGCACAATTCTGACTAAACGGAGGACCTCATCCACGGCCCCACCACCTCAGCCTGTGACAACTCCTGGTGGCCAACATCGCTAGGAACAGCAGCAGAACCCACCAACCACGCACGCAACCTGTGGGTCATCCTCAAATCCTCCCTCACCATGAACAAGCAGGACAACGCCATCTCATCTTCCTGCTTCAACACCCTCTGAATGCCCCGTAGGATCTTCAAATGGATCACCTCAAACATGTGAGAAACTGTCATCTGCCCCCCCTCCACAAGCTCACTGGATTACGGGAACACCCCCTATGCAGCTACAAAAACCAGACTCATGAGACGGTTTCAACGCATCCAGAACGCCTCGTCACGTATGATCGTCGATTTCCCCAACACGGCCACAGCACACCACACCTGAGAGGCCTGCACTGGCTCCCTGTCAACAACAGGATCACCTCCAGACTCATCATCCACGCACACAAAGCTCCTAACCACGCTGGACCAGCATACCATAACAACTGACTCTGCTTCTACACACCCACCTGCAGCCTCCGCTCTACAAACCTTGCACTTGCCACAGTCCCTCACTTCCAGGAAACCACCGTCAGTGACAGATCCTCCTCCTACCTTGGATAAAGACCTGGAACACACTCCCTACAAGGCTACAACTGACCCAGGACCTGCTGGCCTTCAGAAGACTTCACCAGACCTGGATTTTCGATCTTTAGAAGCCCCCACCCCAGCGCATTGAGACCCTCACGGGTAGGTAGGGCGCTGAAACTTTGAATCAATTGATTGTTTGATAGATGGCTCAGCCAATTTGTGTGTTTTGGATTGGAGAGCTGTAGCTGATAGTTACAATGAGGGTGGTCAGGCTGTGGGTGTGGTACCAGATGTGCAGATGTTTGACAATGCGGAATGTGTCCTTGGTGTTGTATGTGACTCTGAGGGTGTACCTCGTCAAGTTGCAACAATCAGAATCCTGGTTTTGGTGTGTGGTCCCTGTGGGTTTTGGACTATCTGTTTGTGATGGCCATGTAGAAGTGGTGTTCTGATGTTGCGTACTACCACGTTACAGTAATGAAGGCGATGTGTGGTGCTGTTGTGTTGACGAGGTAACACAGTACAATGTGGTGCTGATGGAAGTTGTGTGTGTGCTGTACAAGGCCCATAACCTGGTTGTACGTAGATGCACTGTGATGTGGGGCTGCATTGTTTTGCCAGTATGAGTTGCACACACAGGCTGAGAAGCTGTCATGGGTGTGTCTGTGGTAGCGTGATACCAGGTGAATGACTGTCTGGTGTTCACTGTGTGGAGGGTGGCTGGAGCAAGAGTCTGTTGTGTCACATGAGTCATGAAACGAGCTGAGCGTCATGCAGTGTGCTTGTTGCCGGTGCTGAAGGACCTGCCTTTGTCATGGAGGTTGTGCAACAGTGGCACAGACAAGCTGCGGCATGCTTTAAGAATAGATGGATGGAGGAGTATCTTGTAGGTGTGTGTGGTGCAGGACCTGGCCACTCGGTGCTGCGTTGTGGCTGGGGGTGCAGCAGCAGGAATGAGTGAACACATGACGGCAGAAGGGGTGTGACAACATGCTAAACAAGCACACAAATCCAGGGATTCTAGCAGGGCACAAAGTGACATGTGTATGTGAAGGCTTGAGTGTCTGGTCACCCATGGCTCACCGCGAGCTAAATGTGTGAACAGTCGTCAAAGATTTTGGGCACAGGATTAGGCATCCTAAGGTCAAGCTGGGCACAGGATACACAGCGTCAGCAGGTGTAGCCTGCATGTCATGTGTAGCAAGCTAAACAACACATACACAACCATGTATGTCAGGCACTGTATGGTACATTTGCCATTTCCAACAGCATGCATGTTGTCGCTGTATACGTAATCACATATGAACAACCATCGTAAACAATGCCATATTGAACGCATGCAGACTGGCAGGAGATGTGCATTGACAGCAATGAGGCACAATGTACTGTGTTAACCCCACTTACTACACAATAGGATAACGTTGTTTGTGAGGCCATGCTGCATTAGCCAATGTACATGCCCAGTGGCATTGCTCAGAAGACAATAACAGTCATGCAATGATGTCACCCGTAATGTGGCTGAAGGCTCTCCACACGACCGCCAGGGACTGGCCGTACCTTTGATCATCAGAGTGGTGCGATGCTGAAAGGGTTCCATCTCTAAATAGCCCCCAGGTCTGAGTACAAATGACAGACACAAAAGGGAGATCAGGCGAGGGAAGAAGAGGATGGGAACTGCATGGAGGGAGATCTGAAACAAAGTAAAACAAGCATAAGGATACAATACTTTTGTCACAGAATCACAGAATACCTTTGGACCTACACTGTACCAGTCACACCTGTGAAGTGTAACCACTGCAACTGTACCCAATGTGTGATCACAGATTTAGCAATGAGACTAGATCAGATACTAGAACACCAACAGATAAATAGGTAGTACAGTTTCTCACCTAAACAAAGCAAGTGGAACATTCACAAGGCTGCTACTATGCAATTAGTTCCATGCAGCCATCAAATATTTCACAGTGTATGAAAGAGGGTCCTAATCTCAGAAAATGTAATGTATAGCAGCGCTACTGACACAAAGCCAACAATCCATATTTAGCCCTGTGAATCTGTAAGGGCCATGACAGGAAAGTAGACATCACCCGCAAGAGCCGTTAGCAGCTCCTCCAATTACGAAGGGAATGACCTATACACAAGGAAGCCCCACAGGAGCCAGTCATTGGCTCTTGCAACTGTGCCCCACTATGCTAAACATGACAAGCAGGTGGGACCAAACTCAACAGCGAGTAATGAGGAACAAAGCCACAAAAACAACCCTACCGTGACCATGAGATGCTGCACGGCATAAGATAATCCTGTGAATTACCTTACTCGACTGGTGCCACGGAGATTTAACATTTGCTACAGCCCAACGTATTGATGACATCAGCGCAACATAACTGGCATCATGGGAATGGAAAGTTAACATCAACTCACCGAGAAGTGCTAGCGAAGCAGTGCTCTCCACCGGCACTGAGGTAACGACATGACAGTGACATGACATACTGCCACAAGGGGCAATGCATCCATGCTAACAGACTCACAGGACAGTTGACAGAACATGTGGGACATACACTGGCCCACACCGACACAACATGGTTCTTGGGAAATCAAACTGTACTGGCCAACAAGGTTGAGTGGATGATTCAGACACAACCTGCGGCACACAGTGAGGCTGCAATTCTCCACGGAGCCTGTGTTTGTGATGTCACACACAATGGCAACCTGTGGTATCCGCAATGTGTCAGGGTCAATGTTACCACACATTGATGCATTCACCAAAGTCAAAACTCAACTACAGATGACTGTCAAGAAAGGTGAGTGTCTTGTCATGGGAGTGGCGCAACATGAAATTTGATACATGGTAATGTGACATGTATGTAGGGGCCTACTACATGCGCAAGAACAGTTCCCACACATTTACAAACCATACCAACAATAAACTGCCTCTTTGGAATCCTTACCCAAACTGACATTTCCACATGTCCGTGCAGGGAACGCAGATTCATCCGACGTTGCTATCATGAAGAGGAATTGCAGGAGAACCAAGATGACACGAACAGACAACAGGCAGGGCGACCTGGAAAGAACAGGCACACAAGGGGTCACGTACTGAATATATTAATGCAGACATGGTCATGTACAAAACACTAACAATGTAGTACACTTGTACATTCAAAGTCCACTCATTGCGCTCATGTGTGCGGCAAGACATCTGCACTTGTGTGACACTGCACCACAAACATCAAAGTGACATTGCAGACAGTCTGCTGGACACAAAGTAAGCTACACATGTCACTCTATGGTAGTAGCATGAACACTATTTTACAGGTACTCACCGTTATGAGAAGAAGTTGCGTATGAGCTGACTCCGGATATCATCCTCCTCCTCCTCATCGCTAGCATCCTGGCTAAGGCCTTCATCCTCAATGGGTGGATGTTCCTCATCATCAGGATCCAGGATGAGTGGCACGTCCTTCTCCACTGCCATGTTGTGCAGCATGCAGCACACAATGAAGATGTTACACACCTTGAGTGGGGCGTATGGTAGGGATCCGCCTGTCTTGTCGAGACACCTAAACCGGCTCTTCAGGAGTCCAAACATACGCTCTATCACACGCCTGGTCTGCCCGTGTGCACTATTGTACCGCTGGTCTGCAGTAGTTCTGGGGTTGCGTAGTTGAGTCTTGAGCCACAGCATGTTTGGATATCCGGCGTCTCCTACAACAATACATCATGGCAATGAGTGTGTAATGAGAAGCCGTGAGAGAGATAAATTATATTGAGACATACATGAGAAACAGTGTTTACCCACCTACAAGACATGCCCGATGGTTGCGCAGCTGCAGCATCATCTGTGGTACCCTGCTCCGCCTCAAGATGAATGCATCGTGGCACGATCCTGGAAAACGTGCTCAAACATGGGAAATCATCATGTTAGCAAGACACACCACCAGGGCATTTATGGAGTGGTAATGTTTCCTGTTGCGGAAGGCCTGTTCCTGAGACTGTGGTGGCACCAGTCCAACATGTGTCCAATCAATGGACCCAATTACATGTGGCATGTGTCCCAGGGCATATAATTCACCCTTGACATCGGTCAACTCTTCTGGAGTAGGGAACTAAATTAATTCATCAATGTGCTCCAACATAGCAGCTAATACATCACGTAGTACCCGGCTGAACATGGTCTGGGACATCCCCCCACATCAGCTATGGTGAAATGGAACGTACCTGTGGCAGAGAAATGTAGGGCTGCCATCACCTTTACCTTGGGTGTCAGTGTAGTTGGATACCTGTGTCGCGGTTGGAGATGTGGTTCCAGCCTGTCCGTCAACTTCTGAATCAACTCTCGAGTGAATCTGTAGAGGCGGATGCAATCACGTTCCCTCATGGCATCCAAGTCAGGCAACGGACTTGGCAGAGGGGGTGCCCTGCACAACATGTTTCAGGAGAAAGGTGTACAACTATCAGAAAACAACAATTAAAATGTACATAGCACATTCAAAACTGCTTCAACACATCAAATGACAAATGATCCTGCTGTGGGCTATACATCATGGACACTTATGCCAGCTAGTTGGCACTCCTACAACAAAACTGATTCACCTGTTGTCTGTGAAATGGACATGACATGCGCACAAATGTTCATCTGGGCTGCTCTGAGTTAGCAGAACAATGTATGACGTTAGTGACACACGTCACGTGACATGCATGAGAAGGTAGTCAACACATCCAGACAGCTGACTGCAAGGAACACACCAACGTCACATGTGCTATAAATCTTACATTTCTGTGATATTGTGCCTGAGTTCTGCATTTTACAGAACTACACCACGGCCATCCTCAGAATGCAGATCTGTATGTCTGTGGAAAAATGCTCTATGATGCCATCACACACATGAGCTGTAGTAATGCCCCTGTGGCATGGTGTGCGTACATGCTAGACACTTACAATCACGACACAGACCCATCATAGATGCACCTAAAGAGGATTACGTTTCCCGGATACAAACAGCATGTCCAATCTGTTACATGGCACACACATAACATTGTCACACAGGGTCATGCTGAGCGTCAATCGGTCAACCGAGACAGTGCCTCTGTCCCTGGCATCATGTGACAGATGCCCGTACTGAAGATTGTGACATCCCAGTGTTCATGTGAATGACAACATGTTCATGATGTTACTCATGTGACAAGTGTCAAGGGAATGTGAACTGATGAAGCGGTAATTTCTTCTGGTAATTTCTCAATGCAAAACCCTCATGCTACCTCTAATTTACCGCTCAAAAGGTGTTGGGCCCTTCACACCATGTATTACCTTCAGGAGACTTTAATAATCATGAACAGTCAAAAAATGCAATTATTATTTTAAGCCAATAAAGAGAGTTGTTGAGTATTTAAAGGGTTTTATTTTCTAGTCAAAAGTTACGTTTTCTCTGACCCTTTATTCATTAGTAAAATATCAATCAGGTTACAGAATTTGGAAAACAGGAAAAATAGCATTAATACAGAACAATTTACAGTCTGCATATAAGCATTACATACAGGAATGTGGCGCAAAATGTCATTCAAGACTCAAAGAGTTTCTAAGAAAAATATAGTCTTGCAAGGCTAATAAAAAATCAAATAGTTTGCAAAAATCTCCCATTAAGAGAAATAAATGCATAAAACAAATAAATCTTTTCAGACCTAATTAATTAGTCAAAGCATAACTTGAAGTTTAGCATCTATTTCTATTTAATCAGCTGCACTCTCTGTCTGTCTGTGTCTAAAGAGCAAGCAGGGAGTGAGATAGACCCTCCTTCACCAGACCTCAAAGGAATGTGGCCTGAAGTGCCAAGATATGACGTGGAAGCAAGAAACCTCCCCCTGACTCTCCTCGGACGCCCATGCAGCACCCGTGACGATCTCGTACCTAACCCATAGAATGTCTGGCCTAATCTGTTCCTTCTCTCAAGAGCTCACACACGCCCCTAATGAGCCTAGAAGCCAGCTGAGCTGAAAAAGCCAGCCCCTCCTCCGGAGAGGTAGTATTTATACACAAAATTTTGGCAGACTACACAAAATGTTGCATTTCAGGAAAACCTGTACGTTGATTGGTCTGTCATGATGACATGAGTTTGCACAACCCTGACACATTCTAAAAAAACTGACTTTACCAGTTTTAACAAAAGACGCATACATAATAAATACATTTTATAAGTTTGCAACAATTGCTAGGGAAAATGTTTCTATAGTTCCCCTTCCTTCCTGCCAAAGCGCAGCAGGACATATACTTTATCAAACTGGTACATTGGCACAATCACAAGAATGTACAGTTCAAGGTGTCTTTGACTTCTTCGTGGTTTGAGTCAAGCTGCCACAGTCTGCGCATGCTCTCTTCTCTTTCAAAGCAAGCCATAGCCTGGTTTCACAGGCAGCCATTTAATGGTAGGCCCCAAAATAAAGCAAACAAAAAGATAATATTAATGTCATGTATAAATGTTTACCTAGCCAAGCTACTAGTGTAAAGCAGCTTTTCTATTATTTATGACAACATGCAAAATAAATATGCAATGTGCAACAAAGTAAAAGAGGTGTTATTAACTGAAAATATTTATCAAAATATGCAACAAGTCAAAGTCTTTTAAGACAGGAATAGTAAATTTAGACTGCATGGGATGAGCTGGGAAGAGAGAAACATATTCTATTAATCTTCAAAGCTAAAAAGGCCACTTTTCTCTACATTGCAAAAACACATGTTAATTCAGCAAAAGCATGTCAGACTGAATTGGCCTCACTTTCATATTTTTCATGTGCCATGGTTTTAACTTGCACCAAAAGGTGCGTGGCACTTTAAATGCAGTCTGTCTGAAGCACAAAAAATAAAACCATGCCTGACTGCAGATGAAATCTGCTCCATCAATCCACCCTTCTGATGATTCAAATCATATTAAATTGATTTATAATTCATCACACATATTTCATTTTCAAAAGTGACATTTTTTTAAATTGCAAAAGCTGAGCATATAACAATTTTACTTCTATTTCTAAGGCAAACACAATGGCTATATATGATCTGTAATCAGATCATATATAGCCAAGCTCAAATGTTTTAGTGCAGAGTTCTGTAAGTAGTTTCTTGGAACAGTTAGTCTTCTTTAAAATAAGTAACTAAAATAATAAAAAAGGAATTCAACAGGACAGTTTCAGCATTTCTTTGCTCTTTGTCATCAGCTTGCCATCAGAATGGCTCATACAGTGTGGCATTCTCTACCTTTTCAATGCAAATTAGACTACTTAGGTGCTGAGAAACTCGGACAGAGCACCATCAATCTCTTGCACTTTTTCAACCAATGCCTTTCACTCTTATCTTCACTTTGATCAGATTCAGATGTTTCACCACAGCATCTCTCAAATCAAAGCCATTGCACCATCCATTATGCAGATCTTGTGTAGCAGCTGCAATCTGGTGAGAAACTGCACACTGTACATCAACCAGACCTACACAGTCATGGCTAGTGTTCACATCATTGTTTTCCACAAGTGCATTTGCATATGCATTTTCAAGCCACATTGGTGTTGGTGAGACACCGTCTTTTGCAAAAGGTAACTCAGTGCTGCCATTGTGTTGCTTTATTATGCTTGGCACTTCAGGCAGATAGCTGCAATCCATTCCTTGTCCAATCTGTTGTTCTGCACTCATTATCTTTGAGACCACCTTATGATCTGATTTCAGAGAAACTGGCAATCTATACCTGGGCATCAGTCTTTGCAAAACACTTTTGCCACTATGCAGTTGTCACTTTTCTCAAAAATAGTTCTGATACAACCCTGTTGTTCTGCTTCAAAAACATTTTCTTGAGCCTCTTTTAATTCAACTGTGAAGATTCCATAGAATGTACATGCTATCAAAACACAAATGTGTGCAACTGAATAAGCATGTCTCTCTCACATGACAACAGTGACTCCCATTTGAGCAGATATACTGCATGTTATAGTAAGGGCAATCAATTTCGAATTTTGGGCTGAGGTAACTACTGAGAGCCATGAAGCTTTGACAACATAATGCATAAGGAGCACAGCATGTGCTGCTTTTAATGTGTCACCTTTCAAACATGGGCCATCTACAAAGTGGACATTGTTGGGCTGACTCAGACATTCATCATTAAAGTCTGATTTTGGCTTTATGCATATTTTCATGATATTTAGACACTCATATTCAGTTTCATCACAATCCAAATCATTTGCTGACATTTCTGTGAAGTTAGGGTCAAAGGTCATTGGCATCACAGACCTTTGAACACAGTCATCTTTTTCAATAGGCAATGAGAGAGTGCAGCCCTCCCTCTCACTGCAAATTGGTGCATTTTCTTTTAAATAAACTTTCATTCCTAGTGCTGGGGCGCAACATTCTTTCTCTTTCAACTCTAGGAATGCTTATGTGCAATTGTTGTCCAATGGAAGCGGATCAGACACATCCTCATGTGTCAGCCTCAGTAAAGGCTTAGCCACTAGGGAAAGGTTTAGTAACCACTCTCTACAGCAGCTAACCATTCCCAAAAATGTCCTGACTTCTTTCTTTATTTGAGGTGGATTCATCTTGGAAATTATTTCCACCTTCTTTGGTGACACCTTTCTACCTCCCTTTCCAATTTTGTGTCCCAGGTATTTATCTTCTTTTTGACAGTACTCCTGACTATTCTCATGCAATGGCACTGTTACATGGACTTTGCAAAAATCAATAAAAGTAAGCCATTCTTCAGCGCATGGAATGTGAAAAAATATATTGGCTGGATTCGGTACCACGGGACAACATGAAAAAAATATGCTTTTAATCTCCTGCACTATTCTGTTCTTTTCATTTATTTTCTGCGAACCTTTGATCAGAAAGTTACACAAACTTCCAATCAATTCCATCAAAAATCCTTTTATTGGTAACATTTCTGCAACTGATGGTGTTCCTGAATGCATGTCGTTTGGTTCTAATTTTAATAAGACATGTTCTGCACATTTTATTAATCTGGCATCCTTCTCTGTGAACTCTCTTATTTCTGTGTTTATTATTGTTCCAAAATCAGAAGGTAATTTTTCAACTGTCTTTTCTGAAAATAATGCTACAGCTCTTTCTTGTTGGGCCATTTTAAATTGTACCTCCTCATCAGGAATCTGAAAATGAACATTATCTGATGCACAGTAATCTGTGCTGTTTAATTTGCAAAACAATTGTTTTTCTGCTAGGCCAGAGTCACAGACAACAGTTTTGCAGTTTTCCTCAAATGGGCCTAATTTTGGTGCAAATTTTTCTAAAACTGGCTTTATAATTTCTTTCTTTAAAACTCCTGCATTTAAATCTGTACTTTCCACTGCCTTCACAATGGACTTGGTAAATTCAGAATTGTGAGTGTTAAAACTCTCATTTTCAAACACAGCAACCTGTTGAACTTGGTTCTGATTTTGTCTCTGGAAATAATTCACATTTTCTCTGGACATCTTATTTAAATTAATTTTAGCTTTTTCCATATTTTGTGGGACCATCTTTGCTTGGAAAATTCCTGCCATAGGTACCTGTTTCTGAACTGACATTTGCATTTGCTTAGCTGGTATATTTTGCATCTGCATTTCTCCATGTTTTTGTGCATTATGTTTAAATTAATTTTTCTTCTTCCAATGCTCAAATCTGCTATAAAGATGGCAAAAGGACACATTTTCCAGCAGTACAACATCCATACCTGAATTTGCACAAACCAAAACACCTTTACTTCCATCCTGTGTTATTTTAATCTGTACCAAATCAACATCCTTTGCTGGCACTCCACCCTTCAGGAAAATAATCACTGCTATATTTTCCTCTATAACAACAGAAAATGATGGTGCATTCACGCAAACCCTTTTCATTGTCTCCTCACCTGGTCTCTGCACAACTTTAAATTCAAACCATAATTCTGCTGCATGACAATGTAAAAGAACATTTCCAAATTAATGCACAACTCTTTTAAAATCTCAACAAATCCATCAACTTGTGGGTACCACAGCATATGTCTGTCTCTCAATTTTAGGAATGTGTTCAGAAATGCTGCAAGTTCACTTTTATTCTGTGGCATAGGAACATGCACTTCTCCCATCTTTTCTCTCAATGAGTAGGCAAAAGCTTATCCTTCATTCTGCTTATTATTTTTCTCAACTAAATCTGGTGGCTTCTTTTCCTTATCCAGTTTCCTAGCTAGGTCTGGTGGTTTCTTTTTCTTCTCATGTTTTCTTGCCCATTTGTCTCCTAATTTCTCAAACCAATCACATTTAAAAATATATTTTATTTCTACAATGTGCAATTGCATTCCTGAAGAACACATTTTCTCATTTGCTTCATCATCCATATCTACCCTAAAACTTTTCTGAGATGGAAAACTTCCTGAAACATCAGTTTCATATTTTTGAGCCAAATCTGTCAGGCCATTATGTGTAGTTAATGCACATGCAACTGTTTCCTTACTCAGGGAAATTAATTCTTTTTCCTGACACTTGTTCACATTTTCATTATTTAAACAGCATGGACTGTTACCTTCTCCATGTTTAAGTGCTGAATTTAAAACACTACGCTGTCTCTCTTTTTCAGGGCCTGTGTTAATATGTTCTCCCATGTTTCCTATCTTTTTAATCACTGCTGCTTCCTCTAAGCAGGTTTGAAAAATCCCATTTTCAATTACATTTATTTTATTCTGAGCTGCAGATGTTGTAAATACCATTTTCCCTCACCTTTCAGTGCTTGGGGTAATTTCTGTTCAATAATCTGTGAATTCTGAGTTTCTGAAATAAACTCTGCCATAATCACTCCTTCTGCAGCTCTTTGAACCTTTTCAGTAGGGACCATATTAATTGGGACAGTCATAATGTTTCTATGCATTATCTGCGCATCTGCATTTTGCAATTCTTGGACTGAATCAGGCACATTTGAAGCAGTAACACCTGGAGGTATCACTGTCAGTGCTGAATCAACAGGTAATGGGTCAATCTGAAATGTTTGCACAGTTTTCTCAATCTGTGTTTTTCTCTGCTCAACAGAAGCAGTAGCCACTGTAGTACTTACTAGTACACTATTTTCAGTATTTTGAATGGGAACCACATAAAGTGGTGGACACTCAGTTAACAATGCATCCATTATTTTATCGCCATAATCATTATTTATTTGAAGCTCTTTATCATCATTAATTCTCTTCTCCTGCATTTGGTGCTTTACCTTTTTATCCTCACTTGCTTACTCTCTTGCTACCTTTTCCCATAAGCTTAAGGCCTCAAATTGTGCAGCTTTAGATGGTGTCTTTATTTCACACAACACTTCCCTTAATTTGTCAATAATTTGCAATTCAAAAGTACCATCTTTTGGAAACCTCAAAACACCCTCTTTTTCAGTAATCTTGCACCATTGGTGAACCCACATACATGTATTTTGTCCCAAATTGGTAGACATAAAATGCACAGGTGTTCCTTCAGGAGCATCACCAATAAAAAACACATTTTTCACTTTACCTCCTAACAGCTTCTTTAAACCTTCAAACAATTTCATTTTTGCAATAGTTCAATGCAATTTCTTTTTTCCAAAGCTGTCAGTCTCAATTTTAGTCAGTTTTACTCCTACTACTGACCCTCCACAAAATCTTACTGCAAATATTTCTCAATCAATAACTCTGTTAGTAACAACATAAATACATTCGCTACTCTGTCTATTGTGCTAAATAAAGGATAGATTTATATTCACTGCGAGTAACACATTCCGCTTACCCTTCACAAAGTTAGACCTTCTGTTTATTCTTCAAACACTACAGGTAAATCCCTTCCGCTTACCTTTCACTCAAGCTCAGAAGAACCTGCTACTCCTTTGGCCTTATCCTTCAAGATATATCTTAGGCCAAAGTTTCACCAGCGAACCCTTTTGCTGTCACTCAAGCTCAGAAGAACCTGCTACTCCTTTGGTGGGACCATTTCTAGGTGATATCAGACCAAAGTTTCACCAGCGAACTCTTTGCTACAATCACTCACACAGAAAATAGTCCCTAATTTAACACTGCCAGCCCTACCTAGCTTCTCAGTGTTATTCCAACAGACGAGTAACCTCAGTGCAGTGTGGCTTCCATTTACCACCCGCTATTCCTTCCCGGGATTCCACAGGTGTGCATACCTGCGTGTTCAGACAACCATAGAACAAGACACTAACTTAACATGAAGAGTTAAAACATGTAATCAATAACCAAAAAAAGTATGTCCTATGAAATTACCAATATAATCAATAACACCATCAATTCAAAATGAGCAAAATATCACCAACAGTAAAAATCCTTACTATTTTCAACGTTTTAAAAAAAACATGCTAGCATATTAACAACATTTCACAACCCTATTCATACTCACACCACTTCTTGCATCACCTTCCAGTACTGCTTTGCCAGTCTTCAGGTTCTGAGCATTGGAGTCAGGAATCAGGACTTGGACATTTATCTAACTTGGGCAATTATTTTATTTCCCTTCTTAAGGTCAATGATCCATTAGTTGAGTAGTTGATGGTGAAATCAATAATCATTAATCACCAAACTAATCAATAATGACCATCCTCTGATTACCAAAAACTGATGGAGCGGTAATTTCTTCTGGTAATTTCTCAATGCAAAACCCTCATGCTACCTCTAATTTACCGCTCAAAAGGTGTTGGGCCCGTCACACCATGTATTACCTTCAGGAGACTTTAATAATCATGAACAGTCAAAAAATGCAATTATTATTTTAAGCCAATAAAGAGAGTTGTTGAGTATTTAAAGGGTTTTATTTTCTAGTCAAAAGTTATGTTTTCTCTGACCCTTTATTCATTAGTAAAATATCAATCAGGTTACAGAATTTGGAAAACAGGAAAAATAGCATTAATACAGAACAATTTACAGTCTGCATATAAGCATTACATACAGGAATGTGGCGCAAAATGTCATTCAAGACTCAAAGAGTTTCTAAGAAAAATATAGTCTTGCAAGGCTAATAAAAAATCAAATAGTTTGCAAAAATCACCATCACAAATGTCATGTCTCCACAGCCCATCACACATCAACTGTGCTACTAGATCACATGACCTCTGCTATAGTGTACGCCACATCAACACACAAAAGGGGGGAGGGCCAAAATTGTTTAAACTCCAAAACTACAGGCACCCTGGAGCAAACCAAATGATAAACACACAAGGGGTATATAGAGTGCACAACTACAACAAAGGAAAATTCTCCAATTTGGAAAAACTGCCCTCACTCACATACCGCGGTATGTGACATGCTTCATCATAGGACCTGCTACAGACGCCCTGGTGTAGCCACATCCAGGGCGGAGCATTAGGGAGGGGGAAAAAAATAATAAATTCCACACTACGAGACGTACAACACAACTAGTCAATACGTACAACAAATAACACACATGAGTAATTGAACGTGCAGTGAACACCTCGTGGATAAGCTGATAGTGCGACAAAAAAGTGCAGTAAGGATGTGATTAAAACTGATTAAGGGTGCCAGTAGAAAGAATTACTTTATTAAACCCAATTTGATACCCTTATCAGGATTAAAAATTATGAAAAGGATGGGGAAATGTCTTATTGAGAAAATAAGGTTCCTCAAGACTTCTCTCCTACCACTACTAAAGTCATCATGTTTCGACCACTTCAATTGTGCCTCAAAAGGTCACCTCGGTCTTCATCAGGACTGTCGTGATCAGAACCACTTGTTACCCATGCCGTAATTCGGTCACAGGGCCTCCCGACTGGAGTAGGTCTAGCAGATCCGTACTCCTCCGGGTCTTCCGATCATTCAGTGGAGATTAAGCCCCCAAACATAAGGGGAGAACATTCACTAGAAAAGAGTAAAGAATAATGAAAGGGGTGCGGGTAATATCCCCCCATTTTTTTACTCAATTCATCCCCTAAAATTTATGTTTCTCTAACTAGGGTATTGCTCCGACTAAATGAACTGTGCTCACAAAAGTTCCATAATAGGACTCAATAGTATGGTATTTGTTTAACTGTGTTCAGGGTAAGTACGCTGGACCTAATATCAAAGCCCATATAATATTTCCCCTTTTTTTGATAATAATACCTTGTAATTTTACCGTTATTGGTGTGTTTTGCACAAGGGTGTAAAGTAAGGCTGGGCAGGTTGAGGATGAGGTGTTACCCTTCGTTTGTGTAGGGAATGTTGTGGGTTCACTGATAGAATATTGACCAGCAAATATCTCCTTACAGAACTATTGTGAACAAAATATCGATGTCAAAAATATCATAACAAAGAACGGTACGCAGTTCCTAGGTGAAGTATTATTCATCACAATGATCCAAGACTGTATAGTCTGGCAAAGAATGGGAAGAAAACAGGGGTCAGATAAAATAGAGGAGGAGGGAATTCCTCCTCTCGGAACTAGGGCTCTCACACACCCAGCAAGCTAGGTATCATGCTTCATCATATGAGTCTGCTCCTTGTTGGGCCGGCGCTGCAATGCCCAACGGGCACCCTTAAAGGGGCTCTTTGTCAGAGATCTTCTGTTCCTTGCCGTAAGGGTGCAGTGTGGTTGAGGGGCCTAGGTAAGTGTAGATGAGTGTTGTGTGATTTAAAATAGGTCAGGGATTCCTCTGGAGAACTTTATTCTGTTGGGTACCCTGCCTAAAGTAAAAAAACTATGGGAGGGGTAATGTGCTCTGTTAACTATGCAACAGAATAACTACTCTACTCCCAGATGGTCGACATGTTTCTCGCCTTGTGGTTGTCAAAGTAAGTTCAGTGGTGATTCTTCAGGACCATGCATAAAACAAATAGTGAAAAAACATCCTATCTACATAATAAAGTGGTAAGCGTGCTACGCTACCTGCCACTATCAATCAGCTAGGGGAGTTCTCCTAGTTCCCTGAACAGCACAAACTAAGTATTCTCCTCGGTAGCCTTAGGGTAAGGGAAAGGTGGTGGTGTACTGTAGTAAACCCCAACAATAGGCAGAAGCAGGGCCGGCCCTAGGCATGTGCAAAGTGTGCACCTGCACAGGGCCGCCAAACCCCAGGGGCCGCCACGACGAGGATCCGTTCGTGGCACTGGCGGCCCCCTGGCAGGATTTGGCGGCCTCCGGTTCCGAGTCCGACTCACCCCGGCTAGCAATGGATTTTAGGTGAACATGATGAAAGACCAATAGACGCTGTTAGTGTGAATTAGAAAGAACTGCAGAATGCTGAATTTCATGTGTGCGCAGCTCAGGAAGTCATTTAATCTGACAAGAAGGCCCTACAGTGAACTATTTAACATAGCTTGGCCTGACTTTTGGAGCAGCCGCGTCGCTAGGGGTAATGGGGGGGGCGGACCGCACCAGGCGGCACCGTTTTGGAGGCGGCAAGAGCGGCACTTGTGGCCCGTTGTGGCAGCCTTCATGATTTATTTGGGGTTGTCTGACACTTTGCCAGTCAGTGTCCCCAGCCTCACTGAGGGGATCAATGAGGGTCTCGTTTCCTAAAAGCAGCCAGTGGGCAGTGCTTTATTTCCCTGCTTTTGTGCTCTGCCTGCCGAGACAATTAACACCTAGCTGGCATGTTGGCTGGGGCTGGGGGCACTCAGTTGTTGCTATAGTGACCCGGGTTAGGCTGGCTGGCGCCGCGTAGTCTAAGAGTTATACATTGTATCGACCTCTGCGCACTGGAAAAATAACTTGCTAAGTGTGGCCCCGGGAGCGTTCTGGGAGTCACGTGATGTGGGACTTCATCGGCTACCTTGGAGTTTAAAAAATAAGAAGTGTCTGTCTTGGTCCATGCAGCAGCACAAGTGATTGTTTTCTTTCTCTTGCGCACACAAATGACATCGCAGCTTACGTGAGACCCCATAGGCACCGGGTGGTGGTGTCAGAGTTGCCAGCAGCAGAGAGTGGCCATGAAGGACGTGTAACAGTTAAAGTAAAGTATTTGGAGGGCATGATCATGGCATCAGCAGCAACACTAGTCTCTGCTGATGATCGAGGGCAACCAACAGAACAGGTAAGAGGGCTCACCCAAATACCATATTCCATGTGCATTTTCAGCTCTGGCTAAAGTTTGTACTGAAAGAAAACTTTGTGTGTAATCTGTGCAGGATTAAAAGTGTGCACGCATACCATGAAAGGCCGTTAACGCTGTTTAATTACCGTGTAGGTCAGTTATTTAACTTGGTGCCTCTTATAAGGAGATGCGCAGATCTACCCGGTGGTTAGATTGTCCAGAAAACGTAATCTTAGATTGAATCTGCCAGCTACAAAGCCCCCTCCACCAGTTGCAAGAGACTAACTTCCGAGACAGAGAGCTCCGAGCTCTCCTTGGAGCAGGCACACACACCCCTTGGCAATGGTGCCTGCATGGCAGACTGAAACACTCCTCAGCCAATGCGGTGCTTTTTCACACTTCTTTGTTTGCTCTTAACTATTGCCGTGGAGCCTGCAAACAGAAGCAAAATAGGACCTGTTCAATGGGACTAGAAGCCTGGAGCTGGCACGAGAGGAGCTGGTGGGGGAGAGACTGAGTTCTCACACATTTTAACGTCTACACAAAACTGCAGAAATCGGACAACAAGCTGCCTGCATGCTTTTTATAATTAACCATCACGGTTGTATTATGAAATATTTTGTTTACTCGCATGGTTGTGCAGCCTGCATCAGATTGTATGTGTCTGACAACTTTGGGTAACCTTGCCTTTTACTAGCGCTAATTGTGTTTATCATTTTAAACCACCTCAGACTTCTCCCATTATATTACACAACAGGCTCAAAAGTCCCAGCATGTAAAAGGAATGCTTATGTTGTATACCCGTGTATAAGAACTTCAGGCGCATTTCCACTGGTTCTGTCTTTTATAGAAACTAATATGGTGCAAGAAGTGGAAATCATTTCTTTAATTGATCACTTTACGGTAACGTGGCCGCTTCTGTCAGCCCAGAATAGTGTTACATTAGAAGTATTCAAATGTCACACATAACCATACTGCCAGCATAGAAATGTCACATATACAACTGAGAAATTGACAGCTACGAGCATGGGGTAGTGAGTGGGTAAGCCAATTTCAGCTACTGCTAACTTCACTGTGAGGGACAGAATTCTGCCCTTTCACAAGGAATGCCTCAACACAGAAATCACCCTCTTTCAGTGGTAGGCACTACTATAGCAATAAGAGTTTTTTTTAGAATGAGAAAAATATTGAGCTCATGCTTCCCCCTCATTTAACAGCCCTGCCAAGTATCGAGCATCAAGATTTAGACTAAGGCAGAGTCTGTATGTAATGTAGCTCTGTGTGACAGGCTGCAGCTGGTGTGATTGTGCCGCAAGTGGGGCTGGGGAGGTAGCAGGCGGCGCCGCAGACCAGAGCGGACTGCGCAGTCACCTAATCATTTTTATTGATGACCCTATTTCTTTTTTAAATACAGCCTGTGACCTATGATGTGACTCTTCTTAGAGTTTCTTGTTGCTTAGATTGGTGTAATTTCTGATACTTATATATGTTTCCCTCGTCTTTAATGCTTGATTTTGTTCGGGAGAAAGTGTCACTCATGGTAATTGAAATGTCACTCATATTTACACTGAAATTATGAAAATGTCACACATAGCTATCTGAAATCTTAGCAGCTATGAGTCTTTTGTAAGCCTTCTCACGGCTCAGAAGTGGGTAGTTTCCTATATTTATTTCTTCACATGGACTTTATTCCTCAGTTACATTTGTGAGAAACTGTTACTCAAGGTGTCACAAATTTGGAACTACCAATGTCACTCATGAAAGCAATTATTCCATAGAAATGTCACATTTATCAATCTGAAAACTTGACAGCTGGGTGTAATTTCTAGTATTTATATGTTTTTCTCGTCTTCATTGCTTGATTTTTCTCGCAGTGTCAGTCATAGTCATTGAATGTCACTCATAATTACAGAGAAGTTCAGAAAATGTCACACCTAACCAATCAGATACCTTGGCAGCTATGCGCATGTTGCACGCATGGTGGTGTGGTGTGCGCACCGCTACAGGCCAGTCATCCGGAAGTCAGGCATCTCTCCTAGGAAATGTCAACCTCCAGCGCACATACAGGGGGCGGCAATCTGAGGGATAGCCCCGGGCGCCACAAGCTCTAACTACGCCCCTGTTTTGGAGGGAAGCATAATAACGTGTGGTCATGCAGGGCTTCATATCCGCATCTCTGCCGTTTCTAGGCACTGCAAGTAAGATATTTTATTCTGGGGGAGTGAATCAGAGAGCGTCTTTGCTGGGCGGCTAGCCCAAGCACATATGCATTTAATTGATGTACGTACGTGTTCTTTGTAGCGCTTCGAGGCACGAAGATGAAGGGCCCACATATAGAAGAATGCAAAAATGCTGTAACCCAGCGAAATGTAAGATAGTTGCAAAA
Organism: Lissotriton vulgaris; assembly: GCF_964263255.1. Taxonomy (NCBI): domain Eukaryota; kingdom Metazoa; phylum Chordata; class Amphibia; order Caudata; family Salamandridae; genus Lissotriton; species Lissotriton vulgaris. The sequence goes on along the minus strand of NC_141685.1, from coordinate 986,021,766 downwards.
AGACTGGTGCTTGCTCTGGGGAGCATAATATCGTGTCTGAGAGCCAGGGGTTTGCATTGTGCATTTTCCTGTTCATCGCTGCCCACCCACCCAGAGTAGGTATACCCGGGTGCAGGGTCTCTGGTGTTGTTAGAGGCAGCATTCATGCGCGTCACGGTGGGTCACGCTCCCGCCAGGGAGAGTGCGTGAGCGGTGGTGCCAGTGCGCTGACTGTGCGTCGTCATCGTGTCTGCAGTGTGACTGGGAGAATATTACGCGGCCACCGACGATCATCAGAGAAGAACACGTGTCCCGTGTCCGACTCCCGAGTCTCCGGATTGCCAGGTATTGCCGGCAGTTCTGAAATGCGCTCATGTGTACAGTACACTTGCTGCATCTTTACAATTACTTTGACTGAGGACATTGTCACCATCCCGCAGCACATGCCATCTTTACAGAGCGACATTGTCCCTGCGGTGAAATCTTGCACATATTTGTAATGCAGATGCTGGCTAGATATCAGGCCGCCAGACTGAATACACCTTGGGAGGGGCACAGCATTGAGAGAACATGGTTTGAGGCTCACTAAGTGACCGTGTTTGATGCTCACAAAGTGACTGAAATTCTCAGGCATGAGGTTAAGTTGGACGATGGAAAGGTGTGACGTTTTAAGAGAATGGCTGTAACCTCGAAGGTACTACAGATGGCGTGGGAAGTCGCAATCGGTGATGATTGATGCTTTAACTGATGGTGAAAGTGATTGTGAAGTAAACGTGCCATCTCAGGCCCCTGTGGAATAAACTAGTGTAATCCAGGAAATGTTGGTGTCGTGATAGTTTTACAACACTACAGGTTCCCTATTCCACCACCCACCCCCCTCCCCACCCGTCCTGTGATAATAGTGCTCTTTGTGTCGAAGCGGTGAGTGACTACATCCGACCCCCTCTTCCAGGGCCCCCACCTACGCTCCCTGCACAGGGCCACCATGAGCCTAGAGCCGGCCCTGGCAGAAGGGTGGTCTTATTGTCTCCCCCACCAATGCGCGGAATTGGTTTAACCTGTGCACTTTGCGGGGGCTAGAATAAAAGCACACGGATGCGGCTGCCGCTGCAGTTACGCGCCCGTACGGAAATCTAATAAGGTCTCCGAATCTTCCTTTAAGGAACACCCCGTGTTGCCTTGAGATAAGGCCCAACGCCACAGTTGGCACTTCTTAGCAGAAGTAGGGCGAAGGGGCCTGAGGGAAACTACTATAATAAGCATTGGCATAGCCAATAGGTCTCGCCCTTGGGACTTTATACGTGTTTAGCCATCCAACAGTTGATGTTGTTGCACTAAGGATATTGTGCTGCATAACTAAATATTTATAAGGTCCCAAAAGCGTGACCTATTGGCTATGCCAATGCTTGTTGTTTTTTAGGCAGAGCACTTTTAGCACGTTTTTGTCTGTGCACTCCTGATTGTAAAAGATAAATCTGACCTGGTGGGCATCTTTTCTGTAGATTGATGGCGAATCCCTGAGGGAGGTTTGCTGGAAAAAGCATGACTTGTATACTGTGCACATCTTTTCAAAATGAGTGTCCAGAAATATCACTTTTTAGGAAAATACATGAAGTAAGATATGAAATTATGATCTAATGGAAACAAATTAAAAAGCTATTTTCTTTAAAGACAGCTACCACCTTACGGTAAAGACCCCCAGTCAGGAATTAAGGGATCAGGGCTCCCCTCAAACTCTAGTGTTAATGTTATTTCAACCTGGGAACTCATTTCCTGTCCATAGATGACAGAGATAGGGTGGTTGAGTTGGTGAGCATGAGTATTCTTTCCTGGTAACTTTTCTAAAATGGCCAAAGTGAGTATAAAGGACATTGTACTAGGGGACTGAATAACGGACATTTAATGACAAGCCTAGTCAGTCAAATGCCCAGGTCAGGGGAACACCCTCACTTTTTTGTTTGGAGAGGGAATGCTAGCTGGGCACAGAATTGCAATGCAGAAAGGCTCAACAAGCCAAGATCTTGTGCAAATTTGAAAGTGCATATGAGGCATGAAGGAGGTGATGGACACAAGCAAGACTTCAACATATGAAAGGTGGACTGAGTCAAGAAGATGTTGGCGGACAGTAAGCATGGGCGGATTTCACGGATCCGCAAAATCTGTGAATTTGCGGATTCGCGGATTTTGCGGATTTTCTTAATGGGGGGGGGTTTTCTGTGCGGCCTCGACAACACTCACAATTGTTTTTGGGCTGATGAATGAGTCACTGAATTTGAGCTTCAACTAGTTCCAGCGACCATGTGTGTGTTACTATGCAACTGCCCCGAAGGGCGCAGGGGTCCCTTGAGTGAGCTGTCCATCATAGTGGGTAAATGGCGGGAAGACGGTGCACACCGCGAGTGTGTGAGCGGGGCCAAACGGGCGGGTCTTCCATACAAGTTCACATGCCTCTTGTGTGTATAAAAGGTCAGAGACCGATCAGAGCAGCAGATCAAGAGAAAGAAGCTCCTGGTCACAGGAACAGCACGAGGATTGCGCTCGTGAAAGTCAAGGATGCAAAGGCCTCTATCCAGCATCACAGCTGATTTTCGACAGTAGATTTGGGAAGAAGGCACACCTGCCCAGCCTCGACGACGCTCCTTTGAGTGAGCTGTCCATCCATCATCTTCCTGTAACTATTTTAGGATGGCGCCAGCAAGCTGCCAGCGCCATCCTAAAATAGTCACTAAATTAGCTTCACTAATAGATAAAATAAAGCAGGTGCTCGAGCACCTGCTTTATTTTATCTATTAGTGCTTCCTGTGCTTCCTGTTGAAGCTAACTTAGTAACTATTTTAGGATGGCGCTGGCAGCTTGCCGGCGGCATCCTAAAATAGTTACAACAACAACTTCAAGCTTGAAGGCTTGAACTTTTGCCCCCGAATCCACCGCTCGCGGATTCGCGGATTTTCGGTAAATTCGCGGATTGCGGATTTACCAAAAATCAGCGAAATCCGCGAGCGGAACGGATTTTGCGCTCACGCTTAGCGGACAGCCAGGTGCTGCAAAAATGGGGCAGAAGCATTATGGATGCACAAGAATTGAAGAATATAATAATGATCAACAGGAGACACGCAATCAGCACAACATTTAGATTACCAAAGTGCTGTGACATGAAAGTGGTGTATAGGACTTGTGAGGAAGACATAAGGAAGAAGAAATGCCATGAACAATGTTGGCCTCGAGGGCAGGTCCAGATGAAAGTTAAGATCACAAATAATAGAGCGAGTTGTGACGGCGATCAACACCCAGCATGAAATGAGCATGGGATCTGTACAGAATTAGAAAAGGTACAGCACAGAGATAGATAAGACAGAAAAACTAAATTCAAGGGAGGCTAGATTTCGGGGAGTATCATGGAAAACCTCTACTTTTACCAACAATATTATAACAATAGTTCAAAGTCGTTTTTAGCCTCAAAAGTTGTCTTTCTGAGACACCTGAGATCTTCGGGGTACTGGAAAGAGCAGCAACAGGAATGAAAGTAGAACAAATGGAAAAACAGCTCTGTGATTAACTCTCAGTTTTCCACTTTACTGATTTAGAGAGATAAATCCATCTCCTTCGTGGCTGTACAGAAAATTTTAATATTTTTAAGTATGTTTCCATGCTGGTTATTATGACCACCACGCCAATCGTTGCGCATGTTGACACAATGACCAATGAACTAAAGAAATTAGATTTTGTAATTATACTTAAATGCATGCTACAAGGCTAATATTTCAGCTTTGTGCAATGTTTTATGACACAGGGCCATTTCATGTACTAAAACCATGCAGACATAAGTGTGAGTACACATTTCTAAGTTAAAAAAAAGTTAACATTTGGTAGCTGTCGGTTTATTTTTCACCGACTAAAAATGGATTAATGCCAGAAAGATAAGAAAACAAGCATGTGCAAAAAGCATTGGCTGCGTGGGCGCCGAAAGTGAAAGTGATCGCGATGCACTTAATTGCCAAAAGTGAAAGTGATCTTGATACACTTAATTTCCCATGACGGAGAAAATACAGATGGTGGCTGCCCGCGCGCATGCGTGCATTACCGCCAGCTTGAGGCCAGCAAAAGCCCCTGGTAGCACTTTGAAAACCCTCTTACTAAAAGTCGAGCAAGCAGAGCATGCGCTGCTCTAGGCCCGACCTAAAAGCAGAGCCATGCCCCACCTGGTATAAATTCAATTTCACCAGCTTACTGCTCCTGGCTTGTACTCAGCTCCCGATAGCTCTCAAACTCTCAGTCCAGACATAGGTGTTGGCTTTGAGGTTTAGTAGTATTTTTATTTGCTGCCTCATCCTTAACTGATTTCCCTTGCGCAGGGTTTTAAGTGGGATGAAAAAACTGGGGGGTCTCTCAGAGGGGCGTGACCAGAGTAATTAAGGGCGTGGCTTAAAAACACGTAAGATGAAAATCTGTGCTTAGCATAGTGTGCCGCCCGACTTGTATTTTGCTGTTTCTGTCAGATATATGATACAACAAGTAAATGTAAATTGATACTTGTTTAGCGCACTACTCCCCCGCAAGGGTCTCAAGGCGCTTGTACAAATAATGCTGTGGAACCCATCCTGGCTTTCCCTGTGAGGCGTCCACTCCTGGGCACCCCCAAGGTGGAGATACAAAGAACAAAAAGGGGACCCTGAACCTAAAAAAGGGATACCGGGGAACAACCCACCAGGGAAGTCAAGTATAACAACATGAAAGGGAAGTTCCCATTACTCTAACGGACCAATAGGTTCCAATATAAACAATTGCCCACAGAGCAGCTGGTACTATTAAATCATTTTATTGTCATGTATATATATATTTGTAAAAAACTCCATTACTTGAGTAATTATATCGACATATGTAATTCATATAACGTCAGCCCAGAGCATCAAGAACAATAAATCATTTTATATACATAAATCACTCATACAGTCAAGCACAAACCCATTCATAAATCAAAACATCCATCAAGGTACAACCAGCTACAAACACATTCTCAACAGCCAGACAAGAAAGAAGCGCCGACGCGCGTTTCGGAAAAAATGCCACAATGGGGAATTCCTTCATCAGGGCGCCAGTCATTCAAATATGTGTGGCCATCAAGGTCCTCCAAAGTGTCAAGAGGATGAAATTTTAACTCAATTACAAGGTTTCTGGGCAAACAACAGCATATCCCAGCATATCGGAGGGAAGAAACTGATCAGCATCTAACCCTTCAGGACGGAAAACGGCAGGTCCTGCAGTCGATGGCGGCTACATTGAGGTAGACGAAGAATAATCAGGCTCTATGAACTGAATGTTTGAGGGAACGGTGGTTCAAAGGAGAGATAAAAAGTGCAGCAATCCTCATACCAGTGACATGCAAAAACGCATTTTAGAAGATGTACTCTTAGAGCTTTCACATGGATGAAACAAAGTGCGGCATACCGATAGAAACTACAGCCGCTGTACCCAACCAGATGAAGAAAGAATATGTGCTCCAAGGATTGTCTTGCCAGAAATGGCGAAGATCTCTGGATATGGGCCAAACAGATCACCTTCTGCACCAGAACCCCAAGGTGGAGGCCGGGCATCCTTAGCATTGTGGGGGCCATTGTGGAGATTAAGCAAGCTATTGCCCAGAGTTGCAGAGTGGGACTCCATGATTGGAATAGGCACCGAGGCAAGAATTATCAGGTCCGTGAAATATTTGAGCCCAAGACCCGCCGAGGCAGGGAATTGAACCCTGGTCCCGGGCTAGACCTCAGCATCAGGGTCTGCCGCTCTAACCATTGAGCCACACTTCTCCACAAGTAACGTCATACCTACAATAAGTCAGGACTATTGGCTTTGTCAATGGTTGTTAGTTGCATAAGGTAAATAAGCAGCAAGTATGGCTTGTTTAGAATATTGAAAAATCTTCCACTTAAAGACCTGGTGACACCACGACAATGTTGCTGCTCCTGAGTTTCAAACAGAGAAGGGAAATCCAGAGAGAAAATGACTCTTGTAAGAATTCCCCTTCCCTTAGAACGCTCACCTGGCATGACGTTATGTGGCAACTTCTCCATTAGTGAGAAGCGAGCAGAGTGAGCACGCGCACATCGATGTGCCTGCTGTCACTGCAGTTTGGAAAAAAGCGGACCGCCTGTGTCAGGGCACAGAACAGAGCACGATTTAGACCCGTTTCAAGGCCACCTTTAAAAAAACTGCCGGTGCTTAGCACCGGCGAGACCTGGCCCACTTAAAGCGCTCCCCTGCTGGGGGTCTATAATTTGTGTGGCTGCTCCTGCCAATGCTTAGGGTGGACAAAAATATTTACAACAAGGGGTGGTGAGGGACAGAGTCTCTGAATTAAACAGAATACTCTCACCCAGTCAAGAGATCAGGGCTAGATCCAACACCGTTTTTTAGCTCACTGCACCATCCCAGTTTCAGAACCTGGCTGTATGCAAATTAGTCTGTTCCTGTCCCAGTGCATGATGGGAACAGGGCAAACCAAACTACAAAAGCCAATTCTTACACTGGGAAGGAAACAAGCTACCGGGGACCGGTTTCTGGCATTTCAGCCGTCTTCGGCCCGGCTTGCTTGAATCCTGATGGTGCAATGAGCAAGGGACTCACATCTGAGTATACCCTTCCACGCTTAGGGTGGACAAAAATATTTACAACAAGGGGTGGTGAGGGACAGAGTCTCTGAATTAAACAGAATACTCTCACCCAGTCAAGAGATCAGGGCTAGATCCAACACCGTTTTTTAGCTCACTGCACCATCCCAGTTTCAGAACCTGGCTGTATGCAAATTAGTCTGTTCCTGTCCCAGTGCATGATGGGAACAGGGCAAACCAAACTACAAAAGCCAATTCTTACACTGGGAAGGAAACAAGCTACCGGGGACCGGTTTCTGGCATTTCAGCCGTCTTCGGCCCGGCTTGCTTGAATCCTGATGGTGCAATGAGCAAGGGACTCACATCTGAGTATACCCTTCCACGCTTAGGGTGGACAAAAATATTTACAACAAGGGGTGGTGAGGGACAGAGTCTCTGAATTAAACAGAATACTCTCACCCAGTCAAGAGATCAGGGCTAGATCCAACACCGTTTTTTAGCTCACTGCACCATCCCAGTTTCAGAACCTGGCTGTATGCAAATTAGTCTGTTCCTGTCCCAGTGCATGATGGGAACAGGGCAAACCAAACTACAAAAGCCAATTCTTACACTGGGAAGGAAACAAGCTACCGGGGACCGGTTTCTGGCATTTCAGCCGTCTTCGGCCCGGCTTGCTTGAATCCTGATGGTGCAATGAGCAAGGGACTCACATCTGAGTATACCCTTCCACGCTTAGGGTGGACAAAAATATTTACAACAAGGGGTGGTGAGGGACAGAGTCTCTGAATTAAACAGAATACTCTCACCCAGTCAAGAGATCAGGGCTAGATCCAACACCGTTTTTTAGCTCACTGCACCATCCCAGTTTCAGAACCTGGCTGTATGCAAATTAGTCTGTTCCTGTCCCAGTGCATGATGGGAACAGGGCAAACCAAACTACAAAAGCCAATTCTTACACTGGGAAGGAAACAAGCTACCGGGGACCGGTTTCTGGCATTTCAGCCGTCTTCGGCCCGGCTTGCTTGAATCCTGATGGTGCAATGAGCAAGGGACTCACATCTGAGTATACCCTTCCACGCTTAGGGTGGACAAAAATATTTACAACAAGGGGTGGTGAGGGACAGAGTCTCTGAATTAAACAGAATACTCTCACCCAGTCAAGAGATCAGGGCTAGATCCAACACCGTTTTTTAGCTCACTGCACCATCCCAGTTTCAGAACCTGGCTGTATGCAAATTAGTCTGTTCCTGTCCCAGTGCATGATGGGAACAGGGCAAACCAAACTACAAAAGCCAATTCTTACACTGGGAAGGAAACAAGCTACCGGGGACCGGTTTCTGGCATTTCAGCCGTCTTCGGCCCGGCTTGCTTGAATCCTGATGGTGCAATGAGCAAGGGACTCACATCTGAGTATACCCTTCCACGCTTAGGGTGGACAAAAATATTTACAACAAGGGGTGGTGAGGGACAGAGTCTCTGAATTAAACAGAATACTCTCACCCAGTCAAGAGATCAGGGCTAGATCCAACACCGTTTTTTAGCTCACTGCACCATCCCAGTTTCAGAACCTGGCTGTATGCAAATTAGTCTGTTCCTGTCCCAGTGCATGATGGGAACAGGGCAAACCAAACTACAAAAGCCAATTCTTACACTGGGAAGGAAACAAGCTACCGGGGACCGGTTTCTGGCATTTCAGCCGTCTTCGGCCCGGCTTGCTTGAATCCTGATGGTGCAATGAGCAAGGGACTCACATCTGAGTATACCCTTCCACGCTTAGGGTGGACAAAAATATTTACAACAAGGGGTGGTGAGGGACAGAGTCTCTGAATTAAACAGAATACTCTCACCCAGTCAAGAGATCAGGGCTAGATCCAACACCGTTTCTTTTTAGCTCACTGCACCATCCCAGTTTCAGAACCTGGCTGTATGCAAATTAGTCTGTTCCTGTCCCAGTGCATGATGGGAACAGGGCAAACCAAACTACAAAAGCCAATTCTTACACTGGGAAGGAAACAAGCTACCGGGGACCGGTTTCTGGCATTTCAGCCGTCTTCGGCCCGGCTTGCTTGAATCCTGATGGTGCAATGAGCAAGGGACTCACATCTGAGTATACCCTTCCACGCTTAGGGTGGACAAAAATATTTACAACAAGGGGTGGTGAGGGACAGAGTCTCTGAATTAAACAGAATACTCTCACCCAGTCAAGAGATCAGGGCTAGATCCAACACCGTTTTTTAGCTCACTGCACCATCCCAGTTTCAGAACCTGGCTGTATGCAAATTAGTCTGTTCCTGTCCCAGTGCATGATGGGAACAGGGCAAACCAAACTACAAAAGCCAATTCTTACACTGGGAAGGAAACAAGCTACCGGGGACCGGTTTCTGGCATTTCAGCCGTCTTCGGCCCGGCTTGCTTGAATCCTGATGGTGCAATGAGCAAGGGACTCACATCTGAGTATACCCTTCCACGCTTAGGGTGGACAAAAATATTTACAACAAGGGGTGGTGAGGGACAGAGTCTCTGAATTAAACAGAATACTCTCACCCAGTCAAGAGATCAGGGCTAGATCCAACACCGTTTTTTAGCTCACTGCACCATCCCAGTTTCAGAACCTGGCTGTATGCAAATTAGTCTGTTCCTGTCCCAGTGCATGATGGGAACAGGGCAAACCAAACTACAAAAGCCAATTCTTACACTGGGAAGGAAACAAGCTACCGGGCCAGGGACAGACTGATTTGCATATAGCCAGGTTCTGAGCTGGGATGGGGCAGTGAGATAAATAACGGTGATGGATCAAGCCCTGATCTTTGGACTGGGTAAGAGTGATCTGTTTAACTCAGACACTCTGTTCATCACCACCCCCTTTTGTAAATCGTTTTTGGCCACTATAGGTGTGGCAGGGTATACTCAGACATGAGTCCCTTTCTCACTGCTCCATCAGGATTCAAGCAAGCCGGGCCGAAGAAGGCTGAAATGCCAGAAACCGGTCCCCGGTAGCTTGTCTCCTTTCTGGTGAAGAATTGGCTTGGTAGTTTAGTCTGCCCTGTTCCCATGATGCACTGGGCCAGGGACAGACTGATTTGCATATAGCCAGGTTCTGAGCTGGGATGGGGCAGTGAGATAAATAACGGTGATGGATCAAGCCCTGATCTTTGGACTGGGTAAGAGTGATCTGTTTAACTCAGACACTCTGTTCATCACCACCCCCTTTTGTAAATCGTTTTTGGCCACTATAGGTGTGGCAGGGTATACTCAGACATGAGTCCCTTTCTCACTGCTCCATCAGGATTCAAGCAAGCCGGGCCGAAGAAGGCTGAAATGCCAGAAACCGGTCCCCGGTAGCTTGTCTCCTTTCTGGTGAAGAATTGGCTTGGTAGTTTAGTCTGCCCTGTTCCCATGATGCACTGGGCCAGGGACAGACTGATTTGCATATAGCCAGGTTCTGAGCTGGGATGGGGCAGTGAGATAAATAACGGTGATGGATCAAGCCCTGATCTTTGGACTGGGTAAGAGTGATCTGTTTAACTCAGACACTCTGTTCATCACCACCCCCTTTTGTAAATCGTTTTTGGCCACTATAGGTGTGGCAGGGTATACTCAGACATGAGTCCCTTTCTCACTGCTCCATCAGGATTCAAGCAAGCCGGGCCGAAGAAGGCTGAAATGCCAGAAACCGGTCCCCGGTAGCTTGTCTCCTTTCTGGTGAAGAATTGGCTTGGTAGTTTAGTCTGCCCTGTTCCCATGATGCACTGGGCCAGGGACAGACTGATTTGCATATAGCCAGGTTCTGAGCTGGGATGGGGCAGTGAGATAAATAACGGTGATGGATCAAGCCCTGATCTTTGGACTGGGTAAGAGTGATCTGTTTAACTCAGACACTCTGTTCATCACCACCCCCTTTTGTAAATCGTTTTTGGCCACTATAGGTGTGGCAGGGTATACTCAGACATGAGTCCCTTTCTCACTGCTCCATCAGGATTCAAGCAAGCCGGGCCGAAGAAGGCTGAAATGCCAGAAACCGGTCCCCGGTAGCTTGTCTCCTTTCTGGTGAAGAATTGGCTTGGTAGTTTAGTCTGCCCTGTTCCCATGATGCACTGGGCCAGGGACAGACTGATTTGCATATAGCCAGGTTCTGAGCTGGGATGGGGCAGTGAGATAAATAACGGTGATGGATCAAGCCCTGATCTTTGGACTGGGTAAGAGTGATCTGTTTAACTCAGACACTCCCTTTTGTAAATCGTCCTGCCAATGCTGTTGCAGTCATCTCTCCGCTCTTTGATGTCACCACCGCCCTACCACTCAGGATTTGAGGCAGGCTTGAATCAGCCGAGCCAGGCAGCCATCGACTCCATTGACTCCATGATGCTGTGGGAGAGTGGCCTCCACCAGGTAGACGCGTCAGGAGGCTTTGCCTGTCATCCCCTGCCTCATTGCCCTGATGATGTGCTTGAATTTCAAATGCTTATTTGCGGTCCATCAAAAGAGATTTCCATTGAGTGGAAACCAGCTTCATGGTTAGAGGTTCTCCTTCTAGTGTTGAACAATCCTGTTCAGCTTCTGACAAAGGAAGAGATGGATAAAAGATGGGATGTTCCTATGCATCATCATCTTGCTCTTGTAATAAAACTGCCCCAACTTCTGTTTCTGATGCAGCTGTGTACACAATAGACATCTTTGAAGCATCAGAATGACATAACTTTGGTGCTGGCCGGAGTAAATATCTGAGCACAATGAAAGTTCTTTCAACTTAATAATCCCAACAAACACCTTTTTGTCATATTCTCCGTTTTCAAAGCAAAAGTGATTTTGGTTGTTATTTATTGGAAATTCTTGATCAGTAGTTGATAAGCTTTAGTAAATCCAAGGAAGCTGTAAGTCTCCTCAACATTAGAAGCTGAAAGTCAATCCAAACAACTGAAATCTTCTCAGGATCTGTCAGGTTTTCATTCAGGATTTCAGGATTCTGATGTATTATATGGTGTGATTGTGCAACCTTATAGTATAATACACTCGCATGCCAATATTTGGTCCAGTCAGGCTCATTTGTAAAACCTTTAGCACAATCCTGGTTAGCTGTGTCTTCGAGCAGCAAGGCTTAAACAAAGGAACTAGTGTAAAGCACTTAGAAGTACCAAACAACTAAGGGCCAGATGTAGGAAGGCTATTACCGGTCGGTAACGGCCGAAATCGGCCGTTACCGACCGGTAATAGGCTTTTCCTATGTAGGTGGCAAATTAACCGATTCGGTAAATAACGGATCAGTATTTACCGATTCGGTATTTACCGAATCATCATTTACCGATTCGGTATTTACGAAAATACCAAATCGGTAAAATTCAGTATTTTCGAATCTGTAATTTACAATTACCTACATCTAGCCAAAGTCCTGCAAAACTAAAGCAATGCAACACCAATTACATGGGAATAGATTATATGTCTATGAATTTTTAGACACCAGAGGGTTCCAGCGATATAAATTTTTAAGTGAAGCATAAATCTCTGCTTTTTAGTCTAAAGCGCAAACAAACATTGGTAACCGTCAAGTTTGGAAACTTTTGAAAAGTTTGAAAGAGGTTTATTTGGCTATACCGGCCTGAGTATCGGTGACCAATTCTGACAGGGAGGAGATATGGGGCAATAAGGAGTATTTGGGCAGTTACCTGGTAACCAAAGCAGTCTCAAGTCCAGTTCCACACTTTACATGCCACGATGCCCTCGGCGTCAGATGTGTGTCAGGGGTAAGAAGGCATGTTGTTTGATATCAAAATTGACATATTTAAGAGTCATCATAATGGAACTAGCGACCCCGGGTTTGCCCGGGTGCTAGCCCATGCTTTCCTATGGACCGTCCATCACTTATAGTGTACCTTAATGGTATACGCAACTATAGTGACATATAAGCTTGTACGTACATACCCACACCTTTAATATAAGGCACCCTGCCTCATGGGTTCAGGTGGCCTTTTCTTAGGGGTGATTGACAAATTTTAAAAGCAGTGCATTGACTTTGCCACACATAGTGAGGGTAAAGTAAAAATGGAGAAGTTAACACTGTTGTTGCAGTCTGCAATAGCAAGCCTGCTTTCAGAAGCTTATGTGGGTCACTCGGGGAGGCACAAACAGTGCTGCAAGCCTTGGGGACCCCTTTAGCACACCTGTCCTGGGTATCACTGGCAACATTTACTAGGGATTTGTTAAGGGGGTAAAGTCCTTGTCAACTGGGGATGGCAATTCACATATAATAATTTTAGGGAGATAGCACTGGCACTGGGGCCTGGGCAGCAGGCTCCGGTGCACTTTCAGTCTTATACCCATCAGCATAGGACAAAAACGGAGGGATTATCAAGTATTTACAGTGGGCGGGGCGTGACTAAGCAAGCCACGATGGTGGTTGTGTCCCGCTGAGGCTCCGCGATCAGGCCGGCATCCTACCCGGTTCCCGTGATCGCCGAGAGCCACACGCATCGAAATCTACGGTCGGAACATATCCGACGGCTGCAGTGATCCCGCAGTCCCTGGCAACCTGCACAACAGTCGTGAAAACGACATTTAGACCGCCTGAGACGCGCGCCAAAACCCAAGATGGCGCCTGCAGCCCGGTGAATCCGCGCCAGCAGCCTCGCTAGGGCGTCGGGGGCCTCTCGCCCCACGCCTTCCAGCCACCATCCTCACAACAACGGCAAAATCAACAGGGGCCCGCTACCAAGAAGCCCTCCCACACCAGACTCACCCGCAATGGAGACATCAGGGCCCGAGCAGCCGCGGTCCCGCCATTTTAGAGGAGCCGAGCTGCTGAACTGCCGAGCTGCCACCTTCCCGAAACAGGGTCTCGGCCGCAGTGACCCACGCAGCAGCACTACTCTACTAAGAGGTACCTGCGCGCAGACGTCAAGGCTGGGAGCCCACCATTGAGCATCGTGCTGCGAGTACCCTCCTGGGAGGCTCTACATACTCGGCTCGCCTGACCCCAAGATGGCACCCGGGGAGAACCGCGAGTGAAAGAGCGAACGCGGTGGTCCCCAGGAATCCCCTGTGTACCTGCTACTTAAAGGTGAGCCAACATCCCTCACGCAGCGCTCCCCTGAGCGAACGGCGAGGCCCTATCGTTGAACTGCCAACCTCCTCCCATATCTGTAACAAGAGCTGCCTGACCCTAACATGGAGGAGTAATACCTCTCCCTTGTCTCAGAAGTCGGACTATACCTACCGGTCCGTCGAGGAGCTGGGACCCCCGTTCAACGTGCAACATACCAGTTACATTTCATCAGGGGATCTTGCCTCTGGGTTTCCCCTTCACCCCCCTCACCCCCCCCCCCCGCCCATCCGGGGTGCGCTACTCCACAGGAACTGGGGGCTACAACGAACTTATCCTGGATAGTACACTGACAACCCAAACCTCGTGATTGTCGAATGAGCACAGGTCAACACCTCGCCCTCACTTACCTGAGCAGGGAACCCGCGGAGCGACGCACTCCTCCTTGCCTCTGACACCGAGCAGTATCTCCTGCGATTGCCATCATGGGAAAACCAAAGGGTAAAAAGACACCCTCGGTGCCAGAAACTGCCCCAGAAAACATGCCCCACACGCGGGCATGGTCGCAAACTAAAACATCGCAAGCTGACCCAACTCTATCAGCGAAACTGGACCAAGTGTTAGCGGCCATTGAACTGTCCAGGCTGTCCATGGAGGAACGACTAGGCACCTTGGCAACCGACATCAGCCTGATCCGCAACGATCGCCGGAAACTCGCAGACAAGGTAAAGGATGGGGAGAAGACACTGACCGACCTACAACCCGTGGTAAAGACGCAGCAAACCACGCTACAGGAGGTCCTACGCCCCATGACGGCCAAAGAAGAGTGCGCGGACGATTTGGAAGGACGGACGAGGCGCTGTAACATCCGCGTGCTAGGTCTGCCGGAGGGAATTGAAGATTCGACTATATGGAGACATGGATCAAATCTTTTACCCCAGCCACGGACCGAACTCCATTCTTTTCCATCGAACGCGCCCATAGAGTTCCGGCTCGGAGGCCACTGCCAGGATTGCCCCCGAGATCGATGCTTGCAAAGTTTCTACACTTCCGCGACCGGGACGCGGTGCTTCGAGCGGCTCGAGCGGCAGGTCCCCTACAAGTGGAGAACAAACAAATAATGATTTTCCCGGACTACGCACGCGCAGTTCAGAAACAGAGATCCTCCTTCCTTGATGTAAAGAGGCGACTCCGCACGAACAATGTCCAGTACTCCTTGCTGTATCCAGCTCACCTCACGGTCCTACACAAGGGCTCCGCCATTTTCTTTGCCACCGCCGAGGACGCACAGGACTGGGCGGACCAGCACTGCCCATTACAGTCCAGAGCAGAGACCCAGCGCAACCCCACCCCCAAGCCACCACACTCCGGAAGACACGGTCCAAAACGGCCCCACAATGGCACCACTAGAAGAACTGGGTCTGCTCCCCAAGAGTCTCCTGACTTGACACAAATAGTAGGGGAACGCCAGGAGGCCCTGCAAGCGGTGATTGATCTACAGGCGTTGCCCCTCACGCAAAACACCGATCGAACCCCACACATATTCACATCGGAGGGGGAAAACGACAGTGATGACACATTGTCTGGCAGCGGCTCCACTACTCCCCCCCTGGTCACCCCACAAACAGCTGATGTTGTCCTGGATGGACAATTGGGTGCCTCTTCAATGTGAATGATCCTCATAGACATTGCTACGAGCGCCTGGCTCATACTGAACTCCCTTAGCATTGCATTTGCACTCTCACAATGATGTATTGGCTCAAGCGCGACTTCCACTGATCCTCCAAAGGCCCGATCCGTGCGCAGTCTCGCGCGCACACACACACTGCCACCCCCACAGATTCTTTTTACACCTTCTCCCCTAGTAGGGAATATGTTTGGATATATCGTCACCAGCGATGTGTCCTATGTATTGGGACTGTTTCCCGGCCCCGGTTTTGATTGTTCTAACCCTAGTTTACTACTGTCCCACCCCCTTCATAGCATGGCACGAGTCAGGGTACACGACATGAATTAGACAGCATTTTGACAGGTTACATGGGTGCTTCCCCCAACACAAGGGCTATCGGATTGGGGATCTTACTCACTGTAGGCCCTCCCTGCATACCGTGATAAGGAGGTTAGATAATGGCAACACAACAATCGGACATTAATGTCCTTACACTCAATGTCAGGGGCCTACACACACCGAGAAAGCGCTACACCGTATACTCGTACATAAAACGCCAAAATACCAGAATCGCATTCCTACAGGAAACCCACCTCAACGGCACTGAAATAGGCAAACTGCAGGCTAAATGGCGCCGCACAGTCTGCGCGACGACTTATTCAGCATATGCGCGCGGCGCCCTGATCTGGGTTATGCCGGGGACTCCCTTCCAGGAACACAGAAGGGTGGTGGACAAAGAAGGCAGGTACACTTTACTAGAGGGACTCCTTGATGGCCAAGCGGTCCTCTTAGGTAGCATCTACGCCCCCAACCTGGAACAGGACAAGTTTTGGGACCATCTCACGGGGATCCTGGCTCAGTTCACCGCTATTCCCTGGCTCTTGGGTGGGGATTATATTCCTCGGGGCACCTCCAGCAGAAACCAAGTAGGTTTACCGCTTGACGAACAGAAGTTGCAAGTGACGGACTCTTGCCGTCTTGGAAACGTTGGTGCCCATGATGCGGTAGTTCCGCATTTGAGCGTTTTTTTCCCGAATAAGGAAAAACGCGCCTTTTTACACGAGATCGCAATTTGCGGTCTCTTATTTGGACTAGGGCAGGACGCGCCTTAGCGTGTGCGGACCACCCAGTTCAAACACCACGGTCCTGACGAAAACCAAAGAATTAAATTAATGGTTGAAACATGTAGACCTAGTAATCAGTAGTTTTTGTAAATTTCACATCTCACATAGCACACTCCGCTATTTTTAACGCACTATACTTCTTTAGACACCAAAGCCTACCTAATTAGGCACAGGTGCCACACTGTTTTTAATAAGGGTTCAAGCACTCAAGAATAAACACTTGAAGTGAGTAGTTTTGGCCCTTTTTTAATACACTTTTTGATAGTTATGCACACATAAAAGAAAAAACTAACCAGCTCCACTGTAGTCAGGTGTCGCAGCACACCCTGTAGGCACTCGGCTTATGGGGTGGGACCCCGATGATGAAGCATGTCACCAACCAGGTTGGTGAGTGAGGGGTCTTCTATAAGGATATGCATTATCCGACAATGGGTTGGGGCATATTGTGCTGACTTGAGCACTTAACCCTAGACTCAGAGACTTTGTTCTCTGCCTTTTGAGGGGATACTCCTCTATTGTTTCTGTAAACTGTTCCGGGGACCAGGAGTTCCCGCCTCACATAGTACATGTAACATTTCCCTGACTCTCTCTTTTGATATTGAATTATAATTGCACACTCAACATCGTCCTAGACCGCTCACATCCCCCACCCCTGCGCTCCCCGGCTCCCAAGCAAACGGAGAAGTTCCAAGCTTGGACTCCATCACCCACACACCGAATATACTCATTTCACTCCATCCCCCATAATTTACGAGTGCGTCTGGACAGATTCCTCTGCTCTGCGCCGATCCTCCCCAAGATCTTATCCACGGATTACATGGGCAGGATCGTCTCGGACCATGATGCCCATATACTGCGACTCAACTGGCGTCCCCCACACCCCCCGGTCCCCACCTGGCGACTGCCCAGAGAATGCCTAACTGACCAGATCTTTAAGCATGATCACACACAAAGTATACAACACTTCTT
Organism: Lissotriton vulgaris; assembly: GCF_964263255.1. NCBI lineage: Eukaryota > Metazoa > Chordata > Amphibia > Caudata > Salamandridae > Lissotriton > Lissotriton vulgaris. The sequence continues at coordinate 986,004,387 of NC_141685.1, read as the reverse complement.
CAACCACAATGCAGGCACAGCTTCATCGATACTGGTGGAATGGGATGCATTCAAAGTGGTGGCCCGGGGGGAATGTATTAAACAAATAACGGGGGTTCGACAGACACTCGAGCAGGCCCTCATTAAAGCGGAACAGCACCTCGCCACAACCACTAAACAGGACGATCTCTCCGAGGAACAAGCTACACTCACGGCCCACGCTAAAACGGCCTACCAAGCGGCCTGTACTGACCTTCGTAAATATAATTTCAGGGCCCACGCCACCTGGATGCATAAAGAAAGAGATAAAACGGGCACGATGCTCGCCTGGTTGGCGTGGCAGGACACTGACATTAAACCGATTACTGAAATCATCAACGCTGCAGGCGCCCTAGTACGCTCAGCGGTACAAAAGGGGGGTGGTGATGGACGGAGCATCTGAATCAATCAAACACTCACACCCAGTCAAAAGATCTGGGTTTAATTCATCACCGTTCTTTAGCCCACTCTGCCACCCCAGTTCAGACATGGCTATATGCAAATCAGTCTGACCCTGTGCCTCACGGGAACAGTCCAGCCCGAACTGCCAAGCCATGTCTTCACTGGACCGGAAATAAGCTTCAGAAGACCGGTTTCTGGCATTCCAGCCGTCTTCAGCCCGGCTTGCTTGAATCCAGTGGCAAAGTGAGCAAGGGACTCACGTCTGAGCATACCCTGCCACACTTATGGTGGCCAAAAGCTGTACAAAAGGGGGATGTGATGGACGGAGCATCTGAATCAATCAAACACTCACACCCAGTCAAAAGATCTGGGTTTAATTCATCACCGTTCTTTAGTCCACTCTGCCACCCCAGTTCAGACATGGCTATATGCAAATCAGTCTGACCCTGTGCCTCATGGGAACAGTCCAGCCCGAACTGCCAAGCCATGTCTTCACTGGACCGGAAACAAGCTTCCGAGGTCCGGTTTCTGGCATTCCAGCCGTCTTCAGCCCGGCTTGCTTGAATCCAGTGGCAAAGTGAGCAAGGGACTCACGTCTGAGCATACCATGCCACACTTATGGTGGCCAAAAGCGGTACAAAAGGGGGTGGTGATGGACGGAGCATCTGAATCAATCAAACACTCACACCCAGTCAAAAGATCTGGTTTTAATTCATCACCGTTCTTTAGCCCACTCTGCCACCCCAGTTCAGACATGGCTATATGCAAATCAGTCTGACCCTGTGCCTCATGGGAACAGTCCAGCCCGAACTGCCAAGCCATGTATGCTCCCAGGATGAGATCCTTTTAGCGTTCCAACACTAATTACGAGACGGTGTATAGCACCCCGATCCCGCCCTCACAGTCCTTAATAGATCATTCCCTCGATCCTCTAACGCTGCCCACTATCACGAAAGCGGACAAGCTCGCACTGGACTCGGCGATAGTGTCCGCGGATGTCACCCAGGCGCTGCGTGCCCTCTCTCGAAACAAGGCCCCTGGTCTAGACAGACTCCCATTGGAGTATTACACAGCATTTTCTCCCCTACTGGTCGCACAGTTAACACTAATGTTTGCGACAGCCCTTGAACAGGGATTTTACCCAAATCCCTTCGGGAATCTGTAATTGTGACCTTTCTGAAACCGCATCGGGACCCACAACTCATGGCATCGTATCGCCCCATCACACTCTTATCCACCGACTGTAAAATCCTAGGGAAAATATTAGCCAATAGATATCTACAGGTCATACGCGACCTGGTTCAGCCGGATCAATGCGGGTTCGTCCCCGGCAGAAACACATCCCAGAACATCCGCCGCATCTTCCATGTGCAGGATCAGGTGAAAAACACGTACCCACGTTCAGCCTGTTTCATCCTTGACCTCGAGAAGGCTTTCGACACCCTCACCTGGCAATACATATTTTCGGTCTTACACCGACTTGACTTCGGCCCGCTCTTCTAGCGTACACGCGACTATTATATACAGGCCTTACCACACGGGTCCGGATAGGTAGACGCATTTCCACGGCCTTCGAGGTCTGGATGGGCACGAGGCAAGGCTGCCCCCTTTCACCCCTCCTCTTCGCCCTCGCAGTCAAACCACTGGCCATAAGATTACGTCAGGAGGGCATACAATGGGGCATTCCACTCGCGGATGTCACTCATAGCGTCTCCATGTACGCTGATGACCTTTTAATATATGTGCGGGACATCACAGATGACCTAACTCCCATATGGACGATGCTCGCGGAATTCGTGGACGCCTCCGGACTCAAAGTAAATTGGGACAAATCCAGGGTATATCCATTCCATCCGGACCTACCCCCTCGCAACATATGGATGGGGACTCAGAGAGTGTTCTGGAGAACGGAGGCCCCCCGGTACCTCGGGATCCGTCTCTACCATTCCCCTGCCGACATTTTTGAAGGCAACCACCGCAGAGCACTAGCTAGCATTCGGTCGAAGGTCGGATTTTGGAACAGCATTCCGCTAGCCCCAATTGGCCGAGTGGCTTTAGCTAAAATGATAATGCTCCCCAGTTTCTTATATCATTTTACGAACCTGCCGGTCATCCCACCCAAAACCTTCTTTCGCAACCTCAACTCCCTTCTTGGCACGCTCATTTGGGGGTCGGGTAGACGTAGAATAGCGCTGAAGACACTACAATTGCCTACCACTCAGGGAGGCCTAGGAGCAACATCCTTTGAGTCTTACTTTCTAGCAGCACAACTTCAATGGCTATCTTATTGGACTGCGGGTCGGCACACGAATGAGACACACACCCCGACGGGTAGATTTCCCACTCCAGAACTCACCCGTCTCCTCCTCCCCGGCACCAAACCGCGTCGTACATACCCTCTACAGGTAACGGTGGCACGCCAGTGTATGCTACGGGTTAACCGCATGTCGCCCGGAACTCTCCCATACTCCAGCTGGTCGGCTGGCCATCGGCTCGAAACATACTACACGGCCGACATGCTAACGGCATGGACCGCATGTGGGATCACTGACATGGAATCCCCCTTCGAAGACGGGCAGATTAAACCATTCCAACATCTTGTGGACGAATACGGTCTCCCCCCGGGTCAGTTCCTACGGTATCACCAACTCCTCGAAGGCTTCCATACCCATCACAACCTCCAGGCCGGAGAGCCAAACACACATCCGGTCATACATACGGTTTTACACATGGGGGTTGGACGCCATTTGACCACCTGGCTATACAAGGCACTACGTGAACTTGCAAACACACCCCTAACGACCTTGCGTGCCAAATGGGAGGACGAAATTGGACGTCCACTGCATGAGACGGAATGGGCTAAAGCCCTCGAATTTCCAAAAAAGGTGTCTAGGAATGCCCGATTAAAAAATATACAATTTTATATACTCCATAGGGCGTATCTGACACCGACATGCTTACAAAAATTCTACCCCGACACCCAATTCCTCTGTCCCAGATTCCACTCCCCAGAGGCTGACTTTCACCACATGTTCTGGAGCGGCTTCGCTCTTCGTTCCTTGTGGCAAACTGTCCATGACACTCTGAGAGACCTCACGGGACTCACAACCCAGGACACGTGGGAAGCTAGCGCGCTGGGCATATTCAGGGTACAGAAACATCTTAAAGCACACAAGTGTTTCATCTCACTAGCGTTATTGCTAACAAAACAGAGTATAGCTATGCACTGGCGATCCCCCACGGGACCCTCTCCAGTGGCATGGGAGGGAGCGGTATGCAAGTGGGCGGCGGCGGAGGAGGACGCGCTACGCGAAGAAGAGGTCAAGGGAACCCGAAAACACCCTATTTCCATGGAGTGGGCCGTGCTATTACACCACTTTAAACAAGCAACATGCGAGGAGGCATCAGAAGCTGGCCCGTCTAACCCCACCACCCCCACCCACCAACACAGGTATGACCGCAGATCTTGAACCCCCCCTGATGGCACAGGTATGCTGCTGACAGGTGTCCCTCACACCAGGTCATATTAGACTATTGACCCCTGCCAAGGGCCCAACGTAACCCCTTCTCTTCTCACATGACATTCAGCGAATCGTATGTCACCCAGACCCGGATTATACCTCCTACGCCCGCACTTTGCACTTACATGCCCCTCTCCCTGGTTTACACCCCAGTTTTAACTAATACTGTTGCATACAGCCTACAGATCCGCTCCACATGTCACTGATGTCATTACGGACTCTTGTGAATACAGTACATTGTATCGTTTATATGTCTGACTACATGATCAGTAATGGTTAATAACGAAATGCCAATAAAAGCAAGTTTTAAAAAAAATGTATTTACAGTGGGCTTAGAGCAAGTCCATTGCTTACCATTGGTTGGCTTTGCTGTCACTCTTATGTGCCTCCTTCTGACTAGATGGCTTTACTGTTCCAATCTTGTTTTTGTTCTCCCCTGGCTTACTGTGTTTTTTCATTTATTACATTAATAGAACTAGTTTTTATGTCGAACCTACTGGAAAGTACAAGCTGTCTGGTTGCAAAAGACCTATTGTGTGCTTACCAAGAACTTTACAAGGGCCTACAGCCCAGCCATTGATTACTATTGGTTGGCTTTATTGTCACTCTCATTTGCTTGTGTCTTATTTGATGGTTTTCCTTGTCCAACTTGTCCATCTTATTTGTCCATCTTCTGAAGGATAGGCTCTTTACCTTTTCTGGGATTGGCTGGCTTCTATTCTTCCACTGCTCACTTTCAGGGTACAACTTTTTTCTTTTTTAGGTTTCGCCTGCACAGCGCATGAACTGTGCTTGTGAAATCGCTTGTATTTAATATATCTTAAAAGGGGGCTCTAAGCAGTTCCCCAAAATCCGAATTATTGTGTTCATTCGCTTTTGTGTGGAACCTTTTTTTTTAACTTCCCCCGGCTGAACGCATTTATGATACTTCTACTAAAGCTGTTTACACTGTTTAACCCCCATTCACTGTCAAGATAAGATCTCCTCCCACGGATAAGGATGACAGCTTATAACAGAATGCTGGAATGCTTGCTTTTTATTATGTAGTTTTGTAAAGCAGATGCTTCAGCCTGAGAACATTTGTGGCATTTCCTATTCATGCCTCAGTATCTTATTTGGCACTTTGTAGGCATTATCGAATTGATTTTTTTCAACTTAATCTATTTGGTCATTAGGATTAAATTCTAAATGTTCTAATAAACATTGCACAATAAGGATACAGTTAATATACAAGAGCTATGCTATATTTTACTGCTAACTAGGCAGCCACAAGTGCAGTTACCTTGCAGACAACAGGGTCATGATTTGAATGGTGCAGTATGTGCAGTACCACTAGGTCCAAAAGTTGTCAGAACTCCTCTAAACACATAATATTGCTATATTTGACTACTAAGCAAGCAGTCACAATTGCAGTTACCTTACAATCAATTTCAAAGCTTTATTCGACAGCAGTCATAAAAGCGTTTTCACCCTAACACTATACAATAAATACTAAATCTAAAATACTTACATAAAAACAAGTATTAAACAATTGGTGCTGACGAAGTAGATATAAGAATATAAAATCATTCCTTTACAATCCATGAAGTTTTTGATAAAAAAGAGAAACATGGTTACCATAGATCATTAAGTTGCTTTACCCAATAGCGTGCGTGTGCGGATTAGCCATGCCCAACCAAGGAATTTTGCAACTGCAATTGCAAAATAAGGTGTGCAATCTGTTTCTAATATTCTAAGTGCAACTATTTGCCTACGAGTCCCAAGATTCAGACACACTGGTTTTAGCCATTTACGGCGTGGACCTACATAGTTAGGGCAAACAAACAACAAGTGAGAAACATTCTCGGTTTGATCTTTACAATGATAGCAATATTCATCCCTTGTTGATGACCAGTTTTTTGTGAAAGCATTAACTGGAAGGGTTCTAAATCTAAATTGGAAATACAGTTTTCTGTCATGTGGCTTTTCAATAATGTCCCAATAGGTTTCACGGAGTGGAACCATTTTGATATCTAAAAAGCGGCCAGTTAGGTTGGAACTGCATCCAGAGCAAAAAGCTGTGGAGTAGACCATCTCCCAATATATTTTCTTCAGATTTGCCTTTGTAGGAAAGCATGACATGTCCGAGTTTCCCCAAAGATAATCTAACTTCAGCTTGACCAGCAACCCCCGTAGTTCTTTTACCCACAAGATTGTGTGAAATCGGTCCATAGTGATGACATCAGCCAATGCTGCAGCGTAATGGGCTAGTTCCGGGGTCACCATTAAACGTCTCCAGTATAACAAAGGGCGCAAACGAGCTAGGTCCTCTACACTTTTCCTTCCCAGGTCAAGCAATAAGGGGACGATAGGAGTACTTTGGGGTGCCATTACTAGCCGCCGAAGAAACCTATTCTCCGCTAGTGACAGATCTTTTAGATTTGAAAATCCCCATAATTCTGAACCATAAAGGGATGCACTGATTACCTTCATGTTGTAAATCTCAAGGGCACAATTTACTGGTTTAGTCAGTGAGGCTCGGTGTTTAAGTGCTACTACGCCTGCTAGCTGATTAAACTTTAGAACTGCCGCATCAATATGGGTATTCCATCTCATGTTGCCCTGCAGGGTAATACCTAGGTATGTAAAAGCCTCTACCTGTTCTAAGGGGGTACCATTGTAAGTAATTACACCTTTGAATGTAGACCTTTGATTCATGCACATAAACTTTGTCTTGGAAGCATTCAATTCTAGTCCACAAATCTCACAAAACTCGCCAAATGCATTAACTGCCTTTTGTAGACCACTCGGGGTGCGCGAAAGTATTAGCGTGTCGTCCGCAAACATGAGGACAGGCACGTGGGCACCAGCCAATATTGGAGCATCAGTGGGGGTTTTTTTTTTAAATGATCCACTATGCCATTAATGTATATTGAAAACAATGTTGGGGCCAGGACGCACCCTTGTCTGACCCCACGCTCCACAGGGAAGGGCTCAGTTACTTCGCCCTGAGCACCCCACCTGATTTTAGCATAGTTATTTTCATGCAGGCGAACAAGGAGTGTAAGGAGTTCTGGACTTATACCAGCTTCAACAAGAACCCTCCATAGCTTTGGTCTTGGAACTAAATCAAAAGCTGACTTTAAGTCAACAAAGACAGCATAAAGAGGGCCATTTATCAAAGTCACATTCCTCCAGTAGAGGGCAATAAAAAAGAAAACCTGGTCGATGGAACTAGTTAAGGGGCGGAAGCCCGCTTGGTATGGCAACAAGATGTTGTTTTCCGCTATCCAAGTTTGCAGCTTGTTCTGTACTAATCGACCCATCAGTTTTTGAGCTGAATCTATAAGGCTGATGGATCTATAGTTATTTGGGAGTGATTTATCGCCTTTTTTAAAAACTGGGATTATTTCCGCACCCTTCCAGGAAGAAGGTACTTCTGCACCCAGGGCCACTGAGTTGGCTAGCCATACAAAATACTGGCACCATGATTCTCGGTCACTTAAAAAGACATCTGCAGGGATGCCATCCTTACCTGGTGCTCTCCCCCTGTTACACAGTCTAAAGCAGTGCTAACATCATTTACATTAAATACTTGATGTTTGTAATAGGCAGTGGGTGGCAGAGTATAACAGTCTGGGGCCAGATTACAAGCATATTGAGGTTTAAAAAACTCTATCCACTTATTTTTGGGAACATGATTTTGTGGGGGGGCAGCAATCCCTCCTCTGTCCCATTTTACAGTAGCCCAAAATGGCTTCGGATCTTTGGCTGCACATGCAAGCTTCAACTCACACCAATATTCCTCGTCCCACTGTCTCTTAGCTAGTTTTAATGCATTTGTATATGTATCCCTAGCCTTCCTTACTAATTCGATGTTCCCCGTCCTGAGTTCACTGCTCAGGTTCTGGCGAGCTGTTCTACAATTTTTGTCATACCACCCCTGCTTTGGTTGATTTTTAGTAGCCTTGCTTAGCTTTATTGTTTTTAAGAAAAATCCCTGCAATCTATTAAAAAACTTGGTATGAGCCTCTATCAAAATTTCTGGGAAATTTGATTTGTTAGTAAGAGGTTTTAGGTTGTTTATTTCCTCTACCACTACTCTCTTGAGATCAACAACCCACTCAGGGTCTTCTACTAGCTTTCCCCATTTTAGGTGTCGCTGATTGTTTGAACAGACAACATCTAGGGTCACCCTGGCATCCTCGGTGCTTTTTTCTATAGCCTCTTGGTAAGAATGGAGTTCCAAACAGAGAGGGTTGTGATCACTTTCAACCCTATTTTCCACAGTCATGTCTAACAATTTGTCCCAAACCCTGATGTCCACCAAGAAGTAGTCTATTCTACTAGATGCCCTGCCATTGTCAAATGTATTACTCCCTTGACGATCAGAGGGTGTGCGCCCATTTGCAGCTCTCAGACCCCTTGCTAGACATAGGCTCTTGGTTTGGATAGCCACGGCACTCCATCTCTTGACCACAGCCACCTCGAGCTGGGGAATTCCCCATTTGCTGTCCTCCTCCTGGGCGAGATACTTGTCCTCTTCTCCCAAAGGTTCAAAGGTGGTGTTAAAGTCCCCCCCCACAATAATGGATATCTCCATGGACAACAATTCCAGCTCTTGATCAAGGATGGATATAACTTCAGAGATCTTCCCCCCCTACTCCCCTAGCATATATATTAAAAACAGCCAACCCTTGGCCATTGTCCCATTTTATGTTAACTGCCAATATATCATTTGTTGCAATGGACCTTTGCTCTATTGTGCAGTGTAATGATTGACGCATCCAAATCATCAAACCTCCTGATGGACGTCCTTTTGGATTTTGTATCATATTGGTCGATGAAATCACACCATTCCGGCGATACCAATTTATTTGCTATGCCAGCAAGGTTCCAGGAGATAAAGGTGAGTTTAGGTTTGTCAATATTTGGGCCTGCTTGCGCTGGACAAGTAGGTTTTCCTAGGTTCTCAAGAAGTGGAGGTGTTTTAGGGGCCACAATTATAGAGGGGATGCCAGGAGTATTAGATGGTTGGGACCCGGGGGCCAAGCCAATTTCCTGCTCCGAGCCGTTTACTTTATGCCATTCTAAGACATCCATCCCCCCACCCCTTGCGTGGGTATCAGGGATTCCCCACCTTTTTACTACCGGTGTCGTGGCCAATAAACACTTCTTATTAGGAGTACTTAGGCTATTGGTCACCTTAAGGTTATTTTCTTCCAAAAATGTGCTCCCTTCGAGTCAATCACACTCGTTTAAATTGGACAGTGCTGCAAATCTGTTTCCAAGGCACAAACCCCAGTCACTACTTTGGCCATCCCTTGCCTTTCTGTTAGGTACAACAGACCACTTGGTCCTTAACACACTTGGATTTGCGATGATTCCTCTTCTACTATAGAAAAAGTCAAGGGTAAGTGGAATTATTTCTGCGGTTCTACGTTGTGGAGGGAACAAATTCTGCAAGATATTAGGCAGTACTTCAGGCCCTATGAAGTTCAATACCACACAATCACCAACAAATCTTTTGTGACTATTCCCTATCCACTCCAATCTTCTTGCTGAAACTAGTTCCTCTGAAAGCTGTTGCTTATCCCACGGGGTCATGGACATATTATTAGACAACCAGTGTAATGCTTTACTTAGTAAGGATTGGGGGGATTCTATCTGTCCGGATTTCAAGGGTGGCACATTGGTCAGAACCAGCACCGGGGGGAGGCCTCTACTATTAACTCCACCGGGCCTGGTTCTAGACTAGATACAGTTCGCCCCACTGGTCTTAATAGGGGACCCTCTGTTGATGGGACTCCTGCTCCTGAAGGTTGGTGGGGGATGAGGGGAGGATTCGTAGCTAACATCTCTATTCCCCCCTCCATACCCCCCTCCATTTTTTTACATTGATCAATTTTGCTTACCACCTGGTTTGGTAAATCTCCCATATTATCACAAGTGTTCTTCAAAAGACCTTCTAATCTATTGACCTTATCAGTTAGGTGGTCAATCTTGTCAATCAATGGTTTGATGATCCCCCTCATTTTTAAATCCAGCATACTCACTAGTTTTTTGAGTTGGATATCATCCCTAAACAAAATACCCTCGCCCTCACCCCCAGAATCATATGTCATTTTTCCTAGGTGGGGAAGCTGGTCTCTTCCTACTAGAGCGCAGCCCACCTCGTTTGGGTTGGTTCTTGGTATTCCCTCTAGTCACTCTGGGTGCTGGCACAGGCACTGGTGGTGGGGATGTATCCTCAACTATTTCAAGATCTATAGCATCTAAATCAGCCTCACCGATTATATCCACATTTACATTTGCTGATACATGTGCTGATACATTCTGTATGAAACTATCAGTAATAGGCTGGGAAAGTATAGGAGCTTCATTGGTATGGTCCAGCTCCAGTGAGTTATCTGGAATTTGTTCAGCCAAGTTGGTGATAGGAGAGTGGCTCAGACCCAGGGAGGACCTTCTGTCGTTATTTATTTTGGCAACAACCTGGACCAAATAGTTATCCATAGTATTATTAGGTACAAATGATGTTTTTTGCTTAGACATTACGAACTCGCTCTCCAGTGACAATATTTTTCACAAATGGGATCAACAGTACCTGTTGCTGGTCGACTGCAAATTAAGTTGCTCGCAGTGGAACTTGGGCAAAGTTCCTGGCCCAGTCCAGTCACGGACAGTCTCGGACTGTCTAAGACTGCTCGCCCTTTGTCCGGCTCGTCCCGCGCACGTCCCGCGTTGCGGGAGACTGCATCCGGTTTTGTGCACATCTGTGGGGGGCGTGACCTGGCGATGATGTGCCTCAATTGGAACAGATGGATTCCGGGAGTTGTGGTTCGCCTCTCCTCAAAGGTGATTTGTTTACCCCCACAGCGAGCGTTTCCCGCGCAGCGGGAAACGCGAGAGGTAGCTCAGGGATCCGCCGGTACAAGCAATGACACGTAGATAGGCTCCTTCAGCGTGTCCCAGTGCTGACAAGCTCACCAAAGTGTTAGTGTCCGAAAATAGAAAAGGGTTCCTGCGTTGCCGGAGACTGCGTCCGGTTTTGTGCACACCTGTGGGGGGCGTGACCTGGCGATGATGTGCCTCAATTGGACCAGATGGATTCCGGGAGTTGTGGTTCGCCTCTCCTCACAGGTGATTTGTTTACCCCCACAGCGAGCGTTTCCCGCGCAGCGGGAAACGCGAGAGGTAGCTCAGGGATCCGCCGGTACAAGCAATGACACGTAGATAGGCTCCTTCAGCGTGTCCCAGTGCTGACAAGCTCACCAAAGTGTTAGTGTCTGAAAATAGAAAAGGGTTCCTGCGTTGCCGGAGACTGCGTCCGGTTTTGTGCACACCTGTGGGGGGCGTGACCTGGCGATGATGTGCCTCAATTGGACCAGATGGATTCCGGGAGTTGTGGTTCGCCTCTCCTCACAGGTGATTTGTTTACCCCCACAGCGAGCATTTCCCGCGCAGCGGGAAACGCGAGAGGTAGCTCAGGGATCCGCCGGTACAAGCAATGACATGTAGATAGGCTCCTTCAGCGTGTCCCAGTGCTGACAAGCTCACCAAAGTGTTAGTGTCCGAAAATAGAAAAGGGTTCCTGCGTTGCCGGAGACTGCGTCCGGTTTTGTGCACACCTGTGGGGGGCGTGACCTGGCGATGATGTGCCTCAATTGGACCAGATGGATTCCGGGAGTTGTGGTTCGCCTCTCCTCACAGGTGATTTGTTTACCCCCACAGCGAGCGTTTCCCGCGCAGCGGGAAACGCGAGAGGTAGCTCAGGGATCCGCCGGTACAAGCAATGACACGTAGATAGGCTCCTTCAGCGTGTCCCAGTGCTGACAAGCTCACCAAAGTGTTAGTGTCCGAAAATAGAAAAGGGTTCCCCTTACAGTTAAAAGGGACTTGAATTGAATGGTCCAGCAGGTGTAATGGCACTGGGGCAAAAAGCTCTAAGGACCCCACTACACCCAGATGATTGCTCAAATTTAAAACTAAACATGCAGTCGCAAGTGCTGTTACCTTGCAGACAACACAGTCATGTTTTCAATGGTGCAGCAGGTGCAGTGACTCCAGGCCAAAAAGTTTGAGACACCTCACTAAACACTTAAATATTGCTATCTTTTACTATATATATATATATATATATATATATATATATATATATATATATATATATATATAACAAGCACGCACAAGTACAGTTATACAGGGTCATGATTTGAATGGTGCAGCAAGTACAGTGGCAACGGGTACAAAAGTTGTCAGTACTCTTCTAAACACCTAGTTTTGCTATATTTTACTACTAAACAGGTAGTCACAATTGCTATTATCCTGCAGTTAAAAGGGGCTTGATTTAAATGGAGCAGCAGGTGCAGTGGCACCGGGGTCAAAAGTAATCATGACTCCACTAAACACCAAATATTGCTATATTTTACTACTCAACAGGCTGTCACAAGTGCAGTTATTTTTTAGGCACTAGGGTCATGATTTGAATGGTGCAGCAGGTGCAGTGGCAACGGGCCAAAAAGGTGTCAGAACTTCTCTAAACACCTAATATTGCTATATTTCACTACTAAACAGGCAAACACAATTTCCGCCACTTTGCAAGTGAAAGGGTCTTGCTGTAAATGGTGCAGCTCAAGCAATGGCACCTGGGCCAAAAGTTGTCATAACTCCACTAAACACCAAATATTGCTCTATTTTGCTACTAAACAGGTAGTCACAAGTGCAGTTATCTTGCAGGCCACAGAGTCATTTGTTTGAATTGTGCAGCAGGTGCAGTGACACCAAGTTCAAAAGTTGTCAGAACTGCTCTAAACACCTAACACTGCTATATTTTACAACTGAAAGGCAGTATTAAGTGCAGTTATCTAGCAAGCACTAGGATCATGATTTCAATAGTGCAGCAGGTGTAGTGGCACTGGGAATGAAAGCTCCAGATACTCCACTAAACACATAATATTGCTATATTTTATTCCTAAACAGGCAACCACAAGTACAGTTACCTTGCAGACAACAGGGTCTTGATTTGAACGGTGAAGCAGGTGCAGTAGCACCGGACCCCAAAAGTTGTCAGAACTCCTCTAAACTATTGCTATTTGACTACTAAACAGGCAGTCACAATTGCAGTTACCTTGTAGTTAAAATGCCCAATTTGAATAGTGCAGCAGGTGCAGTGGCACTGGGACAGAAAGCTCTAGGGACCCCACTAAACGCAGAATATTGCTAAATTTTACTACAAAACAGGCAGTTACAAGAGCAGTTATCTAGTTATCTAGGGCCATGATTTCAATTATGCTGGAGGTGCAGTGGCACCAGAGCAAAAAATTGTCAGAACTCCTCTGAACACCAAATATGCTACATTTAACTACTAAAGGAGCAATCACAAGTGCTGTTACCTTGCAGGCACTAGGGTCATGATTTCAATTGTGCAGCAGGTGTAGTGACACTAGGGTCCAAAAGTTGTCAGAACTCCTCTTAACACATATTATTGCTATTGCATCAATTAATTCAATTATTTCTTTCTTTCATTTCATTTCTCTAAATGTTGCATTTACTTACCCTCACTATACAACTAGTAACAGCACAATATTTTGCCTTTTTGTACATAAACAAGTCACAACACTTTAACAGACTTTCTGTAACTTATGTTGTACAACTACTCATCAAGCTACAACCTATAACAAAAAACTGCATATTATTAATCACAAAGCCATAATCAAATGCATTTGCCAATGCTTGTTGCTTAAGCACTTTATGAGAGTGCGTGTGTGTTTCAGCTCTCTTCCTCGGCAGTTGTACCCCCTCTGCCAAATACCCCTGTGCTGTATGTTACTGTCTCCCTCATGTTGCAAGCTCTCTTTTGTGTGCTTCTGCCCACCTCATATTGCTCTCCTTCTTATGCTGCCTCTCCCATACACTCCTCTGTTTACCTTCTGGCCAACCGCTCCTCTGATGCCACCCTACCCACTCACCCCTTCGTTTCCCTCATGCCCACAGTCTTTTCTTTTGTAACTGTATTATTTGTTTAAAGGGGGGATCAGGCAGCAAATTGTTGCTGGTCCCAACCCCACCTTAAACAAAGTTATTTTGCACATTACTTTTTCATTTTGTTTTGTATTTACCAATCCATCCCACATGGGTAGACCTAGAGTACGATGCATTCCCAACACAGTGTAATATAGTTGACAGTCTAGTAGCTGGGGTGGGCGGAGCTAGGTGGGCTGAGGGGAAGAGGAGGAGTCAGGACAGGATGAGGGCAGTTAGAGTAGGGATAGGGCAGAGATAAGAAGCAAGCAATAAAGCTTATGATAATCCAGCACCTGTGTCTGTGGTTCCTTGTAGCAGGATGCTACAACTGGCGACGAGGGTAGGATGAGCCAGCCCACTGCATGTAGAACCAAGAGAAGACACCCTGTCCCAGGCAACGTCCAGAAGAACGCTGCCGAATGTAATAAGCTGCTGCCTGAGCAGAGAAGCCAGCAGTAGGTGACTCTGTGTTCCCACCCGCAGTCGAGAGGGACTCAAGAGGGAGCCGAAACACCGAGCGCTGAAATGCTCCACAACAGAGATCGTCTCGCGACGAAAACGCGAGCCCCGCTGGATGCGTGGTGCCTGGCATCCGCGAAGAAACAGGAGTCGGGAGCCCACTCCGACCCTGTCCAGCACTCCAAAGTGAGTAGAGGGTGCCCGAGTGAAGAGGACGCTGTCCCCGAGAGCCTACTGCCGAGCGCGATCGAACGCGCCAAAACCGGAGCTTGAATACCGGTGAAAGTAAAACCTCACGTCCGATGCGTGAGGTTTGGCATGCTGTCGCGCAAGAGAGAACGGGAACTGCGAAAGTGAGCTGGGAGCCCACCCCAAGCTCACCTGATGTCTGCTGTGGCCGAAAGAGAGTGAATCCTGGTGTGGACTGCCCCCGCGAAGGTCCACTGCCAAGCACTGCTGAGCGCGGTAAAATTAGAGCCCAGCGTCGGAAAACCTCACGCCGGATGCGTGGGTTTTGGCACGCCGCCGCCGAAGGACCCTGCAAAGTAAGGCGGGAGCCCGCCCCAACCTCACCTGACTGTAGCCTTGATCAGAGGGAGCCAAATCAGGAGTATGCTGACCCTGGGAGCAACTGCCGGTGAGTCCTGTGTGAAGGATCGGGTCGAATGAAGAGAGAGAAAGTAGTGCCTGCAGATAACCACGGCGGCCATCTTTGAGTCAGGCAACTTTTGGGACATCCTCCCTGTGCAAACTGTAGGTGGCCATTTTGAGGTCAGGCGAGCTGAGTTTAGCAACAAGCATTGGCGGACATAACAGAAACAAGCATTGGCGAAGACCAAACAAGCATTGGCGAAGACCGAACGAGCATTGGCGAAGGCCAAACAAGCATTGGCGAAGGCCAAACGAGCACTGGCAAAGAACAAACAAGCATTAGCGAAGAACAAACAAGCATTGGCGAAGAACAAACAAGCATTGGCGAAGAACAAACAAGCATTGGCGAAGACCAGCCAAGCATTGGCGAAGACCAGCCAAGCAGTGGCGAAGACCAGCCAAGCATTGGCGAAGGCCAAACAAGCATTGGTGAAGACCAAACAAGAATTGGCGAAGAACAAACACGTACTGTCAAGAGCCAACAGACAAGCTGTGGCGAGTAGAAACCAACAAGCAGTGGCGAAAGCAAACAAACAAGTATTGGTGCATGCAAATAAACAAACATTGGTATACTCAACAAACAAGCATTGGTACATGCAAGTCAACAAGCCTTGGTATGTGCAAGTAAACATGCACTGGTAAATGCCAAGAAATAGGCATTGCTAAGGCAAATAAATAAACGTGGATAACGGCGTGTGAACAACAATGAATAAGTCTTGGCAACCAAAACAGAATTAGCACATGCAAACACGAGAGTGAATCAACTAACAAGCACGAGCAACCACAAGAGTGACTTACCAAACATGCAGTGACAAAAACAAATGTCAGCACGGGTGGAAATGCGAACATTGAGAAACACAAGCGAATGCGCAGTGGCGAATGTAATGAAGTAACACGTGTCTATAAAATAAAAGAGGCACAAGCGAACACAAGGACCAAGCAAAGACAGCAGCACAATGGAACAAGCATAAGCAAATGCAAGACAGATAAAGACGACACTGAGCACAAACCGAAGAGTGCCGAAGAGAGAAGAGCTGCTGGGCAGAACTGCAGAAGACCCAGAGGAGGGCAGTCCTACAGAGGACCCCAGAGAGAGTAGAACCACCCAAGTTCATTCACCGGCGCATACTGTGATGGTTACAAAGACTATCAATTTCTAAGCAAACGACCAGACCAAAGACCTTGACCAGAATCTCCCTCTCTCATGGCGGGAGGAGACTCAGCACAGCGGGTCACTCCATACAGTGAAGTACCGCCCCCAGCGATGCAGACTGATGATTGGATCTCGGATCTCAAACGACAGTGGTGGCTCGAAGCATTAGAAGATTTCTTAAAAGCCAATGGTGAGCAAAGAGAGAGAAAATGTCTGATACTACTCCTCCATCTGGTGGGTCCGGAAGGCCGATGCCCAATCAGGACATTTTCCAAAGAGGATACAGAAATCTATAAAAGACTCCAAAGGGAGCTCTGTGCCCATCTCAACGCACAGACAGATGTGGATCATAATCGCATGGTTTTCAATACAGCACGGCAGACACCAGACGAACCGTTGCCAAATTTCATCACTCGGTTGCCAAGTATGGTACGAGGCTGCCACTTCAACACTTTTACAAATGAGGATGCGGTTCGACTTCGGATAGTTGAAGGTTGCACAAACCCTGACACAAAGTGCAAGATCCTGCAAGGGCATTGGTGGTTAAAGGAAATCATCAAGAAGGCCGAAATTGGAATGCAAATCAAAGCAAGAGACGGATTGAAGGACGTGCACCTGAGAGCAAACCATCAAGATACCTGGGAAGATAGAACTCAGAAAACAAACAGAACTGAAAGGAGAGAGAGGGAAGGCAGACCAGCAAAAAGACAACGGGAAAGATACAGTGACAAAGAAAGTGACACGGATTACTCAGAGTCAGATTCCTCAGAGTCCGACTACTCAAAGTCAACCAAGGATTACTCAGAGTCAGATGACTCAGAGTCAACCATCCAAAAGACAATATCAAGGAGTTATTCACCCCCCAGGAGTTCCTCAAGGAGTCATTCAAAGTATGACACACAGTACTCTGATGAGGAAAGAGCGTCAAGTGGGACAGATCGCACTCCTGGACAAGAGGGCATCCTGCACAACAAGTGGGAGAGAAAGACAAACCATAGAAGAAGGGGTCGCACTGGTCAACACCGGAAGTCGGCGCAGGAACATCAGTCGCCAAGCAGTGAAGACGAGCCCAAGGAAACATCTGGCAGGAGAACACATCACCCCCAAATCAGAGGTGCTAGAGCATCAAACAAACGAGAAGGAGAAACAGGTCGCACAAGATGGACTGACCCTCCACAGCAACAAACCAGAAAAGATTCATGCATCCAAGGCTCCCGCGACAACGAAGAAACGGAGAGGAAATTGTTAACTTCAGACGAGAAGGACAAAGAGGCAAAAGCTTGGGATCAAGCACAAGGAACAAGCACAGGATCATCAAACAACCTCCCAAATGAGACAGCATTGAAGATGTTCCAACAAAGGCACACGGAGAAGCATCTCAAAGACAATTCAAAGGGGAAAAGCAATTTGTCATGGACTACGGAATTCAAAAATCCATTACCAAAGACAGTTTCAAAGAAACGTTTGAGAAGGAATGGGGAGAAGGATCTCTCTGACGCGGAGTGCACATCTATCCGATCCTGGAAGACTACGGAATTCAAAAATCCATTACCAAAGACAGTCTCAAAGAAACATTTGAGAAGGAATGGGGAGAAGGATCTCTCTGACGCGGAGTGCACATCTATCCGATCCTGGAAGTCGACAAAAGACTTCTATGACCCAGAAAGCGCGTCTATGGCCAGGAACTCCTCTGGTTCAGAGAGCGCGTCTGTCCGATCCTGGAAGTCGACAAGAGACTTCTCTGACCCAGAGAGCACGTTTGTTCGATCCCGTGAGTCGACTGAGTCATGGTCCCGACAACAGCCATGGCGTCGACCACCCGAACGCACCATGGAACCAAAGGACATCCTTCCCGGCAAGAGCAACATGTCACACACTAAGGTCTCTGAATACTCAGTCACGCTACAAGACAACCTGTCATGTCAATCACAAGTATATTCGGACATAGATCAGACACCGTCACCCCTGAAGGGGTCCGCAAGGCTGACTCAAAGGACCTACAAAAGGAAAACAGAGACAGTGGACCTTAGTCACCAGACGGGAAGGGACCAGCCAGCCACTCCGTAAGGAAAGCCGGACATGTCAGTAGAGAGAGATCATCAGATGAGAGAGAAACATGCCTATGCACAGATAGCCCACGAGTTCGCCAGACAACCCGAGGCCGTGAATGAGGTATCGAACCAAACCAAGACAGTCTCGTCAGATAACACCGTACTGTCTGGTGTACATGACCCTGAATTGGAGGACAGTGTTGCCCTCGACCGGACAAGACAACAGGAAGTAAAAGTAGATGCAGGTGCCCAGAAGAGGACCAGAACATTATCCACTCATGAAAGGGACCGAGCATCTGAACCAACAGTTACACCACAGGAAGGGAACATGATGACTGTGGAGTGTGGGAGTAAACAGTTCACACGCAACGTGGTCAATAATGCCCTGATTAAGGCAACGGAAAGATTGACCAAAACCAAGCCCACCACTGATTCGACACTACTGAGGCTTGAAGAACAGGCTGTCCGCCGACCCGTGTGGTGGATTGAAGAATTGCGAACACTGAAGACATTAAGCTAATTTTGTTAAGAAGGGGGGAGATGTAATATAGTTGACAGTCTAGTAGCTGGGGTGGGCGGAGCTAGGTGGGCTGAGGGGAAGAGGAGGAGTCAGGACAGGATGAGGGCAGTTAGAGTAGGGATAGGGCAGAGATAAGAAGCAAGCAATAAAGCTTATGATAATCCGGCACCGGTGTCTGTGGTTCCTTGTAGCAGGATGCTACACACAGCATCTTGCCGATGCTGTAAAGCAGCCTCAAAATGGACTGGAAAAGATAATATGTTCCAAAGGGGCACAGAGGAGCGGTTCTTAGCTGTAGGAGTACAGAGAGCTGAGGTTCTCTCATATCCGGTGCAACCACGAGATCCACGAGGGTTGTAAAACTCAAATAGTAACATTGCCACAGAGAGTGGAGGTGCTCCAAATCCCCTGACCCCCCCCCCCCCCAACCTCCCCGTCCAGGAGGATTTGCCCCTTCAGAGCCCATTGCCTGGGGTTGCTCTTTTCCCCCCATCTTACACTGAAGGGCATTGGACAGTGACCCCATAGTCCAAAGGAGTGTACTAATCACATTTGACTTTTCTAGTAACGATTACAGGCATAGTGTTGCCCGGCAGGCCTCTGATGAAATTTAGTCTGGTCATGGCTGTCAGGCAGGTTTTTCAGAGTGGAACTGTGGATAAAGAACATAATAACATTACTTTGACAAGCATCTGTCAGAAGCTACTGATGCCTCAGATCAGGCTTTTGTCCACAAAGAAATTGCCACTGTTTTGAAACTAAGCAGGCACCATCTCAGGGATGTACAGAACCTTCTACTTATTCTGCCTGTGCACAAATTTCTGGTATGAAGCCCCCTTTTGGAAATGACAGGACCCAAAGGTCTAAGTCTCTTAGAGACTCTTAAGCCTTGAAGAAGTATAAAAACACTGGTGTTTGGTTGAAATCAGCCTTTGATGTTAAGTCCAGGGAACTACACCCAGAAAAGAAAGGTCCATGGGACTGGATTCAAAAGACACACAGCCCTCCCCAGTTGAGATTAAATGTGATGATTATTCAGATGAATGGAACTTGCACTCAAAGGATGACGACTCTAGCAGATATTGGCAGCTCTCTCCATTAAAGCCCAGCCATAAAAGACAGTTGGATGTCAGAGCAGATGATGGAGGTGAATGTTCTGGGCAGGCGGCCAAACGTGCCCTCATGGAAGAGATTTCAGTCAAGTGCTTCATGCACCTCGACCTGCTGACTCGACATCTTTGCCTAAGTAGGCACTATATTTGCAATCGCATCTCCAGAAAGCTCAACACAGGAATGTAGTGAATTCAATTCCAAAAAGAACTATTGATGGACAGAATGCAGAACAATGTCATACCTTCACCCCGTACAGAGATCTGGGCCTAAATCCATCCCAGGATGCTTGTTTCCGGTCCAGGGAAGACATGGCTTGGCAGTTCGGGCTGGACTGTTCCCATGATGCACAGGGTCAGACTGATTTGCATATGGCCATGTCTGAACTGGGGTGGTGGAGTGAGCTAAAGAATGATGATGGATTAAACTCAAATCAGTTGACTGGGGTTGAGTGTTTGATTTGCTCTAGAACTTCGTCCAGCATCCCCTTTGGTTTCGTTTTGTTCGCCCTAAGTTGGCAGGGTATGCCCAGACATGGGTCCCTTGCTCACTTTGCCACTGGATTCAAGCTAGCCTGGCTGATGACAGCTGATTAGCCAGAAACCGGTCCCAGGATGCTTGTTTCTGGTCCAGGGAAGACATGGCTTGGCAGTTCGGGCTGGACTGTTCTCATGAGGCACAGGGTCAGACTGATTTGCATATGGCCATGTCTGAACTGGGGTGGTGGAGTGAGCTAAAGAATGATGATGGATTAAACCTAGATCAGTTGACTGGGGGTGAGTGATTTGCTCCAGCGTTCCGTCCATCATCCCCCCCTTTGGTATCGCTTTGTTCGCCCTAAGTTGGCAGGGTGTGCTTTGTTCGCCCTAAGGTGGCAGGGTGTGCCCAGAAGTGGGTCCCTTGTTTACTTTGCCACTCGATTCAAGCTAGCCTAGCTGATGACGGCTGATTAGCCAGAAATCGGTCCCAGGATGCTTGTTTCCGGTCCAGGGAAGACATGGCTTGGCAGTTCGGGCTGGAATGTTCCCATGAGGCAGCAAAAAAGAAATCAGCCTCGCAGACGAGGGAGACGGGTGTCACCTGCCAAATAATAATAATAATGGAGCGTATAAGTCTCAAAAATAAGACCAAGAACCAAACTAGATTCAAGTTCAGGGAGAATGCGACAGAAAGTGGCTACAGAAATATTAATACAAAAAAGCAAAAATAATTAGAGATACTATAAATAAAGTTTATTTAATTAATCAAAAGATGTCTCACAAAGCACAATAAACATAATATAACAGAACAAATATATTGTATGCTGCAAACATTCAAGGGAACACAGACATTTTCTGAATCTTTTTAGGCCATTTTCAACCAGCATATATATTATTAAATTACATACATGAAAAATATTTCATCCCCACAGGACAGATATTGCAACAATAAAAACGGACCCCATAAACATACACAAATAATCTCATCCGTCTTGCTACACACACATTCAAACAAACTCACACACATTAATGACACAATAAATATATTCAGCCAAATGCAAAAAAGAGAGAAAGACAGAGACCCAAAAAAATAGTTAGTGGAGTGGGCAATAATGTATGAATGTTCACAGAGCGTTCTTGCCCAATGGTCTCTGTCTTGCACGGTGCCGACACGCGTTTGGGTGCTGGGCTACACAGTAGCCATCACCTTCCTCAGGGCTCTAGAAATAAAAAATCTCTGTTCTAAGGCTACACAAGTGGGGAAGACAAAATTAAGCAGCAACAACTTATATACAAATGTAGCCAGTCAGTGGCACGGATCCCAGATCAGAAACAGATAGAGTATGGCAGCTCTGTCCACATATAAGTCAAGGAAGGCAGACGCCTGGAAAGAGCTCCGGGTATAGCGGGATGCGCATATAATAGATGACACTCTTCGGACAGAAAAGGGGGAGATAGCTCGAATAAACAATCAAATGCTTCGTCCAATTGAAACGGCAAGAAAGCTTGTTCTGGAATGTGAACAACTCAGGGAGCAAAATAGTAGAGTGTGTGGAAGCTTCAAAATCGGCTCAGGATGTGGAACCTCCGTTCAAGACTGAGTGGGAGGCCTCAGGTCCAAGCGTGCTGATACACAGAATCTCATGCGCTCAGGGTCACGCCAGGCTCAGCCGGCCCGGCCGGATGGAGAAGAGACAAAGTGTCCACAATTCTACGGGGTAAATTTAGGGTAGTCCTCCAGGAATGGCGGTCAACTGCGTACAGAATCCTGGGCTCCAAAAGAAGGTTACAGCGTCCATCGCGTCAAAGATAAACAGCGGGCACAGGGTCAGCTGATTTGCATATGGCCATGTCTGAACTGGGGTGGTGGAGTAAGCTAAAGAATGATGATGGATTAAACCCAGCTCAGTTGTTTGGGGGTGAGTGTTTGATTTGCTGCAGCGCTCCGTCCATCATTCCCTTAGGTATCGCTTTGTTCGCTCTAAGTTGGCAGGGTATGCCCAGACTTGTGTCCCTTGCTCGCTTTGCCACTGGATTCAAGCTAGCCTGGCTGATGACGGCTGATTAGCCATAAACCGGTCCCAGGATGCTTGTTTCCGGTCCAGGGAAGACATGGCTTGGCAGTTCAGGCTGGACTGTTCCCATGAGGCACAGATTCTAGACTGATTTGCATATGGCCATGTCTGAACTGGGGTGGTGGAGTGAGCTAAAGAGTGATGATGGATTAAACCCAGATCAGTTGACTGGGGGTGTGTGTTTGATTTGCCCCAGCGCTCCGTCCATCATCTCCTTTGGTAGTGAATCAAATTCCAGCACAGTACCCTAGGCCATCTTTATCAGGAAAGGTGGCAGCAACCCTGGAGGTAGACCTGAAAATGGCTAAGTTCATGGGCATTTTCTCCTCGGACCCTAAGAAGGGTACTGACAGGGTGTGGAGGGGCTGGAAAGACAGGCTTCTCAATTTGTCATGCCGTACAAAGATTTTAGAACTAGATAGTATGGTCAAGTAAGTGTGGACAATGTTGATAATCGTATGAGAGTGGATTCTGAATCACCATTAGCTTGATCGGGGTGAATGACTGGAAAAAGATTCAAAACATTGAGTTGAGAAAATCTATGGTTAAACCAGTAGCTCATGGTGGAAAACGAATTGAAGTTTTTGGGAGATTTTGAGACTACTATGTGTTTTAAAGGTAAATTCACACCTGCCAGAGTGTATGTGGCAAAATATGGTTCATCATTGTTGGGATGGTTGAAAAATACTACATTTAGAGTTCATCTTGGATCCAAATAGTGTTTAGGTGTATGGCTGTTGCAATGCTCAGAATGGGAGATAAGTTTCCCCAAGGCAGTGAAAGAAAGATTCAGAAGATTGAAAGCCTTCAAATATATAATTCAACTCTAGTCAGGGGCGGAGTCAGTAGTACACAAGGTCAGATGCATTCCATTATTGGTTAGGTCCAAATTATGAAATGAGATGGACAAACTGTGTACGCAGGATAACGTAGCACTTCGAGGAGTTAGGGTGATTGTCTCCTGCAGTGCTAGCACTTAAACCCAATGGAAGTTTGAGGATGAGTGCTGACATCAAGGACCTTCTTTCTAGAATTTGGATGGATAGGCATCCATTGTCCAATATTATATAAATGCTGTTGCTGTTTAAGGAAGCAAAAATATTTTCTTCTCTTGATATGGCATCTATGTACCATCAGATTATCTTACATCACAAATCCAATCATTTGTCTTCTTTTCTTACTCTTGAAGGAGCCATACGTTTTAAAAAGATGGCTTACACTTTGACATCAGTGTCTTCTGACTTTCATTGTTTGATAGATATGCTATTTAAAGATAATGAAGGAGTCAATTGTATCCAAGATGACTTGTTAATATACGTTGAAGACGAGTCAAGCCATGATAGAAAATTGGCTTAAGTGTTAACCATATTAAAGGAAAAGGGTGTAACCTTGAAGTAGTATGTGTGGATTATTTAGGACACAGATTATCTGCATGTGATGGTAAACTCAATGAGAACCTTGTAAGGGCCGTTGGTTGATACACCGGTACCATGTGGAGAGGATAAATTATGGTTATTCATGCGTTTGATGGCATTATAATCTCATTTTATAACTAGGTGTACCAAGAGAACACATAGAATGCGCACGTTGTTCAAAAACGGTGAAAAATGTATTTGAGTGGTGAGTGCATGCAATAATTAAATGAAATTTGATAAAGCACAGCAATAGACATTCGCTCAAGCCATTCGACACTAATAACTGAGGTATTGTAGTTAATGATGCTAGCCACTATGGACTAGGAGCCGTGTTATTGCAGGGAGAGATGGAAAAGTTGAGGTTGTTGCTTTTGCCAGTCGTGGTCTCAGAGGTGCTGAGGGCTTGCACTCTGTGGCTAAGCATGAAGCTTGGCGTACTGGTGGGGTGTGAATTATTTCTGCCAGTATCTGTGGGGATTAGAATTTGTTGTGCAAATTGACCATAAACTGTTGGTTGATCTTTTTACCACAATCGGAGCAAGTAGAGCCACACTTAAAACTGCCAAGTTGCAGATCAGATTGCACGAATTTTGTTACCGTATTGAGTACATTCTTAGAATAAACTATATAATGGTTGATTATCTTTCAAGGTTACGTATTATACTTGATACTGTCAATAGTCAAGGGGTTTCTTTGTAGGTTGGGTGTCTTAGTGGTTCCAGAATCTTTAAGACCAAAGATTGTCAATCACTAGCTGACCGATATGACTGTGGTTCAGACCCTCCTCAGTGAGTAGCAGCATGTTTATTTGCAAACAATAACTCTCATGGACAACGGCACGCTCAGGGCATTGTGCCCCCCAGGAGTTCTCCTAACATTTATAATTTCTTGTTGTATGCTTTTTCTTTTGTCATCTGTTAGACGAGATGGGTTGGGATTCACCGGATCCAAATTGGGGCGGCTATTCGATGTGGGAGGAGGGAGTGGGGTTGGGATAGATATGTATGGTTCAAATTGTTTACGCTTTGCAGGTCCTCTATATAATCACTGGTGCACCATCCATTTGTAATTGCATTGTCGCACCGCATCATATGTGTCCGTATCCCACATGACGGACAATACACAGGGAGCCGGGGGGGCCTGCAGCTTAAATGCATAACATGGGATGTGAGGGGGCTCTAGAATCCCTGCAAGGGATGACAGATATTGGCCTACCTAACAAGACACAAGGTACATGTTGCCCTCCTCCAAGAGACCCATTATGCCTCTAACTCCAACAATCGCTTTCCGGACTCCTGGGGCAATAATAGATTTTTCTCAAACTATAGCACTTATTCCCACGGGGTATGTGTGCTATACACAAGATGCTCCCCTCTTTATCCCAGTTTGTTATTGTGGATCCGGATGGGCGATATCTCTTGGTAGCTGCGAATATTAGAGCAAAGGGTATACTTATCATTAACGTATGTGCCCCCAATGTAGATGCTCGGGGCTTTTTTGACACAATATCCGCACATATCACCACCACGCCGATAGACTGTTATACTCGGCTGTGATTTTAATCTTACATTGTAAAGAACCACAGATTCCACTGGCGCAGGTTACGTCACAAAACCAAGCTCCACTGCGGAACTTGAGGCGCTATTGCATGCACATTTACTCGCAGACTCCTGTCTCCACCTGCATCCCATGGACAAGGGATTTTTGTTTTATTCAGCACCACACAGCACCTGGTTGCGTATAGACAGATGGTATGCAACACCAGACCTTCTGGGTACACTACAGGGAGTCGATCATCTGCCCCGTACTCTGTCAGATCATTCGCCCGTGCTATTGACTGTACTTCTACCCACAGTTACCCGGCCCTACAGGCCCTGGCGCTTCCCCACGGAGGCCCTACCGGACACTGTATTCCGGAGTGAAGTCCAAGCTATAATAGTGGAATATTTTCAGACAAATACGGGGTCGGTGTCTCACCATGCCACCGCATGGGAGGCCTTCAAGGTCTACATTAGAGGGGTTTGCATTGCTAAGCAGGTAGGGGTCTTGAGCACACTCCGACGGGACCTTGATAAAACCAAGCTTCTTGATCTTGACGCCCAGGCCCTGCAGGACGGGTACCCTCTGATGGGTGTTCTTCTGCCCCGTGAGTGGTTGCCGCGTTCGTTTGGAGAATTATCGAATTTGATTCAGAAACGTTGTGTACGGAGTGTTGTCTCCGCAATTGGTATATGCCGAAGAAGGCTAAGGAAGTTGTAGCCGGGAAAAGCTGCGTTTATGGCATCTGCGCCATGAGTCCAGCCTAACTAAGAGCTTCCACAGGGTAGCGTTAGGCCAGCACCCTGTCTGGACATCGCTTTGCTAGCAAGACCTGTGTATGGTATGTCGTGCTGTCCAGGCCTTTTTTGAAAAATCCTTTGAAAATATAAATCTGACACTATTGTGTGTTCTATCATGGAATTACAAAGAATCTCCATGATCTTTATGACACTTCAAAATTAAGCCCCGTTGTGTATAAATATGATTTATTGATGGACTAACCGCATTAATTTAGGAAAGAAGAAGCATCGCTATGCCTATCATGCCAATTGGGCTCTATCAAGAGAAATAGATCAATTGCGCCCTGATGAAAGAACTGTGGACACATGGTCCGTTTCCGAAACGCGTGTCGGCGCCTTGTCTCTTTTGTGTTGTGTGATTATATATTTGATTGTCTTTTTGTAGTGCTTTCTTTACTGTATGGTGGCTGAAGTATGCTTGATTGGTCTGAATAGATGAGTTAGATGGGTGAGTTTGTATTTTGGAGAATGTTCTTTGGTCTTTTCATTGTGTGCGTGGGGCTTGCTGTAAATAGTGTTGTATAGAATTGAAACATATTTGTATATATGAATTATGTAGATCGTCTTGATTTTTTTATATATGATAAACTTCATTGAGAATATAATGAATAAATAAGCATATGTTTTTCTAAAATAATTCTGTTGTTGGGACAATGTTGATTTAAACTAATATTGTGGATGTATTATCCATATTATAAGTGAATACAGAGGAAAGGTTTTGTCTTCAGTTTCAGACGGGTACCCTCTGCCCTTAAACTACCGAGCGAGCCTACTGAGCGACTTTCAAGACCTTGCAGCTCTCGAGACTGCCTTTTTGGGGAAATACACGCAGGCACGGGTGTATGGGGAGGGTGAAAGGCTGGGGCATACGCTGGCCCACTTACTTACCCCTCGACAGCAGGGCTACATATATCACCCGACTCCATACAGTAGAGAGCGCCTGGCCACACAGGATGTAGACAATGAATCCACCTTTCTTGCATACTACACTCAGCTATATACCTCAAACTCCCCACCGACTGGTACAGTTCCCTCCGATTACTTAAATGAGATAGCAATGGTTTGGCTGGAAAAGTTGCAACAGGATTTTTTAGTGTCACCTATTGGGGCGGATGAAATCGAGAAGGCCATAGACAAGCTAGATTGATCCCATGCCCCTGGCATGGACAACTTTACTGGAATGTTCTACGAAGCTTACAAAACACTACTGATACCCCATCTTACAGAGGCTTACGTGGAGGCATTGGAATTGGGCGAGCTACTGGCTACGATGAGCGAGGCAATAGTCACACTGCTTCTTAAATTGGGTAAGCAGCCGGAGGGGTGCGCCTCTTATAGACCACTATCTCTGCTGAATCAAGATTATAAAATATTGGCGAAAGTCCTTGAAACATGGTTATCACTTATAATCGATCTAATAGTTTTCACTCTCCAGTCGGGTTTAATTCTGGACCGCTCCACGTCGGTGAATTTACACACGTTATTAACCAGATCAGGCCTGGTCATCCTGCTGCTGTGGTACTCCTAGAGGCTGAAAAGGCATTTGACTCCCTGGGGTGGGAGTTTCTCCAGGCAGCATTGGCAAAACTTGGTTTGCAACAGAACTTACGCTCATTAGCCGTTTATGATACACAACCCCGATTGCCCAACTCCGAGTTAATGGAGTGTTGTCGGACAGATTTTCACTATTGCGCGGCACCAGACATCGATGCCCGCTTTCACCCCTATTGTTCATAATAGCAATGGACTCCTTGGTGCGACATTTACAAGAGCGTCATCTCCATCGGGGAATTGGGTTTCACCGTGGCCCCCTTCTGGCTTGCCTATATGCAGACAAAGTCCTTTTATTCATTCAGGGACCCGCCACCAATCTCTCCCCAATTATTCGCTAGGTGGTTCGGTTTGGATTGTTATCAGGATTGCTCATAAACTGGACCAAGTCTCAATCAATCAATCAATCAATCAATCAATCAATCAATCAATCAATCAAAGCATTTGTATAGCGCACTACTCACCCGGAGGGTCTCAAGGCGCTAGGGGAGGGGGGTCCGCTACTGCTCGAACAGCCAGGTCTTGAGCTGCTTCCTGAAGGCGAGGTGGTCCTGGGTCAGGCGGAGGTGAGTCGGGAGGGAGTTCCAAGTCTTGGCGGCGAGGTAGGAGAAGGACCTTCCCCCTGTGGTGGCTCTTCGGATGCGGGGGACGGCGGCGAGGGCGTGGCCGGTCGATTGAAACTGGCGTTTGGGAGCGTAGAAGTTGAGGCGGCTGTTGAGGTATCCTGGGCCTTGGTTGTGCAGGGCTTTGTGTGCGTGGGTGAGGAGACGGAAGGTGATTCTCTTGTTGACCGGGAGCCAGTGCAGGTCTCTCAGGTGTCCGGAGATGTGGTTGCGCCGGGGGATGTCCAGGATGAGTCGTGCTGAGGCGTTCTGGATCCGCTGGAGTCTCTTCTGGAGTTTGGCGGTGGTTCCGGCGTAGAGGGAGTTGCCGTAGTCCAGTCGGCTGGTGACGAGGGCCTGGGTGACCGTCTTCCTGGTCTCGGTGGGGATCCACCTGAAGATCTTGCGTAGCATGCGTAGGACGTTGAAGCACGACGAGGAGACGGCGTTGACTTGTCTGGTCATGGAGAGGGAGGGGTCCAGGATGAAGCCCAGGTTGCGTGCGTGGTCTGTTGGTTTGGGTGCGCTGCCTAGGGCGGGGGGGCCACCAGGAGTCGTCCCAGGCGGAGGGTGAGGATCCCAGGATGAGGACTTCCGTCTTGTCCGAGTTCAGTTTCAGGCGGCTGTTCTTCATCCATTCGGCTACCTCTTTCATCCCTTCGTGTAGGTTGGCTCTGGCGGTGGCGGGGTCGTTAGTGAGGGAGAGGATCAGCTGGGTGTCATCGGCGTAGGAGATGATGTTGAGGTTGTGCTGGCGTGCGATGGCTGCGAGGGGGCTCATGTAGACGTTGAAGAGGGTTGGGCTGAGCGAGGAGCCTTGAGGAACGCCGCAGATGACTTTGGTGGCTTCTGATCTGAACGGGGGGAGGCGGACTCTCTGTGTCCTTCCGGCGAGGAAGGAGGAGATCCACTCCAGTGCCTTCTCCTGGATTCCGACGTTGCTGAGGCGCTGTACTAGGGTACGGTGGCAGACAGTGTCGAAGGCCGCGGAGAGGTCTAGGAGGATGAGGGCCGCTGTTTCTCCGTTGTCGAGCAGGGCTCGGATGTCATTGGTTGCAGCGATCAGGGCGGTCTCGGTGCTGTGGTTGGCCCGGAAGCCAGACTGCGAGAGGTCGAGGGATCCGTTTGTCTCGAGGAAGGCGGCAGCTGCTTGTTGACGGTCTTCTCGATGACTTTTGCAGGAAACGGGAGCAGCGAGATGGGTCGGTAGTTCTTGAGGTCGGTGGGGTCGGCTGAAGGCTTCTTTAGTAGGGCGCTGAGTTCGGCGAGCTTCCAGCTCTCCGGGGAGGTAGCGGTGTTGAAGGAGGTGTTGATGATGTCCCGCAGGTGGGGTGCGATGACAGCGTCGGCCATGTTGAAGACGTGGTGAGGGCAAGGGTTGGTCGGAGATCCGGAGTGGATGGAGTTCATCGTGCGGATGGTGTCTTCGGTGCTGATCGGGGTCCAGGCGCGAAGGGTGGTGGTGGGGGGCGGTGGTTCGGTCGTGGCGAGCATCGGTTGAGTGCTGAAGCTGTTGTGTATGTCCGCGATCTTGTTGTGGAAGTAGGAGGCGAGGGAGTTGCAGAGGTCTTGCGAAGGGGTGATGTCGTTGTTTCCGGCGTTGGGGTTGGAGAGCTCTTTAACGATGTTGAAGAGTTCCTTGCTGTTGTGTGAGTTGTTGTCCAGTCATTCCTTGAATGCAGTTTTCTTGGTGGTGTGGATCAGTTGGTGGTGTTTTCGGGTGGCGAGCTTGAGGGCAGTCATGTTGTCCGGTGTTGGGTCTCTGCGCCAGGCTTTCTCAAGGGCTCTGCAGTCCTTCTTGGAGCTCTTGAGTTCGTCGGTGAACCATGGGGCTTACTTGCTGCCGGGTCTGCTAGGCGGGGTCCTCAGAGGGGCGAGGTCGTCTGCGCAGTCGCTGATCCACTTCGTGAGGTTGGTGGCCGCTTGGCTGGGGTTCGTTGTGCTGGTGGGTGGGTTCTTGCTCAGGGAAGTTGCGAGCTGGTCGGCTGTGATCTTGTTCCAGCTTCTGCGTGCAACCTGTTGCTGTTGGTGGTGGGTCGTGGTCCTTTTGAAGCTGAAGTGGACGCAGCTGTGGTCCGTCCAGTGGAGTCCGGTGGCGTGGCTGAAGGCAATGTCCTTGCTGGCTGAGAAGACGGGGTCGAGTGTGTGTCTGGCGTAGTGGGTGGGGGTGGTCACCAGTTGCTTGAGTCCGAGGTTAGTGAGGTTGTCCAGCAGGGTGGTGGTGTTGCGGTCGTTGTTGTTCTCCAGGTGGAAGTTGAGGTCCCCGAGGAGGATGTAGTCAGCGGAGGGGAGGGCATGCGGGCTGACAAAGTCGGCGATGTCCTCGCTGAATTGTGTGCGTGGTCCCGGGGATCTGTAGATGAGGGTGCCTCTGAGGGTGGTCTTGGGGTTGATGTGAATCTGGAAGTGCAGGTGCTCGGCGGGTGCGAGGGTGTCGTCGGTGTTGGTCGTGATGCGGATGGAGTTCCTGTGGATGATGGCGATGCCTCCTCCTGTCTGGTTGACGCGGTCCCTCCGGATGATCTTGTAGCCGTCCGGGATGGCGATGGCGATGTTGGGCGCTGAGGAGGCCTTCATCCAGGTTTCCGTGAAGAAGGCGACGTCTGGGGCTGTGGTGTCGAGCAGGTTCCAGAGCTCGACGGCGTGTCTGTGGACGGAGCAGGTGTTGAGCAGGATGCGCTTCAGGTGGCTGCTGCTGTTGCTCGTCGAGGTCTTGGGCACTGCTGGAGTGGTGCAGGTCCGGATGCAGGTGAACTTGCAGGAGTTGCAGCAGAAGGGTCCGTGGGTGCGTCTCGGGGTGGCTCGGTAGCAACCCGGGAATCGGCCGGTGTTGAGTGCGTTGAGTTCGGTGGCGCTGTAGGTCCGGCGGGTGGGCTGGTGTCTGTGGAGGGCAGGGGTCCTGGCACTGGGCGGGGTCCAGGCGCGGACGGGCGCAGACGGGCTTACCTTTGGCGCACCTTCGGCGCTCAGTCGGCGCGTCCGCTGCGTGTACGCGTGGTCGCCATATATGGCGAAGTGGGAGGGAGGGCGGAGCAGCTGGGAGGCGGGAGCGGGGAGGGCCCAGAAGGCAAGGGGGGCGTGACCGTGAGCACGACGGCGGGAAGCGGGGAGCGGGGCGGGGATCACAGGGGCAGAGCGGGGAGATCGGCGCAGGGGGAGAAAAATACATTATTAAATTATTAACACTCACACAGTAGAGCAGGAAACCAAGGACGGGGCACACAAGTCCAGCAAACAACAAGCAGGAAAACGGCAGCAAGGCAAGGCGAAAGGAGGGGCACACAAGGGGCACACAAGTCCAGCAATCAACAAGCAGGAAAACGGCAGCAAGGCAAGGCGAAAAGAGGGGCACCCATGGGGGAAACAAGTACAGCAATCAGCAAGGCGACAGGGACGGGAGATACAGCGGGGGGAGGCGGAGTCCACGGGGCGGGCTCAGCGAGGCTGAGGGCTGGCAGCGGGAGGGAGTAGCACACGCTACAGCTGGTGGCCGTGCGGCGCGGGAATGTCCTGCAAACAGTCTGAGATCTTCCCACTCACTGAGGCCACTCTTCTACTCACACTGGAATTCCCCTTGCGCTGGTGTGATGACCCTCCCAGATATTTGAGAATAATCTTACACCTCATGGCTTCTGAGTTTGTCCGACTAAATTACAGTCCGGCCATTGACCACTTGTCAGGACAGATAGATCGCTGGATAGCGCTTCCACTATCTATTGCTGGCTGCATTGCGATCATTAAAGCCATTTGTTTTGTATTTATTCTTGAATATCCCTATCCCACTCACAATTGCCTTTTTCGATACTCTCCGTGGCATTTTAACGAGACTGGTATGGGCGGGGGACAGGCACCAGTAAATTGACAGATACTCACTCAGCCATTCAAGCGGGGCGGGTTCGGAGTTCCCAATTTTAACTTATATTATTGGGTGGTGCAGATGCCTTATGCATATTTTTGGTTATCACCCAGACACACGCTTACAATTCCTCAAATCAGAATGTACACAGGCCGGCCCTTTTCCACTTTCTACGATAGTTCCATTTGGGCTCAATAGAAATCCTGCTGACATCCATACTCTGTAAACCACATGCTGGGCTTGAAGGCGCCTCTGTAAATACTTAGGGGCCAACCATTTATACTCTCCTCACTTGCCACTCCTAGACAATCCATGGCTACCTCCCACTACTGAGACACTGACACAACCGACACAACTGGCGCCAACCCCCTTTGCCGCCTTCAGACGGTGGGTGACATGTTTGCCAGCGGGCAAATGCGCACTATAGAAGACTAACAAAGGATCAGTCTGTGACTACATTGGACCATTTCCTGATACATAGAACACGCACCTCATTAGCTTCAGCACTACGGCCACTGGCAGAGGAACCCCCTGAATTCAAGCTCCTCACCATAACAATAGTAACACCCGACAGTGCACAGCTGTGCTCCCGGCTATACCACCTTGCGCAGACACTCCGGCCGGCGGTGGGTGGGCGGGTGAGGGCAGCTTGGGAGAGAGACCTAGCGCACCCCCTGACTGACAAGATGTTGGCCTACTGTTGTGAGCAGACTCAATATGTATCAAATAACTACAAACACAAACTTCTGCACTTCAAGTATTTACATAGAATGTATGTTACCCATGTGCTGGTTTCCAAGATGGATCAGAATAGGCCAGATAGCTGCCCGGGGTGTGCGATGGACCATGGCAATTTTATCCACCTAGCGTGGAATTGCCCCGCTGTTTTCACTTTCTGGGGGGGGTCTTTTGGCATCTTGAGAGAATGGTTGAGGCCGAACTAACACCCTCGCCATTACTGGCGCTACTGGGTTTTGTCCTTCCTCTGCGAGTTCGCGTTAGGTGATTTACTGCAATAGCACTGCTGCTAGCCAAACGGCAGGCATCTTTGCATTGGGGTGGATCGTCCCTGCCGTTGGTGCGGGCCTAGTTGAAGGACTTAATGTACTGTGACACAACCAGCGATGTTTATGTGTCCCTGCTTCCCCCTACCTCCAAACCCAAAATCATATGGCAGCCACTTCGTTCAAACCTACTGATCAATCCAGAACTTACTGATTGATGCGACATCCAAACTTGTTAATGGTTGGGATAATGGCTAGCCTATTGTGATGGAATGTGTGCTACGAATTACTATTATATGACTCTGCACAGCAATGTTAATTATTATTTTATCATTTTTTCTTTTATTTTATTTTTTTCATGTATGCCATAATCATGCTGCTCATTGTAAGCTTCCCTACATGTTGTTCTATGGACATATTAATAGCACTGTGGGTATTGTGGCTGCTGTCTCTTGTTTTACAAATTTCCAATTAAAACAATAAATAACAAATTAGGCAGAATTGGAACAGAAAATTGGATCTCAGAATGTTCCCATGAAAGGTCCAAGAAGGTCATCATCAAGATTTTTAACTCCAGTGAAGTTTAATAATTACGTGTTGGGGTGTGTGTCAAAGTAAATCCTCATCTCATGAATATACAGATTGTATGATTGTGTTTCCTGTTATTAATATTGTATTGTATTGTAATCGCATTTATATAGCGCTCACTACCCCTGATGAGGCATCAAAGCGCTTTTTCGGTGAGTAGCACGCTACTCCGTGACCCATAGAGGCCTAGTGTTGAATTAGTATAGTGAAACATGCAAGTACATTTTAAGTGGTGGATAGGTTAGTCAGTTGTTTGGATTTGGAATGATAGCAGAAGGATAGAGGAGGACAAAGGTTTGTATTTATATAGCGCTTGTTGACGCACGCTATTCAGGAAGCCTACAAAGGATTAGTGGTGAATTAATATGGTGAAATATGAAGTAATTTCAGTGGTGGATATTAGTCCGTTACTTGGAGTGAGATGGATAGCAGAGGGATAAAAGGGGAAGAAAAATTTGCATTCATATAGCACTTGTTACCCCTGATGGGTGTTGAATAGCTTTTCTGGCAAGTAGCACACCACTCCGGAACCCATAAAGGATTACTGTAGAAAATTAGTATAGTAAACAAATATGAAGTAATTTGAGTAGTGGATATGTTATTCAGTTATTTGGTTAGTATATTAGTATAGTTTAATATGGAACTTGAGAAGTGAACATGTTAGTCTGTTAATTTCGATTGAAAAGGATGGTGGAGGGATAAAAGAGTGAAAGATGTATTTTTATTTTTGTAAGGTCTTAGCAATAGGAGGAGGCTTTTGGATGAGTAAAAAGGAGTTTGTGAGGGGAGGACTCAGAGGAAAGAGTTTAGAAAGGTTTGTTTTAGGGGATCGGTATAGTAAAAGAGGTGTCAGATGATACAAGGAGGGGTAGAGTAGGAGAGAGTCTAGAAAGGGTTATTTTGGCAATCATAGTAGTGGTATGGGGTTTGGGATAACTGAGAGAGTGGATGTAGAGGATATATTGATAGATGTATAGGATGGGAGATAGGGTAGTGCAGTGCGAGGAGGAGTAGAAGAAGTTTGAGATGAGTCAGAAGGTTGGGCTAGAAGATATATTGAGCGAAGTATAGGCTGAGAAATAGGGTAGTGCATTGGAAATGCTAAATTAGAAGAAAGTGATAAATATGTAGATCCATAATTACATTGCAAGTATATAGATACATAAAGGAGGTAAGTATATGTAGATTAAAGATATTGATAGAGGCACAGGATGAGAAATAGGGTAGTGCATTGGATATGCTTTTTCAGGAGAAAAGTAACAGACACACAGATCCAAGTACATGGAAGGTACATAGATGCACAATGGAAGCATGTACATGTAGACCAAAGATGATTTTTATTTATTTATTATTATTATTTTTTTCTCTCAACAACATAATTATTTTACATGTTTACACAAAGTAATACACAAAGATAGGTGCATATCTATAGTAAAAAAAATGCTTGTATACAGAGGGATATGCTGTAAATTTCTGTTTGCGTATGGTGCTTATATGGGGAAGAGCTAAATCTTGAGTAGTTTTCTGAAGATAAGGTGGTTGTCGGTGGACCTTATGTTAGGAGGTAAAGAGTTCCATAGTTTGGCTGCTTGAACAGAGAAGGATGCGCCCCCCATGGTTTTTTTCTTGTATGGTGGGATTTTGAGGCGACATGCTCCTTTAGAGTGGAGGTTCCTTTGTTGAATGTGTTTGTTGATTTTATTCCTGATGAAGAGCGGTCCCATTCCATGTATTGCTTTGTGGGTGATACAAAGCAGCTTGAACGTGGATCTTCTGGCAACCGGTAACCAATGCAGGGCTTTCAAGGCAGGAGAGATGTGGTCTCGCGGTTTGATATGCAAGAGTAGTCTGGCAGCCGAGTTCTGAATCCGTTGTAGTCTTTTCATGGTCGTTAAAGATGTTCCATGGTAGAGGCTATTGGCATAATCGAGTTTGGAAAGAACAAGGGAGATGGTAGCTTAGACCTTGTGTGGAAATCCCAAATGAGGGAAAAATTTGTTGCAGCGTTTTTATAGTAGCAAAGCTTGATCTTGCTAGTTTATCCACTTGGGCATTCATCGACAGCTTCAAGTCCATGGTCATTCTGAGGTTTCTTACTTCCTTCAATACTTTAGGCAGTGATCCCAGTTCATCAGGCCATGCGGCATGGGGGTTGTAATGTTTCCAATCGCCACACGTGAGTATTTCAGTTTTTGAAGCATTCAATTTGAGATGGCTCCAGGTCATCCACTGATCCACGGCTCTGAGACAGCTGAAAATTGGTGATTTTCCAATGTCTTTGGGGCATTCCAGTTGAAGGAGTATTTGGGTGTCATCTGCATAGTTATAGCACGTGAGGTGAAATTTATTGATCAGTACTGGTAATGACTTCATGTAGATGTTGAAAAGCATGGGCGAGATGATAGAACCTTGAGGGACCCCTGCTTTTGTGGAGTACGGTTTGGATGAGAAAGGTGGGGTATGTATGACATTAGTTCTGTCTCGAAGGTAGGACGCTATCCAGTCTAAAGCAGTTCCCTCTATGCCGGCTTCATAGAGTCTTTGTTTCAGAGTGTCATCGTCAACCGTGTCAAAGGCAGCTGAGAGGTCCAAGAGGAGTAGCACAGCAACCCCGTTGCGGTCAACTGTATTCTTTTGGTCATCCCAGATGGCAAGGAGGGCAGATTCAGTGCCTCTTCCTGTTTGAATTGTGACATCTGGGTGAACGCTGCTCTTTTTATCAGTTTGTCAGGGTTCAGCGGGTCCAAGTTTGTTTTCTCCAGTAAAGGGCGTATGAATGACTTTTTGAGTTCTTCTGGAAATATTCCAGTAGTTAAGGAATCGTTGATGATTCTTTTTACTGGAGTGGCAGCAGAGGTTGTTAAAAGAATTGTTTTGAAAGTTTGTAGTGGACAGGGGTCAGAAGGGCTGCCGGAAGGCATGCTTGCTTTGACCAGGTCCATAAATTCATTGTGTGAGATGTGTTGGAAGGAACGGAGAGGCTTGATCAGAGCATTCTTGGATGGTTGTTTTGTGCAAGGGTTAGTGCTGGTGCTTTGTTTCTGTTTTAAGTACGATTCCAATGTGTCTGCTTTGTCCGTGTAATGATTTGCCTGTTTGTCTGTGAAATCTTGAGTAACAGGATGAGTTGCTACTAGGCAATTTGGTTTGCGAAATTCATTGAGTATTTTATAGAATTCCTTATTTGCACATTTAGCGTTTTGAATTCTGTCTGAATAGTACCTTTTCTTAGCTTTTTTGATAGCAGACTTGTATAATCTGTTAATTTTCTGTAGGTGAAGTTTGTCTTGTTTGGCGTTTGTTTTGAGCCAGGTATGTTGCATCTTTCTAATTTGTTGTTTTATGTCTTTTATCTCTATGTTTCTCCAAGGCACTTTTTTTCTTTTGTTCTGTTGTGTGGTTTTGAGTGGTATCAGGATGTCAAAAGCTCCTGTAGCCACTCAAATAGATTTTGAACATAATGTATGCTTTCCAGATTTGTACTGGATGTTAGTTGTGTTTCCAAGTGTTCCAAATTGAGTTTGTTCCACGTTTGATAGGTAGATGGATGTACGGTAGTTTTAGGTGAGTTGCTTAGCGTTGTTTTATGTTGGAAGGCAAGCAAGTGGTGGTCTGACCATGTGACTGGATTTATAGTTTGAAAGATAACTAGTTCAGTATTAGCAAAAATGACATCTAGGATATGTCCAGCGGTGTGTGTCGGATTGTGGACAATCTGATGCAGGTTCAATGCATCTAGGCCGTTGATTATAGTTTTTGGATGGGTCATATTGGTTTTATCAAACCAGATGTTAAGGTCACCCAGAATGCATAGGTTGGAGTATATTGTTATCAGGTTTGAAACTGTGTCTAGAAGTGCATCTGGGAAGGTTGCCTTGCTAGGTGGAGGTCTGTAAAGGAGCAGGAAGTTACAGGAGGAAGACGGTTTAGGATTGCATCTATTTAGAAGAGCCTCACAATTCTTTATGGAGATGTTGTCAATTTTAGTGATATGTATACGATTTTGGGTGATTATTTGATAGCCTTGAGGAATGGCTTCATGCAGGACTGGAGCCATATCTTCTCCCAACCATGATTCGGTTATGAATAGTATGTCTGGTTTTGCATCGGTGAGAAGGTCGTAGATGTGATGCTTGTTAGGTCGAGGACCGGAAGGCTGGCTTGCCAGCTACCGGGAAGAGATTTAATGTTTTTGAGATGGGTGCTTGAACCGGCCTCTCTCCTCCATTGGCTGGCTTCCTAAACGGAGGCCAGCCATTGGAGGAGAAGGGAGTCACTCCAAACAAGCCCCGTCTCTTTCGGATTCAGGGGCGTGTTTTTTACGTTCTTTCCCCCTGTGACGTCATCCATCACTCAACGCCAAAACACACCCCCGAATCCGAAATTATCGGACGTTTGCGGCCGCCATTGTTGCCCGGAACAGCCTCGCTGCCAGAGGTAAGTTTTCTTCTTCCCCCTGATTGCACTCGTGTTTTTCTTGCCTTCGACCCCGCTGTCAGCCCCCCCTTCCCTGTGCCCGCAGCTTTCCTTCGTCTCTCCTCACCCCTCCTTCCCTGTGCCCGCAGCCCTCCTCCGTTCGTGTAGGAGCATTACAACCAGAGCCCGCAGCTCTCCTTCGTCTCTCCCCGCCCCCGCTTCCCTGTGCCCGCAGCTTTCCTTTGTCTCTCCTCGCCCCCCCCCTTCCGTGTGCCCGCAGCCCTCCTCCGTTCGTGTAAAATGGAACTCACTACTGGTTCGCAGGAGCAGCCGCGACTGGGTGGATGTGATGTGGGACAAGTGATGATCTCCCACATCCTGGGTCTACATTTTTCAGCCATTTAGTCTAATGCCCACAGGGTCAATCTGCCTTTCTTCAGGACCGAGATGTCCCTGTCACTAGTCTATGTCACTAGTCTGTCCTGCCAAATCGGTGACCACATGGCGCTAAGACATGTGTTACTGGTGTATCAATACACAACTTACAATTTTTTTTATCACTCCACATGATTATCTGTGGTGAAAAAAATTAGACATAATCTATGCCAAATAGTAGCTGATAGTGATGCTAGATGGGGGCACAGCCGCCGCAGCATGAAAATGCCAAGCACTCTGTTCCATTCATGCTGGAACGTACATTTTGTAATTACACACTAGTAGTGACTTATTGCAGAAAGCTTTTATTCAAGTTCAAGTTTAAGCTTTATTTCGATATAAAAACATATCATAAAAGCAGCACATCACATCAGTTAAAAACATAATTGGCACAGGCAGTAAGATGACCAACATAATTGACAATAAACATTATAAAAGCAATCAAAGTAGTTTTTAAGAAGGAGCAAAAGAAGAGAAGAGCATACTACTGTATCAACAATTTTTTTGCAGTTCTTATACGCCAGGCCCAGCCTAAGAATTTTGCCATACAGCAGGCGAAAAAGGGTCTCGCATCAGTGCGCAATATGCGCAGGGCTTCCAGATGAGATCTTGTTCCCAAACTCCTGCATAGGGGTTTCAGCCACGACTTTCTAGGTGCTACATAGGTATTGCACTTGAACAACAGGTGTGCAACAGA
This sequence comes from Lissotriton vulgaris, assembly GCF_964263255.1. Taxonomy (NCBI): domain Eukaryota; kingdom Metazoa; phylum Chordata; class Amphibia; order Caudata; family Salamandridae; genus Lissotriton; species Lissotriton vulgaris. The sequence continues at coordinate 985,965,040 of NC_141685.1, read as the reverse complement.
CTCAACCCTCATATCGCAAAAGGGACAAAATGGCACAGTTTGTAAGGGCGGCTTCCAGGTCGAGGTAAATTGTCCGAGAGGGAGTACACCTAACCTGAATTTGATGTACAGTGATCTGTCACCAGAATTGTGGATTGAATCCAAATAGGGTTCCCTGAAAGGGAGCTCTTTAATTAACAGAAACTGGGCGACAGATTTACAGTGATTAGAGTTGCACATTCGTTCGTTGTCCACCCAAGACCAGTATGCCTTTTTTAGTAATTGTTTTGAAGGAGCTGATTTATTATCCCAAGCATCTCCTAAACCCAGTTTGTAGAGGAGGCACTTAACTTCCCTAAGCCAGGTAATCTTGTAGCATCCTGGAAGGGACAGAAGATCTTCCAAAGCATCTGCGTAGCTGTGGAGTTCAGGGACATTCCATATTCTAGACCATAGCAAAAGAGGGCGTAGTTTTGCTTGGTCACATATTGGGCGGGAGCCCGCATCTAGCAAAATGGGGATTGTGGGAGTACTGTGGGGTAGCCTCATGAGGTCTTTATGAAAATTATTATCAAGGGAGGCCAAAGTATCAATTCTCTGTGAGCCCCACAGTTCCGCGCCGTATAGTGCTGCGCTTACAACCCTTGCCCTATAGATATCTAGGACTGCCCCAATAGGTTTCAATGGCGAGGCACGCTGTTGTTTAAGCAGGCCTCCTGCTACCCTCTTGTGAGCAAGAAACACCTTCTGATGGTGTGCCCTCCAGCTCATAGAGTCGGAAAGTCGTATGCCCAGATAATCGAATTCCTTGACTCTCTCTAGATGGACGGAGTCTAGAACGGGGGGAACAACTGCTTTCTTGGGAGGGTTGAGGACAAGGAACTTGGTCTTGCCTATATTTATGGCCAGACCTTTATCATCGCAGAAGGACTTAAAGCTGGATAGCAATTTTTGGATGCCCACTGGAGACTTAGAAATTAGAAGGGTGTCATCCGCGAACAGGAGCGTCGGGATTTTCTTTCCCGCCAGGGACGGTGCGTCAGATGGATGTTGTAAGAGATGCTCCACCACTCCGTTAACATAAAGAGAAAACAGAGTGGGGGCAAGCACACAACCCTGGCGGACGCCCCTATTCACCGGGATGCGAGGTGTTTTTCCGCCCTGAGAACCCCATCTAATTTGGGCAAAATTGCTATCGTGGAATTTTATGAGTAAGGCTAACAAATAGGGCGGTAAGCCTAACCCATTGAGGACATTCCACAATAGTGCTCGTGGGACCAGGTCGAACGCTGTGCGTAGGTCTATGAAGACCAAGTACAAACTGCCCCCTCCCAGCACCACTACTTTCCAATAGAGCATGAGGAGGCGAAATGTCTGCTCAATGGTGCCAGTCCCCTGTTCTTTTATTTCATATCCACACAGGGAGTGTCTCCATGAGTAGCATGAGTATACTAGTATTCAATCTAAGGCAGTGCAATAGACTAGGTCCTGTATCGCAGTGTGTGACAAAGGCTTACAGTGAACCTAGACACATTTTTAAAATGAGGTGCTGCGCATGCATTGATGTTTGAAAAGAAGGAATGATAAACCTACTTAAAATGCGGTAATTCCTTTCAACATGGATACTCTAAGGGGGCGCACCATGTAGTAACACACTGTGGAAGCATAGGCTTTGTCAGCTAATGATCCTGTATGTCTGGAAGCACAATCGCAAGGGTACCGCCCCCCACTGAGTTACTTCGTCGAGGGGTCTCGCCCGCATACTACCTATTTGGTCACCATGGGAGTCGCTCGCATGTTGTTCTGCCCTTGTTTTGCTCGGTCTAAATACTCTGGCCGGCAGGAAGCGCGAGTGCGCTTTCGTAATTGCACCTCACATGCAGGTAGGCGCATGTCTGCGCAACACATCGACTAATGTCCCTGTACAGCGGTACAAGGGTATAGTGGTCATTGCATCAGAGCGTCCTCCGGCCACCGCCCCTAGTGGGTGCGGTTTCGCTCATTCTCGTTTCAGCTCTATGTGGCACAGCAGTGAATTCTTTGTCCGTGCCAGTTAAGGTTAATGGTCAAAGCGTTGTGTGGAGCTTCAAGGAATCTTTCATGAATGAATGTATTTCTAGAGCGCACAGCTACTGCAGGAGTGTCCTGGTGCTAAGTCAAACAGCCACTGAAGGGTATCAACTATCTTACAGTTTGTATGGATGTGTTTTCAGTTGCTTGCGAAATAAGACCTTCCCTGGAATGCAGCTGAGAAAGAGAGAGAGAACAAGAATGAGCACTTTGGAAATAGTATGCTCTTGCAAACAACTCCTAATACTTGTAGAAAGATTTTATTTCACTGATCCCTGCAAAACCAAAACACGCTCCACTGTAATTTAGGTGTCGCACGCAAACACAACCTCAACATCATCTCCTACGCCGACGACACACAACTGATCCTCTCCCTCACCATCGACCCGGACACCGCCAGAGCCAGCCTCCAGGAAGGAATGAAGGGCGTCGCGGAATGGATGAAGCTCAGCCGTCTGAAACTGAACTCAGACAAGACGGAATTCCTCATCCTGGGACCGTCCCCCTTGGCCTGGAACGACTCCTGGTGGCCACCTGCCCTGGGCACCGCCCTCAAACCCACCGACCATGCACGCAACCTGGGCTTCATCCTGGACTCCTCCCTCACGATGACCAAGCAAGTCAACGCCGTGGCATCGTCCTGCTTCAACACTCTGCGCATGCTCCGGAAAATCTTCCGATGGATCCCCCCCGCTACCAGGAAGACAGTCACCCAGGCCCTCGTCACCAGCCGCCTAGACTACGGAAACACCCTCTATGCCGGAACCACAGTCAAGATCCAGAAAAGACTACAGCGCATACAGAACGCCCCGGCAAGACTCATCCTGGACATCCCCCGCCACAGCCACATCTCCGCCCATCTGAAGAATCTGCACTGGCTCCCCGTCAGCAAGAGAATTGCATTCCGACTCCTCACCCACGCACACAAGGCCCTCCACGACGCGGCCCCAAGTACATCAACAACCGCCTCGCATTCTGCACACCAACCCGCCAGCTCCGCTCCGCCAGCCTCGCCCTGGCCAACGTCCCGCGCATTCGCAAAGCCACCGCCGGAGGAAGATCCTTCTCCTACCTAGCGGCCAAGACATGGAACTCCCTCCCCACCCACCTCAGGCTGACGCAGGACCACCTCGCCTTCAGGAAGCAACTCAAGACCTGGCTGTTCGAGCAGTAGCAACCACCCCCCCAGCGCCTTGAGACCCTAACAGGTGAGTAGCGCGCTTTACAAATTCCTTGATTGAATGATTGATGTGCTAGGCGTCTCGGGTGGGAACTCTATGATGAAGTATGCTACTAACTAGCGTTCGTGGGTAAGGGTTCTTTTAAAAACCTAAAGGGTTTCCCTGCTCACATAAGTAGGAGGCATCTCAAAATGTGTTGAACTTTGGCATCTAACCTGCTTTCATTGATTGCGGTGTTAGATAAGGGAAGTGAAGCGCCTCTACTCTCGTCCCACTATCTCCTTATGTTATCCTCCACCATAGCCAAAAGACAGCAACAAAAAACCACACCCACACACTCAACCACACCCACACATTCAACCACACCCACACATTCAACCACAACCACACACACACTCAACAACACACTCCACCTCAACCACACACACACACTCAACCTCAACCACACACACACACTCAACCTCAACCACACACACACACTCAACCTCAACCAAAATGTGTGCAGAATGGGAGCCCGTGACATTGCACCGTCTGTACTGCAGTCAGACTCTAGCGTGTTTTCAGCTCGTCCCTAGCCCACCGCATTGTCACCATGCCCGGGGCGACCAACAGCGGGGTACCGAGGAGGCCAAGCCGCAACTAACTTAACTAGATACATAAGAAGAGGAAAACATGTTAATTTGACATTTCTCTAATGTAAATCTGCTGCCATTTAAAATTGCCTCTGCTCCCCCGATTGTGACATTTTTCTTGCCTCTGCCCCCCTTATTGCGCTCGTTTTCTTGCCTTCTACCCACTGATTGCACTTGTTTTTCTTGCCTTCTGCCCCCTGTTGCACTTGTTTTTCTTGCCTCTGCTCCCCTGATTGTGCCATTTTTCTTGCCTCTGCTCCCCCGATTGTGACATTTTTCTTGCCTCTGCCCCCCTGATTGTGCTCGTTTTCTTGCCTTCTGCCCCCTGATTGCACTCGTTTTTTTCTTGCCTTTTGCCCCCTGATTGCACTCGTTTCTCTTGCCTCTGCTCCCCTGATTGTGCCATTTTTCTTGCCCCTGCTCCCCTGATTGTGCCATTTTTCTTGCCTCTGCTCCCCCGATTGTGACATTTTTCTTGCTTCTGCCCCCCTGATTGTGCTAGTTTTCTTGCATTCTGCCCCCTGATTGCACTCGTTTTTTTTGCCTTCTGCCCCCTGATTGCACTAGTTTTTCTTGTTTTCTCTGTTACTCAGGAGTGCATCTTCTGTGGCCCTCCACGGCCCGAGAGCAGAGGGTAGGGGGGCAAATCCGTGCCTTGGGCATCCATAGCTACCCTGTGTGTGCTGACAGAGATGTGTGGTCGTCCTGCATAGAGGGATTGTTTGAGAAACGTTGTGTTTACGTGAATTTAAAAGACTTGCCGGGAATAGGACTATTGATTTGGGGGCATGATGAGCATTGAGCAGGCCAGAGTTTAATACCTAATATTAAGCCCTACATTATTAGTTATATCGCACAGAATGTTTTAGTAGATGTTTGACAGCCCGCGCGGGCCCATCGGACTTTTGTCATCCTGTTTCCTCTGCTCCGCAAGCCATGGTGGAGTTGGTAAACGACCTCCTGCAGCTGCAGGCCGTGGGTGCGTGGAGGGACCTGATGACCAGCAACCAGCTGCGGGCCGCCACCATGCTGCTCGACACCATGGAGGAAGGGGCCTTCGTTCTGGCAGAAATAGTCCCGGAGAACACAGACAACCACCATGAGTACCACTTCCATCCCCTTTTAGAGTCACACAGCACGACGGAGGGCACAAGCACACTTCTGCCTGGCAAAAATAAAACTGCACATTTTCTGACGAACTGAAAACCAGCAGCTTTGTAGTTTTTGTGAAAAATCTATATTGTGTAGGTAGAAATAGCGTTTATTGGTCCCACAAATGAAGCAAAACGTTTCTTTTGGGGGGGTCTAAAGAACGCTCTCAAACCTCTTCCAAGTAGAATTTGTCCCTAAAGCACTACAGCTGAATGAGTTAATTAAGGGAAACCCTCAACACATTGTTTGACTCACTTATGCAGTGATCAGCTAACACATACACACTGCATTTATGTTGTCTGTGTGTGTGTGCGCGGCTCTGTCTGTGTGTGGCTCTGTCTGTGTGTGTGTGGCTCTGTCTGTGTGTGTGGCTCTGTGTGTGTGTGGCTCTGTGTGTGTGTGCGTGGCTCTGTACGTGTGTGTGTGTGCGTGGCTCTGTGTGTGTGTGCGTGGCTCTGTGTGTGTGTGTGCATGGCTCTGTGTGCGTGGCTCTGTGTGCGTAGCTTTGTGTGCGTGGCTCTGTGTGTGTGTGTGTGGCTCTGTGTGTCTGTGTGTGGCTCTGTCTGTGTGTGTGTGTGGCTCTGTCTGTGTGTGTGTGTGGTTGTGTATATGTCTCTGTGTGGATAGCTTTTTTTGTAGGTGGCTCTATGTGTGGGTGGCTCTGTCTGTGTGATGGTGGCTCTGTGTAGGTGGCTCATTGTGAATGACTGTGTGGGTGGCTCTGTGTGGGTGGCTCTGTATGTGTGTGTGGGTGGCTTTGTGTGTGTGGCTCTGTGTGGGTGTAAATGCAATAGGTCATGCATATGCGAGCGATTAAGCTATTGGCATTGTAAATGACAATACCATTTATTTAACGATTAAGCTATTGGCAATGTAAATGACAATGCCATTTATTAATGATTTTAAAACAAATTAAAATAAATGTCATGAGCAATGCCAATAGCTCTACCTTTAATAATGCCGAGACCATTGCATTGTAAATGCTTGTTTTTAGAACGGGATCGAGCATTTATTAGTAGACCGTTTAGTGAGTGGCCTTTGGTGATAGTGGGACTTTGTTTGGTGGAAGAGCGATCAGTATTGTGTGGGTTTATAGCAGGTGTGTTTTTAGTGCTGGTATTAGCTGTATTAGGATAGCAATCGTGTAGCTGTTCTGTATCGTGTTCCTCATTCAGCATGCTAAAAAGGCATTTTGATGGGTCTGCATGTGTATGTGTCGGATATGGTGTTTGAGAGCGAGTTGGAGTGCTGTGTTGCTTTTGTAGTGTAACATTGTTGTGAAGTAGACATGGGGGAAGCACAGTTCTGACGTGTGGCATGTTGCTTATATTTTTGGTGTGTGTTTAAGGCAGAAGGTGTATGAGTCAGGGGAGGTGGTGCACCATGTGGGTCATGTAGTAATGTTCTAAATTGTCCAATGGATGAGAGGCGGAAGAGAGGTGCTGTATTGCTGTATCTGTGTTAGGTGTGGTGGAAGAGTGAAAGCTTGGCATTGGAGTTTGTTCCTTTGTGTGGTTTGAAAGGTGGGTATATGTTTGTATTTTGTGATGGTAAGTATTATGAGGTGTTGCACTTTGAAGATTCTGTTGTGCTGGTGTGTGTGATATGTTTTGCTTTTGAGGAGTAGTGAAAAAGGGTGCTGATGTGTATGTTTCATGCAATGGATTTGGTTGTGTAGTATTGTTTGTGAGAGAAGGATGTGACGTAGAGGGGGCGGTGATGTGTTTATGAGTAGAGTGTATGTTGTGTGTAGGAGGGAATGAAGTAGAGGTGAGAGTGTTTATCTTAGACTGGTTTATTGCAAGAGTTACAAAGTGTGGTGGTGTGCAGTGTGTGTGTTGTGAGTTAGTGTTATTATGGTAGAAGGGAGAGGAGGGTGTTTGTTGGACAACTGTTGGAAGGATGATTATACGTTTGTTAGTGATAAAAGGTGGTCTGTTAGGTGTAATTACAGCAGGGAGAGTGTGTCTGAATGGGATGTAGTTATGTATGGTGTTGATTGGTGTTGTGTTAGTGATGAGTGTATTGGTTAGTGGTATAGGATAGAGTTGTGTACTGTTTGTAGGTGATGGTGGATATGTGTGGTAGTTGGGATAGTAGGGTGTGTAGATGTGGTTTGGTTGGGTTAGTAGTGCAGGCTGGTACATTAATCTGTGCATAGTGTAGTGCGTGGTGTACATTTTGTGTGAGTGTGTTGCTCTGTGGATGTGGATGGGGTGGGCTGGGTATTGCTAAATGAGAAAAAGGGCAGCATTTCTGGCCCTAGTCCCGACCAGGCTCGAACAGGCTCAAACAGGAAACTGCCCTTGTCCTCTCTGCCCTTGTCCTCTTTGCCCTTGTCCTCGACGCTCGGGCTGAGATGCCCTAAGCCTGGCCTTTTTTATAGCCCTAGTAATCAGGTGACCCTTTCAGCCAATGGGAACCCTAGCCCTAACACTATCCAATCACAAAATTAGCCCTTCAGTCTAGGAACCAATAGGAGACCAGGACCTTACAGCCAATTTTAGCCCTAGTCCAAGCACCCAATCAGTTAAAAAACCCTGATCTCTACGTCCAATAAAGGCCCTAGCCCTACCAGTAGACCCAAAACAAGTCCATGCCACCAATGGCACAGGTAGCCCTAGTTCCTACTTCCAATAGAAAGCCTAACCCTACTCTACGTCCCACACCTGGTCCATCAACCAATCACACCAGAAGCTCTAATTGTGACTTCCAATTAAAGGTCTAACCCTAGCCCTAGTCCCACCCTACTCCCAACAACCAATAACATAGGAAGCCCTAGTCCCTACTTCCAATAGAAATCCTAACCCTAGCCCTAGTCTCAACACTACAATGATTGAATCACAGACCCAGAAACCAATCAGAACCCTCAAATACCCAACCAATGAGGACATTAACCCTAATACAATAGAAACACCAGATACAACCACCAATCAGTGTAGACATGTACCAACCACTAGCAAACCATATAATGTCCCAGCGACCTCAGACAAGGTTTGCTGGCCAGGGAGTTGGAAGCTGCTTCTCCTGTTCAGAATCTCCTAGGAGACAGAGAGGTTCAATCCACACTTTGGACTTCAGCAGGTAAGGGCCTCACTAACTTGAAATCTAACAATGCTCGTTGAATACAACTTTTCTCCCCTTGCTGGCCAAAAAACAAAGTGCACAGGCCCTAGTAAAACACAGTTTAAACAGCTCTCAGAAGCACCCTCTGGTGTAGAAAAATCCCTGTTGCTGGGGGGGGGGGGGGGGGGGGGGGGCAGGGGGCTGGTTTCACTGGCTTGTGAACACAAAATGGTGGCTGGGAGTGCACTGTTTTAACATACAGGTCTTAGCACAGAGCAAAGGAGAAATTTGGAGGGAAAACAGAATTGTCACTAAGGAATGAGAGGGACAAACTACAGAGGTTGGACTGCAAATCCCACAATTCAACACACTAAATGGAGGCAATCATGGGCAGGGAAAACCACACATTGTTTTTTTTTATTGCACAGAAAAGGAGGTTACAATTGACACAGCTTCTGGCCTACAACCCCTCCGGGCCGTCCGCATCACAGAAAATCGCATCAGATCAACAACATGCGTTACACAGCCTGGCAGCTGACAACCCGGGGGTCCGGCGGCGTGAAGTGAATCCTGTGTTCTCATCATGTAGTATAGTACCTACTTGTAGGCAGCGTCTAATATTCCTGTGCGTTTTTTACTTTTCTCCCTCTAGAACATCCCTGTAACTCCCCTATGGCACCAGCCACCCCCTACCCTCACCCGTTGACTCACATCAGTACCTTGCCCTATTTCCCAGTTCCCGCTTCCGTAATAGCCCGACCCACATTCGACCCCATGTCTAAAAGTGTGTGTAACTGTGGTGGCAAGGGGGGTCCCGAAGGTATTCCGGCTCGACACCTGAGTGTTAGTGCGGCATCTAAAGGTGCCTCCGTGTGGTGTATGGTTTTTCCAGGGAATCCCTTCCAGTGTACTTCCCGCTTTGTTCTCCCTTTCTACTCTCACTTCTCCCATCCCTGCTGTTTCTTTTCGACCAACTCTCGTCATCTCAAATTTGCGCCAGTGTCCTGGTTTATGTCGTGCGCTGGTTCAGCCACCAACCCGTGGGAAACGCTGTCTGTGGAGGTCGCATCGTCGGGCTGCTGTCCCTGCAAATAGGTCGTATATAACGCCCAAAAATTTTTCGGGCGACTTTTTGGGGGTAGAAGTTCACTGTACGTCTCTGTCTGTGTGCTACAGTACAGCATGTCTCGAGCCCATCTAGCCTTAGTCGGCAGAGGGCCTCGCATCCAGCACTGTGCTACCACTCTCCTGGCCATCAGCATCCCCATATCTGTAAGCCTGCGTATCGCCCCCGGGAGTCCCCTCGAGTTGCCTATGAGTGCTAGTCCCGGATCGATGTCCAAGTCGACCTCCAGAATCTTGCCCATTTCGAAAAATACGTCGCGCCAGAACTTCTGTATACCCGGGCATCCCCATGACAGATGCAAGAAGTCAGCGTCCGCCGCTCGGCAACGCTCGCAGTGGGCCTCCGGTCGCAGCCCATATCTGTGAAGTCGCGCTGTGGTGTAATATACCCTTTGGAGGAATTTAAAATGTATGAGACGGTGTTTCCCATTTAGGGAGATGCGCTTCGTGCTTTCACAGCAATATCGCCACGTCGCGTCATCTAGCGTGACCCCTAAATCTCTCTGCCACTCCATCCGAGCTTTCATGAGCTGATGCCCCCCCCATGTGATCTGGCTATGCTGTAGAGGTTTGTTAGGAGCTTCTTGGGGTCTTTGTGTGTGATCACGTACGACAGTTCAGGGACATCGGGGGTTCCGCCATATCCGGACCTAGGAGCTCAGAGAGAGCACTCCGAGCTCTGTGGAAGTGGAATCTTTGGAGTAACGGCGGTTCAACTCTATCTCCCCGAGTTTGATCCCAAGTTTTGGCAGTACCGTCTTGGAACAGGTCACCCGCCCTGCTGAGTCCCAATTTTGCTAGCTCCTGCGTAACCGCTTTGTCCGCCATGGGCGGGAGCCAGCGCATCCACTCTAGCGGCATCTCCGGCAAATACAGCATTGCCCCCCCTGGCGGAACAGGCGTGAGTGCCACGCGTGGTTGGTGGAGGAGATGGAGTCCAGTACTCCCGTCCGACGATCCTGCGGTAAGCAGACCGTTGCCGGGAGCGGTAGAGGATGGGCGAATAATTGTTTTTATCCGGACACGTGGAATTTGCTTGTCACCATGTACCCACGTATGTAGTTGAGACGCTTGGGCAGCCCTGTAATATAACTCAAGATCTGGTGCCGCTAGGCCCCCCAAGTTGTACGGGAGGGTGAGCGTTGTCCACTTGACTCTTGGCTGTTTCCCTGCCCATGCCAGTCTAATCATCAGGCTGGTCAGGCGGTGAAAGAAGGCCTTAGAGAGCACTATCGGCAATGCATTAAATAGGAATAAAAATCTCGGCAGCACTATCATCTTCATTATGGCTATGCGGCCTAGCAGCGTGAGGGGCAGTTTGCACCAAATCTCAATATCGTCCTCTAGCTTACTAACCGCTCTCCCGTAGTTCTGCCCGACGAGCAGGTCCGGATCCGTGTGGATTTGTATCCCCAAGTATCTGATCGGATCTTCCGTCCATTGTACGGGGTACTCCGTCTCCACCCGTGTAGTCGCTGGAGTGAGGGGCAGCACCACCGATTTTGCCCAGTTAACTTTGAGCCCCGAAAGTGCACCGAACCGAACAACCTTCCTCAGAAGTGGGGAAGCGAGGTAGCAGGGTCGTGGGCATACAGCAACGTGTCGTCCGCATACTTAGACACAACTATTTTGTACGTGGGGAACCGAACACCCTCGTGTCTATGATACTCTCTTAGTGCACAAGCAAGAGGCTCTGCCACCAATGCGTAAAGTAAAGGGGATAAAGGGCATCCCTGACGGGTGCCTCTTCCTATGAACAGAGGGCGGGAGATCGCATTGCCCACACGAACCCTGGCGGAGGGGCCATCATACAATGCACCTATCATGTGGATGAAGGGTTTGCCCAGACTCATACGGCGTAACACTTGAAGAAGGAATGGCCACTCGATCGAGTCGAATGCCTTCTCCATGTCTAAAAAGAGCGCCACCGCTGGTGTGTCCTGCTTTACATGCTGGATGGTACCTAATACTGTTCTTATGTTGTAGGTCAGGTTTCTGGAGGGGATGAATCCCGCCTGTTCTGGGGCCACTAAGTCAGGGGCCAGAAGTGCCAGTCTAGTCGCTAGTACCTTGACGTATATTTTAGTGTCGACGTTTAGGAGCGATATTGGGCGGTATGAGCTACAGTCGTCGTGTGGCTTTCCCGGCTTTAGAATGGTGACTATCATTGCCTCTCTCATGGAGCTGGGCATGGTTCCTTGCGTACTTATGTCCTCTAGGAGTGTGTGGATGTACAGCAGTAGCTGTTCCTGAAATGCTTTGTAGAAGTCGACTGAGAGTCCGTCCATGCCCGGTGCACTGCCCGAGCGCATGGAGGCTAGTGCTTCTCTGATTTCGTCAAGCTGTATAGGGCACATCAGGAACTCCCTGTCAGAAGTTGGGAGGAACGGGAGTTGTATGTGATCTAGATAATCCATTATTTCAGCCGATATGTCACCACTTTTGGACGAGTATAGCTCCGCATAATAGTCTCTGAAGACTGCTGCAATTTCGGCCTCATCAGGCACTCTATCCCCCCCCCGAGTTCCTTAATTCTGCGATTAGCGCCTTTCTCCTCCAGCCTTTAACGACGTTAGCTAGAACTGCGCCTGAACTCTCTCCCTCTCCGTATGTGCGGGCTGTGGCGTACTTTCCTAAGTGTTGTACCTCTCTGTCCGCGGTCCCGTGGTATTCCACCAGTAGGCGCTTGATGTCAGCTTCTGTAGAGTCCTCCGGGTTAGATCGACTTCTAGCCTCGAGCGCCTGCAATTGTAGCTGAAGCTCAGCTAAGGTGGCCCTGGTAGCCTTCAAGACACTGGAGTGCTTGGACATCGCTATGCCCCTAATATAAACTTTGAACGCTTCTCATATCGTTTGGAAGTTCTCCACCGACCCCACATTTTTCTCGAAAAACACTTCAATCGCCTCCGCCAGCTCACCGCGGAATAGCGGGTCTAACAGGGAGTATGGCGGGAAGCGCCACGTGAACGATGCGTATCCCTTTACTGGGGTATCCAGGGTTAAAAAAATGGGGGAGTGGTCCGAGAGAGTGCGTGGGAGCACCTTGCATTGTCTGACCAGACGGTCGACTCCCGCTGTGACAAACCAGTAATCTATCCTAGTGTGTATGTCGTGAAACGTGGAGTAGTGTGTGAAGCCGCTCCTCCCACCATTTCTGTTCCGCCACACGTCAATCATATCTAGCATTAGTAGCTTCGCCAAAAGCGATAGCGCCGCTGCGGAGGGACGGCGAAGGGGTCCCGACGATCTGTCTATTTCAGGGTTTAAAGTCAAATTGAAATCCCCACCCCACAGTATGTGTGGATTGCCATATCTCGCTATTTCATTGGCTAGGGAATCAAAGAAATCAGGGGAGTCGTAATTAGGGCCATATGTGTTAACTACCAACAGTTCCGTCCCCCGCCCTTTACAAGACGCTATGACATAGCGTCCCTCCGGGTCAACACCCAGGGTTTGTATCAGAATTCCCGACTTTGGGTTTACCCAGGTGAGGACCCCCCGTGCGTGTGTGGTGAACCCAGCAATCGCTATATGCCCCGCTAAACTCCTGGTGTGCAGCATGGTACTGGTGAGTGGGGGGTGCGTTTCTCGTAAGAGTGCAATATCAATGTTGTGGCGTCTAAGATAGCATAGCACCTTCCTGAGTTTCCTGTGGTCATTGAGCCCCCTGACATTCCATGTGAGGACGTGTATCGTTTCGGATCTCTCATCAGTTTGCCCTCCAACTACCTCAGCCATAAGGGCGCAGTCCGAGTTCTAAAGTCGTAGTCAGTCGTGCAGGGCAGGCTAAACTATGGGCAAGCAATAGGTTACAGTAAGCACATCGTGATTTTCGAGGCTGGGCACAACAAAACACAACATAACAATCGCAACTTTCCCTCTGTCTTATAGTGGCAACTGTGCCTTCACCCCCCTCCACCCACAGCAGACCAACCCCAACATGGCCTAGCATGGTGATAAGATCCCCCCTCCTCCCTTCCCCCCCGAACTTGTTCTATAGGGCCCAGCCGGAACCCATTGTGCTATCAGCGCTAGGGCAGAGGTTACAAAGATTAGTGCAGGTAGCATTTGACTTTAAACAACGTCAGCCATCCAGCTCCCCGCCCCATCACCCCCTATGTATCCTTCAGCGAAAATCCATGTCCAAATACCTATTTAAGAAAAATATCAGTGTTTGCCAAGTCTCTGAACCTCATCCCCCCACCGCCCCGCCAAACCCCGGACCGGAAATTCGAAGAGAAGCAGGAGGAAGCAGCTAATATACACAATCCCATATGGCCCACCAATCTGAGGAACAGAATAACAAGTCATAAAAATCTACAGGATCAAGTGAGTCACAGTAATTTGGAACAGTCTCACCATGTTTCGGAGTCTGTGCACGCTTCAGTGGTACCATCAGCTCTCATCATCGGCGCAGTCCGTCTTATCGAAGAGGCCTCTGGACAGCACCGCTCACCAACCACCTATCAGCAGTGCGACACCGACCGGAAGCTATCGGGACAAATCCAAGGACGTCGAGTGGTCATTCTTGGTCTTCAAGCTCACTTGAAGGTTCCTGTTCTTCCGGATGTCCCCCAGGGCTGCTCCGCCGTTCTTTTGCCCAGGTCTTTAGCACCTTCTGTAGTTCTTTCGGGTCCGTAAAGATATGGGAGTGACCACCTTGATTATCCGCAGTTTCGCCGGGTACAGCATCACGTAGTCCAGACCAAGATCTCCCATCTGTTGTTTATACGGGGCAAATCGTTTCCGTTCTTCCTGTACCCTTGCAGTAAAGTCTGGATATAGCGATATGTTGGATCCCTCGAACTGTAGCTGACCTTTCTCCCTGGCCACTCTCAAAGCCGTATCCCTGTCTCGATATTTCAGGAGCTTAGCTATTATAGGCCTGGGGGAGGCTCCTGGTCGCGGCCTGGGGCCCAAAGAGCGGTGAGCCCTCTCCACTATGAACATGTTGGAAAATGCGTCTTCCCCCAGCAAGGTGGTTAACAGCCTCTCGATGAACAGCTCCATCTTGCCCGTTTGGGTCGTCTCCGGAACCCCCGTTATCCGAATGTTGGATCTCCTGGAGCGCGCTTCCAAATCCTCCGACTTGTCCTGGATCACCTGCAATAGCTTTGCCATGTGTCTGCGGTCCTTATCGAGTTCCATCAGCCCCTCCTCCACTTCAGTAATCCGCCTTTCGGACATGTCGAGGCGCTCCGCGTGTTTATCGACCCTTTCCGACATCCTGTCCATCCGGTAGGTGAGGGCGTCGATCTTCGTCCCTATCGACGCCATGCTGTCTTGCAGGCCCTTTTCCATGGTGACTAGCAGCTCCTTTATACCGGAGTAGATCGAGCTGTCCTGCGCAGCAGAAGGCTGCCCATTGTCCGGGTCTCCTGGATCCAGTGTCTTAGTGCGCCGCTGTTCAAATGGCAGTTTAGACTGCTTCGCATCCCCCTTCCCCATCTTGCAGCGTTGCTGTTCTGACGGGCCTCTCCGCACACAGCAGTCTCTGGGGAGAACTAGTCTCGGAGTTGGTCGTGACACCGTTTTCGTGAGGTCACCCAGGCTCCCCAGCGTGTCCCACGACGTGTCTGGCTTCTCCGTGCGACTGGGTAGGTAGTCGCAAATCGATCTGAGCAGAGAGGGCACCCCAGGGCTGTCACGAACAGTGCCCCCAGCTAGTCTACAATAGGGGGGCCCGCAGCGTTCAGTTGGACTGTTACTTCGTCGCTCTCTGTGGGACACCCACCTAGTCTCGGCTTATCACCCCGTCCAGAGGGGGACTGGACCAGGTCAGATATGAGCCTTCTCAGGTGTCTCCCCACGACTCAGGGTTGCCTTCGCCTAAATATGGCAGCCGGTGCACGTGCCCCCCGGAGCCGGGCACTCTCCTCTGCTTCGTGGCAGGTGGGTGTCGCTCCGCGGAGGTGGTGGTGGGGGGGGAACCGTCCACCAGAAGGAGAGAGGCTCAGGGCCCAGTATGTCGCAGCTCTCCACTTGGAGCTAGCGGCTCTCCGCACTCACGAAATTCGGCCCCCAGGCCTGCATGCAGCTCTCTTGTCACCTGGGTTGCCGGGGCCCCACGGCAGTCACACGTTCCCCTGGGCTCAGCCCCCGCCTCTGATGCGGCAGTCCGGTAGGAGCTGGAGTCAGGCTCCTCACCTCGGCGGCGTGTGGGTCAAAGTGTAACTTGGGCGCTGACCTGCCTCAGGTATTGCACCCCGCTGCTCCCTGGTGTCTTCTCTGATGCCCCCCCGAAGTCCCGGGTTAACTTACGGGAGCCCGGCACCCGTCTTCTGACGTCACCCGGGCCTGAGATGCGGCCCGCGCCGCACGTCGCTCCACGCACTCCGGGGACAGGTCTATGACAGGCCGCAGCTTAGAGACCCTCCCTTCCGGACCTGCAACTCGGCGATTCCTCCGCACACCAGCGTCGCTCGACTCCCGCAGTTGGCTCCGGGGATGCCGTTGGCGGCCAGGGACGAGGCGACGTTTGCGCCTTATAACTATTGCCGAGGAAACAAAGGATTACTGCAGGATCATGCGGGTGATGTGGCAGAGCTACGCTTTCAAGCGTCCGCCATGAATGCCGGCAAGCTCCGCCCCCCGGAAAACCACACATTTAAAACACAACCCAGGTGATAAAATATGCAATTACAGGCAGGCTAAATTTACAATTTTTAACTGTAACAATCACAGGCATAGACAGTGAACACAGAAAGTGAAAATCTTTTTTTAAACAACTTTTTGTCTTGGGAAGAGACAGCACTAGTCTGTTTCCTTATCACTTCCTGGACTCTGCTCACTGCAATCTGGGGAACAGGTAGGCTGCAACTCACAAGATGGAGGAGAATGATTTGGGGTGCACCCAGCAAGGCCTTAAGGGGCCTGGGCAGGTGTGAGAGGAGGGCTCAGACTTGCCTGGTAGCTGAATAGCTAATGGTCTGCTGGTCTGGGGGTGGGGGCTGGGCAGCTGCTTCTCCTGTTCAGAATCTCCTTGGAGGTAGACAGGCTCAATCCACACTTTGGTCTTCAGCAGGTAAGGGCCTTCCTAACTTGAAATCTAACAATACTGTTTGAATACAACTTTACTCCCCATGCTGGCCAAAAAAGGAAGTGCACAGGTCCTAGTAAAACAGTTTAAACAGCTCACAGAAGCACCCTCTGATGTAGAAAAATCCCTGTTGCTAGGGAGGGGGGCAAGGGGGCTGGTTTCACTGGCTTGTGAACACAAAATGGTGGCTGGGAGTGCACTGTTTTAACATACAGGTCTTAGCACAGAGCAAAGGAGAAGTTTGGTGGGAAAACAGAATTGTCACCAAGGAATGAGATGGACAAACTACAGAGATTGGACTGCAAATCCCACAATTCAACACACTAAATGGAGGCAATCATGGGCAGGGAAAACCACACATTTAAAACACATAAAATATGCAATTACATGCAGGCTAAAACTTCAATTTTTAACTGTAACAACCACAGGCATAGACAGTAAACACAGAAAGTGAAAATAGTTTTTTAAACAACTTTTTGCCTTGGGATGAGACAGCACTAGTATTTCTCCTTTCCACTTCCTGGACTCTGCTCACTGCAATCTGGGGCACAGTTAGGCTGCAACTCACAAGATGGAGGAGAATGATTTGGGGTGCACCCAGCAAGGCCGTAAGGGGCCTGGGCAGGTGTGAGAGGAGGGCTCAGACTTGCCTGGTAGCTGAATAGCCAATGGTCTATGGTCTAAAAGTAATTTTATTATTTAAATTGTAAGAGCGCAATCCCAGTGTTGCTGTTTCCATGCTAGTTGTGTATTTAAAAGCTCAAGTAAAAAGATTACTTACCTTGACATTTTTTCGATAAGCATGACCTCATCACGTCCTGATTAGTTGCAATGTTGTAATGTTATGGCACATTATGCATTAAAGACTCACTGGACTTGCAATCTCTTCCTATGCCAATCCTCCCGATTAAGGCCAGAGACTACAGATTACAAGGCTATTCTCGCCTCCTGATACCTACATGCAGAAGCCCGATTCCTCAGTGGGTTTCAGATAGGAGGGGATGGTCTTGTGTGACTCGGATTATTCATTGCCAGTAACCTGCTCCTGCAATCAAGTCGACTACATTTTTTTCACACTTTCTCTGCCTGCCATAGTGATTTCTCTGTGCTCCTGACAGGTATGGAAATCACTTATATTTGCATTTGTGATATCCAATCCTGCAGCAGCACACTTACAAGTCCCACACATGCCAATGGACCCGATGCAGGCCGCAATAGAAGCAAAAGGGAGAAATAAATTCTCCTGATTCTTTTTTTTTATCTCCCACTTTCTCCTTCCAAAACTCTGACATGTATGTCAGTTGCAAGTAGGAACTCATGCTCCTATCCTCATCACCAGTGTTGCAAGTAGGAACTCACGCTCGCAGAAATGATTCACAACTCCAACAGGAGTGCTAACTCTTGTATACTTCACTCACATGCATAGGACGTGCAATCAAGTCCATGTCATACAAAATAATGTCCCAACTGAAAACAGCCCGCCATATATATGTTCCCCCACCATTTTTAACAAATCAATCCACGAGCCAGCCTAGTTAGGCTTCAACTACAAATCATAAGACACAAGTGAGCATACATGATATCCTGCTCATGCTAACATGCCATGTTATTTAAAAGATGTGAGCACTGCGAGTGAGTGACACGAGCGCAACACAAGTCGTACTCGTGCAGTCCACTCGTGCACATGTTACACATGTAACATAATCTTAATGCCGATATAGGCAACCCTCCCCACACTGCAATAAATAATCACACATAAACTAGTTTGTTGGAAAAACCGTATGCTGCAGGTTTATTTCATACAAGAAGTATACCAACGTGGTGGGTTAACTTACGGGTGATCCAAAGGCAGGCAGCGGTGACTGACCTAAGCTGTCCTGCCCTCCTGATGAGCCAAACTGCACTGTGGCCAACCCAATCGGTGCTCCTGTGTATGTGGGGATTATTCGCCTTAAACACTGTGGAGCACATATCCATACTCATGCCTGTTTAGGGGCAGAGCATTGCAAGGCAAGCCCCCAGTTGCTCAGGCTTACAACTGCCGGAAGGACTAGCGGGCGCCGAAGTTTTCATCCAGGGTGCTGCTGTAAAGACTCCTGGGGTTTGGCTTAGGGCACCCCTATAGTGCTCCTGAAGAGGGTACCCCTATGCACCAATCAGCCTCTGGATCGTCCTGCAACTCCGCCTACAACACAAAATTTACAAGTTAACATGTTCTCTACCTGGCCGGACTCTCCATCATAACACACCGGGTATGCGGTAGGGAGGGAAACGGTGTGGCCAGGAGGAACAAAGAGGAAAGCCAGTGAGCACGGGCATGCATAAGTAACTAGCCCGACCCTCTGAGCGCCAGACGTGACATGGCCTCGTTGCCGGACTATAGTGGAATTTCCGGGGGTCCCCACCACTAGAGTGTGGTGATGTGTCTAATGTGGCACTAAGGTGGCCTCCCTTTTATATGGGCACACTGCGTGCGCCGCGGGCAGCCTCATAGTGCCGATACAGGCAACTCTCCACACACATGATGAACATAGCAGGCACTGCAATAAATAATCACACAAAAACAGGTTTGTTAGAAAGACAGTTTGCTGTAGGTTTATTTCATACAAGAAGTATGCCAACGTGGTGGGTTTACTTACGGGTGATACAAGGGCAGGCAGCAGTGAGTGACTTAAGCTGCCCTGCCCGCCTGATGAGCCAAACTGCACCGTGGCCAACCCTATTGATACTCCCATTTATGTCGGGATTATCCCCTTAAATACTGTGGACCCCTAGTCCATGACTTTACTCACAGCTTTTTAAGGGTGGAGCGATGCAAGGCAAGCCCCCGGTTGTCATTGCCTGCAAGCCGTTACCATCTGACTGCGATCTTTAAATGCTGAGTTACCATGTTGATGTCCCCACCCTAGCATGAGTAGCCCAGTGCCAAACTTCTGTGAATGAATGCCAGAATGCAGACAAGTGGATGGAAAAGCTTCTGGGATGGTGAGAACAGGAGGAGAACAGTATGCACAGAATCCAACCCCAGTCTAACTATGGACTTTTGATGGATGCTGTGTTGCTGCACTGATGACCCCACCCTGGCATGGTTTGCCCAGCACCCAGATTCTGATACAGATATTGCCGGGATGCAGACAGCGAGGAAGCTTTTTGCTGGAGAAAACGATGGGTAACGGAATGCTCAAGTCTTGCCTGCCCTCTCCTAAATTTTGTAAATGTGAATTGTTTTAATACACTTTATAAGCCATTGTCCTCTAATAATATGTTCCTAACACCTTGAGAACCCTGTCCTCTTTCCAGGGCAACCACTCCTACACCACTTGGCTGTACCAGCCATAGGGCAGGCAGTCTCTAATTTCAAGTGAAGTGTCCTGTGGCACACACTGGTTTTGCTGAAAGCACATTTCTGTTAACTGACCACTAAGTTTGCACCTCACCCGTTTTATTGATGCAACTCTATTGCTTTGATTACTGGAGGTAATCCCCATTACTCTTAGTCCTACTCGTCCTCGACCCAGTCATAACACATGAGGTATTCCACCCGACAGTAAACAAAACAGGAAACGCTTTTTAGACTCCACCCACCCTCCTGTCAGGTGCTATAATACACCTCACCACCAGAAGCAAATCCTGATGTACCAAGCACCAAAGGCCCGGAAAGGGAGGGCGGGCGGGTTGTATGACTGGGTCGAGGACGAGTAGGACTAAGAGTAATGGGGATTACCTCCAGTAATCAAAGCATTACCTCTACGTCCCTCGTCCTCGACCCAGTCATAACACATGAGGCATACCAAAGCAACCCCAACCAAGGCCTTTGGCACACCACATCCAGAAAACAGAACAGACACAAAGGAGTGCAGCAAGACAGAGTTTATTAACAAACAAAATCAAACAGGGAGGGGAACCCCCACAGCTTGCAACACACCAGAACCAAAATTTGGGCGGCCCGATAGAGCACAATTGAAGCGATAATGTCGCACAAAAGTGGATTCGGACGCCCACGTCCCCGCCCTACAAATCTCATCAAGGGGAACCCCATGGAAAGCAGCCCACGAAGCAGACACACCCCTGGTAGATCTCGCCTGAACACCAGAAGGGCAAGGCAAACCAGAGCCCCGGTAAGCCAAAGAGATCACAGCCTTGATCCAACGACCCAAAGTAAGGCGAGAGGCAGCTTTCCCCCTACCAGCCAGACCAAAGGTAACAAAGAGGGAGTCAGAGGACCGAAACCCAGCAGAACGAGCAACATAAACAGACAAAGCACGCCTCACATCTAAAGAATGGAGCAAGATGTCAGAGGGCGAGGAAGGAGAAGGACAGAGAGAAGGAAGAATCAATTCCTGGGAGGAATGGAAACGTGAACGAATTTTAGGCAAAAACCCGGGGTCCAAAGAAAGGACCACCGCGTCGTCCAGAAACCTCAAGAAGGGGGGAGAACAGCGCAACGCCGTAAGCTCGCCCAACCTCCGAGCAGATGTAACAGCGACCAAAAAGGCCACCTTGAAAGAGAGGAACTTCAAGTCCACGGACTCCAAAGGCTCAAAGGGATGGGACTGTAAGGCACCCAAAACCAAAGAAAGATCCCAGGGAGGAACCGGGGAGCGGACCGAAGGAGCAGAAAGAGAGAAACTCCGAAACAGACGGGAAACCAACAACCCGTCCGAAGGCAGAAGAGAAGCCGGATCCCGAAAGGCCCGGATAGCAGCCCACTGACCCTTCAAAGTGGACAAAGCATAGTGTTTCTGAAAGCCATCCAGAAAAAACTGAAGAATAGAAGAAACATCACAGGAGGCAGGGGACAGGCCCAGGGAAGCACACCAAGAAGAAAACGAAACCCAGTGCTTGGAATAGGAGGAAAGAGTGGACTTCCGACGAGAAGCCTGCATCACAGTGATGAGGTGGTCGGGCAAACCCCGGACACCAAGAGACAGCCGTTCAACCTCCAGACCGCCAAGGTGAGAGGTACCAACAGGGAGGTTGACGGGGAACTCAGAGGAGACGGGTAGCGGGGCAGGATCCAAGGGGGACCCACCGCCAGACTCAGCAGCAGAGGAAACCAGGAGCGGCGAGGTCAATAAGGTAGAACAGCCATCACCTGAGCCCCCACCCGCTGAACCTTCAACAAGAAGGCAGGGATCAGAGGAAAGGGGGGGAATGCATAGAGGAACCAAGGAGGTCAAAGGACGGCCAAGGCATCCACTCCCCAAGCCCCCGGCTCCGGAGCCCTGGAGCAGAACAGGGGAAGCAGGGCGTCCGTCCGTGAGGCAAACAGATCCAGCACCGGAGTCCCGAACCTCAGACACAGCAACCTGAAAATCCGAGGGGACAGACACAGGGTGAGAGATGACGGGAACCGCCGACTCAAGGAATCTGCAACCACGTTGTCCACACCCCTGATGTGTTGTGCAGAAAGGGCCACCAGATGACACTCGGCCCAACTCGCAATGGCACACGCCACCAAGTTCAGGGAAAGGCAGCGGGTACTGCCCTGGTGGTTGATGTAGGCCACGGTCACAGTGTTGTCCGATCTCACCAACACGTTGCACCCCAGAAGACGATCCTTGAAAAGGTGAAGAGCCCTCTCCACCGCAGACAGCTCCTTCCAATTCGACGAACGGCGTGACTCCGAAGGAAGCCAACGCGCCTGCACCGCCCAAGGGCCCAGAGTCGCACCCCAACCGGAAGCGCTGGCATCCGTCGTCAACACCAAGGGGGGCGGAGGATGGAACAACACACCCCGAGTCAGATTCGACGAATCCAGCCACCACTGTAGAGCAGACACCAACTCCGGAGACACAGGAACAGGAATCGAAAAGTCCAGGACAGGAAAGGGCACCCAACGCTGAATATGCCACAACAGAGGCCGCAGATGAACCCTGGCCCAGGGTACCGTGAACACAGTGGCCGACATGTGGCCCTGAACTACCAGCCACTGTCGGAGAGGAGACGACACCTTGGAAAGCAACTTCCTCAGCAAAGACTGTAGACGCAGAAGCCGGGACTCCGGGAGAAAGACCTTGCCCAGCACAGAGTCGAACACAGCCCCAATGAAGGTTCTCCGAGTAGCAGGGTCCAGGTGACTCTTCGGCAGATTGACAAGGAAGCCATGATCCTCGAGAGCACGCATGGTCAATGAAAGGTGGTGGGACATGACCTCCGTAGACGGAGCCTGTAGCAGCCAATCGTCCAGGTAAGGAAACACGGACACCCCCAGGAGATGGAGATGAGCCACCAAAGGAGCAGCCACTTTGGTGAACACCCTGGGGGCGGACCGGAGACCCAAAGGAAGGACGCAGAACTGCCAATGACGACCATCCAGGCAAAAGCGTAGGAACTTCTGATCCTCCAACGCCATCGGGACATGCAGGTAGGCATCCTGGAGATCCAGTGACGTGAACACCCAACCCTCCTGGATCAGGGGAATCACCTTCTGTAACGTCTCCATATTGAAAGGGATCTTCTGAACAAACAAGTTCAAGGCCCGAAGATTGATGACAACACGGAACCCCCCGTGATCTTCGGAACCACAAAAACAACTGAATAAGTCCCCAGTCCACGTTCCAGGGTGGGAACTGGGACAATCGCCCGTTTGTTGAACAGCGACCCAACCCCCTCCAGCAACGCCAGACGGCGAGCAGGGTCCACAGGTAAAGAGGTCACCACCACCCCCGAGGGAGAAGGAGGGGACAGGAACTCCATCCGGTAACCCCGTGAAAGAACATCCAGCACCCACTGGTCCGAGGTCGTCACCAGCCAAGCATGTAGGAGCAGCCGCAGTCTCCCACCAACCGCGGGCTGACCACCAGCGAGAACGGGCACTGGAACGGAGTAGTCAGGAGCGAGGAGCACCAGACCCACCATCCGGCTGGGGCTTCTTCTGAAACCTCTGAGGAAAGGACCTGCGAGCACCACGTTGGCCCCTAAACGAGGACTGCTGGAATCTGGAAGGCTGACGAAAGGACCTGGCATTCGAGAAGGAGGACCCCTTCTGAGAAGGAGTATGACGGAAAGACAACAAATGCTTCCTCTCCTTGAAGACCTTATGGAGCTTGGTCTCCAGGGCGTCCCCAAAAAGATGAGAACCAGAGAATGGCAACCTCAAAGCCATAGAACGCTGCGCAGCATCCGTATTCCAACCACGCAGAAGTAAGTTCCGACGGGCAGCAACCGAGGAACCACAAGACAGAGCAGAAGCCCTGACAGAGTCAAAAGCGATGTCCGAAAGGAACTCAGATTGACGTTCCATAGACTCCAGCAACTCCGGACAACTGATCCCCTCCTGCATAGCAGAGAACAAAGTCTTGAAGTCAGCCAGCAAAGACTGCGCAACATATGCACCATAGACCCCTGACCGCAGCGCCAAGTGAGAGCCACCATAGGACTTTTTTAGAGCAGAGTCAATCTTTTTATCAACGCCATCCTGCAGGATATTATCATCAGCCATGGAAGGCCGACCAACCAGGGAAGCAACCACAGAGTCCACCTGCACCGAATCAGGCAGGGCAACCTCCAAATCCTGCAAAGGATATAGCTTAGACATAAATCTGGGCACAGAAATATGGTCCGGGTCCTTCCATTCCTTAAGGAGGACATCCATGACAAACGGGTGGACGGGCATAGAAGAGGATGTAGGCTTCCGAAACTGCGGCAAAACAGCACCCTGGGAGGTACTGGGCACAGACTCCACAGGGAACCCCATATTCTCCCGAACATGGCAAAGCAGATCAGGCATCAACTCCCTCGAAATGTATTTGCCCTGTATATCCGCCGCACCCAAAGTAGACTCATCAGAGGAAGCGGAGGAAGAAATATCCGAATACAGGGGGGCAGCCGCCCCAGAGCGACCCCCCGCACCTTTCTTGGAAGCCTTGAGACTGGACAGTGTCTCCAAAAGCAGGCGCTTCAGGCGCCTAGAGCCCCCCAGACCAGCACTCCGACCAGCAGGCGCAGAATCACGACTGTCGGAGGAGGAGGAGGAGGAGGAGGAGGAAGATGCCATAACAGGAGAGACATGTTTTCTCTTCCTGTGGTGTTTCCCCATCATATTCAACGATCTCCACCAAACACAGGAAACAGCCACACGCAAAACACAGCAACACCAAAGCGTCACAGGAGAGAACCGAACTCCCGTCCAAGATATAGGAGGAAAACACTCACCCCCGCAGCTGCAGCCACTTCGAACGAAGAAGGAGGGGCAGAAACCAGCCTTCCAGGACTGGCCAGTGAGGGAAAGCCTGCCAGGTCACACCCGCCGAAATGAGACGATGACGTCATCGTGAAACGCCATCCAGCCAATCAGGTGAGGAGGCAGGGAACCCGGAGCCCACCCGGGCGCCCGCCCATGCAGAAATGAGGCACCGAAGCCCGGAAGCGTCCCGCTTCCTCTCCCTCCGTCCGGTCGATTCCCGACAGCACCAGGCCCCGGGAAACACCGTAGAACCGGCGCCCGCCAACCAGGGGCAGCCGCACCAGAAGGGAGGGCGTCCACGACTCCTCTGAAGCAAGCGCGTCCCGCCCACAAACACCGGCAAAGGCAGGACGCGCGGGCAGCAGTCTGCCCCTCCAAGCAGTAGCCAGCCCACCGGAGCCCTGGTAACGGTAGAATGCTCCGTGGTTCCGTGAAGCCAAGGTGAAAAAAGGAAATCCACGGGGACCCGAGAAGCCCCGCAACTCAGGGTCCCCGTCCGGAGGAAAGTACAGGAAGGCCAGCAGCCTGACTTTTCAAGAGGTCCAACGTAGGTCCGTGAGCACCCCCAAGGCCCCGCCAAGGAAGAAACCACAGGACAATCGAAGCAGGTAAGTGCCCGGCACTCACCCCAGCGTCACCCATCAGTAGTCCAACCGACAGGAAACAAAACAGGATTTGCTTCTGGTGGTGAGGTGTATTATAGCACCTGACAGGAGGGTGGGTGGAGTCTAAAAAGCGTTTCCTGTTTTGTTTCCTGTCGGGTGGAATACCTCATGTGTTATGACTGGGTCGAGGACGAGGGACGTAGAGGTAATGAACCAATATTGTGTCATAATCCAGTACCAGTGGGTCCTTGTGTTTTGTGCAATACCAATTCAATCCCTTGCTTTCTGTAATGGTATTAAAATGTTATGGTTTATTTACACGTTCCTTTCCTTCTCCAACTGCACCATGAAAGGAATTTTTGACACCAGTCCCAGTGTTAAAATTAATTGAAATTCAAAGTAGCATTTGTCTGGTGGCATGTCCTCCCGTTTGACCTCTACAGCTGGGATACCTAAATTGATCTTCTAGCTTGGATACCTAAATTGCTCCTTCTCAGTGGTAATTTGTAGTAAATCCAGGATGCTGTCAACAGCGAGGGCCATGCTGCATGAAAACCCATCAGGTGCCCATAGTTCCGTCTTGTGACAACTCTGACAGCTGGGCTAACCCATCTGCTCCTTTTCAGGTGTAATTTTAGTAATTCATGGCGCTGACAACCGCAGGGGGCCTATTGCACAGCTGTGTATATGCGGCCCTGAATGAACTTAAATAATCAGCTTAGTGTGGAAGGGTTGTCAACGTTGCCTGACTGTAGTGCAATACTGTAATATCCAGCCTCCCTTACTTTCCTCTCTTCCAGTTATCTGTGTATAGTGCTTCGAGGAACATAACATAACAATTGTGTATGTGTGAAGCACATGTGCTCCCATAGGCATGTTGGCGCTGAATAGCAGATGTTTATTCTTACCCCACTCACTGATACTCATTTTAACAACCTCAGAAGGATGAAAGGCTGATTGAACCCAACGGGGTGTGATCCTATGACCATCAGGTCGAACCCAGCAGGGTCCAGGTTTTCTTTGCCATTACCATCACCCCTCCTTTGCCCTTTTGAATTCACCATTTAACCTGCAAGAGGCCATTTGGCTGACACCCCAGCGGGACCTGGCAATCCTATTTAATATATCCTTGCAATATAGCAACACTCACTGCTGCGGATGCCTCGGTGGGTGAGCATCCACTGGCTGAACTACTTAATTCAGTAATTATTTAAATTAATTTAAATACACTCGTTCACACGTTACACGTTACATATCTTTTTGTTATGTGGTCGTTTTTACTGTTGTGTTTAAGATGCTGATGAGTATATAAAATAAAAAATAAAAGACCCGTTCATATACTTAATAGAGCTGAAACTCAGACTTTAAAACTAGTAAAAATGTATATTCGGTTTATCAGCATATAGTTGCATACTGAACCAAGAGAACCTTAGTGTCAATGTTAAAGAGAACTGTTAGTATGCGGCCGCAACGGAGGAGTGGCGGCACTCCGACAGTGCCATTCCCTGATGCGAGTTCTGGAGGGCACACGAGGAGGCAGGTAGCGGTGATCGATGACGGCCCGCCATTTTGGCTGTCCTGGTCTCTGCCTCGCCTCTCCACAGACCCGCGGTCACTCTGAGCATGGTCGTGACGCCACCCATCCATCGGCGGCGATCTGGGAGCTGGAGAGTCGATTGCTGCCCCCAACACCGCACTGAAGCACGAAATAGCCCCCGATCGGCAACAATCGCCTGACTTCAAAATGGCGTCCAGTGTTGAAAACGGCCGACGGAGCCGATCCGGAATATCTGGGGGTGTACAGCACCATCGGGACAGAGGTGAGCAGCGGACCACGCGCTTCCAGGGACAAACCTAAAGGGATTTTCTCTCTCTGCAGCAAGGACATAATAATGACAAGGGTAACTCGTCATGGAGTTTCCATTGATTTCAATGGAAATTACATTGTGGCACCAGAAGCACCATAGCATCCAAGTGGTTAACACACGAGGGTAATCACCCAACCGTTGCTTTGGACTGCCTTTCTCCCCCCGGACTTGCAGCACTCTTCCTGGACTTTCAGACCTGGACCTCTGTGTTCCCCGCCATTTTCTCTCTATGACTCACTTCTTCTTCTACCTTTCTCCTCCGCCTTTTTAGCGATCTCTCACCTCCCCCTCTCTGTCATAGTGACCTCTCTATTGTCTCTCCTGATGCCTACTTGTGACTATCTGCTTCCCTCTCTGGTTTGTCTCACTTTCCTGCCCTTCTCTGTCCCTCCCTTGGTGATGTGACTTTAAAACCAGTCTTATCCCCTCCCTATGTATATAGAGATAACTCTAATCACTAGTATATACAGTAGATGTGACTTTTAGAGTATATCCATGTGTATCCCCTCCCTATGTATATAGAGATAACTCTAATCACTAGTATATGCAGTAGACGGTTGTGCTCTCTTCCATTGCTATGTGACTCTTAGAGTATATCCAGTCTTACCCCTTCCCTTTGTATATAGAGATAACTCTAATCACTAGTTTATGCAGGAGTCCGCTCTGCTCTCTACCATTCCTATGTGACTCTTAGAGTATATCCATGTGTATCCCCTCCCTAAGTAGATAGAGATTTCACTAGTATTTGCCTAGAATATATCCATTTGTATCTCCTCCTTGTGTGACTTTATCTCTTGTACATTTGCAATTTTTTTTTCTGTTTGTACCTTTTTATCACGCATGTAATCCTAAGTCCGTATGTTTTCAACTGGTTCTTATGTAAGTCAAAAATTTGCTAATTCGTTTTGTACCGTCAGTCCTTATGTTTGAAACTGGGTCCTTATGTAAAGCGCTCTGACACCTTCGGGTAAAGTTCGCGCTATATAAAATTGCATAAATAAATAAATAAATAAATAAATAGTAAGGCACCTTGCACCGCAGTCAAACATCCTACTCCAAGATGGCGCCCACGGAGAGCCGCTCTACCGCTGACAACTGGTACGCAGCGCACTATCAGCTTGTTTCAGCAGACGCGTCGTGAAACTGCGTTGCCGAGTAGCAGTCTCTGCGGTGTCAGGTGAGATCCCCGGGATAAACAGTGTCGTCCCCGATTCCGCGTTACAAGGGGATTCTTTGTGTGTGGGGGAGGGTTTGTTTTCTTCTTTCGACTCCTTAGGAGGTGTGTTTCAGGTCGGCAGGAGCCAAACCGGTATAAGGGCGGTGACCGGGAGGAATACTCCAACAGGCCGACGATGGTATGAACCGTGATGCTTGTCGGAGCCTACTCCACAACACAATACAGTTAAAGCAGAAGCCTATTATACTTAAAATAAAAAGGGACTATTCGCAAGTTATTCCCTCCTCCAAACACTCACACCTAACCTCCAGCACCCCTGGAGGGAGGGGTGCAAGGGTCAGCTTCAACAGACTTCGGGGGGGAAATGGAGGATTGGTAGGCGTGTATGTTGCAATAAAAGGTCAGCACAGGCCGTGGTTAGTAATATGTTGGTAGAACATTTGGAGGGATTAGAGGGGTGGGGAGTGAGTTAAAATCAATCGGCGAAAAGTTGAAACATTCGCCTTGTGCTAATGTATTCTATGTTTGTGTATACATCTCTTTCAGACTGAAGTGGTTAGCAGATGAGATGAACGGTAGAAAATACAAACAATCGTTAAGAGAAACCTTAAGTGCTGCGAAGTGATACACAGACGTAAATACTGCACTGCGTGTATGAGGCCTATAGGAGAACAGCTGACATAGCTGTAAAATTTTCAGTTTGCTCATGTGGGACATTTCCAGGATTCAGTGTGCTTATGTTTGACTTTTCTGTGCAGTGTGACTAACACTCTGAGTTACGCTATCACGGGTAGAACAAAACAGTTCTAGCCATGTCAAAACATAATATAAGAAGAAGTACTACTTCAGAATGAAATTCTTTGGAACTACAAACACGCAAGGTTTATACAGGCTTACCCTACTGTTCTGGGATATAAATAAATGGAACTCGGGAACATTTCAGTGATTTGTAGATGGAGATTTATCGAGCTAAATAAGCTGAAAAGTAGCGGTGCCCGCCACAACAGGTCTATCGCTTTTTCAGTCCAGATCAACAGCTGTCAGCCGTCGCGATCTGGGACTTGAATATACATATTGCAAGAGGAGCTCACGAGATACCACATAATAAGATCATGGAAAACACATACCCTTGAATAAAGAAATCGTACATAATCAAGATGAATGATTAGAACACATTGTCCTTTTCTAAACAAGACAAAATAAGTAAAAATTTAAGTTTAGACGTCTTGCAAATACCCAAGTTTATTACACATACGTCTAATTCTAGTTGTCACTCCAGTGTTAATAACATTTGATGAATCTTTTACACATCCCCCCTTAGAACCCTCCTGATTTCCTTGTAACTCAGCATTGAAACACTTTTTGATTCTCCTGAGAATCACTGGAAGGGGTTGACACAACATCATGATCCATCTTAGAATCATTGGAATTACCACAATTTGCCTCTGCCGTTTTGCGTCCATTTGTAACTGTGGAATAAAATGTTAAATCTCAAGGAATTTCCAATTTTCTCTCTATAATACTTTTTAGAAAATCCTTCAATGGAACCAAATTATTGAGAGCCTCCCACTTACCATCCGCAACCTTTACAGAGCTTTTTTTAACTTGAACAATTCTATATGGTCCATTAAAATGAAAATCTTTTTTAGCACCTTTACTTCCCATGTTCCTTAACAACCCATGTACTAACTTTCAGCTGGTCAGCAAACAACTTCCTATTTACATCATAACGGATATTTACATCATAACGGCACTTCATTTTTTGTTGAGACATTTTCCCTCTAGAACAAACATCAGAATTAATCCACACAACTTCAACCAACTTGGAATAAGATCAGTACGAGGACATATCCCTCTCAACAACATACAAGCATTGGCATAGCCAATAGGTCTTGATTTTGGGCCCTTATAAGTATTTAATTATGCAGCACAATATCCTTGGTGCAACAACATCAACTGTTGCATGGCTAAACACTTATAAGGTCCCAAAGGCAAAACCTATTGGCTCTATCAATGCTTCTGATGAAACAAAGTGAGAGGTACCCCTTAAATAAATTCAAGAGAAGTAGGGTTACCACCCACGTTACTCTCTACCTCCAAACTCCACTTAAAACGCATCCATGAGGTACACCTCGTCCCACAGACTTTACATTTCATCCATGCCTGGGTATATGCTTAGCTCGCCCTTCCACCACGAGATGTTCTTCCTAAACCACTCTCCCGCCTCAGAACACAGGACTTACACATTATCTTTACACTTCAAGGCAGGGCTTTAAGTGGGATGATGAAAAACGGAGGGGGGGGGGTTCTCAAAAGGGCTTGGCTGATGCAATTAAGAACGTGGCTTAAAACACGTAAGCTAAAAAAACGGTGTTTGGCATAATGTGCCACCCACTGATATTTTGCTGTTTGTCATTGCATCCAGATATATAATACAACAAGTAACATTATACCTACAACAAGCCAGGACTATTGGCTTTGTCAATGGTTGTTAATAGCATAAGATAAATATGCAAGAACTATTGCTTTGTTGTATATAATATTGAAAATGCTTCAGTTTTGAATTGATGAGACTGTGAAAGAACTAAAACGAGTCTCTTTGGAGTTACACCAAAGGCAGTGAAGAGTGGCACTGCTGCAGAGTTAAGATTATGTTTTCATCCTGAGGGTGAGGGCAAAATGGAAAGCCCGATAGGGAACCATTGCAGCACCTGCTTTGTAGAGCTGCTGGTGCTGAGCACCGACAAGACATGGCTCACTTAAATCCCTGCTTCAAAGCATCCCACTGCACCCCACTTTCTTTTCGAGGTTCACACAATCCCAGCAATTGTATTATTTTACCACTTACATCCTCCACCACAGATTTAACCAGCTCCTCCCCGCATGCTTTAAATCTTCCCTCGTAAAACACCTATTTCAGGATTTTAATTTTACACCCCGTTAGTTCCCTCCCCACGTTCTCACCTTCTGCACTTGATCATGGTTGAGCTCTGTGAAGAAATACGCTAGTAGCTGGGACGCAATCATGACTTAAAAAGCCCAGGCTCAGCAAATGCGGTTTTCTCCTCACTTGCCGGCTTTCCATAATGTGCTTCAGGCAATCCCGTACATCCCTCGCGGTTTCTCTCGGGTGTCACCGCATCCTGCTCAAGCTAACTATTGGCTCAGCCAGGCGGGTGTGTGAGGGCCTGAACCAGTTTTGGACCAATAACGAGCTGAGGTCCGCCTTCTGTTTCAATGAGCCCGTCAAATGAGAGATTTCTCATTGGCTTCTTCTACAAATTCTCCCAGAGTACCAGTGGCTGGATGCTGCTGTGGGGAAATTCTTAGTGACAAGCCGGTGACTTCCAAAAGCCGGAAAAACGTTGTCCGTCAGAAGTCTCACGTCTGTTACAGTTTCTCAACAGCACACGGAGCGCCTCACACGCTTCCCCGCCTAGCTAATTTGGCAGTGGCCCCCTAAGATTTCAATAAGGTTTTTAGGTCTCGCCTATCCCAATCCGCAAGGAATAGATAGGGGAGAATTATAGTAGGCAAAATAAGCTTTCAAACCAACGGCGGATTTGCCACAGTGCATGTGCTCCGTGCGTGTTCACAAACCAGCTACGTCACAAACCGCCACCTGTCTCTCTGTGCCTCACACACTTCAAAGGCTCCGCTCCCCGCCCCCGCCCGCACTTTGCCCTCTCCGACTTACCCTCCCACCTCCCACGGCCGCTCTTCCCATTCACGCGCTCGCACATCAAAGGCTACTGCTCTCCCGTCAATGCGCTCTCTCCCCGCAAACCCCACAGCAATGCCAAGAGCTTGTTTTTGTTTGAATCCATTTCACGGCCGGACAGTCTATTCAGGCTGTGCTGGTTCGTAAGGCCTTAGTCTTCCCTTGAAGCGATCCCCTTCAAGGCCACTCCACGAATCGAAGAGATGGGTTTAAAATACCTCTGCAGACCGCGTCTCTCCACCCTTGTCAAATATTTTTACCGCTGCGGGGGGCTTTGTTACGCCGCCTTCTCCTCCTGATAGCACGGCAGTGTGCTTGCAGAAAGCAGCAGAAGCCTTAGCGTGTCTTCGATGTCTTCTCAGGGAGCTGAGAGTTTTACATCACGCAGTCTTTGACCGTCTGAGGTTGGAATTATGACCCCTCTCCCCCCAGGTTCCTTTTCAGTCAGTTACCTGACGCAGTTTAGAATTTTGTATTCCGAGGCGCAGTTTGTTGTAAGTGTATGCACGTTTGGGGCGAATTATCAGCATATGCAGTCCGGATTTTAAGTCAAAGATTATTTATGCTTCAAGAATGCGAGAGCAATTTCTTTCCTTTTATGTTGAGGGTCAGTGTGCCTAACTGCGTGCTAATACCTGTGTGCAGTGGTGTGTTCCTGGAAACCAAATGGATGCGCCCTTCAACCGAGCATGGAGATTTTAAATTGCATTTAATTTGCTGCCATGTGCCTACTTTTTATTATACTATTGCTCTGATTAGCCAAGCCAGAAAGTACCAAACATTGACAAAGGCAGTAGGTCTGGGCTGTATTAGGTCTACTGTTTCTCTTCTGCAATTACTGTACTGGGTGCTGTGTGTTTGCTTCAGTTGTGTGTGTGTAGCTGAGGTGAGAATTCAGGTTGCAGGGACTTGTGTTTGCCTAGAGTGATGCATGGCAATCCAAGCTTTTCTGGCCATTGACTGCCCAAGGCAAAGGTCAGGAAATCAGGCTGTTAGACTGGAGGCTTCAAACTCTAGGCCGCACAGTCCTCATCCCTATCTCATCAAGATGGCACGTTGGCATACAGAGGGTTAAGGAAAGTAACAACATTAAAGGCCATTGGAATAAGGAGCATGCTGTGATCCACCTTTGTGTCACTGTGCCAGGGCTATTGCTCTGTGAATTAGTAATATATTATCAATTTCAGCTTGGCCCACACCACAGAGCTTTCTGACCCACCTTAACCTACCAGCAAGAGCGGGCCAGGCGGCAGAGGCAGTTAGAGCTCACTGATGTCTGAACATGACCTAGACCTGTCAGTGCTTTTGGGGGGCTGGGACACCCATGAGACGGGGCCCCTCTCTGGTAGCATGAGTACCTGTTCGAAATACGACTAATCTCCTGGGGTATTCTTGCAGATAGGCCTAGTGGAGGCTCACATTACCTGCCTCATAATTGATATATCAAAAAAGCATGTGAGGGGTCCTGAAAGAACAAAGTCTAGATTAAAAAACTCTGGCTGCTCCCCCTAGTGACGGTCCTTAAGCACCAGTGGCTATTAAGTATTTCATCACTGTATTCTAACCCGCGGAGGTGAGAAACAGCTTGGCGAGTGCAATTTGATTAAGATGAAAAATACCTGCTGGAACGTTATGGAGAGATTGACTCAGTCTTGGAAATGTTTGGAGAGTTATATCACATGCTATCGAAATGTGCTGCCATGTCATACTAATAGCAGTTTGTATGCAAAACAAATGCTAGTTAGCCGTATTAATTTTGCATTTTATAGAGCATGTTCTATGTAATTATCACTAGGCAATATAACCTCTAACTCATTTCATTGTCTTAGCAACCTTGAATGTTCGATGTGAGCATGCTGGGAACTGAAACTTGTCAGATTTCAGCGCTGCTGAACTTTATTAGAAAATTCATGTAGGTTGTCAATGCTAAAATCTACAGTAAACAGTAAAGGCATGCAAGGAGCTATGTTTGGTAGATGCCAAAGGTACAGGCATCATCCGCCCATGCCAAGGCCCATCAACTTGCATACACTGTTGAGTGCAAGTGGCTCTTGTAACAGGCTCGTTTGCCACCATGTCTCCGGCACACCCCATCAATGGCAGAGTGGCCTCAGAACGTGGACTTGCTGTTGTGATATAACCGCTCTGTGAGTGAGGAAAAATCATACTGCTGCTGCCTCTGCTTAACGTACTGTGGACCTCATTACTACATCCCAAGGATGGCGCTGGTAATTCTAGCTCCCGTAGTTACCATTAATGGTCAGTATGGGAAACCCTTGGGCCAAGGGAACCTCACCATTACAAGTTGGACCCTGAAGGAGCTAACCAGGGGAAACGGATACATCACTTTTCACCCTCCCTTCCCCTGGTTATTCCCCATTTATAACAGCATTTTCACCCATAGTTTTCGGCTGCCTTGAGAAGCCATGATTCCCTGGGGGGAACTGTGAAGGTCTGTGGTGTTTAGGCATTTATTTAAAAACAGATTTTATTGGGTTTTAAAACAGTCATTCAATAATAATAGACTTCTGATTACAAATCTAATGAATAAAAAATTCTTAGGCATACGAGTCAATTGCTTCCTGTTGTGGAGTGGAAATTGCTTCAGGTGCTTTAATCCCATCTTCAGTAACCCCTTACTTATTGGTGAAACCATATAATACTTTATCAGTCCACCGAGTTCTCAATCATTAGTCCTTGTGATCTCTGTTCAACATGAACCCACCCGCAACTAACCCCCCATCTTGCCCCCACCCACTCACACAGGTGTGTCTCGTATAATCAGGCTTGTATCTTTGTACACCAGGTTGTACTATGCTTAGCTCTGACCTCCGCTATATCGCTGGGTCATCAGCCCGGGTGCAATTAACTCAGTGTGCTCGTGTCGACATTTGGCGAACAGCTGAATTTTAGGGTGTGAGGTTCAATCTGCATGGTCAGGGGCGTCCTCTATTAAGCTGTCATTCCTTTCCTCCTCTGGGTGCTTTAGAAGCTCCACCAATGCTACCCATGCCCTGCCTGTTTCCAATGTTTTCTTACTCCCCGTCCTTTATTTTTAGGTCTCGCCTGTCAATACGCATGCGCATTGCTGGCGAGACATATAGAGGGCCACCAGCAATCCTACCAATAGGGGTTTGGAGTGCGGATTCTCCCCAATGCATGTGAGGCATTCAAGCGCAAAGCTTCGCCAGTACGCGCTTGGCCTCACTTCTCGCTCACACCCCATATGCTCCTTCCCTCCCACCCTTCCGACTTCAAAGGAACGTCGCTCCCCTGCTCCCCTGTCCCCCCGCCACGCAATGCTGAGAGCTTGTTAAACAAATGTGTTTTTTTAATCTGCGCTTCGCCCCTCCCCCGCCCCCCCCACCACGCAATGTCGAGAGCTTGTTAAGCTAATGTTCCCCCCCCCCCCCCCTCCCAACACAACATCGGCATGTCATGTTTTATCCTTCTCCCATTGTGATTTTCCCCGTATGACATTTTTTTTTAATTCATTCGTTCTTTCAATTTACTGTACGGAACTCAGTGGCGTTGAATTTTTTATTCATTTGTCGCAACATATTTTGTCTGTCTTCTCCGTCTTTGCTCATCTTATTTATTTTTCTCTTTAATTTTTTTCTTTTTCTTTCTCTCATTGATGTTCTTTTGTATATCAACCCACCGTTAAAAGACTCTGCCGAAGTTCCGGCCTCGGACTCCGAGTTTAGATCACGCAGTTGGTACTTTAACGTTAACCAATTGCAACAACACTGTAATTGGCGGGTCGTGGGGGTAGCAGTGTGGTATAATTCGGTTCACTGGTGCAGTTGTTTGTATAGTAGAATGTCATTAATCTGCTTTCCTGCAGACCGCTGTTTGAGGACTTCGCACCAGCCGTGAGTCTGCTCATTCACTACATTCAGGAGATGAGTGCCAGTCATTTTAGATAAAAGGGCTGACTATTTCGTACTAAAATATGTACAGTTATGTTTTGTAAGAAGCGTTCGAATAGCGCATATCTGCCAGTGCCATCTGTTCAGCTTACTGTTGTGATGTTTCTAGACCTGCTGGTGGGGGCAAATGCAATCATGCGCCCATTCTCATTTTTATGGTAACAGAATTATACACCTGCTAGAGAAATCATTGTTCACAATGTTAAAAACGGTCTGGGTTGTCAGAGTGCCATGTAGTTAGCTGTCCGGCATGCATCGAATTCACATGACTAATTAAATATATTATATCAGAAGGGGCAGTGCAAGAAATGGAACATTCTCGTGAATGCCATAAATAGGGAGGCAAGGGGGTGACGAGGTGCGGAGTCTGCAAGTCTATTGGTACTTTTATATGTTAAATCTGACCCAGAGAAATTGTAAACAAGGAAAAGTATAATAGTATATATGTTCTGGATTACTATGTTGATCACGAACACCTCAGAGCTTGAAAAATCATACGGGGCTCAGGGTCTTCCTTCAGACATTATTGTGTACCCAGCAAAATCCAGTATATCATAGTAGTAACATATATCTAGTGGATTATGCACGTGCTGGCGTGCTCTGTGTCCAGTCTAATCAAACGTTTTCCCACCATTGAATAACGTAGAGCTTGCACAGCTGCTCTCTTCCACCCCACCTCCTTCTTTAACTCCCTGTTCTCTTCTGCTGTGTTGATCTGCTCCTCTCTTCCACCCACCTCCTTCTCTAACTCCCAGTTCTCTTCTCTTCTCCTGTGCTGATCTGCTGCTCTCTTCCACCCCTCCTCCTTCTTTAACTCCCTGTTTTCTTCTCCTGTGCTAATCTGCTGCTCTCTTCCACCCGCCTCTTTCTCTAACTCCCTGTTCTCTTCTCTTGTGCCGATCATCTGTTCTCTTCCACCCGCCTCCTTTTTAACTCCCTGTTCTCATCTCCTGTGCTGATATGCTGCTCTCTTCCACCCGCCTCCTTCTCCAACTCTCTGTTCTCTTCTCTTCTCCCGAGCTGATCTGCTGCTCTCTTCCACCCGACTCCTTCTCTAGCTCCCTGTTCTCTTCTCTTCTCCTGTGCTGATCTGCTGCTCTCTTCCACCCGCCTCCTTCTTTAACTCTCTGTTCTCTTTTGCTGTGCTGATCTGCTGCTCTCTTACATGCCGCCTACTTCAACTCCCTGTTCTCTTCTACTGTGCTAATCTGCTGTTCTTTCACCCGCCTCCTTCTCCAACTCCCTGTTCTCGTCTCCTGTGCTAATATGTTGTTCTCTTCCACCACCTCCTTCTCTAACTCCCGTTCTCTTCTCCCATGCTGATCTGCTGTTCTCTTCCTCCTGCCTCATTCTCTAACTCCCTGTTCTCTTCTCCTGTGATGATCTTTCTGCTATCTTCCATCCACCTCCTTCTCTAACTCCCTGTTCTCTTCTCCCATGCCGATCTGCTGTTCTCTTCCACCCCATCTCCTTCTATAACTCATTGTTCTCTTCTCCTGTGTTGATTTGCTGCTCTCTACCACCCGCCTCCTTCTTTAACTCCCTGTTCTCTTCTGCTGTGCAAATCTGCTGCTCTCTTCCACCTCACCTCCTTCTATAACTCATTGTTCTCTTCTCATCTCCTGTGTTGATTTGCTGCTCTCTACCACCCACCTCCTTCTTTAACTCCCTGTTCTCTTCTGCTGTGCTGATCTGTTCCTCTCTTCCACTCACCTCCTTCTCTAACTCCCTGTTCTCTTCTCTCGTGCTAATCTGATGCTCTCTTCCACCCTGCCTCCTTCTCTAACTCCTTGTTCTCTTCTCTTCTCCTGTGCTGATCTGCTGCTCTCTTCCACCCCACCTCCTTCTCTAACTCCCTGTTCTCTTCTCCTGTGCTGATTTGCTGTTCTTTCACCCGCCTCCTTCTGTGACTCCCTGTTCTCTTCTCCTGTGCTGATCTGCTGTTCTCTTCCACCAACCTCCTTCTTTAACTCCCCGTTCTCTTCTCCTGTGCAGAACTGCTGCTCTCTTCCTCCCCACCTCCTACTTTAACTCCCTGTTCTCTTCTGCTGTACTGATCTGTTCCTCTCTTCCACTCACCTCCTTCTCT
Source organism: Lissotriton vulgaris (assembly GCF_964263255.1). Taxonomy (NCBI): domain Eukaryota; kingdom Metazoa; phylum Chordata; class Amphibia; order Caudata; family Salamandridae; genus Lissotriton; species Lissotriton vulgaris. The sequence continues at coordinate 985,927,216 of NC_141685.1, read as the reverse complement.
AACTCCCTGTTCTCTTCTCTTCTCTGGTGCTGATCTGCTGCTCTCTTCCACCCCACCTCCTTCTTTAACTCCCTTTTCTCTTCTGCTGTGCTGATCTGTTCCTCTCTTCCACTCACCTCCTCTCTTCCACTCACCTCCTTCTCCAGCTCCCTGTTCTCTTCTCTTCTCTCGTGCTAATCTGATGCTCTCTAACTCCCTGTTCTCTTCTCCTCTCCTGTGCTGATCTGCTGCTCTCTTCCACCCCACCTCCTTCTCTAACTCCCTGTTCTCCTCTGCTGTGCTGATCTGCTGTTCTCTTCCACCCACCTCCTTCTTTAACTCCCTGTTCTCTTCTCCTGGGCTAATCTGTTGTTCTCTTCCACCCGCCTCTTTCTCTAAATCCCTGTTCTCTTCTCCTGTGCCGATCTGCTGTTCTCTTCCACCCGCCTCCTTCTTTAACTCCCTTTTCTTTTCTCCCGTGCTGATCTGCTGCTCTCTTCCACCCTGCCCCCTTCTCCAACTCCCTGTTCACTTCACCCGTGCTGATCTGCTGTTCTCTTCCACCCGCCTCCTTCTTTTAACTCCCTATCTATCCATCTATCTACCTATCTATCTATCGCCCTCACTCTATCTATCTATCGCCCTCACTCTATTTATCTATCGCCCTCACTCTATCTATCTATCGCCCTCACTCTATCTATCTATCGCCCTCACTCTATCTATCGCCCTCACTCTATCTATCGCCCTCACTCTATCTATCTATCGCCCTCACTCTATCTATCGCCCTCACTCTATCTATCGCCCTCCCTCTAGCTATCTATCGCCCTCAGTCTGTCTATCTATTGCACCACCACAGCATCACTCAGGAGCATCACAGCATCACTCGTCGCCACCACAACATCACTCGTCGCCACCACATCACTCGTCGCCACCACATCACTCGTCGCCACCACATCACTCGTCGCCACCACAACATCACTCGTCGCCACCACAACATCACTCGTCGCCACCACAACATCACTCGTCGCCACCACAACATCCCTTGTCGCCACCACAACATCCCTTGTCGCCACCACAACATCCCTTGTCGCCACCACAACATCCCTTGTCGCCACCACAACATCCCTTGTCGCCACCACAACATCCCTTGTCGCCACCACAACATCCCTTGTCGCCACCACAACATCCCTTGTCGCCACCACAACATCCCTTGTCGCCACCACAACATCCCTTGTCGCCACCACAACATCCCTCGTCGCCACCACATCCCTCGTCGCCACCACATCCCTCGTCGCCACCACATCCCTCGTCGCCACCACATCCCTCGTCGCCACCACATCCCTCGTCGCCACCACATCCCTCGTCGCCACCACATCCCTCGTCGCCACCACAACATCCCTCGTCGCCACCACAACATCCCTCGTCGCCACCACAACATCCCTCGTCGCCACCACAACATCCCTCGTCGCCACCACAACATCCCTCGTCGCCACCACAACATCCCTCGTCGCCACCACAACATCCCTCGTCGCCACCACAACATCCCTCGTCGCCACCACAACCACCCTCGTCGCCACCACAACCACCCTCGTCGCCACCACAACCACCCTCGTCGCCACCACAACCACCCTCAGCGCCACCACAGCATCAATCTGTGCAACTGTTCAACAACAACTGGTTCAAATATGTTCTCTCAATGTTTCAAGCTTTATTACAAATGTCACAAAAATATGTAAATATTTCACTTCTGTTCTTGGATTTTCGTCACAATAAAATACACTGAACATAATCTTCACAAAAGTTATTTACTAACGTTTAAGCTTTTACCATTATAAATTACAATGACTTTTATTTAAGTATTAATTATTTACAAAAATTAAAAGCCATTATTTGTAATATCAATACATCTAATTCACGTAAATACAAAACATGTTGCATTACAAATGCTATAGGTGTCACATTTGCAAAAGTTATAAGTATTGGCATTGTAAATGACAAAGCTATTAATTTAGCTATTTTCAAAACCGGCACATAAATAAAATATTTGTCATTTACAAGACCAATAGCTCAAACTTTCCTAATGCGAGACCTATTGCATTGTAGTCTTGTAGCTATGTATACAAAGCATCAGCTGCGGCTTCCTGAAAGAGGAGGGCATTGGGCTTCCCTGCATGGTGCCAGGATACGGCCCTGGAAACACTCATATTCTGTTGGAGTAAGTGAAGCTCCGGTGCTAGAAAAGCAGAGTGAGTGCGGTCCAATAGTAGTTTAAACAAGCGTGCGCCTCGCATTGAAAGTTAAAAAAAAAAAAGAAAGGAATTTGATGAGGAGAGGAGGAAGCAGCAGGAGGAGGAGAGAGAGGAGGGTGCCTGCGCCTGTTTCCCTTGCTTCAAACAGATGGTTTCAAAGCTCGCTCCCGCAAGGGAATCGCCAAACGTGCATGCGTTGCCATTGAAAGCAATGCAATGCGTGCACGTTTTGGGCCCAAGAAGTGAATTGATTACTAAAGGTCTCCTCCTATGCAACGCATGCGCGCTGCGTGGGCGAGACCTAAAAAGGGGATACTCCGGTTAAAGAATGGGGGTATCGTAGGAAGCCCACATTTTCTTTCTGAGAAACTCATTCACACCACATGTCAAAGCAGCCTGTACACTCTCTTTCAACATGATGTTCACTCTGCTCCATTAGATTGGGGGCTATACAACGAAACTGTATAATGTTTAAAAACTTTGTCTTTTAGAAACCATCCCACCTTGTCCGATACCAGCTGCACACCATTATCCGTAATCGGTTCTAATAGAGAACCTTCTAAAAAAAAACACGTTTGCTAGTAAATTCACTGTCACTGAGTAGTCATACCTTCAACAAAATCATACCAATTTGGAAAAAAAAAATCAACTTGCACAATAATGTACTGTTGATTATATGGTAAAGAAGGTAAAGGTTCTTCAAATTCCCAAGCTAACTTTTCTCATGGCGCATCCAGTAACGGCACTGGTACCAATGGTGTGCCACAAAGATTCCAGTGCTTATTGGATAAAAGATACTTATCCCACTTCATCACAACAGCGTCCACATCACCATCCATTCCCAGCCACCAAAATGAACGTCTAAGAACTTCTTTTTTTGTTTTGTTTGTAGAACTGAACCTTAAATGACCTGTATGACCAAACACAATTATTCTAGTTTGAAAACTGGTAGGTGGAATTAATTTATCTGAGCTGAGCAAAATATTGTTTTTAACCATAAGTTCATCAGCAATTTGGAAAAAACACTTAAGCTCATCTTGCAAATGCTTAATATGTGGCCAACCCTTCTCAACATACTCCTAAGCTTTCCTCAGAACATTGTCCTCTCCACATAGTTCACACCATTCCATCTTGACGGTAGCTTGACATTGTCTCAAAACATCTGTGCCAGCTACCACACATTCATCATTGAAAATATCTGAGTCATCAGTTTCACAATCAACTGGAAGACAAGCCAAACAATCATGTCATGGGAGATAAAGTGAGGAAAGAGATTTATTGAATGCAATAAGGAGAGGAACCACAGAACACGTTAAAGGAAAATACATATCCTTGAATCATGAAATCATGATTACAATACCTACTTTCGAAAGTTAAAAGTGCCCTTGAGCAAAAAAACATGACTACACAAAGCTCTCAATTACATAACACACTGCCATTTGGCACCTTCTTAATGGACTTGTCACTTCCTTTAAGTCTCGTATTCCCTCCAATACACAGATTCATGGCGGCTGGTATTTCCCTTGCATTATCAACAAGGATTGAATTATGTTTCATATCCTCCAATAGAAGACGTATCAAATATTCCCATTAAATTGTTTATATTTTAAAAAACTAGGATCTGTTAATCAGCGTATATTCTATTACTGCTGTTAAATATGTTCTCTCTTCTTAGCAGGTGAGATCAATAAGCTGTGATGGAATAGGAGGAGTCACTGCAAGGAGTTGAAGCTCTGAAAGTTGCTGCCTGTGCATCAGCATTGCTACGTGTGTAGTCCGGTAAGCTGATCTCTGAGTGGGTTTAAAGGCGTGGCTGCTGAGAATGATGTGCAACTCCAGGTCACGTTTGGGTCACTTTGGGGTTAACTGAAAAGTTCATGATACCCAAGTTGATATATTGTTCCTCTATGTGTGGAATACACTTAAGATCTCCAGTCAGAAAATTGAGACTTTAGCGAGACAGAGATATCTGTATGAAAGATAAGTAAATGTGGATATGGATAGGAGCTCAGAACAAGTATATCCTTGAAAAGGCAGGGGATGCGAGGATGGCCTTCCATATAAACAGCCATTCTATTGATGTCCTTACTGAAGCGAGACTTACTTTTAGAAGGCTAGAGCGTTACAAATGTGACCAGTTACTTTAAGGTAGAAGATGAAAGGGGCGTTGGCTCATTATGAAGGTCCAAATGGGACCTCACTGTTCCTAGGTTTTTCAACTTTAAAATACCCCCTCATGTTGATCAGAATGCAGCAGCAACACTAAATAGCTGCAAGTGACTTCATCTTATGTGACCCAATTAAGTACAAAGCCTGTAAAGGGAAAACAGTGCTTAATGCATACTGTAAGAGGGTACTTGAGGCTGTAAGGGTTGCTATAGGGGACTTGATAATATAATCGAGTAGGACAGTGCTGTGTGCGTGGCATTAAAGGGTAATAAAGTGATAAGTCACTATAGAGGGTAGCATAGATGTTGGGGCCCTGTATGTAGCTGAAACTATGTGATCACCCAATATAAAGGGTTAGAAAGAGACAGCAGATATAGGGCCAGATGTAGGTAAATCTCATTTACCGACTCTAAAATACCGAATTTATACCGATTCGGTGTTTTAGATTCGGTTGCACCCCTGATTCTGGCTTGTGTACCATGTGGCACACATACATGCCTTTAGGGCATGTATGTGTGCCACATGGCACAGGTGTACATGCACAGTTGTGCATGTACACAGGAATTTGTTATTTACCATCAAATAGTATTTGGTGGTAAATAACGAATTTTAAGGGCCTGTGGCACTGTTTTTAGTGCCACCTACATATAGATTTACTGATTCGGTAAACTTACCGATTCGGTATTTTACCGAATCAGTAAATTTACCGATTCTGTAAATTTAAAGGCCCCTACATGTCAAACACAAAATACCGGTCGGTAACGGCCGAAATCGGCTGTTACCGACCGGTATTTGGTGTCCTACATCTGGCCCATAGTCTGGATTGGGCTGGGTAAGTAAAGGCAGAGACAATGGGGAAAAAGCAGGCCAGGCATGTATAATGCATTGTCCTGAGAACTAGACCTCTCTTATTAAAATTGTATTAAAACCTCTTCTGTCTGTTTTATAGATCATGGATGCCCGATTTACCAGGGGGAAGTCCGCAATCCTGGAGCGTTCATTAACCCGCCCAAAGACAGAGGTTAGCCTGAGCGCCTTCTCCTTGCTTTTCTCTGAGATTATCCAGTATTGCCAGAACCGGGTTTACTCTGTTTCAGAGCTTCAGAACAAGCTGGCAGAGTTGGGTCAGCAGGTCGGTGCCCGCATCCTGGACGTGCTAGTGATGCGGGAGAAGAATGGCAAGCGAGAGACTAAGGTAATCAACATCCTTCTCTTTATCAAGGTTAACGTGTGGAAGGCGCTGTTCGGGAAGGAGGCAGACAAGTTGGAGCAGGCTAATGACGATGACAAAACTTACTACATCATCGAGAAGGAGCCGCTGATCAACACTTACATCTCTGTGCCAAAGGAAAACAGCACACTCAACTGCGCCTCCTTCACTGCAGGCATTGTAGAGGCTATCCTGACCTTCAGCGGCTTTCCTGCCAAGGTCACTGCCCACTGGCACAAGGGCACCACGCTCATGATCAAGTTTGATGAGTCAGTCATTGCTCGAGACAAGGCTCTGGATGGGCGATAAGCAACCAGGCTGATCTGTGTGTGGAATCTGCTGCTGAAAAGAACCATACTCTGACATCGTACCGGGCATCTCAGTACAAAAGACTTACATTTTTCACCACTTGAAACAGACATGGTTGTTTGATCCACTGCCCATGGAAATCTAGTTTGGATAAGAGCCCAGGACAATAGAATATGTGCATCAGTCCTACTGACTGCTGCTTCTTACTGTGGCGCGGGTAGATTCATTTTTCCAGCTACAACTATCTCCATTGTTTGATGAATGAAAAAACTACTTCTGCTTGCTAGGAACAAATTATTGCATTTCTTTTTTCCCCCACTTAAATGGTGACTTTGTTTTCAGGTGAATATTCAAGACGTGGATTCATGTGCTACACTGTTTTCTTTGTACACATGATATCTGTATTATGGATGTATTGATAAGTTGGAGTTCATAACACAGACCTTCTAGTCTTCAGTCTAGAAAGAGGATTCAAGTACTTTCTTTTTGTTCCTGTACATAAATGTATTATACAAATTGAGGGAACGTGAGGTACCTTGCATTTCAGATTTGTATTTTCATATATAATAGTTGCATCAATAATTTATAACTTTAATTACAAGAGACAGAATTATTTATTTCTTCTTCTTTGTCTTTGTAGAGTCAAATCTTGACATGGTTCAGAAATGTTGTTGTTCAGTCAACAGATGTTTTGCTCTGCCTGCCTTTAAGCCTGGGATTTTCTCAAGGCAGGGCAAAAGTATTTTATGTAAGTGTTCCTGAACTGTCTCTGAGGTCAAAGTTTAGTGTATTAGCTGAAGAATATATCCATCTGTTGATTAGCAGTGCAGTTGGCTCTCAGGTTTAACGTTCAAAGTCCCATGCCTTTGCATTCTATCTGTGATGGCAGTTGACTAGACCAGTACTCTGCCAACAGACCCAATTGCATTGATAACTGCCGTTCGGAAATATTTTGTAGACTAGAAGACTTCACGTTTACCTATGGAACACTTTCTTCAGTAATACTTCATTGAGAAAGTTCATGTCTTAATGGCCGATAGTGTGACTGAGATGCATCGTTGCCTCCTAATTCATATGTAAAGAGTTAAATCAAGCCATAAAAAAGAATAAAGAAATATTACTTTCTGTCTCATAATTAGGGTTCTAAATGATTAATGTAACCATTATATATGAGAATACAATTTAAAAATGTATGGTACCACACACTCCATAAAGTCTTCTGATATTTATGTATAATGGGAAAAGAGGGCCATAGCTGTTTAGAGAAGTACTATCGGTACCAACATCTTCCATTTGTATATGCTAAAGATTGGCTGAGTGTATTGAACGGAGTATTAGGGGGCCTCAATCATTTAGGTTACATGCAAGTTTCATGTTTTGTATATGCATCTTTTTCTCAGTTTTTGCATTAGTTTAAATAATAAAGTAGTATGTAAGTTTCCCCTCTTTCGTTTATTCTTCAACTGCAAATGGCATCTGCATGTTGATTTTGTATTTCTATTAAGAATGGACTGTACGCAGTTAATTTTGAACGAGCGGAGGATGGTGTTATGGACCTAGTTAAATATTTTAGCATTATCCCTGCATTAAAACATTTCCATTTCAATGTGTTGAAACAAACAAGATTGTAAATCGCCTCTTTATTTTTCATCAACTGACAACTTTAGGTCATCATTGACTAGAGTAGAGGCCCACCCAGATAGAGCACTCTATATTAAAGCCTTTCCTCAGTCTGAGCTTCTTCAGTGCTTACACATGAATTGACGAGGGGAAAAGAAGTAGCTCTTGGTATAACTTATGAATCAAAGCTCCTAGCTGCTCAATGGCTGGTTCAAGGCAGTGCAAAAGATATATTCGTTTAGTGTTAAAAAATTAATATTTTTTTTTTAAAAGAGATTAAACATTGGGTGAATGTCTGCTCGGAAGAAAAAAGGAAACTTCATGAATTCATAAAAAATACTGCTAAACAGATGTGAATGTGTAGGAATTAATTCACTATTGGAATTCTGCGGTTTGATGCTTTAGCAGCCCCAAAAAAGAAGGGCATCAACCCAGCAAATGTAACAGAACAATTTAATCAAGTGTTTGAAATACAGGGGGGGTGGCTAGCTAGCCAAAGATGGCAGACATGTAATTGTATCGCTCCACTCGGGCTTGTGCAGTTATCCTGGGTAATCATTGTCCCTGGGGCCCATCCGACCCCAAAAACGTACTGCTTGTAGCTGTGCTGGACTGCCCTGCTGAGTGTCTGCGGACAGCCCCGTAGCGGCGCGGGAGAACCTGGGGGAGCTGCGGCAGTCAGGGCTGCATTGTGACTGAGAGCGGGCTGACCCAGCACAGAAGAGAGGACACCCACTCAACCGACGGCAACGCCAACCACGGCCTGCTCGACCACGCAACTGGGCAAGAGGAGCAACCTAACTGGTCCCAGCAGGCCCAGACAGCCTAAGGTTTAGGCAACTGTTGCAGAAAGTGTTGGCATTGCAGAACTGCATGTGTGCCCGCAACCCATTGTACGGGACATCGCCTACGCGGACCTGCCTTTTCACTGGGTCCACTGGGCGTTCCTGGTCCCCTTGCAGCCCAAAGGAGATGAGGACCAATGCCCCTAAATAAACACTAGACCCGGTTGCTTGCCAGCCCCACCAGGCTCCTTCGCTGACTGCTCGGCTCTGCCTGGGGATGTGAGACTGCGCTACGTAGGTGATGACACAGTAGCCCGGCAGCCCTTGACACGCAGTGCTGGCCTTATTGGCCATGAGGGACTATGTGAAAACTAAGAACGAGGTAATGGGGGATGGCGGGACCAGACAGCCTGTGCTTTTGGCAACTGACACAAAGAGGCTCAGCCTTACAGAACTACAGGCGCGCCTGTGGCCCACTGTACAGGACATAGCTTACGCTGACCTGCCTCTTCACTGGGTCTGCTGGGCATTCCTGGTACGCTTGCAGCCGAAGCGGATGAGGATTGCTGCGCATGAAAGAGCACTGGACCCAGCTGATCGCCAGCCACACCAGTCTCCAATGCTGACAGCTCTGGCCTGCCTGGGTAGGTGACGGAGCGCAACAGAGGCAGTGACACATTAGCTGGGCGGTTCCTAAGAACAAGATAATGGAGGACTGAGTAGTTCGGACAGGATAAGGGTACCATACATAACCTCCATACCCTACAAAATTCTACTCCTGTCCTGCCTGCATATATTCACCCCAATACAGCGAAAAGCGTGTGAGCTGTACTGCCTCCTGTAGAATCGCGAGCCACAGGCGAAGACTGCGCCACGAATCCCAGGGTAGGCCCAGCCGCAACCATCACGCGAGCCCCAAGAAAACAAATGTCCAAGAGATGTTTTCACTGGTTAACGACCCTTGGCGTGAATTGGGGCACACAGAGAAGGCACGGAACAGCAAGGCTGAACAGCGGGAGAACCGGGCGCGTGGAGCGCACACTTGACTGGGCTGAGGGGGACACTGGACAACCTGGCTGGAGATGGGCAGGCTCAAGCTGCGGGGGTACTCCCACCAGACTGGTGGACGAGCAAGGCCGAACCTCACACGCCATTAGGTATGGGGACCCCGCGTACAGTACGACCTGGGTGAGGAGAGAATGAATATTGAACATATGGGAGGCTAGTGGGGCCTCTAGGAGCACTGTTCGGTGCTCGGCCCTGGCCCTGGCCTACCTGGGTACATGAAGTTCTTAATGAATGCCACTGGGCCAAACCAAAAAGACCTAATCACTCCCTTCCACAACGCTGTGGATGCTGCCCTTTGTTAACGAAACAACTGACGGACGTGGGGATACCCAGGTTCAAACAACCAATTACTCCAGCAGGTACAACAGAGCCAAAAATAACCACACATGGAGAGGCTGATGGGCACGATAATATGGCACCTCCAATCAAATACAGGGTGACAATATTAGCAGCTAGTCCACACTCCCTACAAGATATCAGCGCAGTTTCTTGGCACTGCTGTGAGCGGAATGTCAAAAACTTGCGCACAGTGTGGAAGAGGTAGAGTCCGGGATAGAGGACATATACCTGGCACAATTGGACTTGGCCCAACAGGTCACAGGACTATCTGACAAGTTGCGTACGCTGGAATACCGAGCAGAAAGCACGGAGGGCGGAAATCAGCAGAACAGTGTTTGTGTAGTGGGCCTCGTGGAGGGCAACAGAGAAGTGAAATGGTGTCCTATCTTGAACACTGGATTCGGACGGAGGTTGCCCAAGTGAGTTGATGTAATTCTTCGCCTTTGAACTTGCGCATAGAATGCTTGCTCGACAACTGGAAGTTAGCCGGCCGCCCCACCCTGTAGTGGCCAGGCTCCTCCCTTTTAGACATCCGGATACAAAGGGCCCGAGCAGACGAGCCATACCTGAATTGGCAATGGGAATGTGTCGCGGTTTCCATATTACACAGCCGCTATACAGTATAAGAGAACTTCCTTCGTAGAAGTGAAAAAAGCACTGAGAGGAAGGGCTGCAATACTCCCTGATGTTCCCAGTCAAGCTGAAGATCCTATTGGATGGCAAAACTCATTTTTGTGAGGACTCTCAAGTAGCCTGAGATTGGCTCGCCAGCTACAGAACGATGTCAACTCCTGCGGACTCTCGTCAGGAGGCAAGAGAGAACAAACGCCTATCCAAGAAAAGACCCCAAAGGGCCAAAAGCAGGAGCATTCTGTAGAAACTGACTAAGACACAGGACACAGGCCTTGTTCTCATATCAAAGGGGTGACAATTTGGCATCGCACCTTGTCCACGCGATCACCTGGCAGGAGAAATCAACAGACAGGAATACCATCACCGCAGCATGGGGATTGGCGCCAGTCCTGGGGCACTACAAATGCCAGAGTTGCAGTGTCTGTGAACTAACAGTCAACACAAAAGAATTCAAACATAGCAACAAAATCTACGGACTAAAAAACCACACAAACTGAAGATTCCAGAATGTTATCTACATGATTCGGTGCCCCTGCGACCTTATCTATATTGGGCAGACTACCCAAATGGCAAAACAACGCATAATCCAACAAAAAAGTAGGATTAATTGCAAAGTACTCACGGCCCCCCTAGTTTCCCACTTTTTGGATCACCAACATATTGACACAGATTTCAGATGGCAGGTCATTGAAAAACCGACACTTCCCACCAGGGGAGGTGACATGAAGGCTCTGCTTAACAGAGCAGAATGTAAGTGGATGACTATATGTGACTCAGTAAACAAAGGCTTGAACACAATCGACGAGTGGAACAGCACTATATCAGTCTAACTGCCAACCTTGCCCGCTTGCTCCACATAGCCTGCTACCTTGTCTGTCCGTACCTTAGCTGTGAATCGCTACGTGACACTGTCTTACTCATCCATATACCTTCCTGAGCCTTCTAACATTATTCATTTCAAGCACTGTTGGGCCTTTTTGAATTGGTGTATTTCTAGATAGGGTATATAACTAATGTACTGAACATTGCCTATTAATTGATGCCATCATTGTACAGCCACACTACTCTCTTGATCAGTTGCCTTATGGCTTTGCTTAAATTATATGTAACAAACTCTACTGTTGAAATACATTCTGTAATCGTGACTAATTGTACTCTTGCACCTGAGTTATGAACGTACCAAATTGGCTCATTGACTTTATGTATACATGTTTTCTTACAGAGCATAATTTGTTATTCTGTACCGATTGGTTTCTCTGCAAACATAAGCGCATTCTGAACAACGCAGGAGTCACTTCTTGGCCTGCGACATTGTGCCGACATTCCGGGAACTCCCCTTTTTCCGCCCCTTGTACCCGGCCCGCCCACGTCCATGACTAGGTTGCTTGATTGCCTTAGCAACACACAAGCTTGCCCGCATGTCCCGGTTTCTTTCCCCAACACGCATGCGGAACATTGGATTCCTCCTCTCTTCTACACTAAACAGGTAATTCCTTGCTCCCCACCACGGGGCGGCCAGCGCCACGGGACATCTCCCTTCTTTTTCCCCCCTCATTCTCCTATTAGCGGTGTCCATGAGGCACTTTGCAAATGGGGTGTGTCCATTAGACTGTGATTGCCCTTTAGTCCCCCACTCCTTTAGTCCCTCGATTCCAGGCTATCTAATTCCTTTTCCCTCCCACCCCCTCAACCTCACGTTCTGTCATTCAATTGCCCTTACAATTCTTCCTTTCCCTTTACTTCCCTTGTACAGCACTGCTCCTATCAATACGAATCCGTCCTGAAGATGATCCTAACTAGCCAGGATCGAAACGTCGTCGACTCCCCAGCTCATTAAATGGCGCAATTACCGCACTGGCTCAAAAGAAAAGTTTCAAGAAATATAACTAAAGTGTATAATTGTATGAGCCACTCGCCTCTTTGATTCACTGTATATAGCCGCACTACTTGCACTTCACGCGCCGTCCTAGCTGGTTCTAATTGTCACTTGCGTCGCTTCACGTATGTCACCTTCACATACTTTGCACCAAGTACAATTGGGTTTGTTTTTTGTGCAGTGCTGATACAACTGTCCTCTCCTAAAATATCTTTTTGTATACATGATGCTGTAAGCACTTATATCAAATTATTGTGAGTCTCCTTATTGCTGTTCGTTTAATGCTTCTGCATACTATTGTAACTGTCTCCTGTTAATACCAGTGGGGTCTCTGTTGATTAATAAAATAAGACACAGGCAAAGCAGGAAAGGGCAGCGGCACTGCAGGTGGGTGCCGAAATCGCAGTGCAGTCTGGATCAGAGTCTGAGGTAGACTATCCATTGGAAAGACATTCGGCAGAATCAGAGGGTTCAGTTTGGCCAGAGGAGATCTCCCTGTGGCAACCCGGCATTCAGTTGAAGGACTGGTCTGATTCTGAGGTACCCTGGAAAATTGGATATCCTTTTGTTGTCTGGTCAACAATCCCATTGACGGAAAGTGGTTGGTGGTGCACAAGATTAAACAGTAAGCAGCACCTACCAATTAAGGTTGAGCTGCCTTTATTCCGCGATTCTGCACATGAGAGATGAAGTAACTGCCAAAACCCCAGTCTACTGAACAGCTACAATACAGACTTAATGCCCACTTTGAGGGTGGCCAACACTTGCCCCCGGTAAGCCCACTGCGGACATACAAACATTGAAACTTTGCCAGTTCCCTAACACGTGACCCCTCCTAGGAGTCTAGTGGAGCCAAGCCTGTAACCCTGTTTATTGACGAGTTTGGGTGGCTAGCCATTACAATGCTGTCCTGGGGATGGGGATAGGGAGTTTACGGTTGGTATACCTGTTGTTTTTTGTCTCGGGAGGTCACTACCAGGTTGGCTGGGAGGTGTAGGTGTGGAGCCAGCCTGGGGGTGATTGGTTGATGTTCATGACAATCATAGCTACATGTCTAATTGGAATTCGGGACTAATTTGTATGACCTTAAATGCCCGGGGGATGAGATCTGCAGCCAAGAGATATAATATACACAGATACCTTAGGCACAGAGGTGCACAAATTACCATGCTGCAGTAGATGCATCTCATGGGGGGTTGAGGTGGAGTGCCTATGCTGTAGATGGCATATGCAACTATATGCCACTTCCTATTCTGCCTATGCCCGGCGGGTGTTGATATGGGTCAGAGCATATCCGCGCCTTAACCATGACCAGCTGACATTTCTCCATTCCCTATCAGCGCTCCTGGTACAGCTAATGGGTGGTGACTTGCTCACGGGTGGGGGCTTCAACTGTGAGCTTAATGCGCTTCTAGATCGCTCTAACCCCTTCAACCACGAGCGCCAGTCCATAGGATAGCAACAGGCTTCTAGGAGTGTTTGCAACACTGGGACTTGACAGACATATGGCACACTCAACATGGTATAGAACGAGACAACTCTTTGTACTCCCACATTTTCACCCTCCACAATCGACTGGACAGATTCCAGTGCTCAAAGATAATGAGTCAGTATGCAACCTTCACGGAATATCTGGGGCGCACCCTCTCGAATCCTGAGGTTCTGACCGATAGGTGAGTGATCCTCCACATGGTGACTCAAACTGGCGGCACTGGAAGATGTTATAGGGAAGCCCTACAAAGAGCCATTACTGAGTACTTTGACAACAACCAAGGTTCGGTGTCATCCACCCATATAGAATGGGAGGCCTTCATGGTCGTAGTCCGAGGCCACTGCAAGGGGCAATCAGTGGGTATCAGTGAGGAACTTAATGAAGAACTACACACGCTAGATCCCACTCTTCATACACTTCACTATAACTTGGGTTAAACATTGAAAACTGCTTGACACAAAAGAATACTATAGTACCATTTTAGAACGACTAAGAGGCTATGATTATAACAACTACATAGTGAGAGATTATTATAAGGAGGGAAAATCAAGGAGGTTACAAGTGTGGCTCACTCACCCTGAAATGCTTGGCATCCCCATCATACATTAGACATCTGCTACAGGGGCCCACATCTATTCGCTGGGAGCCATCAATGACACATTCTGAAGGTATTATGCAATACTGTATTGCAGCCCAGAGGCACTTCCAGATAACTTACAGGACAGATTGCTGGACTACCTACCTCTCACAACCCTGCCTTTAGGGGCACGGGGAAATCATAAACGGCCCAGTGACAGTCCACAAGAGATAAGACATGTTATTGAGGAAATGGCCACTGGCAAAACCCCAGGCCCCGACGGACTCCCGGCGGAGTTTTAGTCATCCTGTACATACCTACTTGCCCCGAGACTGAAGGCGCTCTACACTGAGTCCTTAAGGGCGTCCTGTCTACTCTACACTACACAATGTTCATCTGTCATCCCCCTTACCAAAACACGTGGTGCGCCCCACAAATTACTCCCCTATATGCCGTCTGGTCCTGGTCCATAGAGACCAAAACAGGTTCTTACTGAACTGTAGTACCGCCCATAACCTCTGGAGACTACCGCATCCTTTACCACCCTGAGGTCCAGGCCTTGCCGGAAGCGATGTTTATGTATGTGGACCTAGAGAAGGCCTTTGACTAGGTGCAGTGGAACTTCCTGATGAGGGTCATGTGCAAGGTGGAAATGGGAATGGGGGAGGACTGGATTAAATGGGTTACCCTGCTCTACACCGGACCGATGACGCGGGTTCAGACTGGCTCTACAATTTCCACCACATACAATGTCTCCCGAGGTACACCGCAGGGCTGCCCGTTATCTCCCACTGTTATTCGCCCTGATCATTGAACCACTGACTGAGTTATTTCAGAGGGAGGGTGGAGGCAGTGGGATAATAGTGAATGGCCATGAGCACATAATCTCTCTTTACACACATGATGGCCTTCTATACCTGTGTACTGGCTTTACTGAAGCCCAGGAGATGATCCTTCACCTGGAAGTTTTCAGCGAACTATCGGGCCTAAAAGTAAATAAGACCAAAACATACCTGTGCCCTTTAATCAGGGAACACTCCAACCACTGGAACTTCCCTAGGGATTTACTTGGTCACCTGCAACTTTCAAATACCTGGATATTCAGTTATATCATCAATTAAATGATCATCAATTAAATGATCTGCCTGAGTGCAACCTGGGCGGAGCAAACAGTCCAGAGCATACAAAAAGAGTTCCTTGAAAGTAAACAAATGTGTACGAGAAATAAGACTGGTACGTCAATAGGTTTTACTATATGTTTTTATAGGTGATCATGGTCCTCTTTCAAGAGGAGATCCACAGAACATGAAACAAGCCTTGAGAATATGTCAAATAATCACTGAGCCAAAGAAAACTAGCTTTTGATGGATTTTGAGAAATATCTGCTTTGCTCCCTTCAGTGACATTACCGTGTTATACCTGCATCTTTTATCCATTTTGTTCCATTCCTACCTCTTCCTTACTTTAATGCTTTCTTTTCCTTTCTTGGTTAAATAATATTTTTTCCGTGCCTTTTTATTTTTGGCTAAGTGATTATTTGACATTATATTCTCAAGGCTGGTTTCATGTTCTTTGGATCTTCTCTTGAAAGAGGACCATGATCACCTATAAAAACATATAGTAAAACCTATTGACGTACCAATCTTTTTTCTCGTACACATTTGTTTACTTTCAAGGAACTCTTTTCGTGTGCTCTGGACTTTGTTTGCACTAATCAAAAGAGGTGTCATTTACCTACTCTTATTCAGGGTTTTTTGTGGTTTCCCCGAACCTAGCAGCACCGTTCCATATTTGTATTTTACTTACTACACTCCCCGTTACTTGTTGTGCGCCAATATTTCTGAATACCAAAACCCTATGCAGAACCCTAACCTGGGCGGAGCATTATGATCCCTCCGACCCTGTGTTACCTTCTAGAGATCTTTGTGACTGTCACATATGTCCTGCATATCCATCTCCAAAATGGTGGTGCTTCCTCGCTTATTATACTTTTTCACAAATATTCTGGCTAAGGTATCTGTTGTGTGGTTCCACCAACTAGATGTCTTGCTTCGAGAAGTAATATGGGACGGAGGTTGCCATAGAGTATCGCTTGAAGTTCTGCGATGCCACAAGATGCCAGACTTTGAGATGTATTATTTAGTGGCACAATTGCACTGGGTGGCCAAATTGCTGGATGTAACCCACTGAAGCGACTTGGACCTTTTGGGCCTAGCTCCCCACCAGGGACTCCTATTAGCTAGACTGCTAGGCTCTGAAATGACCATTAAGCAGCTGAGCCTTTGTTGCGAGTAGCTCTATGTAGCTGGACTTGTTGCATGCTGAGGACACGGAGAGTCCCACCTTATGCACTGGCTTTGCCATTGGTTGACCTACCCCATGGTGATCCGGTCATCTGTTTCCCGGCTGCTCAGCTCTTAGATTGGACAGAGGCTGGGCTGATGACAGTCGAAGATTGCTTTGTGATGGTCACCCTTATACCACTAGAGGAGCTATCAGAACAAAATGTGCTGCCCCAAGGTCAATACCTGAACTATGAGGTATTGGTTTGCAGATCTATTGGACAGATGATGAGATGAGCCTCAACACCACACTGTGCTCCAGCTCTTACTCTCTATGGGCTCGGCATGACATCTGGTAATGTGGTTTTACCGGTTACTGAATGACATGGGACAGAGACCATTGGTGACCCCCTAGGGCTAGATTGGACAGCATGTGAGACTGTGAGGTTACAGATAGGGAATGGAGCAAGATGGTAGCCTACCCTAAGAAAACCTCCGGCAACACGAGACAACTATATGCAATTTAACTTCCTCCACACAACCTACCTCGCCCGCAGAGATAGCAGGTTTTATACGGTGGAGAGGCCCGGGAATATCCTAGATGCTGATTGTGGATATTGTCATGTGACATGAGTGTGACCCACGCTCCAGCTATACTGGACTGTGGTCCTTCTTCGTCTCCGTACCGCGCTGGGACTTTTTCTTCCCTGCACTGTGAAAATCTGCCTCTTGGGAGGATTCCCCAGACCCAAAGTGCGGAAAGTAGGCACCAGATTTTGCGATCTGGCCCTTGCCGTGGCCAGACTCAGAATAGCAATGGGGTGGAAGTTGGGGACAGGACTAGTAATTGAAGCCCGGATGAGAGATTTACTACATGGGCTAGCGCAGAGGAAAGAGCCCTTCACTGGCAGGACACCCGAGGCGTTCATAGACATTATATAGAGAGGCTGAGTGCGGAGGTCCTGGAAAACTGGAAAAATCCAGAGGGAGATATAGGATCTGAACAGTGAGCTAGATGGCCAAGAAGATGAAGAATGGGAATATGAATAGGGCGAGAAGTGGAATGAGATGCCACATGAAAGGGACTAAAAAGCTGAGTGGCTGAAACACCCTGCCTAGCGACACGTACAATGCACATGTAGCCGACACAATACAGACTATTTATAAGCTATACCACCACCTCCACGCACTGACCTAAATCATTTACACACCAGAAGCCACACAGACGCAAACAGGTTACTTTCACCCGCCAATCGCTCCTCCAGCACCACACATCATAACTGCACAGATTAGGCAACCCCCTCCTCAGAAATAAACCTGCACAAACCCTGACTGCAGCAACCAAAACTAAAGAGGACTGCCTACTTCACTTTCTCACTGCAACTGAAAGAGGACTACTCCTTTCTCTACCTCTGTGGTGGCCATCTTGCAGTGGCACTAACCCAACATACAGCCTCATAGGACGACAGACATCCTCACCTCTCTCTACCCACCGCAACTGAAAAATTACCGCGCTCTACCTCTCCCTAATCTGAAAGTGGTCTCATCACTCTTATCTAATCATTAAGACTACTTTTAACACATAAATATTGTTTAATGATGACCCCTATGTCGGATGCTCACTGATCCTCTTTCGCTTGTGCATACCCATTTCCTGGTCATCATGGTTGGCCCTGCTTTAACGGCCTACGGCCCTAACGCCTTCACACTGGTCTACCCTCCAAACATCCCCAAAAATGCCTTAAAAGCCTTAAAACACCGCACCCTGAAAAACCATCCAGAGACACTGATTGCGGACCTACGTTTCTGTGCGGACTTAGGCACTGTCACCAATGACCTGGTTTTTTACTCCAGAAGAATCCCTGCTTGGCATAACACCCTCTCACTTTTCCTTAATGTCCACTCTTCCAGGACCATTCCTTATGGCACTAATCTCACAATAGCGCCTTCAATTACTTTTCGTGCTGACCTCACTATCACCCTCTACAAAAGTGGCATTGTACTGGCCCAAACCTCACCTAAAAACCTTGACAAATTCTCAGAGCTTTTCACTACTCCCCGAAACGATGTGCAAGTCACAGGGTCGCCGACCAACACCCAGCCAAACCGTACACCTTCCCCCTTGCCCTATCCAGATCACCCAAAACCCATCATTACACCTACAATCTTCCCTAACGCCATGGACCTGAGTCCACCCCTCCACACGAGTCCACCCCCAGACGCTTCCCACCCTCCCTAAATCCATGGCCCCCATCACACTGCACCTTAACCCCATCAGGTCGCCTTCTACTGCACCGAGCGAACCCAACACTGAACCTTTGACCCCCTCCCCCCGTCCTCCCCCCTCGATATCCAAGACCACTACCTCTACATCACCAAGGACCTGGGCTATAGCAGGTCAAACCCGCCCCGCTAACACTCAAGCCACTCACTCTATGAACCAACACACCATCCATCCTAGCCACCAAGCCCCACACCCCTCAATGATCCCACGGCACCACACACAATCCATCCTAACCACAAAGCCCCACACCCCTCAACGATTCCCACGGTACCAACTCAGGGTAACACCTCAAACACTCAAGCCACCTCTCCTACGACTCCCAGTTCAGTCCACCCGGGCCCTCCTACACCCCACTCAGCAGACATTTTTTCCCTACACTCCAGAGCGTCCATAATAATCCAGAACATCCATTTCTCCTTCCTCGATCTTACAAAACTCCTCCACCTTGCTGAACTCTCCTTCGCAAAGCTCATGCCCCAGACTGCCTCCCTTCTTATTCCTGAGCTCCCAAAACGACCACTACCGACAACCTCTAGACATCGGCGCCCTCACAAGCTCACTAGCTACCTGTCCGAGGAGGAAACTCTTGACCTTGCCCTCTCCTACAACCCCTCCCCCACCATAACTAATCCACTAGATCTCACCGAAAAGGAAATCCAGGACCGCCTTCTGGACCTCAACACAGCCCCTATTTCCCCTTGTCTACCTGTTGTGAGTGACGTGAGTGCCGCACACCCCATCCACACGGTAGCCATCGACCCACAAAGATCAGCCCCCCTAGCAACAGAAGAATGCTCAGAAGTAACCCCACGCCAGTGCCCTTGGCCGTCCCGACCATCGCCACCACTCCTCTCCCTGCCCTGATGGGCCTCTTAATTAACTGTCGCTCGGCAGTGAAGCATGCGGCTGATGTCGCCGCACTCATCCTGAACAACAACACCGACATAGCCATTCTTACAGAATCATGGCTTAATGAATGCTCAACCCCATGCCTCGACCTCTTAATCCCCCCTAACTTCAACATTGTCAGGCTCGACAGACCACACAACAAAAAAGGAGGCAGAATTGCCTGCATCCATCGCGCTAACCTCCTTGTCACTGAGCTTGCAACGAATACTACTGACTCCTGCGAATATCTAGCCCTCTCAGTCTTCAGTAGCACCATCCACACATGTAACCTACACATCTTTTATCACCCCCCAGGCACAAACGAACTTTTTACCGACTACCTCATGGAAGTTATTACGGCTAAGAACTCCCCTAACTCCAAGGACATCTTCCTCAGCGACTTCAACTTGCACTGGAATGATCTTAAGGACCCCCATGTCAACGCCATTAAAGACCTCCTGGCCGATCTAGCCCTGACCCAAGCTTGCCCTCTCCCAACCCACTCGAAAGGAGCCACTCTTTACTGGATCATCGCCAAAGATACCACCGTCAAGCTCACCTCGATAGAGCCCTGCGACTGGTCTGACCACCATACCATCACCTTTCTGTTACCCAGCACACTCAAGACAAGGACACCACAACAGGTACTCCCAAAGCGCTGGGTCAGAGACACCAAAAACCTAGACATCAACATGCTTGAGAACCGCTGCAAAACAGACCTACCACCCCCCACCACATCACCTCGGTCAGTGACCTTAATGATCACTACTCGGCTACTACGTCAAGCATCCTGGATAACCTAGCCCCTCTTAAACTAAAAAGAACTCAAGTCAAAGATAAAAACCCATGGTTCACTGGTTCCCTCAACGACGAGAGAAGATCCCTCCGACAGCATGAAAGAACCTGGAGACAGCACCCCTCAACAGACCACCTAAAACTCCTTCCCCTGGCCAGAAATATCTACAACAAGAACATCGCTAACTCTAAAAAAGAATTCTTCAGAACGGAACTAGGAAATGCCCAGAATAGACCGCGCAAACTCTTTGAGATGGTTAGACTTCAATCGAACAAACTATCCAAAACAGTGAAAGAAAACCCCAAGTCTCTCATCTCCTCCGAGGCTTTCTCCTCTTTCTTCACAAACAAAATCAAAATCTTAGATACTGAACTTAAGGCTGCCTCCTTCCCCCCGTACCTTGACCCTTTGTCTCCTCCTTCCTTGCCGCCACGATACTTACCAAAGAATTTAGCTAACTGGTCCGAATTTGCATCCTATGATGAAATCTCTGTCGCGAAAATCCTAGCCTCCCTGAACCCTAACAACCACTTCAATGACCCGCTCCCTTCAAACTGTCTCGCGACCGTTACCAAATCCATCATCCCTGGCTGGACTGCAATCATTAATGCCTCCCTACGACAGGGATCAATACCGACCTCGCTGAAAACAGGCCAAGTCATACCCATTCTGAAAAAACCATCGCTGGACCCAGCCTCCCCAGACAACTTCAGACCAATCTCAAACATTCCGCTCCTGGCGGAATTGCTGGAAAAGTGTGTTCATCTACAGCTTAGTCACCACATCAACAACTACCATCTACTGGATGACTGTCAATCAGGTTTCCGACCCGGTCACAGCACCGAAACCACCATGCTCCACATCGTTGATGACGCTCTTCAAGCCCTTGACCAAGACAAAACCTGTCTCCTGATCCTCCTTGATCTTTCATCGGCCTTCGACACGGTCAACCATGCGATGCTACTCGAACGCCTTAAACCCAGGATGGGATTAGATGGCATAGTCCTCGACTGGTTCAAATCCTACCTCCAAAACCGATCTCAGAGATTTTTAGTCAATGGTGAACTGTCCGCTCCTTCCGATGTCACGGTGGGAGTCCCACAGGGATCAACATTGTCCCCTACCCTCTTCAATCTCTATCTGGAACCCCTTGCCGAAGTCCTGCGCAATGCAAATATCTCCTTTCATATGTACGCTGATGACACTCCGATCTATATAAAAATCTCATCTCTGGCAGAGATCCTCACCCTGAATGAAACCCTGAAGTTGACTGTCAAATGGCTCTCCTCCAATCAACTAAAACTTAATGCCAAGAAAACTGAGTTCCTTCTAATCTCCCCACCCAAGAATAATCCTGACATCCAGACATGGATTAAAGCCATCACAGCCTTAAACTGTTCCCCGACCATTGTGAAATCTGCCAAATCTCTGGGAATCACCTTGGATTATAACCTAAATATGCGAGACCTCATCAACACAATGGCGAAATCGGCCAGATTCCACCTGAGCTACCTATGGAAATTGAAACCCTTTCTAGACGCTCCTGACCTCAAACTTGCTGTTCAATCATTAGTCATCTCTCGACTGGAATACGGTTGCTCCACCCTCGCTGGTTTACCCAAGATCTCGCTGGCTCCCTTAAAAACCTGCCTGAACGCAGCCGCCAGACTACTTACAGGCTCAAAAAAATTCGATCACATCACTCCTCACTTGAAAGCGATAACTGGCTCCCCTTCGAGGCGAGGATCCACCTCAAGCTGGCATGCATCACGCACAAGGCCCTTCACTCTAACTCCCCTGCGTATCTTGCTCAGAAGCTTGTGTTATCTGGTGGAAACAGACACTCAAGATCGACCAAGGCCCTCCTACTCCGGCCTGCACGCTTTAGTAAAATAACAACCTACAATCGGGCCTTCACTGGAGCTGCACCAAGAATATGGAACTCCCTCCCTCCTGACATTAGAAAAATCCCTTCCTTTGCTCGCTTCAAAAAAGAGGCCAAGTCCTTTCTCATGGGTAAATTCCTTGGCTAAACTTGTTCCGTCAGCCACCTGAGAGACTGTTGCCCTATCCTGCACCATTGTACATCACTGTATTTGACTTTCTGTATTATTTTTGTATAATATTCATTGTACCTTATTTATCCTTGCTGTATAGCTCTCACATCCCCCAGGTACAGTACCCGTCTGCTACCCTGTCCCACCTTCATCCCCATGAGTCTCTGTAAGCCCTCCTCTGTACCAAGTTTTTTATCGTCTATCGTGTGATATGACCCTGTATTACTCTACTGTATCTGTAAAGCGCTCTGATACCCTCACGGGTCATGTTCGCGCTCTATAAAACCTTAAAATGATAATAAATAAATAAAGAGACCCAAACCTCCAGAGATACTTTAATTATGTATTATATACCTGCTCTTTGTTTTCATTATTATTTGAGATTTTCAGTTGTGTTTTTGTTATGCAGTTGCCACATTTCTCCCGGCCGTTTCCTTGGCACTGACCAGGAGTCAATTCAGGCCTGCGACACAAGAAAACACTTGAGAGAGCTCAGAGGGAAATAAGCTAAATTGGAGTAGTGGGAACACTGCAAATGGATTGAAACGCCTTCTTCTACAGTTCACAGTAGTTTGGGAATATAAAGGAAAATAGGTTTGTAGAGGAGATAACTGTTTCAAATTTTCTCCACGAAATGTTGCTCCCTACACTGACTGCTACCATGTGGAGATGAGTTGGTCAACGATGTATGTTGCTTGCATAAAAAACGTAAATTCCAATATCATTTTGTTTTTTAAAGTGTTTGAATTACAAAACCTGCATTGTCAAAGCCAATTGGTCTGGGTTTTAATGTGCTAAAGTATGCAGCAAAAGCATATTAAAGCGGCAGAATGGGGAGACAGGACTATAGTTGGAGAGTTGATCCCTGTGCAGTTAAAAGCAAAGATTTAAGTGGAGATGGAATGATACATTCAGAGAGCCAACAGCTTAAGGTAAGAGATGCATGCTCCACTGGGAAAACCAAAGACATGATTGACAGTCTGAAGCCAACAGCTGTATGTGGCTGGTCTAAAAAGTTAATGACTGAAAGGGGCGGACCAAAAGCTAATTTTGTGTATATTGTAAACAATAGGTCTGCTTAACAGCTATGCTTTCAAAACTCAGACCAAAAAAGAAAGTCTAAACAATTGAGCCAGGAAAAACTCGAACTTCAAATTCCCTAAGAACACAGAGTCTAATATGGTTACGTCTCCACTTCTTTGACAACCAGACTGTGAAAGAATAAAGATGTGAAACAATAAAGATGTGAAACATGAACTATGCAGGGAAGAAAGACAGTAGGTAGAGGCGGTCAGAAATGGCACATTAGGAAAAAGCTATTAAGTGGGAGAAGGAGAACCAGGAGTATCCACACCAGTAGCGCACTGTGTTTTCTTTCTCCATTCTTTTCGAACAGAACACATAACACACTACCAAATATCTTCTTGCCAATGTGCTGCCTGGTGTTAAACTGCTCTAAAACCAGTCATTTACTTCCCCTCATTCATTGTGCTGACCACTGTGCAATTACCCATCTACTTTCACCCTCATGTTTTCTTTCCGTGAAGCGTTTTTCTCTTCTGTTACCATACTGGGGTCTACTGTCATAGGAGGATGTTTGTTTCTTTCATTTTGACCTTATATTAGTGATTTACCAGGGCGCTTCTCCCAAATTAAACAAGCACTGGCGTTGCCAATAGGTCTCGCAGTAGGAAAGTTGGAGCTATTGGTTTTGTAAATGACAAAGCCCTTTATGTATTTAAAATGATAACCAAAGTGAAAGGCATTGTTATTTGCAATTGTAATGGCTCCAACTGTCGTACTGCGAGACCTATTGGCAACGTGAGTGGTTTTTCGTGTGTGAGTGGCGTTGTGTGTGTGAGTGGCGTTGTGTGTGTGAGTGGCGTTGCGTGTGTGAGTGGCGTTGCGTGTGTGAGTGGCGTTGCGTGTGTGAGTGGCGTTGCGTGTGTGAGTGGCGTTGCGTGTGTGAGTGGCGTTGCGTGTGTGAGTGGCGTTGCGTGTGTGAGTGGCGTTGCATGTGTGAGTGGCGTTGCATGTGTGAGTGGTGTTGCATGTGTGCGTAGTTGAGTGGCGTTGCGTAGTTGAGTGGCGTTGCGTAGTTGAGTGGCGTTGCGTAGTTGAGTGGCGTTGCGTAGTTGAGTGGCGTTGCGTAGTTGAGTGGCGTTGCGTTGTTGCGTGGCGTTGCGTTGTTGCGTGGCGTTGCGTAGTTGCGTGGCATTGCGGCGTTGCGTAGTTGCGCGGCGTTGCGTAGTTGAGTGGCGTGGCGTAGTTGAGTGGCGTTGCGTAGTTGAGTGGCGTTGCGTAGTTGAGTGGCGTTGCGTAGTTGAGTGGCGTTGCGTAGTTGAGTGGCGTTGCGTAGTTGCGTGGCGTTGCGTTGTTGCGTGGCGTTGCGTAGTTGCGTGGCGTTGCGTAGTTGCGTGGCGTTGCGTAGTTGCGTGGCGTTGCGTAGTTGCGTGGCGTTGCGTAGTTGCGTGGCGTTGCATGTGTGAGTGGCGTTGCGTAGTTGCGTGGCGTTGCGTAGTTGCGTGGCGTTGCATAGTTGCGTGGCGTTGCGGCGTTGCGCAGCGTTGCGTAGTTGAGTGGCGTTGCGTAGTTGAGTGGCGTTGCGTAGTTGAGTGGCGTTGCGTAGTTGAGTGGCGTTGCGTAGTTGAGTGGCGTTGCGTAGTTGAGTGGCGTTGCGTAGTTGAGTGGCGCTGTGTAGTTGAGTGGCGTTGCGTAGTTGCGTGGCGTTGCATGTGTGAGTGGTGTTGCGTTGTTGCGTGGCATTGCGTAGTTGCGTGGCATTGCGGCGTTGCGTAGTTGCGCGGTGTTGCGTAGTTGAGCGGCGTTGCGTAGTTGAGTGGCGTTGCGTGTAGTTGCGTGGCGTTGTGTAGTTGCGTGGCGTTGCGTAGTTGCGTGGCGTTGCGTAGTTGCGTGGCGTTGCGTAGTTGCGTGGCGTTGCGTAGTTGCGTGGCATTGCGTAGTTGAGTGGCATTGCGTAGTTGAGTGGCGTTGCGTAGTTGAGTGGCGTTGCGTAGTTGAGTGGCGTTGCATGTGTGAGTGGCGTTGCATGTGTGAGTGGCGTTGCATGTGTGAGTGGCGTTGCGTTGTTGCGTGGCGTTGCGTAGTTGCGTGGCATTGCGGCGTTGCGTAGTTGAGCGGCGTTGCGTAGTTGAGCGGCGTTGCGTAGTTGAGCGGCGTTGCGTAGTTGAGCGGCGTTGCGTAGTTGAGCGGCGTTGCGTAGTTGAGCGGCGTTGCGTAGTTGAGTGGCGTTGCGTAGTTGAGTGGTGTTGCATGTGTGAGTGGCGTTGCGTAGTTGCGTGGCATTGCGGCGTTGCGTAGTTGCGCGGCGTTGCGTAGTTGAGTGGCGTTGCGTAGTTGAGTGGCGTTGCGTAGTTGAGTGGCGTTGCGTAGTTGAGTGGCGTTGCGTAGTTGAGTGGCGTTGCGTTGTTGCGTGGCGTTGCGTTGTTGCGTGGCGTTGCGTTGTTGCGTGGCGTTGCGTAGTTGCGTGGCGTTGCGTAGTTGCGTGGCGTTGCGTAGTTGCGTGGCGTTGCGTAGTTGCGTGGCGTTGCATGTGTGAGTGGCGTTGCGTTGCGTAGTTGCGTGGCGTTGCGTAGTTGCGTGGCGTTGCGTAGTTGCGTGGCGTTGCGGCGTTGCGTGGCGTTGCGGCGTTGCGTAGTTGCGCAGCGTTGCGTAGTTGAGTGGCGTTGCGTAGTTGAGTGGCGTTGCGTAGTTGAGTGGCGTTGCGTAGTTGAGTGGCGTTGCGTAGTTGAGTGGCGTTGCGTAGTTGAGTGGCGCTGTGTAGTTGAGTGGCGTTGCGTAGTTGCGTGGCGTTGCATGTGTGAGTGGCGTTGCGTTGTTGCGTGGCGTTGCATAGTTGCGTGGCATTGCGGCGTTGCGTAGTTGCGTGGTGTTGCGTAGTTGAGCGGCGTTGCGTAGTTGAGTGGCGTTGCGTAGTTGAGTGGCGTTGCGTAGTTGAGTGGCGTTGCGTAGTTGAGTGGCGTTGCGTAGTTGCGTGGCGTTGCGTAGTTGCGTGGCGTTGCGTAGTTGCGTGGCGTTGCGTAGTTGCGTGGCGTTGCGTGGTTGAGTGGCGTTGCGTGGTTGAGTGGCGTTGCGTGGTTGAGTGGTGTTGCGTGGTTGAGTGGTGTTGCGTGGTTGAGTGGCGTTGCGTGGTTGAGTGGCGTTGCATGTGTCAGAGGCTAAATGTAGCACAGGGAGACCTCCAGTGGTAAGACAATCAAAAACAACTTAGAAAACATTTGACAGTATGAAGAGATCAAACTCATGAACAAGCGTGATACACCTCAGCTAAAAATCATGATAAATAACAACACACATTAGAAGTGAAACTGCAAGTACAGAAGGACCAGCTTTGCTTGTTTAAAACTCCCACTTCAGGCAGATGAGTGTAATGTGTAAAGCGTCTTGTGCACATGAGCAGATCGGAGTCTGGAAGCAAATACAAAGAAGAGGAATGACTGAGGCGCATTGGTGTGAAGCACATCAAAGGGCTTCTCCTCCCCTAATTAGCCGTTCTGGGGAAACTGAAAGTACGGCCGGCCTGCGGCCGGCCATGAATAATTAGGGGAGGAGAAGCCCTTTGATGTGCTGGGCTGGCTGGCCCTGAATGCGCGTGCATGTTATCACGTGGTTCACGGGCACTGCAAGAAAACCGCGGCTGAAAGCCCTTTGGTTTGAAGAGAAAATAGCCGACTTGAATTCTCCCCATTTCCCATTCCTGCGGAATGGTAAAGGCTCGACCTAAAAACTATCCACCAAAATCATCTCAAATTGGCATACATTGTTTAATGTATGCTGATGATATTGTGATATTTGATCGAACCCCAATAGGCTTGCAAAGAAACTTGAATGAACTAAATCAATATGTAACTGAAAATTTTCTAGTGCCAAATATTTCTAAAACTAAAGCTCTCGTTTAGTGGCAGAAGGAAACCTCTATCTTATGTTTGGTCATTAGGAGGCAAACCAATAGAGACAGTAAAAGAGTATGTCTATCTGGGCCGGATCTTTACGTATAATCTACAAGATGCAGCCCACTTTCAACGTTTACGTCGGAAGGCAGACTCCCATGTTGGAGCTTTAAAACATCTGTATCGCTCTATGGGAAATAGACATTTTATACCGATGCTGGAAGTCTATGGTATGAAAATTACACCAATTCTATCATATGCCATGGAATATACACAAATTAAAACATGGCAAGAAATAAAGGAGGGTATCGTACTCCAAAAACTGGTTAATGTCTCTCATTCGGTTGCCATTTCATCTTCTCCTTGAGTTATCTTTTTTTTAATTATTTTCCAGTGTAACAAACATACACGTTGATAATCAATACGACAATAGTACTATGAAGATTTAGATATACCATTGCATACAGTCTGAGTTTTAAGATGCATTCTCATGTGTGATATATCACTTTGCACTCTACCGTAATCAGCAGCCCCCCATTCCTGTCCTACTCCCTGTCCTCTTCTTCATCAGAGCTGGCAACATCTTCTGGCAGTGAGTCACATATCTCTCCTCTATACACATTCCAAGAAGTCCTCACCTTGTTCCATTTACGAGGATTAGCCCTAGTTACATATACCGCCCTTTCCGTTAACATTAGTATGTCCATATTTCTGCTCCATTGTGCTATGGTGGGCATTTCTGAGGTGCCCCATTTTTGCGCTATGTCTCTTTTTGCGACCATGATTGCCAATGTGCCCCATATTTGACCATACCTGGTTATTTTATTTGGATCCCAAATATTTAAAATACATTTACGTGGCTCTAGTATTAGGGAGACCTTAAGTGTTTGTGAGAAAGTGCGCATCACTTGTCGCCAGTAGTCGGTTATGAATGGGCATTCCCAGAGAGTATGGAGTAGCGTACCCTCTTCGCCACAGCCACAAAGGCAGTAGGGATGCGGAGCTCTTTGCAGCTTGTGTAGTGTGGTTCTAGTGTAATATATCCGATGCAGGATTTTAAGCTGTACTAGTCTGAACTTAGCCGAAATACCCACCTCCCTTGGGGACGCCAATGCTTCATTCCATTCTGTCTCATCCAGGTCGCCCAGCTCCTCCACCCACCTCTCTCGCAATTTCAGTGTTGGGTCCGCTAGGTTATTAATCAACTTACGGTAGGTAAGTGAAGTTGCACTATTTTGCATGTAGTCTGTGAGTAACCTATCGTCTAACGGAGAGGATTCCGGGACGTCGGTGTCTGCTGGTATTGCCTGTAATAGGGCGTGTCTGATCTGCACGTATCTGTAAGTTTCATTCGGACCCAGGTCATATTGTTGCTGGATCCGTGTGAACGGGATTACTGTCCCTTTGTCCCATAAGTCGCCCACCGTGGATATTCCGATGCTGTCCCATTGTGTAAACCCCTTACTTCGCCTTAGTTGCCCCAGTGCCTTGGTGTCCCAGAGTGGGGTGAGCTTAGTGAGTGTTCCCTTCCAACCCAATTTCGCCTGCGCCGTGTGCCAAAGCGTGGCCGTATGCTTTGTGGGTCCCATCAATTTTGCCGCCTGGCCTCTGTTATAGAGTACTGATAGCATGCTATGTGTGCCTAACTGTGTGCTGTCGGCCCTGTAGGCTGGGACCTCCCGAGGCAAGTGCATCCATTGGTTAATAAATTTGAGTTGTGCAGCCCAATAGTACATCTGGATTTTCGGTAGGGCAGTCCCCCCCTCGTACCAACTTCTGTTCAGTTTGATATGGGCAATGCGTGCCGGGCGGTTATTCCACAATAGATTGGATACCAATGCCGTCACCTGCTGAAAGTACCGTGGTGAGACCGGCTACGGGGTGTTCTCTAGGGCGTACAGAAATCTCGGGAGGGCCATCATTTTGTAGAGCGCTGCTCTACCGAGGAGCGTTAGTGGTAATGATGCCCAATGCTTCACATCATTTTGCGGACGTTCCAGGGGTGGTTTCAGATTTTTATCAAAGAATTCTGTTGGGTTGTTGGTGATGTAGATGCCATGGTATTTAAAGGAGCCCGTAGTTGCTACAAGCGAGCAGTCAGCAGCAAGTGAGGGATCTGTCCCCCTCAGAATGTACAGTACAGATTTCGACCAATTTAGAGTGTAGCCCGACGTTGTCCCGTATGCATCACAGAGAGTGATGAGTGCTGGTATGCCCCTGTCCGGATCCGTCAAATACACCAACATATCGTCGGCGTAAAGTGATATACGATCCTCCCACCCCTCCTTCCAGCTAATCCCTTTCAATAATGGCGTTGTTCGAATCACGTCGCCAGCGGTTCCAAGACCAGGGCAAATAGATGGGGTGATAGGGGACAGCCATGACGGGTCCCCTTTGCCAGTTGGATTGTGCGTGAGATGTGGCCGTTAGCAGTGATCTGAGCCACCGGGTTGGCGTACAGGAGACGTATCCAAGCTATGTAGTTGGGGCCAAACCCCATACGGGACAGGACTGCGTAGAGTTGTCCCCACTCTACCATATCGAACGCGATTCTGGCATACAGGGAAAGGATCACCGCTGGTTCCACTAATAACGGGGCTCGAGCCAGGACTCCATGTACACGCCTGAGATTAAGAGCAGTGTTTCTATGCGGCAGAAAACCCGATTGATCTGGGTGGATCAGCTGCGGGAGACTGGTCATTAATCTATTGGCTAAAAGCTTTGCAAGGATTTTTGCTTCTGCATTGAGAAGAGATATTGGGCGGTAAGATGCGCACTCTGTCGGTGGCTTACCTGGCTTTGGGATCGCTACTATCGTTGTGGTCCGTTGGTCTTGAGGGAGTTCTGCGTTCGCCAAACTCTCCGTGTACATTGCCAGCAGTGGCGAGCTTAGTGTGTCTGACATAAGCTTGTACCATTCTATGGGGACCCCGTTTGGGCCCAGGGCTTTTCCTGATTGTATCGCATGTATAGCCAATTGTATTTTATCAACCGTGAGATCTGCATCTAGATCTTGGACTGCCTCCGGTGGAAGTGTCTGGGTCACAATGTGGCTAAGGGAGGCTAATGCTGCATTCTCCGTG
This sequence comes from Lissotriton vulgaris, assembly GCF_964263255.1. Taxonomy (NCBI): domain Eukaryota; kingdom Metazoa; phylum Chordata; class Amphibia; order Caudata; family Salamandridae; genus Lissotriton; species Lissotriton vulgaris. The sequence continues at coordinate 985,896,610 of NC_141685.1, read as the reverse complement.
ACTTCTCTTTCTGGGGTATAAACTGTTTCGAAGTGATCTGCCAGTGTGTTTACTATCTCCTCGGGATGCGTCTGAAGTGTCCCTGCACCGGTGAGTAACTGTTGTATGCCTCTATTGCCTCCCTTTTTCCTGTCCAACCAGGCTAGTATTTTCCCGGCCTTATCCCCCCACATCATAGATTCTATAGGTTGTTGCCGAGATATTGGCGATTGCCTGCATCCTGAGATGTTCCTTATATTGCTGTTGGCGCAACTGCAGAGTGTGAGCTGAGTTCGCCGTGGGATTTGCCATATGGGCCACATTCGCTGTGTGTAATGATATTTCTAACTCTGAGAGTTCCTGTTGTTGCGTCTTCTTGTACCCAGTAATGGAGGCCATTGCTTGTCCTCGAAGGACTGTTTTGTATGCTTCCCAAAGAATGGAAGGAGAGGTCACAGACGCTTCGTTTTCTTCAATATAGTATTTAGTTGATTTCTTGAGATCTTTCTTAATTTTGGGGCCCTTCAGGTAATTAGGGTATATGGGGTAAATCCTTGTACGAGTCTTCCCCCAGCTGGAAAGGGTTAACACTATTGGAGAATGGTCCGATATTCTCCATGGCAGTATATCTATGGTGTCTACGCCGCACCTGTCATCGCCGAGCATCAAGAAATGGTCTATTCGGGATAAACTGTTGTGTACCGCTGAGTGGTAGGTGTATTGTTTCGCGGTGGGGTGTTTATGCCTCCAGATATCTGTCAGGCCCATTGCTTCTAAAAACCCTTGAAGATTGGAAGGACCGGGCGAGCGCGTCCGTATTGGGAGTGTGTCTATTGTTGGGTCTACCACTGAGTTAAAGTCTCCCCCAATGATGGTGTCTCCCACTGGGAGATTCAGTAGAAACTCTCCCAGCGCCGGCAGTGCAACTGTTTGAAGTGCTGGAGGTATATAAACTGACACTATGTTTAGAAGACGGCCTTCCCATTGTCCATGGGCCGCTGCAAAGCGTCCTTGGTCATCTACTCTGTGCTGTAGGAGAATAAACGGGGAGGTCTTCTTCACCAGAATACCTGTGCCCCTAGAGCCTATGGTAAATTCTGAGTGTGCTGCCATTCTGTAGCCTTGTCTGTCCAGCGCTTGGTAGGCCCCTCCTGTTAGATGCGTTTCCTGCAACAATACCAGCGCTGGGCCTTGTCGCTTTATATCCTGCAGTACCAGCCCTCTCTTGATTTTATCCCCCAGCCCTCTTACGTTCCAAGTTAGGATCCGCAGGGTGCTACCGTGGTTTGTTGCGTTAGGACACTATGTGCTGTAGATTGTGAGCTTTGTGTCAAAGTGGGATGTTTTGAGTGAGCCCAGTCCCGCCTCTGACATCAGTGCGATATATCTGTTACCTTTTTGAGTGGTGTGCGTGTACTCATCATCGTAGCCTGCTGCAACGTGTGTAACTCGAACAACAACTACTAAATTCCCCTCCCCAACCCCCCTCCCTGCCTCCCTGCTCCACGGACATAAAACTGCCGCCTCCCCAACTTAGCAGAGTGCTCAACCCTGACCCAAACCATTGTACTTGCTCGCAGGAGTTCTATCATGGCAGCAGCCCCAACTGCCCTCTTCAGCTTCTCCCTGTCTCGGGCCCAAGGGCAACACGCCCGTCACAGCAAATAGCACCTGCTATATCCGCAAAAGCCGGGCCCTCAGGAGTCCGGCTTCTGTTCGCCTTCCACCGATCCCGCCTCCGACGGGTTTCCCAGAGTGTCTCGACCCGACGTCTGTGACTCAGCCAGGACCCCGTCTCGTTGGTTCCGTCGATTTCCGCCGGTGCGGCGAGGTGCTCCTACTTGACGCCAACCTTCCAACCAATCCTGTGCAGCCTCAGACGTATCAAAGAACCATGTCTTGTTATTGGCAACTACTCGCAGTCTTGCTGGGAATAACATCGAGTAAGGCAGTTCTTTTGCTCTCAAAGCTTTCTTGACTTCTATGAATGTTCTCCGATGATGGGCCACTTCCGCTGTGTAGTCCGGGAAGAAGGCAATTGACGAATTCTGTATCTTGATTGGCGGCGAAGCCCTTCCCGCTTGCAGTATGGCATCCCTGTCTCTGAAATTGAACAGTCTGGCCAGTACCGGTCTTGGCGCAGCGCCCGGCTTTGGTGCACCTCCAGGCACCCTGTGTGCCCTTTCTACTGAGAAAAAATGCGACAGTCCTTTGGGCTGCAGTCTGGTCTTGATTAGTTCCTCGACATATAGATCCATCGCTCGCTTGCTTTCCGATTGCGGCACTCCCAGAATTCATATATTATTCTGTCTCGAGCGCCCTTCCTGATCGTCCAGTTTCTCTTGCAGCTGTTTATTCATGGCTTCCATACGCACCATCGCCAACTGCAGCTCCGAGGTGTCTTCCATTAGGGACTTCGTGACCACTTCCACTTGTGCAACTCGCTCCGCCATTTTGTGAAAGTCCGCTCGCAATAAGTTAACCTCCGTGGCGATTGACCCCACGGTCGTTTGCACATTGGACAGTGTTTTCATTATGTCCTCCAACGTTACTTTTTTGCCCCCTTCGCCTTCCGGGCCTTTTCCTGTGGAGGTGCGCCCCTCTGATTGTGGCTGCGAAGTATTCTTGTCATAGGCGTACTTATCCAGTTTAGCCTGCGTCGTGGTGGATCTCGGCCCACTGCCCGCCATAGCACTCGTCTCCTCGGAGTCGCAGGGAATAGGCTATTCCCCACTAGCACGTGTGCTGTCTTCTGTGGTTCTGTTCCGTTTTGTTGCGAATTTCACTGTGCAAGGGTGCTCTTCAATGAGGCACTGCTATGTTTGTTTGTTTCACACTGTCGCTGTAATCTGGGTCCCCAGAGATGTTGTATGCTTGATCCTGCCAGGGGCTGTCGGTATGGGTTCACCGTAGGAAGGCACTACCCCTTTTCCCTGCTATTCCCCTGGCTGTATTATGCCAACTGTGCCTGATTGTGCGCAGAGGCTGCTCCACACACTGGGCCTTGTGCACTGATGCGCTTTATTCTGTTCAAACACCCAAAATGCCACTGCTGACTCCGCGCCCGCCTGCTATTCTCCTCTAACCTTCTCGCCAACCGGTGCTTCTGCCAGGCGTCGTACGTCCCCTTCGCTGCCTGTTTGTGTGGTGTGGGTCTGGTGCTGTCCGCCGGATGGGTACCCTTTGTATGCTCCGGGGCTCACGCGACCTCCGATCTTCTGGTGCGCTTCCAGGCTACCGCGGTGTGATGTTTGTGCACCTGCGGCGTTCCGACGGGGTGGGGGGGGGGGGAGATAGGAATATGTACTATGGAATTCCGGTGACGATAGATCAATCGCCACACAATCCCCCGCAAAGAAGCCCGGAAGGCAAAGTCGTGATGGCGGGGCGCGATCTATGACTCCGTTGTTCCCCAAGGTCACGGTGTTAGGTAGACGATCCGGTCTCCTCCTGTGCGGCCTTTGCCGATGTCTTGCCTTTGCTGTCTTTTTGCCGCAGGTTGTGCCTTCTTGAAGATCTCGCTCACCACCGCCGTCATGGCCGACTTCCGGTCAATACTCCCGTCTTGCCCTCACTTCCGCTCGGGCAGACTGGTACTTAGGACTGGTGCAGCCGTTCCACAGGTAGGCCTCAGCCGGATAGCGGACGTTTCCTATGGTTCCCGGTATCGGATTTGTACCGGAGCTGTGCCGGACGGCGCTGCTCGGTCCCTGCCCTCGGGATCTGCCTTTCGAGGAAAGTTGTAGCCGGATTACTGGACGGATTTATGGGCTGGGGCAGCTTTGTTCACAGAGCTCCTCTTTTACACAGCCACCATGTTTGGTTGCTAGCCACACCCCCCCTTGAGTTATCTTTAATGGGAATTTTCGCCTGTGTAATGTCTAACATCATAAAGTGGGCGTATAATCTACATGCAGAACCAAATACATTAAGACACTTATTAAAATTGGAAACTTTTAGAGAGGAATCATCTGGGTATACTTTTGATAGGAATTTGATAAAAGCTTTTGAGATTTCACAGTGCACGGTTGCACTGTTACAGGAGTGGTCTCTAGCGCACCTGAAGCTCTTTTTAAAACATCTGGTCCCTAGAATCAGTTATGAAAAGTGCAAAGAATATTGCAGCCAGTTAAAACATTACAAACGTTCGCAGAAAATATAGAATTTAAAACCCAAGCTCCCTATCTAGGATTTCAATTAGAACATGAGGTAAGGCGCTGTATCCTACTCTTACATATGGGCATACTCCCGTTAGCAACTGTCTTAGCTAGTTGGTACAGTACAAATAACCCTAAAGGCATATGTGAACTGTGTCACGGTGGACGACAAGATTTGCTCCACGTTTTATTAATTTGTCCTAATCCAAGTATGGTAGAGGCTCGACGACGATATATAACTCCAATTCAATTAAAGTATAATGCTATTTTATCAAATGAATTAATCTTGCTGTGTAATTCCCCAGTTGATGAATTCGTATGTTATAACCTGTTTAAGTTTTTTATACGTTTTTTAAAGCTGTTTTAAAGGTAAAATGCATAATTGTAATATACTTATACAATCAAATGCTGTATAAGCGGTCCGCAACACATTGTCATTTTCCCATCTTAGAAAGAGTTTTAAAAATGTTAGCTTAATTCACTAATAATACTTTTACTTTGTATTTGTTGATCTCAGTCGAGGTCTGAATCAAATAAATAAATAAAAATATCATTATGACCTCATCTTCCGATGCTGCCCATTACTACATTCCAAATATAAGCAGGATCCATACCAACTACCCCTTTTCTATGAAAAAGCATTCATCAATGTTATAGTTTTTTCATTGATTTTTATTATGAAATTGTCATACAATCCAATGCAAACAAATAGAAGCACCTGCTAGTAATATCTGAAGCACAGCGCTCAACAATGCCGACATAGTCATTATCCAGATAGGGGTCATGTGATACCGCTGCCATTTAATCTTCCTAATGCAATCAGAGTTTGTACCCCTGGCTCAAGGCAGCATCATCCACAGTATCTCCTGTGATTCATCTACCCACATCCTCCGCAGTCACAGCGTCCGCAGAAATTTTTCCAGGGGGGGGCAACATTTTTACTTCATCACCATCCTCCGACATGATTGAGCACAAGTATTAAATAAACAAATAAACAAATCTAATAAGACAAAGAGCTTAAATAACAAAGAAACCCATGGGGTGGGAGGAAAATCATGTGAGGCTTCATAGCAGATTACCTGGCAACCACAATGAAACAGAGGGAAAAACAAACAAGCATTGGCATAGCCAATAGGTCTCGCCTTTGGGACCTTATAAGTGTGTAGCCATGCAACACTTGATGTTGTTGCACCAAGGATATTGTCCTAGACAACTAAACACTTATAAGGTCCCAAAGGGGAGACCTATTGGCTATGACAATGCTGTTTTGTTTTTTAAATGACAAGCGGTGCTATATGGCTCCGGCTGCCACTTAGTCCACCACATCACACTTAGATACTGCAGCCATCTTTGAATGGTTTTAAAGCCAATTCAAAAGCTGTCACCAGTGTATGTTAATCCCTATCTCAACTGTGAGACTGCTCTCCTGCTGCCCAATTCTATTAAATACAAATTATGTAAAAAGAACATCCCTTTCTGAGCCGCATGGCTCATCCTACCCACGTTTCATGCGCAGATTTGAAATACTGATGGTTTGGGCTTCCCGGAATTCAAGAGGTGGACAGGATAGAGAGGTAGAGAGAGGTAGAGAGAGAGAGAGGTGTAGAGAGGTAGAGAGACGTAGAGGGAGAGAGGTAGAGAGGTAGAGGTAGGTAGAAAGAGGTAGAGGTAGGGAGAGAGAGAGAGAGGTAGAGAGAGAGGTAGAGGTGTAAAGGTAGAGAGAGAGGTATAGAGAAAGAGGGAGAGGTAGAGGGAGAGAGGTAGAGGGGGAGAGGGAGAGGGAGAGAGAGGTAGAGAGAGAGAGTGGGAGAGGTAGAGAGGGAGAGAGAGAAAGGTAAAGAGGTAGAGAGAGAGGTAGAGAGAGAGAGGAAGAGAGAGAGGTAGAGAGGGGTAGAGTGAGTGGTAGAGAGAGGTAGAGAGAGGGAGAGGTAGAGGTGTAAAGGTAGAGGTGTAAAGGTAGAGAGAGAGGTATAGAGATAGAGGGAGAGGTAGAGAGAGAGAGGTAGAGCGAGGTGTAGAGGGAGAGAGGTAGAGAGAGAGGTAGAGGTAGAGAGGTAGAAGTAGAGGGAGAGAGTGGGAGTGGTAGAGAGGGAGAGAGGTAAAGAGGTAGAGATAGAGAGGTAGAGAGGGGTAGAGTGAGAGGTAGAGAGAGGTAGAGGTAGAGAGGTAGAGAGAGAGAGAGAGAGAGAGAGAGAGAGGTAGGGAGAGAGAGAGGTAGAGAGAGAGAGAGAAGTAGAGCGAGAGAGGTATAGAGAGAGAGGTAGAGAGAGAGAGAAAGGGGTAGAGAGAGGTAGAGAGAGGTAGAGAGAGAGAGAGAGGTAGAGAGAGAGGTAGAGAGGTAGAGAGTAAGAGAACATAGAGAGGGAGAGGTAGAGAGAGAGAGGTAGAGAGAGAGGAAGAGGTAGAGAGAGAGAGATAGAGAGGTAGAGAGAGAGAGGTAGAGATAGCGAGAGGTAGAGAGGTAGAGGTAAAGAGAGACGTAGAGAGAGAGGTAGAGAGAGAGGTAGAGGTAGAGAGAGAGAGAGGTAGAGAGAAAGGTAGAGAGAGAGAGAGGTAGAGAGGTAGATTGGAGATCCTAGCATTTCCAGAGCATTAAAGGCACTACTCATTCGTAACGTCATTCCTTTCACTGCACATCCAGCTTTATCTAAATAAGTAGGGCCCTCAAATACAAAAGGATGTTGTGGTCATAAAGCTTACAATTTGCAGCATCACAGTGGTTGCTACTGCAAAACCCCTTTTTAGAGTTGTGTATAACCTTCATGATTGACAAAAGGGGTTCTGCATCTTACTCCATATTGGACTTTGGAGGGGCAGTGGAAAGGGTGCTATCTTCAAATTGCAATTTACAACGACATATATCAATGGTTTTCAAACGCAAAGGCAGTCGCAAACCGTTGATCTGATACCAACACTGAGCTGCAGTTGGTACATGATTCAGAAAAGAAAAGTTGTCTCTGTGGGGCAGCTTTCCCTTCGGGAATCATGTCAGGCGACAGTGAGTACAGACAGTGGTCCAGGGGCTACACTTGATACTGCAATGAACATGAGGGACTGCCCCTTTGGAGCTCAAGGCGTAAACTCTTTAATCCATCTCATCTGCAGACCCTTCTCTAATACTAGTGCTTATGGTGCAAAAAACAGGCATATCGTGTGTGGTGCAGACACTTCTGTTCAGTTTTAACTCTTTTTCAGTTGTCAACAAAATATTTTAATTCATATTTTGGTTTCCATTGTTAACTGTTATACTTTTTTAATATATCCATTATTTTAGTTTAGAAATAATGGATATATTAAAAAACGTATAACAACAGTTAACAATGGAAACCAAAATATGAATTAAAATATTTTGTTGACAACTGAAAAAGAGTTAAAACTGATTATTACCATGGAAAAGAAATTGATGAAACTTTAATGTTCGCTGAAAAGTGCACACATCCATCGGAACAGAAGTGTCTGCACCACACACGATATGGTATACGAAAGGGCACCTAAAGACTAGGTACCAGGATGTAGTAGCACCAACAAAAGAAAGGAATATAGCTTGAGTACGAATAAATCACGAGTGCACAGAAGGACTTTCCAATTGATCTCGCCAAAAACAGCCAGACACACCCATTGCATCTCTGGGCGAATTGTGTAATTCGGTGCTGGCGTTAATGAGGCTTTGATGGTTTTCACCCCTTCCTAGGGCCCCTGGCTGCAGCTCCACTCTTCCTTAGCTTGAAAAATGTGAACCCGCCCCCCCCCCTCGAAATTTGACTCTAGGTGCGCCTCTGCTTCAAGCTGTGGGAGCAGCCAGACCCCGACCTTCTCTCTTGCCCATCAGCAGCAGTTTTCCCGCTCATCAAGCAGGACCGTCATTAAGCGCTTTCTCACGCTTTTAAAATTGACAGCCCTGCAGACAAACACCACTGTGGGGGCTGTCAATAGTGACGGACCAGTGTTCCAGGGGGGGGGGGGGCAAGTGTCCCCCCTTGCCCTCCCCTGCGGACGCCCATGCTGACCATAGTATACCTTTGATTTTGCCATTCCCACCCGCTCATTCTGCCTAAATATTTCCGATATTAGGATTTTCAACATATGCTTCTATGGGGCCCCATATCTTGTTGGGTTGCTGTATCTGGGGAAACATGACATAGTAGAGGTCCAACTGGTTGTTACAGTACGTCATGGCCCACAACTGGTCCTGTACTCTGGGTCTACGGTATCCTCCCCACACAGGACGCATCTCTTTGCTACCAATAATTCCAGCGAGACAATTCGCATGAAAGAGTTCGGTACATTTTTTGTTATAATTCACGCAATGCCATTAGGAGTTATCTCTATATCTTTGGCTTTAACGGTGGACAGTGCATCAACCACCCCATGCCAGTACTCAGCCACAGCCGGGCACTGTCACGCCAGGTGTAAAATGTCTGCCTCAGGGGTTTTGCATTTATTGTAGTGGGAATGCTTTCTAATTTTATGTAGAAATAATGTATTAGGTGTGCTGCAGACTCTATGAATATACAGCAGTAGGCCCATTCTGAATCTGAGAGGACTCACCCCAGATCTATCTCCCACTGTGCTTTGGTCTTGGTGTTTGGCATGAGGGTTTAGGCTTGAATGGAGGCATATAGGTTTGTCATCAAATGTTTAACCATGGGGCAAAACACTGTTACTGTTTTTAACTCTGGGATTTTTTGTGCGATGGTTGGATAATGTTCTCTGCATAGTGCCCAAAGGTGGTAGTATGTAAAAATATCTAGTGAAGAGGGCCCTATGTACCTCTACCTCGGCTGGGCTCCCTAAAACCGATCCGATGGGAATATCTTTCCCAGGATGTGTATTCCCCATCTATTTACCCTTCGGAGTGCAATTGCGTTGCAGGCGAATAAGGTTAACAGCAGTTGATTTAAGGACTGCTTAGGAGAATAAAGTATTCGGTAAGTGAGGTGCCTGCAGATCTTATCCCTGTTGCTGGCTTGCTTGACACTGTATCAAGTTCTGTTTGGCTACAACCTGGGGTCTAACCCCGCAGCACTGTCATCGGGGTGGAGTAAGCGCCATCATGCTCAATTGCCAGGTGTGCCATGCATGGGGGAGGCAATGCCAGAAGTATGCATAATGCGCTTGAGCGCACAGGTAGTTCAGCTCAAAGTCTGGTACAGCTAAGCCATCTCAATCAAAGGGAAGCGTCAGTGTTTTGCAATTGGACCTTCGATTGCACCCCTGCCTAGGCAATCAATATCAAGTGTGATTTTAGGGTTTTAAAGAATCCTGGTTCAATGCTATTGGAATGTTAAAGAAAAAGATAAAGTAGCATAGGCAGTATAGCCATTTTTATCAATGCAATTCTACCCATTTGCAATAATGGCAGTGATGCCCAGCTACTGATGTTTTCTTCAGTGAGCATCCTGTTAATCACTATAGTTTTTGTCCTGATTGATCAAAACTCCCAAGTATCTCAAACTTGTGGTGGTCCAGGTTAGTGGGAAGTCTAGCTCGCCAGGCTGTGCGGTCGGTGTTAGCTGGAATATTGTAGACATATTCCTATTGATACCAACCCCTGCAACTTCAAGGAGGAGAGTAATTTACCGTATGACATGGCTGAAGTTTTGTCCTTGGTCCGACATATATGACCTGTCTGGTCTTTTCTCATATTGTGGGCCTCAGGATAACTAGAAATAAACTGCGGTGGTCAGGTTTGAGAGTCACGGGCCGGCGCGTTACTGTAAAACCCCAGCCACGCTCAGACCATTTCTTATCACTATGCACACCACATAGGAACAAACTACTACTCCCACACACATGGGTAAGCACCACGCAATCACCCTGTGTCGCGTTGACAGTTGGAACAGTACACTTCTTTCCAACTTCAATAAAACATAAAAAGAACATTTGTCATCACACTTCGTAAAAATACATTACAGATAATGTTACCACGCCTTGGTCACTGTTCCTTGTCCTAGTTGTGCATCTGCAGGCACCATCGTGCCATCAGATCAGGAAGTCCTTCAGGCGGGTGGATGATCTTGGGTTGGCTCGCAGATGGATCCTCCTGTAGTCGCCTTGGCCGGAGGATTTTGAAGTGGTGGGACTGGATACACCATCTCCTCCGTGGGAGGAACCAGATTGAGCCACCTCCGGAGTTGGAGGAAGTCCTTCCGGAGATGAAGCTACTGACGGTGAAGGCAACCTATCCTCCAACTCCTCCTCATGTTCATGTCAGAGGAGGCTCTGTAGTGTCTGAAGGTGTCGTGTTAATGTTTTTGAAAAAGGAAGCGTTGTGGGTCATTTCTACACCACCTCTTTGGGCAGTTACCATGGTGCCATAGCGCCTTGTCACTGACCAGGGTTGGGGCTTAAAAGGTAATCAGAATTTGCTTCCTGAGTACCTGTCCTTGACGAACACTGCATCTCCTGGCTGTTTGTCCGAATGCTGGGCTCTCCGCTTGTCACTGACTCACTGGTTGGTCGAAATTCTTTTGTTGAGGAGTCTTTCCATATAAATAGGATATGGGGTCCATCCAGGGTGATGTGTAATGGTATCACTAATAACTCGCCCCATGCTGGCATGCCTTGGATCTAGCCCAGTGGTGGAGTGTGGTCTTTGCCTGTATTCTCATAGGAATCCATTAATTGCTTTCTCCAGTGGTTGGCTATCGGAATGAGCAATACAGATTACCTTATTTAAGGTGCGCATGAACCTTTCCCCTTCTCCATTGGCTTGTGGCCATCTCTGTGCTATCTTGCTATGTAGGATGCCCCATGAGCGGAGGTGTTCTGCAAATTCAAGGCTTTGGAAGGGAGGGCCGTTATCAGTCCCCACTTCTTGCATGGGACCATGAGTGGCGATTATCTCTTCTAATTTGAGCGTGATTTCAGAGGCGGACTGCGATCCAATTAGCTTGACTTCAAGGTATTTGGTGAAGTCGTCAATGATGACGAGGGCATGCCTTCCATCGGGCAGATGACCAAAGTCTAAACTTGCATGCTCCCAAGATTGCTGTGGATCATCCTCTGTGATTACTGGCGCTGGAGCTTCTGGAGATCCGGAGACTTGGCGCCAGGTGCAGGATCCTACTGCTGTGTCCACCATTTCGTCCATGCTTGGGAATCCTACTTTGGTGCAAAGTCTGAATTTGGTCTTGACAATTCCCTGTTGGCTGATGTGAGCTAGTTGCACAGACTGTCCTGTGGGGCTGCTTGGGATTACCAAACGTGGTCCTCTAAGCAGGCATCCACTCGCACCTGTTAAGAGGTCTTGGTGAACATTGAATCAAGACTTGAGGACTCTTTTGGCTTCTGGGGTTATTTGCAACAGATGTCTCTTCAGGGTTTTCCATTTTCCTGATCAGACTGTGGAGATTGCTAGTTGGAGGCATTCATTTTATTGGGTCGCTTGCCTGAGGGTGTCCAACCACAGCAGAACTGTCTGGGATCGTTCAGCGATATAGCGAACGTATTCTTCAGTCTCTTCAGCTTCTTTTGAGGTTGCTGCACGAGGGTCCACGTGTTCATAGGCCAGAGACCAGTGCTGCAGGGAACCGGGGCACTCACTGCATTATTCGTGATGCTGCTGTGTGCCGTGCCTGATAGAAGACTGGACGAGGCACGGTGTGAACCTTATGTTGAGCGCAGGATGCCGGGTGCGGCTGGTTAAGACATTGCAGCCGGGTGAGGCCGGTTAAAGCATACGCCGCTTCTGTCCCGTGATGCGGCAGACATGCAGCCTTCCCTCGCAGAGACAGGTTGCAGCAGATGGTGGCCGGGCGCTGGGTCAAACAATCTACTTTGTCGACAGTGAACTGTCTGGCCTTTTCATATATTGTGGGCCCCAGGGTAACTAGAAATAAACTGTGGAGGCCAGGTACGGTGGTCATGGGCCGGCGCATTACTGTAAAGCCCTAGCCACGCCTGTATAATTTATTATCATTACACACACCTCTGAGGAACAAACCATTACTCCCACGCACATGGGTGAGCACCACGCAATCACCCCGTGACACGCTGGGAGTTGGAAGAGTACAATATAAAGCGTAATTTTTTCTGCATACAATGACAAACATAAGTTGTGAGGGGATAACGCTAGCCAATGTCTCCATCGTAGTCCGTGAATCTCGCTAGCCAAAGTATTGGGGAGAGGAGCTATCCTTGTTGAGTGGCTTTTCTAATAGTAAATTGATCTGAGAGTAGGCCACTCAGTCTCATCCGAGAGGTCGGGCAGTAGGTAATAACTTTACCCAACTGATGGAATATCCATTTGCAACAGGACTATGAATATATAGTGCCATTCAATCGAATCAAAGGCTTTGGCTGCATCTAGGAATACAGCCACAGCTTGCCTAGGGTTCAGCTGATGTATAAGGGCAAAGAAGGTTCTCAAATTATTCATAGTAGATCTGCAAGGTATAAACCCTGCCTGTCCTGGAAGGACCAGCTTGGGCAGTAGGTGGATTTGATAACGTTTTAGGGAGGATTTTTGTCTCTATATTTATTAGTGACAATGGCCAGTTTGAGTATGGGTCAGCTGGCGGTTTACCTAGCTGGTGGAGAATTCCTTCAGTAATGGTGGCAAAGTACCCTGTTGCAATGCCCAGTTTTATACCTGTAACAACAGAGCTTTGCCTGTAGGGAGTCCCGCAATTGCAGCTCGAATTTCCTCCAACGTCAAGGAACTTCAGGAAACTTTACTGAGGTCCCTCTATCCACTCTCGGGCTATACGTTCAAAATATTGATTCATCTTGTCTTGGTTTGAGTTAGACAGTATGTGTAAAGCCCTGAGTAATAGTCAACTAATTCTGGCAGTATTTTATTGGCATTATGGATTGTGATGTTATCGTCTTTCAGTAATTGTGTGATGGCTTGCATGCGCCTTTCAGGTCACAATAGTATTGAAAGGGTTCTACTGGGTCTCTCCTGTATGTTCTAGCCCTAGTTTGTTTATGGAGATGTTTGACCTCTGTTTCCGCTGCCCCTATGAATTCTGTAAATTTTTGGCTGATTTCCCCCATTGAATGGGATTTAAGGGTGGTGGAGTAGTTAACCTCCAATGTCTTGAGCTTGCGCTCAGTCCAATGAAGGCTGGTGTGGAGTGCGGCGTGGTCTCTCTGCTGTTTAACTACATAAATGCAATGCATATATACCTTGAAGGCCTCCCAAAATATATACGATGATATAACCTGGAAATATTCTGGGTTTCGCTCCTTAGTTCCTCTGGGAATGCAGTGTTTAGCAGGGACTTTGGAGAGAGATGCCAGATGAGTGAGCAGTGTTTAAGGGCTGGAGTTTCAGTAGTGAAAGTAATAGACAAGTGATCGGATAGCGTGTGGGGCAGTTGTTCTACCCCCCCAACCACCCACATCTGTCCAGTTTGTCTAGGCAGTAGTTTAGACTTGCCCACATCCCGCGGGCTGTTTACACGTGTGTCCCCTCCATTTGAGTGGGGAACCTGTTTCTCCAGATGTCATGAAACCCATGCATGTCCATAGTGTTAGATTGGGCAGCTGTGTGTTGAGCGAGTACTTTGCTGTTGGAATAGAGCAGTCCAGTTGTCCATTTAGTATGAAGTTAGTCTCCACACCCAGTGTACAGTGTGTGGAAAGAGCGTGGTACATTTACAACAGAGGAGCAAGATAAAATCAGAGTCATCTGTGCTGGGAATGTAGGATTTGAGTTGTGTGAGGTGTTTACCCCGTTATTGCCGGGAGGATGTTATATCTACCGCTGTTATATGTGTTGTTACTCGGTAGGTTTAAATTACAGCCTCCGAGCACTATTTTCTCAAATAGGTTTGTCCTGCCTGCTCTTGCAGGCAGGACATGCTCTCTCCTATTGCTTTAAAAAAATTATAGCAAGGGCGCTGGCATTTGCAATGCAATAGGTCTCGCATTTGTGAGAGTGTAAGATATTGGCATTGTAAACAGGGCCGGTTTTAGCACTGGTGGCGCCCTGTGCGACAATGTCTGTTGGCGCCCCCGCCCCCTAATGCCCACCTCTGCCATGGTTTCCCTCACTAGCACCCTTTAACAGTGCCCCTTAAGTCACCATAACCACTGTGTCTTAATTTAGTTTTATGGCACCACTCATACCAGTGTAAGGTGTCGCAGCACTTTACATCACACACACATTGCACAGAGTCAATCATACATGTGTAAATCAGTGTATAGGAAATGTGAAATCAGACAGGACTACAAGGTGTCGTATAGGAGTGACATGTCATCTATTATGGTAGGAAATATAGTTTGAGTTCTTATTCTGGAAAAGCACAAATTCTGAATTTAAAACGTAGCATCATTGTTAGGGTTCTCTTTAATAATAAGAATTGTTTTCAACCCAAATTAACCCTTTTCACAAGATTAGGATGATAAAAGACTGGGCAAAAAAACATGTATCTCTAATATATACCTTGCAGTCTGCAGGCAGCTATTTGATGACAGTTGATAACTCAATGCTCTATATTAGGATTTTGACTTATAAAGGACAAGTTACAAAAGGAGCTCTCTTACAGAAGCAGTAACACACTGATCTATTTACATTATATGCACTTTGTTATCTACATAATACACGTTCTTAGCAGCAGGCATTTTAACCTTCTAAGCTACCTTAGTATGAGTCATACTTCCACAAGACAAACCTCCGGTCTCTTTACAGAAAGTAGATTAATCACCAGAGTTACCTTGACATTTTAATTGATGTCTGAAAATTGCTGGAGGCCAGGAACGCAGCAGGTGCTTCTAAAATATAAATATACATTTTCGAAAATGATGCCCCCACCCCAAATCAACGCCTGGTGCAGTGGCACTGATCGCACTGCCCTAGAGCCGGCCCTGATTGTAAATGACGATGCCTTTAATTTATCTGTTTTAAAAACAACACCTACTTAAAAGGCATTCTCATTTACAATGCCAATAGCTCAAACTCTCATAAATGCTAGACCTATTGCATTGCAAATGCCTGTTTGAAAGAGACTTAGAGGATGATTTGATGTTTGAAGGGATGGAGTTCCAGTGCCTCGGGGCAGCCCATACGAGGATTGCTTTAGTGTCTATTTGCTTTCTTAGAGAAAGAGATTTCAAAAGTAGGTTGTCCGCAGTCCAGCGTTGGTGTTGGCTCACTGAGACGGGAAACTTTTTGGCAAGATAGTTAGGGACCTGGAGTGGACTGCCTTAGACCAGGAAAGAAGGTAATACAAGCAAACGTTTTCAAGCCTGTGTCTAGCCTAGTTCCTGTGCTTTCTAGAGCCTTTTTGAGAGGGGCAAACTGTAGTTTGGGAGTTTTTTCAATTAGTGATTTTCTGTAGACCTTCCCTGACAGCACTTGCAGTTTGTTCAATAGCTTGAAATAATCTTCTGGGATGAAAGCTGTATTAGCTTATAGAATTCTCGGCTGTTTCAGTTCTCCTTTAGCCAATGTGTGGATGTGTGCTTGTAGGTTGAGATTCTTCTCCAGGAAGAGGCCGGGATATTTGGCGCATCAGTGGCCGATTGTCACTTTAACACTGTGTGTTAAACACGAGTGAAGCAACTTGTAGGGGCAATCAAAGGGAACTATACATTAAGCAGGTTAGTTCTGAGATTATATCGGCCAAAAACTGGACTACAGTTTCAATGTCTTCAGGGGATTACATTTTCCGATAGAGCCAAGTTGCCCTCTGCCTGTGAGTGATATAAGATGTTTGTTTGAGAAAGGTGGCTAGTTGTTCCATAAAACCTTTGGAAAGAGGACTAGAGAATAGACTGCTGAGGATTTTATTTGGTAGAGCATAGAGGGGTCTGACACTGTTTACCAATTTCATTTTGTGACAGTGGCATTCAAGGTATGATGAGATCCAGCTGAGGACTGTGCCATTCACTCTTTTCTATCCTTAAGAGTGTTAATTGGTGGTTGGTAGTGACAATGGGTAAAAGGGATAGAGTGAGGGCCTGTGCCACTTGGGTGTTGAGCTTTGTAGACTGGCTTCATTGGTCTTTGAAAACTAGTCAATGGGAAGCAGAACAAGGGGTGATCATATGGACTTGGATAGAGTTGTGTGATTAAATGGGTAGGGGATCTTTCTTGTGTAGTGTCATTACTGATATTGATGTCTGTAGTTTAATACTCCTGGTACCAGGTTCTTTGAAGAACCATTCATCTGCACACCATTTTCTTGAGATTCCTTCTTCTACGTAGGCTTTTTCCAGTGCCCCTTCTGTGCTGAGCATTTTAGTGGGTAGTGACCACGGGCCTTTCGTTTCTTACAACATAAGCTTTCCTATCTCATATTCTCACATCACACTGTTTGCTCGTAGGCCATAATATCCTTCTTGTTGATTGCTGGAGCCTTTCCACAGGTTAGTTAATTCAATTTGGGTCATAGTAAGGTTTGATGGGGCTCTCCTTGGTCATCGCCAGAGAGAGTGACCTCAGGTAGTTGGAAGCATTTAATGTGTGGTGCTTCGTCGTGTTGTGGTCTGGGAGCCCATCTGTTTGAGCTGGAAGGAACATCTCTGTTTGGTATGCAGCCAATCTCCACAGGGAATATAGTAGTGATGGTGATCAGGGCTCTCCACACCCAGGGGCAATCTGACCATGTGCTCATGACCAGGGTTTGAAATTTAGGGAAAAGCAAGAGCAAGTGAGAGAGAGAAGTGGTTCATGGTGACAATACAATATATCATACATACCAAAGCAAGGGCCAGGTGGGAGTTGGAGTGCATGCTTGGACTAAAAAAAGAGAAACCTCTATGATAGGTTAAATAAGTTCAGCTAAACCACTACAACAGCTAAGAGGAGGGAATATGGCGGCCCAACCATGACTCCTAACCTGGCTGGAAGATGGCTGAAGATGAGACATCAGAAATCCATTTGCTCCTGCCTGCCAACGTATCTTTGCTTGAATATGCTGTAGTTGAGGATGAAAGCAAACCAGGCTTGGAAGCATGGCTTCCAGTATTTGTTGTGTATAGTCTGGCCAGGCGGCCCTTGTCTGGATCTGTGTACCAGTAAAAGAATATCATGTGATGACCTGCCCCCAGTCTTCCCTCATATAGATATCCCTGCTTCTATTGGGCAGATTATATGGACATTCTGCTCTGTGTTAAATCTGAATTATACGACAGAATAGCATGCACACTGCCAACAGCCGTGGCCTGTACAGGTAAGAGCGTTGGGGCCGGGCGGGGAGGGATTTCGACAGAAGAAGTTGAGGGAAAATTAATTCTTTATTTAATTCTCCCTAGATGTCATCTGTCGAATTCCCCCACTCCGGAACTTACCTGCACGGGCCGCCTCTGATTGCCAACACACTGTGGATATGTAATATAATTGGGTATCGTTGAACTTACACCATCACTCTCCTAGCAGTACTCAAGCACTCAACAGCAAGCATTAGATAGTACCCGGCACACATAATCCATTTAGTTGTCTACCAGTTTTTCCCACATCAACATTGGCCTTCCTCCAAACCATTTTCCACTCCACTGCCAGACACATGGCGTAAAAAAAAGATTTCATATCTCCCGGATTCTGAGAGAAACTCCACAGGCTTTCATTGGAGGTGCGGATCAAGTTCAAGATCATCTGCATCACCTACAAAGCATACCTACTTATGTATCTGTTGTAAATGTTTATCTTTCCTTTTCTGTAACCCTTCCTTTGTGTCTTTCACATATGCCGTTCTAGAGCCTTATGAGGTTCTTAGGAGTTTCTTGACTCAGCTACATTCCACTCTTGGCAGTTACGAGTTGGGACAGCTGGGAGGTGGTTTGCTCTAACCGTTGCTCCTGAATAAACTGCTAATATTGATTACAAGACATCGCTGGTTTCCTGCAATTATTATTTACCTCATTTTGGCAACGAATGCTGTAGCTGACCTGACTCCTGATTCCAGCGTGTTTCGTCCTGAGGTTAAAGGAAATATCATATTGATATTCCTGAAGTCTAGACGCAAGCCTGGCCAATCTCGGAGAACCCTTACCAGAACTGCCAGGAGAAAGAACACTAATAAGGGGTTTGTGATCTGTCAAGAGTTTAAAACGTGTACCTCACAAATACGTCCTGAAATACTGCACACCCCACGCACCTGCTAGAGCTTCTTTTTCAATGACCGAATAATTTTTTTCTGAAATGGATAGGGTGTGTGAAGAAAACGCAATGGTCTTTTCACCACTGTCACACTTCTGAAAAAGGACAGCGCCTAGACCAGTTGCGCTAGCATCAACCATAAGTGTAGAAGGACATCTGACATCAAAGGGTGCTAAACACACAACTCTTTTTTGATTAAATTAAAACATTCAGTATGAGACTCACCCCATGTGAATTTCACACCTTTCTTTAGATGAAGTCTCAAAGTGAGTGTTTTGTCGAAAAATGTTTCACGAATTTTGAATAAAATTCAATGAGCCCCATGAATGATCTGAGTTGATCCTTATCTACAGGGCAAGGTGCCAAGCGTATAGCCTCTAACAAAATACTTACCTCAGTATCCACCCTCACTCTATCCAGAGGGGAAAGACTCACGAAGCAAAATCTCCTTGACATTAGCAGTGCCTATATCTAAGTCTTCTTTAGAACTGAAGCAATTCTTCTTGAGCAGCACCCAGCTTGTTTAATTCTCTGTCCATACACCTAAAATGAATATTGAATTTGTAAAGCGCAAACTTAGCCCAAGGGCGTCAAGGCGCTAACTGCGGAGCTTCTGGGTGCAGCAAAAGAGGAGACATGCTCATACCGACGTCTCTAAGAAAAGCCAGGTCTTTAAGGCTTCCCATACAATGCAGCCTTCCCATACGATATACCACGCACGTGGTTCGCACAAGTCAATGCTCTACACAACAAATTTCTATGGAACGGAGGGGTATTTCGGGTGGCGCTGAGTACTTGTACGCAGTCCACGTTCTGCGGTGGTATAGTCACAGTGGATGTCTACGCCTACTACGCGGCGTCTCACTTACTCATCATCACTGAATGGTGGCATCATTGTCCCCCAGACCGAGCACATGGCAATGAAGCACACTCCCCTCCTCCAGCTTCTATATAGTCATGTGAACCTAGACTTCCTGCCTCCTGCCAGCAGAACTGTAGTCCGCCTTTGGAGATATACAGTCCAACATATGGGGTGGCAAGGCCGCCTAATGTGCGCGACCCCGCTATGGCATGGCACATATCTACGCCCTGTTGCAGTCCTATTAGGTTTCCGCAAGTGGGATATGTTAGGCATATCTAAACTAGAAGATGTCATGCAGGTCACCACCCTCAAATCATTTCACCAGCTCCAGACAGATTTTCAGCTGAATAAGACACAATTTTGTAAATATCTTCAGTTAAGGCGTCCACTCGCCCCCTTCTCCACTCGCTTGACACCCTGCCCGAATTTCATCCCCTTGAGGGCCGCCTGCTAAAGGGGGGACATGGGGGCACATAAGATACAGCTGTACCAAACACTGACCACCCACACTTGCACAACACTACATAAGACGAGGGCGGCATGGCTTGCAAATTTACTGGACTTGACTGACGATGACTGGGCGGAAGCCCTAGCCAGCCCCTTGGGCGCGGCAGTGTCCTCACGTTACAGCCTCATTCAATTCAAATATATGCACCATATATACGTCACTCGCTTCCGCCTGTGGCGGACAGGTGTCATCTGGTCCCCCGTGTGTCTTCGACGTGAGAGAGAGGAGGGGACCTACCTACACACAGTTTGGAGTTCTAGCGCACTGCAGCCATTCTGGAACAGGGTGGCGTCCTGCCTGGTCCAGGTCCTCGCGTGGGATCTCCCTCTTGACCCGAGATTATTCGTACTCCATAGTACCGATGGGATTGGTGGGAACAGATACAAGCAAAATGCACTCTTACTTGCCCTCACTCTCACCAAAAACGACATTGCCCAGCTGTGAAACGGAACGTCCCCTTCAACAATTGGCAGATGGAAAAAGGCCCTTCATAGATGCATGGGAGCTGAGATTGCGGTTTTCCAGGCCTGGGGTTGTTCCCAAAAACACAGGAAAATATGGTCCCGATGGGCGGTTTACCGGGGTATAGACTTACCTTCCTTACCAGCCACAGACCCCTCATTAGATTGTCCTCTCATACACGATTGGTCCCTGAACAGCCCAGACAACATAATGCTACTGTCTGTACTCGCATACATCCAGATGTAATATGTTTTGTTGGGTTTGAACTTACCCGTGCCAAGTTTATATTGTTTTGCCTGCAAGATCAGCAGGGGTTGCAGCTTTATATATATTGGTACTCCTGATATGTCTTGTGTTAAAAATGTATACAGCAGGCAACAGCCCTTTATGTACCTTGAAAATTCAATAAAAAAATTTTGTTTTTTTTTCCAAAATGCAGCCTTGACAACCTGTCTTTCAGGAAAGGCCTCAAGACATAAATGTCCAAATCTTACCTCAACGGGAGTAGCCAAGTTCTCCAGCCACCTACATAGAACAGTCACTGTCCTCGCTCCCCACAGATTTAATCCTGATGTCTCTAACTCCAACCATGTTACCTTTATTCAGATGTTCATTATTGTTGCGTTCCTTTTTTCCCACCCCCACATACACCATCTTCCTACTTCCCCCGCCCTTCGCACCCCCCAATTTTCCTCCATATTAGCTCATGTAAGTTGCTTAGATCTCTGTACGGTGCTTTAATACCTGCCCTGTTGACAAGGTGATACATAAAAACTTTGAATAAATAAAGTCGTACAAGATCTCAGACTGCTTTGAAGAAAGATGAAAAAGAGAAAACTCGGGATTATCTGTATAGAGGTCATTAGAGAGCTAAATAAAGAAATGATAAACTCCCTTCAAAACAGTAGAATGTAAGTAGAAGATGAGGTGGCCACCATAACTGAGCTCTGGAAAACAGCAGATAGAGCATTAGTTGAAGAGTGAGAGGTGTATAAGGTGATCGAAGAAGAATAGTCCGAGGGCTGTAGGCGAACCAGCTTAAAGCTGTGCACTTGGCTTCGAAGCAAGTGTTCTGAGTCGTATTTATCAATTGTCACGAGGCACTGGGAACGTTAAGCAGAATGAAAAAAGAATCATTGTGGTTTTGACGAGCAGAGGATTTTGAGCTGGATATGTCAGGAAGGGCAGGCATAGTGCAATAGTGAGGTCTGTGGCCAGCCTTGAGAGATGGTGGACCTGATTTGGAGTTGGCAGAAAATGAATGCACTATGCTGGCCTGGCGGAAGACTGTCTGAGGTACTTTGAGATCTGCAACAGGCAGAAGGAGATTTGTCTGCCTTCAGCAGAGCATCCATTGCGTGGGCTCCACCGAATCTTTACCACTATGTTTAATTTGCCTTTTCAACAAAATATTTTGTTTTTCAAAATCAAACTCCCAAAGGGGGTGTTGGTTATGGAAAAATAAAAAAGTCATGTCCCTGACAAACTGATTATTTTCTCCCAACTGCTGGATCAGACTTCTTTCGTTTCCTTTTTGGGCCCGCTAGGCTCCCAATCAGGAAAAGGTATGTGAGAACATCAGCGCTAAATAGGGACAACAGTCTGATGCACTTTAAGCAGTGGTCCAATGTTCGAAGAGCTTTTCGTTGGTCAAGGTTTTCTGCTGGTAGTGCTAGTGTAGACTCAGTTGTCAGAAACCTGGTGCTTCCTCTGACTCTAACTAGAGCTGGGGAACTGCAAGCTTGACTGACACGGCATTCACTGCGTTTTTGGTGGACTACTTGGTGTGCCACTTTAAATAATGCCCTTAGGATCTTAAGCTCTAAAAGTTATTGTGGGTATCAGCTGGAAAAAGCTTTCAAGCATTTTACAGGAAACTGTGGTTGAGAGATGGGGTGTGGTCTTGAAGCCAATAATAGGCTTATTTTAGTGTTCTCACACTTAAAAAACCCTCCACTGTGAGCTAAATCAGTGGCGAAAATGTAATTCCCTCAATTTTGTTTCTACATTTTCCATTTATATTTCTCAGTTGTTGCCAAGTATGAAGCCTTCAGGTGGAGGGAGAGGTGGGATCACCACCAGTAGGTTGCTTTAATAGAGGCCTAACTATTGCTGTTTTAAAACCGGAAAGATGCCAGCAGATAAGAATGAAGTGGTTAAATGGAGGTAAGACAACGATGAACTCTGGAGGTAAGAACCAAATGTTTAACTATTTTCTAAAGATGAACTGCAAAAACAAAGGAACGGCTGGAATGCTGGAGTTAGTGTTGCCCACTAGTAGTTGCTCAGGACCACATGCCAGTCCATCGTTTTTCATCCACCATATTCCTCATTTTGGACCAAACCCGGACTGGCCATAGCGGGCACCGTGCAATCCCCCGGTGCGCCGCACGGGTGGGGGCCCTGTAACAAAATCGGCCGAAAACCGGCCCTGGCAAAGTGCTCGGCCGCGCCCCCCCCCCCCTCCAAGTGGGGAGGGGGGCCAGCCGAGCACTTTGCCAGGGCCGGTTGTGGTTCCCAGTCCGGCCCTGTTTTGGACCCAGCCATATGAAAAATCAATTTATGAATGAAATAGATATGCTGGCTGATATATTCCAGGAAAGACCGTCTCGTAATATTTGAGAACACTCTGTCGTCTACTGTGGCACACCAAAGACTTCCCAGCAGATACACAGCTCTGACCCTGGATGCTGAAAGGCCATTCGACATTGTTGAATGGGATTACCTATTCCAAACCCAGGAAACGGCAGGACTCGGCCTACACTTAATTTCCAACTTTCAGTGGTTGTATGTCGACGCTACAGTGCCGGTTAACAGGGTTGGAATGGGATTAAAAATCGGCCAGGGCACACTAAACAAGCATTGGCATAGCCAATAGGTCTCACATTTGGGACCTTATAAGTGTTTAGCCATGCAACAGTTGCTGTTGTTGCACCAAGGATATTCTGCTGCATAACTAAATACTTATAGGGTCCAAAAAGCAAGACTTGTTGGCTATGCCAATGCTTGTTTGTTTTTTGTTGCTGTTTTGTTTAAGTTGCCACATCTATAATAGCTGGACATGTTTTTTGTTAACAGTTCTTTGCATGAAATGAACTTGTTTTCATTGCTCTGAATGTTGTTTCTATTCTGGTTGTAGGAAGCAGTCATTCCCGGGGGTGTGGGGGCTGCTTAGCTGTGCGCATGCTCCGAACTTTGCAAATGAGAAAAAACCTGGGCAGGAGCATTTTTCACGTGTGGAGTGAGCGAGCCCCAGGCAGCATGACTCACTCAAACAGGAGTTCATGCACTGCACCTGCATACTCAGCATGGTTTAAGGAAACTCGACCCACTCCCTCCCAGGCATTGAACACATATTTACCAAGAAACTCTGAGAAGAGCCTGCCTGCTGCACTGACGGCTGCTGGTGTGTGTGCCTGGTGAAAGCGTGCACTGACGGCTAGTGGTGTGTGTGCTTGGTGAAAGCGTGCACTGACGGCTGGTGGTGTGTGTGTGCTCGGTGAAAGCTTGCACTGACGGCTGGTGGTGTGTGTGCCTGGGGGAAGCGTGCAATGACGGCTGGTGGTGTGTGCCTGGTGGAAGTGTGCACTGACGGATGGTGGTGTGTGTGCCAGGTGGAAGCATGCACTGACGGCTGGTGGTGTGTGTGCCTGGTGGAAGCGTGCACTGACGGCTGGTGTTGTGTGTACCTGGTGGAAGTGTGCACTGACGGCTGGTGGTGTGTGTGCCTGGTGGAAGCGTGCACTGACAGCTCGTGGTGTGTGTGCCTGGTGGAAGAGTGCACTGACGGCTGGTGGTGTGTGTGCCTGGTGGAAGCAAGGAGCATTCACAGTGATAGAAAACACAAATGAAACTGACAAAGAGGAGGGGGAGAAGGGAGGGCGAGTGCGAGCAGAGGAGCATGATTCACAGCTAGAAGACACAAATGAAGCTGACCAGGCAGGAGGGGGAAAAGGGTGGGGGGTAGTGTAAGCAGAGGAACCTGATTACAGCAATAAAAACACAGATGGCAGCTGTGCACGTGCACGAGCTCGTGAACGCAAGCTGTAGGCCAGCAAAAGCCTCTGGTGGCACTTTTAAAAGCCACCTACTAAATGTCTCGAAGAGACAGCGAATGCACTGTCTCAGGCGAGACCTAAAAAAGTGGCCTACATTTGCATATGCCTTTTCGCAAAACACTGCTTTGGCAACATTTTATACAAAGTGTGGGGGGGGGGGGGAAATGCATGGATTAGTTTACCCTAGTGAATCACACCTGAAAACAAGTGAGGCCACTTTTGCTCAGGCCCCCTGCCCCCACTCAATATGCATACATTAATGGGCAGGCCCAGCGGGAGAAAGGGAGTGACACCTCTGCCGTTGTTAAAAAGGAGGTAATGTAGGCCCATCTAACTCCAGAAAGGCCACTCAGGCACCCACTGGGCCACTAGCGGCATAGAGCAACGCAGAACCCACCAAATCGGCCCCCGGGCTGCTCAAAAAAGCAGCCCACAGCTGAAATTTGGACACCGGCCCCTCGGGCATTGCCTGAGTGCTCTCGTTACCAATCCGATGCTGCCGGTTAATAGTGGAGGCTTTCTCCCCCGTACATATCTGGTAGCCAGCGGTACGCACCAGGGATTCCTATTGTACCCCCTATTGTTGCTGCTGGCATTGGAACCTCTAGCAGAGGCAGAGGCGTTACACAGCCACAAGGGAATTAAGAGTATCCACAATGAAGCAGGGTCTTGATGACATTCTACTGACACTCACAGGCGTAGACTCATCTTTACACTCACTACTTTCTCTAATCACTACCTTTGATCATTTTCCCCACCTTCATAGGACGCAAGAACTTGAAATCAGTTTTAGCCACCATGTTGTTAAGAGGATTCTAACTCAGTCACCTTCCTTAAAGCTAAGTACCCTGACTGTTATTTTATCATAGTAGACTTTGGATTTCAGCTGCCTATCGGATACTCTATTCTTCAAAGATTTAACATTGGTAATGTGTTCTTCTTGGAACTTCATCATTGTTTTTATTATTATCCAGCAACTTCTGTCTAACATCGTCTGGCGGTACACACTTTCCTTTATTCGTTCTCACAAGGGTGCTATATGAATGCCCTCATGTTGCAACATAATGACCAGATGATGGCCATCCTTCAGCAAGATACTTCTAAAACCAAATTAAAATAGGCAGCCTGCCACTCCTCAGTGATACTACAGAATGACTGGTCCATGTTATATAAAATGAAGGATAGGACATTAATTTCATTCTCTCCATTGCCAGTGGAGTGTTAGTCAAAGGGAAGGAGTGAAAATGGGTCAATGTTACATTCTTTTTGCCAGGAACAAAATGAACATCAAAGCAATACTTCTGCAATTTGGAGCACAACTTTGTTGTAGAATTCCTACTCCCTCCCAGGGACAAAATGCTATTCA
Source organism: Lissotriton vulgaris (assembly GCF_964263255.1). Taxonomy (NCBI): domain Eukaryota; kingdom Metazoa; phylum Chordata; class Amphibia; order Caudata; family Salamandridae; genus Lissotriton; species Lissotriton vulgaris. The sequence goes on along the minus strand of NC_141685.1, from coordinate 985,871,168 downwards.
GAGGTCTGTGATTCAACCTAACAATGAATTTGCTTCCCCACTCGTAATATTGGAAGTGATTGATGGCCCAGACATGAGTGAGAATGAAAAGTTACTAACATGTAATCCTAGTTCTCTTCCAGGGAAATACTCATCAAAGTCATAAGCACTGAATAGTGCTGCCTACATGCGTGATCCCAGAGCACTTTAAAAAATGAATATATATAGAAATGATTTACACTCATAAAAATAATTATTTGTAGCCTTTAAAGCGCTAAGAGGCCAAATTTTTTATTGATTTTCATTTTTAAAAGAGGCAATTTTTATTATGTCACTTAAAGAAATAAGTGACCATAGAAAATCTTTCACATCCTTTTTTAAAAGGAAAAACGAAAAGGAATGAAGGACAGAATCAGCCAGTAGGCTGCAAAGAAAACCCCTTTTTGGTTAAGACCACAGACTAAATGAAATCTGTGTTCTTTGATTTCATTCTCCTTGACCATACCCTCAAGCATCTTTTGTTATTCTTCCCTTATGCTAATATCCATCCCTCCCCCCTTAACATCTGTGTGATGGGACCAATTCCAGTCTTTAAGATGATTTTTTTGTTGGAATCATTTCAACTTCCTCAGTGCCCAAGAGTGTTGAAGTTTGTATTGCTGGACTCTGCACTTAGCCCTTTGGACAGGAAGACATTTTTGGTGTACCCTGCAGCCTCTAGCATTACTGCAATATCGATTCCTTTATATTGCACCTTTACATCAGGTCAGGGCACAAGTCCTAAAAAAAGAAGTGGGGAGACGCTGTCACCGGAAGTAACGTCACGACAGGAAGTGATGTACAAAAGGTGGCTTACACCATCGGGCTCATTGCCTCCCCTCACTCACCCCTTAGATGCCATTGCATCTGAGAAGTCAGCGCGTGAGCAGCGTGCTGTGAGCTCCGATCTCGTCCCAGAGTGCCCAAAGAGTGAAGTCCTGCTGTTTGGCAGGGGAGACGGCGTCCACCCGGTAAAATAAGTGGGGGGGGGGGGTGCCGTCCACCCGCGTGCTACCCCGACTCGAGCCCTACATCAGGTATTACAGTTGTAGGAACTTGGCAATCACAGCCAATCATTGAGATGGTAGCAGATTTCTGGCTTTGAAAGTGTAGGGTGGCCTGTGATTGGCTAAATGAAATCTTTCCTCAAGTTTAATAGCCAGAAGTCTAAGTCTGTACTTTAAGCTCTGGTATGATAATCCATCTCTGTTGTTTATCGGCAGTGCAGCTTGGAGTCTAAAGTGCAGTTTGCCAGTTTGCTCTATAAATGCAGTTAAATAGGTATCTAGCTGCAAAGACAGTCGTGTGAATCAAATTGATCACACATGCTGCTTTCATTTTCTATTTACCTGGTGATCAGTAAGAGTGTGCCCGAGTGGACAATGCGTCCTTATGCTATAGATTGTTTACCCTGAAGTATATCATTTGCCGAGGCAAAGGCACACTTAAAGTGCCGTCTAGCTCGTTCACTGGGAGCTGGGCGGTGGTATGCAGAGTTCTCATTACCTCCTCGTTAGTCTTCCTCGCCATATGACTAACAAAGTGAGCTTCAGCTCCACACCAGAACCCTCCAAAGGAAAAAGTCAGCCTCCCATGCCTCCCATCCCTTCCCAATATGGCCGACCCATTACACCCCTGAACTCTATAAGAGGCGGGCCCAACCCATCAGCCAGTTTTTTTAGTTCTGCGCTGCAGATTCTCCAGAGCGTCTGTTCAGGTAAGTTGGGCTGAGGTCCTGGACCAGCAGGCTCACTCTCTGGTTCCCCCGCCTTCTGGCCCTCGCACTGTCCCTTTCGGGTTCACGGCTCTGCTCTAGCAGGCTCCTAGTTTGTGGGCTTTTGGGAGTTCTGCCCTGCGCCCCCTCCATTTGTTTGCTTTCTGCCCTGCTTGAGCAGGCTTTGTTGTTTGGGTCCTGCTCCAAGTGGGATGTCTGGCGGGGTGTGCTTATCTCCCGGTCTTCTCCGGGTGGGCGTTTGCTAACTCTTGGGCCTTGTGGATACCCTTCTCCGCGTTTCCTGTCTCCTCGGCTTCTATTATTCCCCTCGGCCCATCTCCATTACCTGTGTGGTGGGCCGGGGTGCTGCCTGCTCGGCTTGGTTCCTAGCAGCGGGCCATTTGGTTGCCTGTGTGCGCCTGTTGGCGGCGGAGCTCCTCCATTTTTGCAGCAGCGCCCCCCTGTCCCTGTCTCCTCGTCTTACCTTCGGGTGCCGGGGCAGGTGCATTCCTCGGTGCTCCGGGGTCTGCTCAGGAGTTTTTGCGTGGGTCTGCGGCACAGCAGGTGCCGTTTTCCTATGTCTCCGTGTGATGGGGTCGGGCTGTTAGCTTCTCCTCCTGGGGCGTACTCCGGGGGTGGGGCCTAGCTCCCCCTGGCTTCGTGTTCGAACGGCTGTTCCTTCCTGTGGGGCGGCTCTGGCAGTCCGTACTGCCTTCCTTACTGCTGCTGCTGTGGTGGTGTGCAGTGGCCCCGCGTTTGCATTATTTTTGGGTCGTAGTTGTAACGATCTTACCAAAATAGTTCCACGGGAGCGTCAGGAAACCAGGAACCTGTAGCTAGGTTCTCAACCTTCCCCTACTACCATATGCCCCTATCAAACTCTAGGGCGCAAAGGTAAGTCGGGGAAAGAAGGGAAACAAAACAAGGAAAGAAGGGGGGAGACAGTCTTCGTGCTTAAGTCCTCTCACTGCTTGCAGGTAGGTAACATGGCGGTCAGGTAAGTATTATGACATCTGCAAGGAAGGGAATACAGTGGTAAAATTTCAGAGAACAGTGTCAATCTAAATAAGGTACTGTTAATCTAGAGATTTACCTTATACTTAGATAAAAGGTTTTCTAATAGGACTGGAATACTCAGTGAAGGGTAAACAAACTTGTCAGACTTTCTAAAGGAAAAAAGCATAGTGTAAGCAATTCAAGATAAACACTCGATACAATGTCTTCCATATCTCCTTAACAAACATACAGCTCACCAAGACTGTTGATTCACAGAATGTAATGAGTCTTTAAATAGTTCGTTGTACTTCTTGCTATATCTTCTTATCAAACTTACAGCTCACCAAGACTGTTGATTCACAGAATGTAATGAGTCTTTCAGTAGCTCGTTGTACTACCTATAATGTGAAAGCATACAATTGAAACGACCTACAGTCCACATGTAATTACTAGTCAAGAAAGCAGGGCTACGCGCTGTTTACCATGCACCCAAGGCCTTCAAGACGAAGATTCTTTGTCGGCAGCTTTCCGATGAGGACTGTGCAGGCACTAATATTGCTCCAACCAAAGGAAAAGAAAAACGGGAGGCAAAAAATAGGGATAGCTCGACGTACAGAGGAACCCCCTCAGGGTAAGCGCAACCGCCTACGAAACCGCCCCCCGACCGACCCGGCAGACCCACGGAGCAAAACCCGGCAGGTCTGCGGAGCCGAACGGTAAACAGCACCGCCTGCGTACTTACACTCACCAGAGGAGTTTGGCCACACGGAGGCTAAATGGGATTTAAAAATACGGTATCCTCAAAGGAAACAAGGGCAAAGCCGCAAAGGAATTAAAGTGGGAAGTCCTGGGCAAACAAACGAGGATTCAGGCTCGCGGGAGACGCGAGAGGAAGTTCTGTAACCGGAAGTTTCACAAAGCAGGAACGAGGGCAACACTAGAACGCGAAGCCTCGACGACACAGGAAGTCGGACTGTTCAACCTGCCCGTCTTCTTTGCGCATGCGCGGTAGAGCGCCGCCATCTTGGATCAGGAAACTACATCGGCAATCATGACAGTAGTGGCCCTGTGCTGAACGGCGGGATCACTTCCTTTGTGGAGTGTTCTGTGTTCCTTCTTCCATTCTGTTCCTTCCCGCTGATGCAGTTTGTTTCGCGCTGTTGCGGCTGGTGGTCGGGTGTGGGTCGCTACACTTGTTTGCAGTGGCAAGTCCTGCCTCTGCTGGGACCGTGTCCCTGGGTGGTTATTTTTCAAACAATGTATTTGTTTCATTATTTGCGCATTTTTGTACTCTTACATATTTATGTTTCTTTTTCTGTTGTCTACGTTGGGCGTCCTTGTCACTGAGTGACTGGTTTCCATTTCCGGTTCCAGCGCTCGTTTCCAGTGGCAGTGCCTCGCTCATTTGAAGGAGCTATGGCTCAACGGGCAGTGTTTGCCTTTGGTGGCGCCGGCTCCCACAGGCCAGGGTTCGGGTCCCGCCTTTGCTGTGCCGAGTCCCTGGGGGGTTCATACGTTGTGTTTATTTAAACAATTTGCACATATTGTACTGATACATATTTTGCATTTTTGTTATGTCTGTGTTGGGCATTCTTGTCGCGGAGTGACTGGTTTCCATTCCCGGTTCTGGCGCTCGTTTACGAGTGGCAGTGCCTCGCTCATTTGAAGGGGCTATGGCTCAGCTGGACGTGTTTTGCCTTTGGTGGCGCCAGCTCTCACGAGCCTGGGTTCGGGTCCTGCCTCTGCTGTGACCGTGTCCCCGGGTGTTTTTTTTTCGAGCGATGTGTTTATTTCAGTATTTACACTTATTGGACAGATGCATAAATTACGCTTCTTTTCATTTTGTCTGCGTTGGGCTTCCTTGTCGCTTAGTGGCTGGTTTCCATTCCCGGTTCCTGCCCTCGACGTTCTGTGTCTCTGTGCACTTCTTTTTTTCTCCCAGTGCTCCGCTGTGGAGGCCTGTGTTCTTGGGTCTCGAGTTTTTTCTATTGACACCACTCAGCATTTTTTTTCTTTGCTCTGTCCTGCCCTCTAAGGTCATGGGTCAGTTCCTGCCGATTAGGTGTTGATGATGATGGGTCTTTGGGTTGCCGCGTTCTTCGGTGCCCAGTTTCCTTCTGGGAGTTCGTTCTCGCTGTGTGCACCGATTCTCATCTTTTCTCAGTCGTTTGGCATGATCGGGCTAGTGCCTGGATGGGGCTCCGCCTGGGATTGCCTGGTGCTGTCGACATGGTGGTTCTCGGTTCCTCTTGTGGGGCTGTGTTTTTTTGCCTTTTATGTGCCCTCCACGGTTGTTCCTGGTCGGTCCTGCTTGGTGTGGCCTTAGGGGTTTCCGGGGGCTGTGGGCGCCTGCATGTCTGTTGGGGTGGTCCTCTGTTTGCTCAGGTTCTTCCTTCTCGGGCTGCTTCTGTGGTCTCCAGGTTGGCTTTTGGCTTCTGCTCCTGTTGTTGCAGTCTGGCTTTTCTTCCATGGGCCTTGGCGGTGATTTCCCCTCCTCCTCCTGCTCCATTGCTCGCTGGGCGTCCCTTGCGCCCTTTTCACATACTCAGCGGGTGCTCATGGGGATTGTTCGCTTCAGCTGCCTCCTGGGGGCTCTGGGGTTGCCGGTTTGCCTGTGGTGTGCGATGTGGTGTTCCCCACACTCTCCCGTGCACGTGTTGTGGCTGGTGTTCCCGGGTGGTGTTTTGCTGTTCCTCACTGGAATGGCATGATGTGCATATGTGTACAGTGGATTTAGAGCTAGTTCTCTTGCCCTGGGGTGAGTGCATGACTTTGTTCTGCTTCTGTCTGTCTTCTGTGCTCTCCTTGACACTGGTTCCTGGTGTTCCTGGCTGAATGGGTCTGATCCCTTGCTACAGGCGGTTCTCTGCGGGGGCCTCGGGCTGTCTGCCTGGCTCCTCTTTGGGTTCTTCCCTTGGTCCTGCTGGCTCTGCGGGGTCCTCCCTTTGGGCCTCTTCAGTAGTTGGATCCGTCTTTCCTCGCCTTCAGGGTGGATTTCTTGGTCGCCATGGTCTCGGTTGGCCACGTGGGCGTGCTGGGGTTCTTCCTTCGGTCTCCTCCCTCCTTGAGATTGATCTCCTGCCTTGGGTGGCTGTCCTCCTTCGTCTGGTTTTGTGTGGCCCCCTGGCTATTCTTGTCTGAGTGGTCCACCCTGGTTTCGTTGGGTGTGTTTTCGGCTCTTTGTACCTGGGTGTCTGGCGGTGCTTGCCCGGTCTGTCCGTTGGGGGTTCTCCCCGTCTGGTTGGTCCCGGTGCTCTGTGGCTCCCCTTCCCGGGTGTTGGCGGCCTCTCTGCCTATGGGGCGTGCTTGGGTCTGTGCTGGGTCGGTTGGCGGTTTCTCGTTTGCCTTCTGTTGCCCGCTTCCTGGCTTGGTTTTGCCCCTGCCTCGCGGGGGCTTCTTGTTCCTCTCCTGGGCGGTTTGTGCTCTGCCTCGTGCCCTGTGGGGTTTGCGGGCTTGCCTCGGTCACTCTCTTCCTGTTTGTGTCCCCGGTGCTGGTTTTTCTTGCCTTCTTGTCCGGGCTCCCTGCTTTGCGCCTGGGCTTGGGGGCCTAGGGGCTCGCCTGGGTTTTTCTCATTTCTGCTCCTGCGGATCTTGGCTCCGGGGTTTCTCCGTGGTCCGTGTTGGGCCTCTGTGGGCTCTGGCCCCCTTGGTTCTGGGGTTTTGTGTCCTGCCTCAGTGTTTTTGTTACCCCTTGGGGCGTTGCTTGTGATTGTCCAGGGCTGCTGGTTTTCCCCGTTCTTTTCCCTGGTCGGGCCGACGCTCCTTATGCTGTTTGGATCCTGTTCTTCTTTTTCCCTGGTGGGGGTACTGGGTCCTTCCGGCTCGGGTTTTCTCCCTGGGGGTGTTGCCTTTCTCGGGCTTGTTCTGCCCGGTTTTTCTGTCTTTCTCACCTTTGGTGGGTTGCTGCCTGTGGCCTTTCCCCTGTGTTCCCTCTGGTTCCTGTCGGACCACCATTTTCGGCTGGGTCGGTCCTGGGTGTGGATTTGTGTCGCTGTGACCTGGTTTTGGGGTTCCGGGGCCTGTCGGCTCGGTGGCTCTCTGGGAGTGTTGCAAACAAAACAGGTGATGGACAGAATGTGGATCAATGTCACACATTCACCCCAGTCCAAAGATCTGGGCCCAAATCCATCGTTTTTTGCACTCCACACCACCCTGGGTTAGACAATGGCGATATGCAAATCAGCTCTGACCCTGTGCCCCATGGGAACAGTCCAGTCCGAACTACAAAAGCCATGTCCTTCCCAGAACGGAATCAAGCATCCGAGGACCGGACCGGTTTCAAGGTAACACCTCTCATCAGCCCGGCTAGCTTGACTCAAGTGGTGTGGAGTGCCTGGGACCCACGTCTGAGCATCCCCAGCGCACTTATGGCGGTATTGCAAACAAAACAGGTGATGGACAGAATGTGGATCAATGTCACACATTCACCCCAGTCCAAAGATCTGGGCCCAAATCCATCGTTTTTTTGCACTCCACACCACCCTGGGTTAGACAATGGCGATATGCAAATCAGCTCTGACCCTGTGCCCCATGGGAACAGTCCAGTCCGAACTACAAAAGCCATGTCCTTCCCAGAACGGAATCAAGCATCCGAGGACCGGACCGGTTTCGAGGTAACACCTCTCATCAGCCCGGCTAGCTTGACTCCAGGGGTGTGGAGTGCCTGGGACCCACGTCTGAGCATCCCCAGCGCACTTGTGGCGGTACTGCAAACAAAACAGGTGATGGACAGAATGTGGATCAATGTCACACATTCACCCCAGTCCAAAGATCTGGGCCCAAATCCATCGTTTTTTTGCACTCCACACCACCCTGGGTTAGACAATGGCGATATGCAAATCAGCTCTGACCCTGTGCCCCATGTGAACAGTCCAGTCCGAACTACAAAAGCCATGTCCTTCCCAGAACGGAATCAAGCATCCGAGGACCGGACCGGTTTCGAGGTAACACCTCTCATCAGCCCGGCTAGCTTGACTCCAGTGGTGTGGAGTGCCTGGGACCCACGTCTGAGCATCCCCAACTGGGGTGAATGTAAGACATTGTTCTACATTCTGTCCATCAACTGTGTTTTTTGCAATTTTCACCCCGAGTGGGCTGGGTATGCTCAGACGTGAGTCCCAGGCTCTCCACACCACTGGAGTCAAGCTATCCAGGCTGATGAAGGCTGATAGCCGAAACCGGTCCTTGGATGCTTGATTCCGGTCTGGGAAAGACATGGCTAGGTAGTTCGGACTGGACTGTTCCCATGAGGCACAGGGTCAGAGCTGATTTGCATATAGCCAGTGTCTAACCCAGGGTGGTGTGGAGTGCAAAAAAACGATGGATTTAGGCCCAGATCCTTGTACTGGGGTGAATGTAAGACATTGTTCTACATTCTGTCCATCAACTGTGTTTTTTGCAATTTTCACCCCGAGTGGGCTGGGTATGCTCCGACGTGAGTCCCAGGCTATCCACACCACTGGAGTCAAGCTATCCAGGCTGATGAAGGCTGATAGCCAGAAACCGGTCCTTGGATGCTTGATTCCGGTCTGGGAAAGACATGGCTTGGTAGTTCAGACTGGACTGTTCCCATGAGGCACAGGGTCAGAGCTGATTTGCATATAGCCAGTGTCTAACCCAGGGTGGTGTGGAGTGCAAAAAAACGATGGATTTAGGCCCAGATCCTTGTACTGGGGTGAATGTAAGACATTGTTCTACATTCTGTCCATCAACTGTGTTTTTTGCAATTCTCTGGGAGTGTTGGCGTGGTGTGGGCTTGGTTCGCCCTGTTTCTCCTGGGTGCTCGCTTTGGCGACTCGCTTCCGTCTTGTGGGGCGTTCCTGGGACGGCGGTCTCGGCCCGCCGCACTGCGGGTCCCTTCCTTCGGGCTCTGTTTTTTCTTCTGCTTAGGGTCCTCTGGGTGAGTCCCTGTGGCCTGAGGGTTGTGGTCTTGTACTCTTCCCCTCGGCGTTGAGTGTTCGATTCCAGGTGTCGATGTTTCTTTTTCCTCATGTACGGAGGTAGGCACCTCTGGTTTCTTTTCCTGGCCGCTCGCTTCTTTTCTGGTGGCTTGGCCTGGTCCCTTCCGCCCTTCGGCCTCCGTGGGTGGGCCTCTGGGCCTTCCGCCTTTCTCGGTTGGCTGGTTGGGTTCCCTTGATGGCCGGGTTTTTTCAGTGTCGTTTCCGGCTCCTTCCTGGGTCTTTTTTGCCTTGTGCCTGCCTCTGTTCTCTTGTTGTCACAGTCCTTTCCGTAGGTCCCTTTGTGTTGGCCTCTCTTGCAGTGTTGCTGTGTTTGTCAGACTGCGTCTCTCTTGCTGCGGTGGCTTTTTTGTTGGTCGCTGAGGTGGGGTTGCCCTCTGTGTCATGGGCTCTTGCCCCCCTTTCACTTGTGGCTGTCCATTGGGCTGTCTTGGTGGGTTGCTGCTTTCTATTCTGGGGCCTGTTGCTGTTGCTTTTGGCTCTGTGCAGTTTGGTGCCGTGCATTCTCTGTCCTCCTTCGGTCTTTCCTGGGGGTGTTTTTTCTGATGGCACTTCGTGTCTCGGGGGTCCGGGTTTACGGCCGTTCTGTTGTCTTTCAGTCCTGGGCTGGTTCTTCTGGCTCGTGGTTGCCTCTCTTGGGTGGTTCTTCTGCTCGTCTGGCCTGTTTGGTTTGTCCTCTTCCGTGGGGGTCCCATTCTGGTCCGTTGGTTTCTTGTGAGTTTCCATAAGCCGCTTGGCTTTGGTATGTGCTCACTTTGTTAGTCATGTGGCGAGGAAGATTAACGAGGAGGTAATGCCCCGATTACTTACCGGTAATCTTCATTACTCCGAGTATAGTCTTCCTCGCCACATGAGTTCCCATCCCTCCCTCCCTGTCTGGCTATCAGCTTCATGTTTGTGCTTGGTAGTTTCAGGCTGATGATTATAGAGGTCAGGGGTGTAATGGGTCGGCCATATTGGGAAGGGATGGGAGGCTGACTTTTTACTTTGGAGGGTTCTGATGTGGAGCTGAAGCTCACTTTGTTAGTCATGTGGTGAGGAAGACTATACTCGGAGTAATGAAGATTACCGGTAAGTAATCGGGGCATTGTTTCCCCAATGCCTGTTCATATGCTGCCTCCTCCTTCATATATTCTCGCACCTTGCATTTCCTTCTTTGCCAGCTGGGATCCTCTTCAATCACATGATATTCCATCCTGTGCCTCATCGAGTTCTGCCCTACCTTGATGACTGATCCAGGGTCGCACCCAAGCCTGCCTGTATACTCTTCCTGACCTCCGCTCTCACCCATTCTCCCTGCCCCCACACTGCTCATTTTCAGGATATTGCTTTCCAACTTCCTTGATCTCTGTTGTCAGAGATCTACGCTGGATGCTCCCTATACTTCTGATTTGATCTGTGCAATCCTATTACAACTTGTTAGTAAGGGTGTAGCTTCCATTGGTGCAGCAGGTGCAGTAGCTTTGGAGCCCAGTGGCTCCCTGACCCGTGATTATTGCTGCATTTCACAGTTCAAACAGTAACCTGGGGCCACATGTCCTTCCTTTCATTAGATCCCATGACACAAAGGCTACTCCACTGCTTGTGAGTAGGTGTGCATAGATTTAAATATGCAAACATCATACACATGTCTAGAGCGATTTAAGCACTAACTTAACTTATGATAATCCGGTCCCCTGTCTACACAGCTCTTAATGTAGAAATGTTGCCTATACCCTGGGATCATAAACTTCTGCAGCTCTAGGTTTTGAACTTTCTATGTAATTGCTAGCTTTTACGTGCACAGCACCCTGAACAGCTGAATTGCTTTCAAAATAGCGCATGCTGTATAATCAACTATAATTAAAGCTACATTGAGTTGCGAACGTATGCTAAGTATGACAATATATTATAGTCATGTACTAAGATCTGCAAATTACAATGAAAGTAAACAAAATATGCAGGGAGATATCTCACATTTTCTATTTCATGTTGCTTTTTCTGTGCTTTAGTCTGGAATAATCAAGTCTAGGGGTTTCAGTGCTTAAATTGGAGAAAGAAAATAGGTGCCAGGGCTCTTCTCTAGAGCCCACTGCAGCCTTCACCACTCACCGCCCTTGCCAACGCTGCCAGTGACAGTACCAGCACAACTACTGGCAGTCGCACTCCTACATGTTTGACAATTCAGACTATTCCGGGCTACCCAAAGCTGTAATAATGGTATGAGTGATAGGTATTATTCTTTATAATTGTATATTGACTTATTAAACACTGCTGTTGTGCAAATCTCAAAATTAGACAGACAGCGCCACCATGTAGTGGACTGTTATGAGCCGGTGCTAACAATTATCCTGTGAATTCTGGGAGAAGTAGGAAAGGAACATGGCACTCCACTGAAAGTGGCCAGCTTTGAAGAATTCTTTCACAGGTACTTTTTGTCTGTAATTTCAGACCTTGGAGTGAGCTGCTCCAGTGGCGTAACGAAACTTGAGGGGGCCCCCACCTACTACTTTGCACCATCACCCAAAAATCTGGCAAGATTTGCATGAAATGCCTCTATAGTGTCCTTCTCAAAGTTCTAAGGAGAAAGTGGGAAACACTCTTAACATATAAACTATGACATTCGTAACAATGACAAAAGCAGATTATTTAACTGAGGCACCAATCAGAACAATGCCAAAGAGCGATCCTTTTGTCTCAGGAACTGCCTTTGGCAGAAGAATAGCTATGAAGGGTCGGAATTAGAATTGACAATGGACAATAACGTGAAACTTTGATAGACAAACCCAAACCAGCAATTTCATAAAAACTTGACTGACAATATACATGAGAAGTAGACAAGATATAACTCAGTATCCTGCTAAATCCAAGAGAAATAGACTGGTGAATTATCTGCATGCCACACACTAGTGACTGTCCAGGGTTGTGCATGATAATAACATGAACTGTGGAAGCAATTTCAATTTCTACCATCATGTCTTTGTTAGTAAGCATTACAAAACAGGCAGGCAAACATGGCTGAGGATGAAAACTGTTTGAATGCTTCAGAACATTGATGCTGATACAATGCTACATACAAGATTCACAGCACACATATTACAGACAAGTGCAGGCAACACCATAAATAACACCTTATGTAGAATAAAAACAAACCATATCTGCACGTTCCTAATGACAATCTATACAAACTGTAATTGGTAAAGCAAAAGAAAAGTGCAACTACTTTCAAAGTGCATAATAAAGCAATCACCAGTCCAAAAATAAACAAAAATCAAGCATGTTCAGTAAAACAATTAACTTTCTTCTTGCATCAACGTGAAAATACATTCAAAGTGCATGATAAAAACAAGTTCAGCATTTTGCAAAAATAAAGCCAAACTTAGTCAAACAATTCCTTGTTTGGTGTGTGCATAAAGGCACATATATTTCAAAGCAACTGGTAAACAATAACAACTACAGCACCATACAATAATCAAACCAGTTTAAACTAACTATTCCCTTTTTGAAGGTTCAAAGATTTCAAAGTGACTAGCAAAACAGTAACAAGTACAGCAGGCAGCAGCATAAAAAAATCAAACCACTTAAGACAACCAATGACCTTTTGGTTTGTGCTTGTGCATGAAGGTGCAAATATTTCAAAGTGACTGGTAAAACAATTACAAGTACGGCAAGCAGCAGAAAACATAAATCAAACCTATTTAGTCAAACAAATTCCCCTTGTGTTTGTGTGCCACCACAGAAACACTTATGCAGAGTTTAAACATTTACTATAATTTGGGTTTTTGCTGAACTTTATACACAAAATGTCTTTTCCATGGGCCTCTGACATGCCAGCCCAAGTGGCAATTAGAGCAATCTTATTAGCAGATGGCACCAGCAACATCTTAAGGAATTTAGGGGCCAACTGCCAAACATATATTGGGAACCCTTGTAAGAACAGTTTTAAATGTATGATCCTATTTCAGCTCTTTCATGCCCTCTTTGGGCGAGTCACAGACAGTGCACAGACATACTAGTCCAAATTCTAAATGTGTTTACATGTAATATTCAGGGATAGTGATGCGTTTTCAATATTGTAATACAGCAGCATATTATTGCAAATAATCTCTGTGACACTCTCCCATTTCTCATATGTGGGAAGTCCTGATTTGATCCACAGAAAATGTTATGGATGTTGCATGAAACACAACATTCCTCTACAAAATGTCTGTATTAGACACACATCACCAATATTGAAAAAAGCGAAGAAAGGTTGTATTTAAAACAACCTGTTCAAGAATCATTTAATGCCATCAGGGCAAGACTCTACAGAACAGAGCTGGTTTTATCAGGGGGCCCTCTGAAAGTCTGGGGCGGAGCCCACTTTGCCCATGCCCCAAAAAGTCTCTGGATGGCATTGCCAGTCTTTTTTGGCATGGTGTTCCCCACTTCCTCCTTTTCCATGAATTCCCTCACTACCACTCACCAACAATGCATCTCATCTCTCTATAGCACGTTTCTGACAAACATTTCATTTTTTCATAGTGTTAATCATAGTTTACTCACTCAGTTCTGTGATCTGCATGGTACATATTCTTTGTAGCAGGCACATTAACCCTCTGCACTTTGTGGGTGGCAGGCGTGCCCATGTGAGTGCAGCGTGAGTGATGTGACAGTGTGAGAGTAGGGTAAGAGTAGTGACTGCAGGGTGAGTGAGGTGACCATATCAATTTGGGTGTGTATGTAAGTCGGACGAAAGACTGCATAGTTAGTGATGGGCTTGTTTAAGTGAGATTGCAGATTGAACAGTGAGGGGGACAGGTGTGTGAAGTGTGACATGAGTGCAGGTTGAGTAGTGTGCTTGTGTGACTGCGGGGTGAGGTACAGGGTGAACAGCGCTAGTGCATTGTGAATGCAGAGTGGTCACTGTGAGTGCAGGGTGAGCTGGTGAATGGTGGGAGTACATGGTGATCAGTGTGAGTGCATTGTGATTGCTGTGAGTGCAGGGTGAGCGTAAAAGTGAAGGACGAGAATGAGGAGTAAGTTGTCTGAATAAAGGGTGCATTCCCAGACACTGGAAGTAACTCAGCATGCTAGTGACGGCGACGTAGGGTTTCAGATATGTTGAACTATTGCTATCATGGCGTTAATCAGGGATTGAGGGTGGAAATAAATAATGTGCTGATCCTGCAACAAACTTCCAGTCTTATGATTAGGCTTGTCCGCTCATTATTTTGATGTCCAAGACGTACAAAAATAAGCAGTCACCCATACCGTATTTTCAGCACTTATCTGTGCATAATTCAAACAGCAAATATGAATAGAAAGCACTTTACAAATCAATACATACTTTATTTATAACCCTATTTAGTGTCAAGACGAGGTCTCTCCAGGCTCTTTAAACAACACATTGCTGGCATTTTTCTTTTGGCAACCTTACTTTATATTCCTTTTCATGAAATGCATTCTCACACTACAGCAGTAATGTACATTACGAAATATATCTTTATTCGGCGACTTTGTCACCATAAAAGAAAACATATACAATACATTTCCAAACACATATAAATATTTAAAATACAATTAAAAAACGATTTGCAACTCCAACACCGATGTGATACTAGTGGAACCCCGTCAGTCCATTAACCTTGCGGCTGCAGTTTCAATAGGCGGGATCGTATCAGCCATACACTTCCCAAGAACTTAGCTACCCCACAAATCATAAAGGGAGATGAGGAGTCAGTAGAGAGGACCCGAAGGGCTGATCTGTGGCACCTCAAACCCAATTCACTGCACACAGGTTTCAGCCAAAATTTGCGCGCCCCTTTATAAGCAGGACAGGCAAAAAATACGTGGGCCACTGACTCAGTTGGTGCAGCACATCCAGGGCATGAACGCAGGGGGGTACCAGAATTAGACCAACTCGACGAAAAGTCGTGCACCGGAAGTGTCCCATAACGCAGTTTTATATATAGAGCGCGATCAAGGGGTTTGGTTATCAAATCCAGGAAGGCCTCTAATTTCCTCGTGCATTTAAATGACAAAAATTGGTCCGTAAGAGTGCCTCTTCCTAGGTCACTCCACATGTTACTCTGGACCCAGTCCCAATATAGCTTTTTGATCGCATCCTTTGATGGCGGTGATTGTGTCTCCCAAGCGTCTCTTAGGCCTAACTTGAGCACTAAGTCCTTCAATTTGTGCAGCCAACCAATTTTTTTTCCGGTATCCAATAGGAGGAGATCATCCAACCCCTCAGCATATTTAGCAAGTTCTTCCGTCCTTCGTAGGCGGGTCCAGTAGAGCAACGGGCGTAGTCTTACCAGGTCCTTTAGTGCTCTCCTGCCCAGATCTAATCTCAGGGGAACTAATGGGGTGGAGGCAGGGAGAGCCACCACCTTCCTTAAGAATTTGTTTTCCGCAGTTGTTAGATCAGATATGTTTTCGAACCCCCATAATTCAGCGCCGTATAGTGCAGCTGGGAGGATCTGGCCCTCATAAATGACCATCGCCGGGGAGATAGGTTTACTGCTGGATTCACGGAATTCCCTCAGGACCATCCCCGATACCCTTTGATGGTTGAGTAACATTTTGGCCAAGTGATCCTTCCATGTCATACGGCTGTTTATCCTGACTCCAAGGTAGTCAAAGGACTCGACCAACTCCAGGGGGACATCGTTCAGCAGGAAGTTATTTTTAAATCTCTTAGAGGGGGAGAATGCCATCAGTTTAGTTTTTGAGGTATTGATGGTTAAGCCTCGGGCGGTACAAAAGGAGCTAAACCGATTCAGGAGTTTTTGTAATCCCACAGGGGATTTGGAGATTAATAAGGTGTCGTCGGCGAAGAGGAGAGTGGGGATTCTTTCCCCCGCCAGGGATGGGGCATCCGACTCCTCCCCCTTCAGGTGGTCCACCACTCCATTCACAAATAGGGAGAAAAGAGTCGGAGCCATAACACAGCCCTGGCGTACTCCTCTTTGCACAGGGATTTTCTCTGTCAAATTCCCCTGGGATCCCCATCTAACCCTTGCATAGTTCCCCTCGTGGAGCCTTATGACAAGGGTTAGGAGACCACTCGGGAATCCCATCTCACCTTAAATCTCCCATAATTTTGCACGGGGGACCAGGTCGAATGCAGTCTTGAGATCTATGAAGGCCATATATAAACTGCCTTTCTTGATGGTGACTTCCTTCCAGTAGATAACAAAAAAGCGAAAGACCTGGTCCATCGTGCCTACCTTTCTTCTAAAACCCGCCTGTAGGTGCGAGAGAATACTGTCCCCCTCTATCCAATCTCCTACTCTTGAAATGATGACCCTGCCGACTACTTTCTGAATTATATCAATCAGACTAATGGGCCTGTAATTCGCAGGGTCCTCTCTAGCCCCCTTCTTGTACACAGTGACTACCTCCGCCCCCTTCCAGGAGTCAGGAACCTGGTGACCCCTGGAGATCAGATTCATAATTGTGGCAATTAATTTTGCCCAAACCTGTGGCTCTGCTATCAACAAATCTCCGGGGATCCCGTCTTGTCCAGCTGCCTTCCTCGGGATTAGATGCCTAATCGCCGTCACTACTTCTATAGTCGTAAAGGGAGGCTCGTCCACCCCTACGAGATCACCATCCCTCAGACTAACTACCTCACAGCTGGGCGTTTCCACATTTCCACCATACAGTAGTGAGAAATGGTCAAACCACTGCTGGCTGGTTATATGGACAGCCAAGGGTTGCGTTTTCCTACGTCTAGAACCATTGATCAGATCCCAAAAGAGGTTCGGGTTCCTACTTTTTACGGCATTGGATAGGTCCAGCCAATGCTGTTCCTCCCACTCCCTTTTGGCCATTAATTGGACTTTGAGGTAATCCTTCCTGGCCGCTCTAACCAGCGAAGGATCCCCCGAGATCAGGGCTTTTGTTAGCTGATTCCTTTTGCCCTTACACAAATGCGTATACCATGGTTTACTAGTAGCGGGGGGGTTTAAGGTCACCCTGTTGCCTTTCCCTTTCGAGATAAAATAATTACCAACATGATCAATTGTATCTTTATATACTGAATCAAGAGGGGGGTATAATACCCTGCTGGTCTTATGTTCATCCGACCCGTCTTCCAGCTTGGAGATCAAACCCTCCACCAACTGCTTTATCGCCCCAAGATCTTCCTCCTTAAGTTTGGCCTTATCCCATTTTAATCTTCGGTTGTTACTGTAGGGGATAATCTCTTTGGATGATTTTATGGAGCCATTCAGCCTCTTAGCTTTAAGAGTGCCCCAATAGAACTTACAGCACAAGGGGTTGTGGTCACTATCCTGGGTTGGGAGGACTTCCATATCTATAAGCTCCGGCCAAAAACTAATATCCATTAGGATGTAATCAATACGAGATGGCCCAGTGAGCCTATTAAAGGTCAGTGCCCCAGCCTGATCGGATGTAGTCCTACCATTGAGGGCTCTGAGCTTATGGACCCTAGTCAGTGTATTAAGTTGAATTGCCCTAGCCGACCACTTCCTAATGGGGGGCAGAGATAAACTTGGGATGGAACATTTTGAATCCTCCTCTTCGATACCCAAGGGGTCATCCCCGAGGAGGGGTTCAAACGTGCAGTTAAAATCCCCCCCCACAATAATTTTTGCTGCTGAAGGGCAATTATCTAGGGCGGAGTCCAGAGCTGCTAATGTCAAAGAAGCCGAATCCCCAGGTGTCCCTCTCGCATAGACATTAAAAATGTCAAGCCTGCTACCTACTGACTTCCCCTTAAGGGAAAGATGGAGTATGTCCTTACACTCAAGGTTATGAGATGTGGCTTCAAATTTTAATTCCACTTTGATCCACACCATAAGGCCACCCGCAGGTCTGCCCTTCCCCTTACTTATTGCTGGCAGGAAATAAGTAGTGTACCCTGATTTATGTAGGGGTAATAGGCACCAAGTCTCCTGAAAAAGGCAGACATCAAACCTCTCAATAAACGTGTGCCATTCTGGGATATCTAGCTTCCTTTTTAGCCCCGCAATATTCCATGAAAGGAAATTTATTACCTGCCGACCATTGGGTGCCAAGGTTGACTCCCCCCCATTTACACCTATCCTATCCGCCCTGTTCTTACGTCCCCCCCCCTCCTGAACCCGGAGAGTAGGTGTTATGGGGCGACCAACCACACTAGACATTGGCCCATCTGAAGGAGGAGCCTCTATAATGTCACATGTGCAAACAGTTTGTACTAGTAGTGGGCAGTCGTCTCCTGTATCTATACTGCCATGGGCTCTTGTCGGAGCCTCCCCACCCAGGGGTTCACAGACCTCCCCCCCTGGGGCTGAACATCAATCACAATCCTCCAGCCTAGAAAGCTGGGAGAACCGATTGTAAGTGTCCAGTGGAGTGAAAGGCCTCAGATGGTTCATCCTATTACCATGGTTCGTCGTATGCCTGTAAGGGACAGTAGACCAGGCAGAGTACTGATCCGGTGGTAGGGGAAAATATTGCCCAAAATAATTATAATTGTTATTATGGGGCAGTATAAGCGGTAAGGGCGGAGGCCTAAGGGGATGAGACTTGTTTAGATATTTAAAAGGAGCATCCTCTTGCCTGGGGTAAAAATATGTAAGGGCCCGAGGGATTATACAAGTTCCCCCATTTCCTGATGACCAGTTTAAAATGTAGTCGACTGCCCGAGGGTCTCTAAAGTTAATCACAACTAGATCCCCCTCCAGGTCTTTTATTCTAGAACCCAACCAGTTAATGCGCCTAACGTGGGCTATGTCTCCATCTATATTCGGCGCTATCGGTCTGTACGTTCTTAACCAATGAATGATTTTATTCTTCAGGTCAACATATCCCTCTTTTTTGTTGCCAGTTAACTGGGGAACCCCTGTTAGTACCACCACAAAGGGCACCGCTTCAGGGGGAATCTCCACTGGCGGCACCTTTTTGCGTGTTGCTCTATTTTTACTATGTTCCCCTTGATCATCCTGACTGATACTTGCCGGGGCCTTAGGGTTTGATGTGTTTGGGGCACCACCTGGTTCAACAGCAGGTAACCTGACATTTTTAGGAGGCTTTGGGTTTACAGGGGGAGGGTCGGCTCTACCTGGGGGTTGGGTTGTTTCCTTGGTCAACTGGGCTGACACATGTGGGGTCTTTTGAGCATTCGTGGGGGGGGGCTTTATTACAGATGTAGGTTGCACCACCCCACTCCCTTGAGTTTTTGCCAGAGTAGCTAAACTAGTCATAGCAGCTTCCAGTATGGTGAGTCTAATTTCCACGTTTTTAATCGACTCATTGATAGGTACAAGGAGAGATCTTAACATAAACTCCAAGTTCCCCATCAGTGTGGGGGAGGGTGTGGTGTCCCTTACAATATTTCTGGTACTATTGTCTGGAGACCCAACCTGTGCGGCTGCTTCAGGTAAGCTACAAATCAGTGTTGGATCTACTAAGGGTGTGGGGTCCTGAGCATCTGCTAAGGTAATCTCATTTAAAAGGGGGGTTTGAGCCTTATTCCCAAAATCTAAAAGCGAGATTTTAGCTTTGCCTAAGGCCTCCCTATATTTCCTCCTTTTTTTACTTGGTGGAGGGCGGTGAATCTGTACCGCAGGTGGCGGCTTAGGTTTTTGTTTCCTAGGTTTAGAGGTTACCTTAGTACGGCTGGGACCAGGGGTAGGAGAAACAATTGTAATATGATCCTCAACTAAAGACGGTGTGGATACAAAATCACGGAACAGTAAAGAGACGTCTTCTAAACTAGCGTTGGCCTCATTCAAGTGTATAGAACCTACTTCCTGATTTATGGCAAGCGAGGAGCTATCCAAAGGGGGTTTAAGCTTCATACTCTCGACAGAACGGCGACGCTCTGCCCTACGCTTTGCTAATGTAGAGTCCTCATCACCCTCACTCTTTTTTGGAAATAGTTCTCCAGAGACCCATTACGCAGACTGACCTTTCTCCCTGGGGTGTCCTCCTCAGTAGCCATAACCCAAATATGGTAAAACGGGGTCTACGTGCAGCAGTTGTTAGGGGGATGGCCCTGCCCAGCCTCCTCTGGCCTACGAGGGCCTTAGAGGGTCCGCCCTTAGTCCGGGCTTCGTCCCGGATGATGTCCCGCACTCGCGTCCCGCTCTCGCGTTACAGACCGGGTATTATACAGGTAGTGGAAATAGGGGGCGGTGACACGGGAAGAGGCGGCAGGTGTGCTCGTTGGGACCCGCACAGCCTGTTTGGCCTCGCAGTCCCGTCCTCCTGCAGCAATCCGCTCACCCACTTAATTCTCCAATGCCCAACGGGGCTCCAGGCAGTCAGAGGCAGCACACGGGTCAGTTTCTCCTTGCGAGCGGCACCCGCGGAGCGGGGACCGCGAGGAGTTTTCACCGGCAGCACAGAGCAGGGGGCGGAGACACGGGAAGAGGCGGCAGGTGTGCTCGTTGGGACCCGCACAGCCTGTTTGGCCTCGCAGTCCCGTCCTCCTGCAGCAATCCGCTCACCCACTTAATTCTCCAATGCCCAACGGGGCTCCAGGCAGTCAGAGGCAGCACACGGGTCAGTTTCTCCTTGCGAGCGGCACCCGCGGAGCGGGGGCCGCGAGGAGTTTTCACCGGCAGCACAGAGCAGGGGGCGGAGACACGGGAAGAGGCGGCAGGTGTGCTCGTTGGGACCCGCACAGCCTGTTTGGCCTCGCAGTCCCGTCCTCCTGCAGCAATCCGCTCACCCACTTAATTCTCCAATGCCCAACGGGGCTCCAGGCAGTCAGAGGCAGCACACGGGTCAGTTTCTCCTTGCGAGCGGCACCCGCGGAGCGGGGGCCGCTAGGAGTTTTCACCGGCAGCACAGAGCAGGGGGCGGAGACACGGGAAGAGGCGGCAGGTGTGCTCGTTGGGACCCGCACAGCCTGTTTGGCCTCGCAGTCCCGTCCTCCTGCAGCAATCCGCTCACCCACTTAATTCTCCAATGCCCAACGGGGCTCCAGGCAGTCAGAGGCAGCACACGGGTCAGTTTCTCCTTGCGAGCGGCAAGGAATAGTCAGAGTGGGGGCACAGGAGGTACTGTACCAGAAAAAAGAAGCCTCTGTAACCAGTTTACAAAGGTATGTAAATATGCATATGATGTTTGGTCTCAAGGCAGTTGCCTTCAACCCACTTGCTGCTGGGACTTTAAGATCAGGTCACCTGCACCCACCGCATGCAGCACGCGCCATTTAATTTATGAGGCAGGACTGTTATGAGGCAATTTACTGGTGCAACCAATGCCAGCGAGAGAGTGTAGTGCTGCCTGTGTGCGCTACAGCGCTGATGGGGCCCCTGGAGGCTGGAACACCGGGGCTACTGCGGGCATAGCTGCCAAGGTTTTAGATTGCTATGTGTGACATTTTCATAATTTCAGTGACATTTTAATGACTATGAGTGACACTTTCTTGTCTTTCTTGTGAGCAAAATTATGCAATGAAGACAATCAAAACATATAAATATCAGAAATTACACCCATTTGAGCAAGAAGAAACTAGAAGAAGATCTTAAAACGCCAGAAATGGTGCAAATCACCAGAAATGGAAGTGCACTCAAGTCATGGAATGGCACGATATGGCTTCTCATTGTATCGTAAATGGTGATGTACTGTGCATGTCTTTCCCTTCCACAGAGGCCAATGGGCCATTTCTAAGCCGAGCCATCCTTGAAATCGCACACTTGCAGGGCATAGAAACTGCACCGCAATGCACAGGGGGCAGTGCTGGCAACGTAGAACCACCTTGATACAAACTAACCCCGGGGCCAAGCATCATTAAAAAACACATACCTAAACCTCATGCCGGGAACAGAAATGAAAGGTTTTTGTCAACCTACTTGTTGAAAGTGTGTTTTGTCAGAAGCTATTAGGAGTGTTTTATAACACAGGTCAGCTGGGAACACAGTTAGTTTCAGCACATGAAATGGCTTGTGGTACACATCATGACCAGAATGGAAACCCCCCTGTTGTATGTGGGGTAAAGGAATATTTAAAACACGTCCTGATACTTAATCTGCATATTCCCATGTGCTTTTATGAAATACATAATTGCTGCCTGCTGCAGAGGCACCCCTAAAGTTGCCCGCCTTTGCCCACACTGGGCCTCCTCACTTCCAGCAATCAATCAGGAGCGCACCAGGACTCCAGGGTCTCTCTGTCCACGTGGGATCCAACCCAATAGGATGTGAGGCAGCCCCAGCATGAACAGTTACAACACACAAATCCATCTTAGCTGCCTAAGTGTGACACTGACTCGCGCACAGACAGGCACCATACTGCATTAGCCTCAGGCTGAGGCAGGAGCTGTGCAGTAATCTCACGGCAAAACCAACAGCTAGTATGACTGTCAGAAGAGACCCAACTGTTTTAAATTACCCCCAAGATACAAACAAAACACGGCTGCCAGAAAGCCGGCTGCATTTACCAACAAGCGCTTGAAATAATGTGCGCACATACCTGCGGCATTGCTGCCAAGATTTTTAGATTGCTTATGTGCGTCATTTCAATTGAGATTACAATCGCAGAGCCCACCAAGGCACCAAAGGCCTTTCTTATTAGGTATTTAAATTATAGAGCAATAATACCTTAAGCACTCTTCATTAAAATGTTATGGAGGCTACACTACAGGCTGTAGTGTAGCCTCCATAATATCTTAATGAAGAGTACTCGTGGTATCATTGCTCTATCATTTTTTTTAAACTGTAGTCTACAGGAACTTCTTTAGTGGAGCTGGATTCATGGTCTTTGTTACGGCGCCAAACTACAGAGCGCACCGCCGGGCATGATTTTGGGCAAGGCAGTTTCAGGCTCTATGAGGCACACACCTAGTTGCATCCCACCGGCACCGGTGTGTGGTTTTATCTAAATGCAAGATAAAGGCTGGACATTGAGATGCAGCAAATTTGGGCTCCATTCTAAGCGTTCCAGATAGCACTTTCACTTGTTTACCACGTTTGCTCTATAAGCCTGATGCAGCTGTGTTAGGGGTAGCTCACGTTTGGTTTACAATATGTTATTAGTTTTAGTAAAGCACTACTAACTATACAGGTATCCTAGCGCCAAGAAGAGGACAAAAATAAGGAGGCAGCAGTGATTTTTTTAATGGGTGCATTCGACCTCCAGGTAGTAACTATCAGTAAATGAATTGGGATAACATGTCTTTAATTTTATCATCCTTTATGCAAGAGACACATAAGTTATCTATTTCTTAGGTTATTACAAATATTTAAATTTCTGAAATATCGAGTGTTCTGAAGTAACCGAAAGGCGATGCACAGTGTTATGAAAAATAATAAATACATCCAATGGGATTTGCATAAAATTATATTTCAGTTCCACATATGTGGTTCTCTAGTAAAACAAGCATTAGAAATGCAATAGGTCTCGCAGCATTAGAGTTAGTGCTTTTAGAATTGTTTATGGGTTTTTTTGTAAATCTTTAGCATGAGGTTGAGGGTGAGTGAGGGTGAGGGGTTGAGGGTGAGTGAGGGTGAGGCTGAGGGGTTGAGGGTGAGTGAGGGTGAGTGAGGGGTTGAGGGTGAGTGAGGGTGAGTGAGGAGTTGAGGGTGAGTGAGGGTGAGTGAGGGTGAGTGAGGGGTTGAGGGTGAGTGAGGGTGAGGGGTTGAGGGTGGGTGAGGGGTTGAGGGTGGGTGAGGGTGAGGGGTTGAGGGTGAGTGAGGGTGAGGGTGAGTGAGGGTGAGTGAGAGGTTGAGGGTGAGGGTGAGTGAGGGTGAGGGTGAGTGAGGGTGAGTGAGGGGTTGAGGGTGAGTGAGGGGTTGAGGGTGAGTGAGGGTGAGTGAGGGGTTGAGGGTGAGTGAGGGTGAGTGAGGGGTTGAGGGTGAGTGAGGGTGAGGGGTTGAGGGTGGGTGAGGGGTTGAGGGTGAGTGAGGGTGAGTGAGGGGTTGAGGGTGAGTGAGGGTGAGTGAGGGGTTGAGGGTGAGTGAGGGTGAGGGGTTGAGGGTGGGTGAGGGGTTGAGGGTGGGTGAGGGTGAGGAGTGCGCTCGCTGCGTGCTTCTTCAGATTTCACGGGAGGCTTGCCAGTCTCAAAATCGCGATAAGTAGGGGGGGGGCTGCTTGACGTACAAGGTAGCAGGGCTTTGGTATCCAGGAACACGCAGACTCTTGGGGGACTCCCAGCTGTACTCAAAGGAGGCGAGAGATGAGCCGCGATTTGGAACCCATATATCCCGCCGCAGGACCGTATTACATACAGGAAAGAGGACGAGTTCTACCTTACCTTACGAGACAGTAACCAGAAACATTGAACGTCTGCTGCAAGCGAGGGGAAATTATGAAAGCGATGGGAAATTAGGAAATCAAGGTACAAAAGCGCCGATACATATGCTGCCACGAGGAAAAATATCCAACACCCTACGGACGAATCGATTACGGTCGCGTACAAGGAAATGACATATGAAAGCAATACATTAATAACTGCACGTAGTATTAAAGAAACAGTTACTGCGCTATGCCCGGGAGTTAGACAGGAAATGTATAATATTTTGATTAGTGAGAGTCCAAATAAAGAACATCACCCCGTACGATTACAAAAAAAGCAGCACACAACTTTGCGGCAGTGTTTCAAAAAGTAAGCACTAATTACACACTTGTTGCAGTCACTTTTCTCACTATACCATAATTTGAAACACTCGCTACAGTATTTACAAGTATACAAACCGCGAGCGGGTTAAGTTACTGTACCAGTGTAAAATGAACAATTTAAAAGAAACGAGGATAAAGGCAACAAACGGAGCTGTTGTGACAATACCTTTTCAAATTGGCGAGCACGTCAAAAAGTCGATGGTACACTATCAAAAAAGATGGTCTTTTCTATATTAAAAATGGTTTTTCGTCGTATAGGAATAAAGTACAACTTTTGGCATTTTACCAAACCACATCAGGGGTTCCAGCCGGGTATTGCAGCAGAGGTCACCTCTCCGGGGAATGTCACTCAGCACCGGCGTGGACCAGATCTGCTTTTACCGAAGAAGAGGAAGCAGCAGCAGCAAACTGTGTCACCTGGCAGCAAGGCGATGGCCATCAGCAACACGCCCCTACTTCCGTTATCTACAGAGCGGTCATCCAGGAAGTGTGGCGCCGTCAAAAGGAAACACCTGCCTCCTGCCCCCACGGCGGCTCGAGGTGCCAAGCCCCCAAACAGAAAAAAAGAGCGTGAACTCTAGAAGTCTTGAAGGGCATCTCCGTGAGCAACGGAGCCGATGAAATTGGCAATAAGAACAAGCAAGACGGAGGGAAGAGAGGGGAGGGGGGAGGAGAAATGCGACACGGCGCGAGGGGAGGGGGGAGGAGAAATGCGACACGGCGGGAGGGGGCGGAGCGGGTAAAACACGACGGACGTGCACGCGCCCGTGACTTTTAAGGTCAATGCGCATGCGCATAAGCTTAATGCGCATGCGCATTGACCTTAAAAGTCACGGGCACTGCAAGGAATCGCCACGATTCCTTGCAGTGTGGATAAAGAGTGGATAACTCGCAATACTCTCGAGTACCTCGTAATATTGGAGAAGTTTCACTTGAACGTTTCAGGTAGGAGGTGGACCCGACATCAAAACACCGCTAAGTCACTGAATATGGTCTCAGTTGCATAACTGAGAGCCCAAAACCGTGACTCCAGGATCACGTTGTGCTGAGCAAGTGGGAAAACCAGGCCCCAGCCCTGGAGCAGAGAACAAAGCGGCAACAGATAGAGGTGGCCAGAGCACTGTGCCCAGAACCGGTACTCTGTTCCCCCACTGTCAACAGTGGGACTCCCGCATGGCTCACCCTGGTAACAGTCTACTGACTGAATGACCATTCAAGGTTCAAGTTTAGGTCCTTCTCCGCTGTTGGGCCTGACTACCCGCCTAACACATTAATTCTAAGTTCTGTTGGTCTGCTTTGCTCAACGAAGCAAGAGTAATTCTTTAAACCTGAGGTACTTGGAGTGCGCTGCAGTGTATGATTCTTGCATCTGTCCATTCCCTCCTGGTAGTTTTTGCACAGGACTCCGCTGGTGCTCATTCGGACGCCAGACAAGGAAGCCGCGGGGATCTGTTCTGCAGGGAGTTAAAGGAGCTACACAGGGCCACAGTAGAGCTAATGCACAACTAAGATAACAGGCACATGGCTGTTTCATCGTAGCATTTCTAAAAGCAAACTGGATCAGTTATGAAAGATGATGTGTTTTTTTGATTATGCAAGACCGCATGTGATTGAGATTACCAGGGGCAGCATGAAAGTGTTAAATGGTAATAGACCGCGAGAGGAGGAGAAAATGCAAAGAAAATGCTTCGGTACTCAATTTCGCTTTTTTTTTAATCATACCAGGTCCGATGACGCTGCTGAGAGAGGGGAGCTATTAAAAGATTGCAGGAGCTAAAATCAATAAACGAACAGCCTCTGCAAGGTCCGCTGGCTGGAGCTCTCATTCTGAAGACTGGTATAGCCAGCAGTTCATCTTAAAGTGCCCGATTTCCAGAAAATCTAGAATCAACTACTCTCTAAGAATTATTTCCAGTGACAGGGTCTTACCCCATGAACCAAAGGCATGCAACCACAGAGCTGCCAAACACCAGACGTTTTTGAACCTGAGCAGTCATCCACTACGCTTTGAAGATTCCCTCTAAAAGACTAACAAAATTCTATTACAAAAAAAGAAAAGATCTCACATTCCTGAGACGTCCATTTTGAATAGCCGGGCCTTTGACGTCTAAAACCTATAGAAATTGAGGTTCTGTGACAAAAGCCCATTCTTTAGGGTCTGGCTTGAGCGGCCATCACTTTGGACGGCCAATGCAGGGTTCAGACATTTTGTCCTTAAAGAGATTACTCCTACCGTCCTCTGTCCTCGGTTGCTGGGGGAACATGTAGTTTGTGAGCACCGTTTTCTGTGTCTCCGAGTCCACTTCCTTTTGCAGGGGGATGAGCGGCTTTGACTAACAAGGTACACGAAAGCCAGGGAGCATACATATTTTTGCTTACTTTATTACTGGAAAGTGACATTACAATGTCACAAGTCAAGGGATTGCACCGGCAATGGCACTTAGGACCCTGTTAAACAAGAAAGGGTGGAGGGGGCAGGGGAGGAGGGGTCCGGGGAGGAGGGAAGGGCCAGAGGGACTTGATGGGAGTGGTGGGGAGGAGGGGGAGGGTATAGAGAGAGAGAGGAGGAGAGACAGGACAGGGGGAAGCAGCAGAGACACGGCGGGTAAAATAAACGGCGGGTAAAATAAACAAATAACACGGCGGGCAGGGGAGGGGGCGGAGAGGGGGAGAGGAGAAATGCGACACGGAGGGAAGGGGAGGGGGCGGAGCGGGCAGGGGGCGGAGAGGGGAGAGGTGTTAAACAACTATGCCCTCATGTAAAAGAGACTATCCTTTGAGCAGTCAGGGTACAAAAATGTGAAGAATTTAAAAGTTGTGGGTGAGTCAATCACACGTGTCCGAGCCCGTTGGGAGCTGCACTTCACAGGCGGAGTTGTCGGCTCCCGACGGCAGCGTGGGGCAAAGCTGTAGAAATCTGGAAAACAAAACTGCAGCACATGTCATGCCACACTAGCTCCCAGCGCCACCCAGTGGGATGGGAGTGGAGAAGAGAGACTTGTGGGTTTCAGTTTAGGGCATGTTGCTGCTGCTGTGTGCGCCTTTTACAAGGGCACGAGTTTTCTTATCCTGCTAGTTACATGGGTCATTATGTTTTTGATTTTCTCCTCAAAAAGAAACCAGAGGAGTGCTTCGGGCGGCCATTATGGCTGGAAATGTGGCAGACTGGCAGTCAAGGAAGTGGCAGCAGGGGGCGGAGCGGGGAGAGAAATGTAATTGACACGGCCGGCCGGTCGTGAAACTGAAAGCATGGCCGGCCGGCCGGCCGTGAAAGCCTTTGATGCGGCAGGGGGAAATGCGAGACGGCGGGAAGGGGGCGGAGCGGGTAATCAAAGACGGACATGCACGCGCCCGTGACTTTTAAGGTCAATGCGCATGCGCATAAGCTTAATGCGCATGCGCATGGACCTTAAAAGTCACGGGCACTGCAAGGAATCGCCACGATTCCTTGCAGTGCAGATAAAGTGTGGATAACTCGCAATACTCTCGCCTTGCTCGATGCGCATGCGCATCGACAGGCGAGACCTAACAAAAACGACGTTAAGACCAGATGTTGCTGCCTCTTTAAATTATGAAACTCTTCTACGGAGCTTCGCACACGCTTTTGTGCCTGGTTTTCAGAAACCTAGTAGTGGCACACCAGCTAAATAGGCAGATGTCTCGGTCTCCTTACTTTTCAATGTGACCTGCCTCCCATACAGGAGGTAGATGGTGTTCCTGTTGTTAAAGGCGCCATAGATACTGAGTCAGCAACACTGACTGACTCAAAGCGAGACACTGGCTGCCTCGAGCCTGCATCCATGCCCAGGGAAGATTGACCTTACTACAGCTTGCCAGGCCGCGAGCTGTGGCGATGGGTTAATTACCACGGGGTGGGCTGACCGGGCCCGGTTGTCTGCCTCCTCAGATTCCAGTCCTGCAATATGTCAATCCCTCTGCAATTCACAGCGGTGGGGGTGCAGTTTGTGAGACTGAGAGCGAGGGTGGTGGTTGCGTCTTGCCCACCATCGCGTGGCTTCAATAATTCATAAATTGTAATCATGATCATTGTAAAGATGACAATCATCATGGTTAAAATGTTTTATTTATTGCAACCATGCAATGGAGCGCAAGCAGCAACCACCATCCCCGCTCACACAAACTTGAGCAATTTTCATGGTCTCCATTGCACAGAATGGAACCGTCCGGGGCCTAAACTACTTTTTACTTTTATAACCCCGGCTGGCCGGCCAACCGCCCCCTCCATGATAGATCGCATTCCACCCCCCAGCCTCTGACACGGACTTCTTGTTCCTGGCTCGGCTGCATCAGAGACTCACCTGCTGGCGGCAGAAGACTGGGCAAAGTGATAACAAAAAATATGTTTCCTTTCTGTGTTATTCAATTATAATGTGATTAATCACAGTAATATACAGTGAACCATAGGAGATCTAGTTATAAAGATATGTAGCAACACGTGGAATCATATTCTCATTTATTATTAAAAAATTACAGAATTAGATAATAATCTGATTCAAAACACTCAATTTGATGCAATTAAAAACATGAACATGTACATAGTACTATACAAGTGAAAGGTTCCACATAGAGATATCTCATTTCAGTGAGACAAAAAGTTTTTTTTCCCTCCAAATTGCATTCAATGTTATCCCCTTCATATACTAGTGCATTACATATACAAATTATAACATCACAATTCATGTAAAACAATACTAAAACAAAAATATATAAAAAACTTGATCCTTGTGTCGGCCCGTTTCGGTGTATCATTTCCTTTTGAAAAACACCTTCCTCAGGACTGAATATTTAAAAACATTGTTTCTTCATAAAACCAATCTACAAATAAATAAATATATACAGTTAAATTCATGTCTATCACGCGTGCTTGTATTCCATATATGTAGGAAGGGGGAGGCTCTAGTTGGCGCAGTGCAACACTAGCGACAAGCAGGGACTCTCTCTTCCTCGTCAGGGCTGAGGGTTACCTTCCAGACAACCTCTGCTTACCCTCTAGGTAGTGTGGCTTAAGCAGTCGTAGGCTAATCTTTGGGGCACATAGGGTTAAACACTTGCAACAGTACACCTTCACAACCAACCCACCACACAACGAGACCAGAATGTATTCTTGTAAAAATATATCTCTTTATATAGACTTTACGCAGGCTTGTGAATACAGTCAATAACTTTATGGATACGGTTGCAGGATATTAGCTTTAGGTTACCACAGTTCTTATCGTAGTTCTTGTGAGGCCCGTAGGCCGGCGTTAAACAAAGTTCTTTGTGGAGCCAGCGGCTTCCAGGGGATCTGTCCCACGTCGCGTTGCCTTCCCGGTGTCGCTGATCGTTGCGGCTCTTCGGCCGAGCAGGTCACTGGTCGTCCGGGGCAGCGGTGCTCTGTGGCGGCACGGTCCTCTCTTCGTCGTCTGCTCCGACCTTGGAGGCGGCGGCTGTGCGGCGGTGACAAGTGGCAGTACGGTCCCCAAGTGCAGGACGTACCCAGCCAAATGTCGATGCAGCTGTGGGCTCACAGCTGGGCTGTCGGGCAGGCTACCGACCTTGTGGATTCTCGTAGGGCAAGAGTCTGTCCTTGCAGGTGAGGGACGGCTCGCTATGCAGTCGCCTCGATAGCTCGGACCGGACGGGCCCTCCTTTACTTTGCTCTCGGGCTCCCAGTGCAGTTGTGGTCACGATGTTCGGGCCAGCGGCGGCTGGTCCTCACTGTGCTTCCGCTGTTGCTTTGGGCCCCGGTCACGGTGGTCGGGAGGGTGTGGATGCCTTAGAGGAGCTTCCTCTTTGTCGGTGCTGCGGCGATGGTCAGCACCCGCAGTCGCTTTCTCCCAAGGGGGTTAGCGTCCACTGGTCCTGGGACGCTGGTCAGGGGCAAGTTCAATTCCAAGCCCTTGGAGATCTCTTCGCAGAGTTTGGCACAAGTAGCACAAAAGTCTTTTCGTAGTCTTTTTGTCTTCCTCTCCTTCAGCAGCAAGGCACCAGACACAGGCAAGAGTCAGCACCCTTCCTTGTCTTCTCGCGGTCCTTCTCGTAGGGCAGAGTCGTTCTGTGGCCCAAACTGGATCTAATTTTCAAGGAGCAGGGCTCCGTCTTTTATAGGCCAATTCCTTTGTTCTCGCAGGCCAGGGGGGCCTTTGCATAGCCACTCTCAGTTCTGGAGTACCTCGGCGGGTGTGCTCCGGCTCCTGCTTTCAGTGTGAGGGGCAGGCGCATTAGACGCCCCACAGGAGGTGGAGCCAGCATTGTCCTGACAGGGGTGGCCAGAGTACCTTGTTGATGGGGGCTTCGCCCTTCCTGGGCCAGGTGCCGGCAGAGTCATCCGCCGCTCCCCAGGAGGGTGGAGCCAGCATTGTGGTGGCCGAGCACAGTGACAGTTCGAGTCAAGAGGCACTCCTACCTCCCACTAAGGTGTAATCTGCGCATTCACCACCTGTCATCCCTCCAGCCCTGTCACTCACACATCCCAGACAGTCGGATACACATACTGGCAGAGGCAACTGAAACGGTTAGGCAAGCAAATGCTAACTTTCTAAAAGTAGCATTTGCAAACCCAGGATATTGAAATAAACTTGTCTACAAGAAATATCTCATCATCCTGAGTTCAGGCATACTAAACATGACTCACTACCATGCTCCTTGAGCCTGCGGGGATTATAGGTCGTAATAATCCTCGCAGCTCAGTCTGGCCTAATGGAGCAGGTAGCCTTCAGTAGTGAAATACGGTCTTCGTTGTAAGTCACTACCAGGACATGCCACGCACATCAGGGCTTGTCCTACCTTACACCTACAATGCACCCTGCCCGCAGGCCTACCATAGGGGTGTCTAATATGCAGTCAAGGGAAGGGTCGGTGCGGGCAAGTGGGGACACTTGCCCAGCTAACGTGACAGTACGAGACCGCACGCGGGTTCTGCGGTCGCAGTTCCCAGACACATCTTTTACGGCCGCTTTGGTGGGTGGCGCAACCAGCGCTGCAGGCCCACCAGCAGTATTGGCATCTACAAGCCCCGGCACTCTCTCGTGCGCTTTACTAGGGACTAACAGTAAATCCAATGCACCAATCATGGATACCAATCGTATGTACAGGTTACAGTAGGGAGCACTTGCACTGCGGCACGGATCAGCCGTGGCGCAGTGCCCTGAGTATCGGAAAACCAGCAAAACATCGGAGGCACATCAGCAAAAAGTGGAAGGGAGACTCACGCCAAGGTGCCAGGTCTAACATGTGTCCCCTCCAGCTGAAATGTGGGGGGAACTACCCTTCCCCAGGGAGTTCCACATCACTAAGGCGGAAAAATCTGGACAGACCGTCAGCGTTGGCGTGATCGGTGCCAGGGCGGTGTTCCACCGTAAAGTCCATACTCTGTAGAGAAATGGACCACCTCAACAGTTTCGGGTTCTCACCCCTCATTTGCATCAACCATCTGAGGGGCCTGTGGTCCGTCTGAACTCGGAAGTGAGACCCAAACAAGTAGGGTCTTAGCTTCTTCAGCGCCCAGACCACAGCAAATGCTTCACGCTCTATTGCACTCCACCTACTTTCCCGTGGAAGTAACCTCCGACTTATGAAGGCTACGGGTTGGTCAAAGCCCTCCTCAGTCATCTGTGAAAGAACAGCCCCTACACCATGCTCTGAAGCGTCTGTTTGCACAATGAACTCTTTGGAGAAATCAGGGGCCAGGAGCACGGGCGCCGTGCACATGGCAGTCTTCAGGGTGTCGAAAGCTTTCTGACAGGTGTCAGTCCAAATCACATTCCTGGGCTGCTTTTTCGAAGTCAGCTCTGTCAAGGGGGTCACGATCGTGCCATAGCCCTTGACAAACCTCCTGTAATACCCAGTGAGCCCCAGGAAGGCTCTCACTGCAGTCTGGGTCTTGGGGGGTTCCCAAGCCAGGATGGTTTCGATTTTGGGCTGCAAGGGGGCTACCTTGCCACTCCCAACTTGGTGTCCCAAGTACACCACTGAACCCTGCCCAATCTGGCACTTGCTTGCCTTGATTGTGAGGCCTGCTCTGCGCAGGGCCATCAACACTTCCCAGAGGTGTCGCAGGTGTTCGGGCCAGGTGCCGCTGAACACCGCGATGTCATCCAGGTAGGCGGCACTGAACTCGTCCAGTCCAGCCAACACCTGGTTGACCAATCTCTGAAAGGTGGCAGGGGCATTCTTCATTCCAAATGGCATAACCCGGAACTGGAAATGCCCATCTGGTGTAGAGAATGCCGACCTCTCCTTTGCCCCATCGGTCAAGGCGATCTGCCAGTACCCAGACGTCAAATCAAACGTGCTGAGAAACCGGGCAGCCCCCAGCCGATCAATGAGCTCGTCAGCTCTGGGGATGGGGTGCGCGTCAGTCTTCGTGACTGAATTGAGTCCTCGGTAGTCCACACAGAACCGGAGTTCGGGTGTGGCTCCCGGCGCAGCAGCCTTCGGAACCAAGACCACGGGGCTGGACCAAGGACTGCTGGAAGACTCAACCACCCCGAGGGCAAGCATCTTGGAGACCTCCTCCTTGATGCAGGCCCGTACCCTGTCAGTCACCTGGTAAGCCTTATGCTTCACCGGTAAGCTGTCTCCAGTGTCCACATCATGGACGCACCAATCTGTGACACTCGGAACCAGGGAAAACAGGTCTGGAAACTGCCCCAGCAACTGGCGGCAATCCTCCTGTTGTTCGGCGGTCAGGGAGGGTGAGAGGTTAACTCCATCCACTGACCCATCCTTCTCACAGGCCACCAAGAGGTCCGGTAGAGGCTCTGACTCCTCCTCCATTCCGTCATCGGTTGCCAACAACATGCCCACTTCGGACCTTCGCAAGTGGGGCTTGAGGCGGTTGACATGTAGGACCCGCAAAGGGTTCCTGGGCGTCTTCATGTCCACCAAGTATGTCACGGGGCTCTTCCGCTCCACAACCTCAAATGGACCTGTCCACTTATCTTGAAGGGCACAGGGCTCCACTGGGGCCAAGACATACACCTCTTGTCCAGGCTGAAGCTCGACCAGAGTGGCATTCTGATCGTACCACCGCTTCATTTCCTCCTGGCTCGCTTCCAGATTTGCCTCGGCAAGTTGTCTGAAGCGCCTGGTTTGGTTTCTGAAGGCCAGCATGTAGCTATATACATTCTGGGGAGGTTTCCTGGGAGATTGCTCCCAGCCTTCCTTTACCAAACTCAGTGGTCCTCTCACGGGGTGACCGTACAGCAGTTCAAAGGGGCTGAACCCTAGGGACTTCTGTGGTACCTCGCGATATGCAAACAGCAGGCATGGTAAGAGGACGTCCCACTTACGCCTCATCGGGCCTTCCAGGCCCATGATCATGCCTTTAAGGGTTCGGTTGAATCTTTCAACCAACCCGTTACCTTGGGGATGGTAGGGTGTGGTGAACTTGTACGTTACGCCACACTCTTGCCAAAGGGACTTCATATACTTCGATATGAAATTGGTCCCCCTGTCGCTCACTACCTCTAGAGGGAATCCTACTCGTGAGAAAATTCCCATCAGTGCACGCCCCACCACGGGAGCCGTCACTGTCCTCAGAGGTATGGCTTCAGGGTACCGGGTGGCATGGTCCACCAAGACCAGGATGAACCTGTTGCCCATGGCTGTCTTGGGGTCCAGAGGCCCAACGATGTCAATACCCACTCGCTGGAATGGCGTACCGACCACAGGGAAGGGTTGGAGGGGAGCCTTGTTCTTCCCTCCCGTCTTCCCACTTGCCTGGCAAGTTGAACAGGTTCTGCAATACGTATCGGAACTCTTGTGCATCTGGGGGCAGTAAAAGTGGGTGACAAGCCTGTCATAGGTCTTGTCCATCCCCAGATGTCCTGCTAAAGGCACATCATGAGCCAGACCCAGTAGGAAGGCTCTGAACTTCTGGGGTACCACCAGCACACGGGCTGACCCAGGTTCAGCAGCCTTAGGCTCCGAATACAGGAGGTCGTTCTCCCAGTACACGTAATGTGTTTTGGCCTGAACACCATTGGCCTGGTCTGCAGCCTGCTGCCGCATACCTACGAGAGAAGGGCATTCTTTCTGCTCCCTGCAGAATTCCTCCCTGGAGGGTCCTCCTTCTTGCTGCCAATGGGTCAGCTCAGGCAGGTCCCCCAGTTCAGCGATCTGTTCCCCTGTAGGCTCCAGGGCATCCCCCTCAAGGTCTGCCTCCTCCTGGACCGTAGGAACTTCCGGGGCCGGTTTCCCGCGCCCCCTGCGCCTTCTCCCTAAGGCCGGTTCCTGGGCCTCTCCATCAGGCCCCAGGACCTCTCGATCACCCTTACTGGCTGCCATCGACCGTGTGGTCACGCACGCCCAGTCAGGCAGACCCACCATCCGCAGGTGAGTCGTTTTCTCCACCTTTTCCCAAGGGGAGTGCTCCAAGTCGTTCCCTAGCAAACAGTCAACAGGCATGGTTTTTCTCACACAGACCTGCAGAGTACCAGAGACCCCCCCCCACTCGAAGGGAACTTGAGCCATCGGACACTGGCTCTCGGAATTATCAGCATTGATAACCCTACAGTAGGCATGGGGTACAACCTGCTCTTGAGACACCAGGTGCTGCCTCACTGCAGTCACACTGGCTCCTGTGTCTCTAAGAGCCTCGGCTTCCTTACCATTGATGATCACCACCTGCCCATATTTTTTAGTGTTAGAGGGCAGGTAGTTCGTAGGGATCATCTCGCTGTCTCCTAACGAGACCAGGGTCATGTGAACGGGATCTCCACCCCCCGGGACCATCATTTCTTCTCCCAGGTGAACGCTAGTCACCTGTCGGGGCGGAGCACCAGTGGGTGCGGGTTTTCCAAATAGGCGACACTTGGGGTCACTGGATATGTGCCCAGGCTCGCCACATTTGAAACAATTGAAGGGCCCCTTTGGAACAGGTTTACCCGTCGGGGCCCCATTCTGCTTCGGGGGTGGGGGAGGCTGAGAACCCTGCTGCGGATTCCCTTGGGAACTACTTTGGGGGCCTTTTTGGAACCCTTTCTGTTTTCCCCCTTTGTCCCCCCCACTCTTCTGCTGGGGACCCTGCCCACTCTTGGCGGAATCTCCCACGGGACCCTTGTGGACCCTGGTGCTGAGCCAGCGGTCCGCCTCCTCAGCAAGCTTCCTCGGGTTGGACAGCTTGCTATCGATCAGATGTTGGCGTAACTCAGGAAAACAGTGATCAGACAAGTGCTCCCATGCAATTAAATCAAAGAGACCTTGAAAATCATTCACTTTGTTACCTTTCACCCAACCATCCAGTGCTCTGCAAAAGTAAGTCACATATTCCACATACGTATTCCCAGGCCGCTTAGTACATCCCCTAAACTTCTGTCTATACATCTCAGGGGTAAGCCCGTACCTGTTCAACAAAGCTTCTTTCATGTGGGTATAGGACCTCTGATTCTCAACGGGCAAATCTAGCAAGGTATCTCTCCCTTCGCTAAGGAACCTTCCCCACAACCCCGCTCCCCAATCCTTTTCAGGGACCCGGTGGGAGGACATGGCTACCTCATATGCCCTAAACCATTGTCCTATGTCATCCCCCTTAAAGAACTCCTTGACTACGTCCTTCGGGATATGCACTCTTGACTCTACCTGCACTGGCGATGTGCTGCCACCAGAGGGAGGACGATCCAAGTCTCTCTCCTTGAGACTCATCTCCCTCATCTTGATTTCGTAATTCATTTGGTGCTTTCGTTCTTCCAGCGCCATTCTTTTTGTTTCCAGCTCCAGCTGGATTTTCAATTCTGCCAATTTCCTTTCGTGATTCCGGGTTTCCTTCCTGTCCGCCAGCTCCTCTGGCGACAGGCCTTTACCCAAGCTGTGCTCGCTGTCTTGTCGCTCGAGATCGATCAGATCCCCAAGTGCATTCTGCTCCTCCGTTGCATTCTGCTCGGCGAGGTCGTCTTGCTCTTCCGGGGTCTTTCTGGACTCTATCCAGGCTTTCAGGGCCTTGGAGAGCTGCGTTTTGTTTTTGCAGCCAGCGTGCGGAACTTTGAGTTTCTTGCAAAAGAATTTCAGCTCGTCCTTGGAATATTTATCCACTTTGGCGGGGTCCCACTCTACCTCCAAGACCTCGGAGGTCGTGGACTCCGCTCCATCCAGGCTCTTTGTGCCCGGCATGGTTTCTGCACTCGGAATCTTCTTTCAAAAGGCAAAGTCTGTGGTTTAGTAACTGTACCGTAATCCTTGTGTAGCGGTCAGAAGCTCAGGTATAACTATCGCAAGTGTAAATTCGAAATCCTCACCGCTGCGTCCAATGTAGGAAGGGGGAGGCTCTAGTTGGCGCAGTGCAACACTAGCGACAAGCAGGGACTCTCTCTTCCTCGTCAGGGCTGAGGGTTACCTTCCAGACAACCTCTGCTTACCCTCTAGGTAGTGTGGCTTAAGCAGTCGTAGGCTAATCTTTGGGGCACATAGGGTTAAACACTTGCAACAGTACACCTTCACAACCAACCCACCACACAACGAGACCAGACTGTATTCTTGTAAAAATATATCTCTTTATATAGACTTTACGCAGGCTTGTGAATACAGTCAATAACTTTATGGATACGGTTGCAGGATATTAGCTTTAGGTTACCACAGTTCTTATCGTAGTTCTTGTGAGGCCCGTAGGCCGGCGTTAAACAAAGTTCTTTGTGGAGCCAGCGGCTTCCAGGGGATCTGTCCCACGTCGCGTTGCCTTCCCGGTGTCGCTGATCGTTGCGGCTCTTCGGCCGAGCAGGTCACTGGTCGTCCGGGGCAGCGGTGCTCTGTGGCGGCACGGTCCTCTCTTCGTCGTCTGCTCCGACCTTGGAGGCGGCGGCTGTGCGGCGGTGACAAGTGGCAGTACGGTCCCCAAGTGCAGGACGTACCCAGCCAAATGTCGATGCAGCTGTGGGCTCACAGCTGGGCTGTCGGGCAGGCTACCGACCTTGTGGATTCTCGTAGGGCAAGAGTCTGTCCTTGCAGGTGAGGGACGGCTCGCTATGCAGTCGCCTCGATAGCTCGGACCGGACGGGCCCTCCTTTACTTTGCTCTCGGGCTCCCAGCGCAGTTGTGGTCACGATGTTCGGGCCAGCGGCGGCTGGTCCTCACTGTGCTTCCGCTGTTGCTTTGGGCCCCGGT
Organism: Lissotriton vulgaris; assembly: GCF_964263255.1. Lineage (NCBI taxonomy): Eukaryota > Metazoa > Chordata > Amphibia > Caudata > Salamandridae > Lissotriton > Lissotriton vulgaris. Next base: position 985,833,842 of record NC_141685.1, on the reverse strand, counting down.
CACGGTGGTCGGGAGGGTGTGGATGCCTTAGAGGAGCTTCCTCTTTGTCGGTGCTGCGGCGATGGTCAGCACCCGCAGTCGCTTTCTCCCAAGGGGGTTAGCGTCCACTGGTCCTGGGACGCTGGTCAGGGGCAAGTTCAATTCCAAGCCCTTGGAGATCTCTTCGCAGAGTTTGGCACAAGTAGCACAAAAGTCTTTTCGTAGTCTTTTTGTCTTCCTCTCCTTCAGCAGCAAGGCACCAGACACAGGCAAGAGTCAGCACCCTTCCTTGTCTTCTCGCGGTCCTTCTCGTAGGGCACAGTCGTTCTGTGGCCCAAACTGGATCTAATTTTCAAGGAGCAGGGCTCCGTCTTTTATAGGCCAATTCCTTTGTTCTCGCAGGCCAGGGGGGCCTTTGCATAGCCACTCTCAGTTCTGGAGTACCTCGGCGGGTGTGCTCCGGCTCCTGCTTTCAGTGTGAGGGGCAGGCGCATTAGACGCCCCACAGGAGGTGGAGCCAGCATTGTCCTGACAGGGGTGGCCAGAGTACCTTGTTGATGGGGGCTTCGCCCTTCCTGGGCCAGGTGCCGGCAGAGTCATCCGCCGCTCCCCAGGAGGGTGGAGCCAGCATTGTGGTGGCCGAGCACAGTGACAGTTCGAGTCAAGAGGCACTCCTACCTCCCACTAAGGTGTAATCTGCGCATTCACCACCTGTCATCCCTCCAGCCCTGTCACTCACACATCCCAGACAGTCGGATACACATACTGGCAGAGGCAACTGAAACGGTTAGGCAAGCAAATGCTAACTTTCTAAAAGTAGCATTTGCAAACCCAGGATATTGAAATAAACTTGTCTACAAGAAATATCTCATCATCCTGAGTTCAGGCATACTAAACATGACTCACTACCATGCTCCTTGAGCCTGCGGGGTTTATAGGTCGTAATAATCCTCGCAGCTCAGTCTGGCCTAATGGAGCAGGTAGCCTTCAGTAGTGAAATACGGTCTTCGTTGTAAGTCACTACCAGGACATGCCACGCACATCAGGGCTTGTCCTACCTTACACCTACAATGCACCCTGCCCGCAGGCCTACCATAGGGGTGTCTAATATGCAGTCAAGGGAAGGGTCGGTGCGGGCAAGTGGGGACACTTGCCCAGCTAACGTGACAGTACGAGACCGCACGCGGGTTCTGCGGTCGCAGTTCCCAGACACATCTTTTACGGCCGCTTTGGTGGGTGGCGCAACCAGCGCTGCAGGCCCACCAGCAGTATTGGCATCTACAAGCCCCGGCACTCTCTCGTGCGCTTTACTAGGGACTAACAGTAAATCCAATGCACCAATCATGGATACCAATCGTATGTACAGGTTACAGTAGGGAGCACTTGCACTGCGGCACGGATCAGCCGTGGCGCAGTGCCCTGAGTATCGGAAAACCAGCAAAACATCGGAGGCACATCAGCAAAAAGTGGAAGGGAGACTCACGCCAAGGTGCCAGGTCTAACAATATACATATCATATTCTCCTAGGTTCAGTGTGTATTTTTAATTTCTAAACCGGGATGTATTGTAATTTACACCAACCCGGTATCCATGCGGGTAACTATAGCCTCCTGAGCAAACCTTTCTATTATTAATAATAGGGCTATCATAATGGTTTAACTATATTCATTTTTGCTACAACCAAACAAAAATGCATATTTGATCACAGTCATCTTGTATAAGGACCCCCTTCCCTTGCTCTAGTATTGTTAAAAATCAGGACAGTCCATACATCTTGTTCCATTATCCTGATACTGATAGCATTGGCTGATCCTATATTATTCTAAAAATAACAATCAGTTTCTTACCCTTTTCAATGAAATTGCTAGGGATTCAGGTTGTTTATCCTGTAATAATTCTTCAAGCTGGTATCCCAATGTAGACAGGTCTATGCAATTCTGTTAAGGGATATCAATCAGACCCCCCAGGATATAGCGGCATGGATTCGCAAATTTAGCGGCACAAAAATGGAAATTTAGCGGCACAAATATGGAAATTTAGCGGCAATTTTGCGGCATTTTATTTGGCCATTTTTCCTACAACAAACACAGATATCTTAGCTTTTTTAGTTATTTAACAACATGAAGCTATGAATATTTGGTTTAATTACAATGTAGACACTTTGTTTCCCTCGAAAAGCATGTACAGATATTCAAGTGTATCTCTGGATATGGTTTGGGAATTCTCAACGTGTCAAATCCTGGTGCTGGTCGTGGGGAAATGAAGTGGTGAAGTATTCCAGGGGCGTGACGTCTTTGGACAGTCAGCACCATTGGTCTCTTGAAGTGCGTGCTCTGCTTGTTGTCGAACCAGACCTGTAGTAGGTGATGGTGTGACCTAGTGAGATGTCAAATGCAGAGTTCACCCGAGTCCACCGTGATGCACACCCTTTGGCTCACAGCCCTACTTCTGCCTCGTTGTGATGCACGGTGCACTTTCGGTTCTCTGCAGCTATATGTGTACTGTGAATGCACCCTCTCCTAACCCCTAAACTCCAACATGCAGAACTCCCTATGGATTCCCAAGTCCAATGGCGAATCCAGAAGTTTCTTCTAAGTAGCTGCCCGCCCCTACCAACCCCCACACCTGTGCAACGCAAACAACCTGCTCACTTTCAAGAAACTGCTGGAAACACATCTCTTCAAGAACATGTTCCACACTTTCTTGCATTCTTCTCTTTTCTCTCTGCCCCTAGAAGCAATTCAGGCATCCGGTGCACACAATTTAAATATATGTAAATAAAATAAGTATTCAGTGACAGTGCAGCTTGCATTGTGGGCACCCCACCTGCAAAATCATATGTAGTGATGTGGCCAGGAGTATAGGGTGGTACTTGGGCACGCACGATATTCTGGAAGGTCTGATTACCTATTGCACCACAGTAAGTGACATGCCATGACTTTTGACAGTATTTATGTGACAAGAGGATCTAATACCTACACTGCCACTGCTGCAAAAGACTATGCCATGGCGTTTCAGTGATGGAGAGGACGGCAGGCAGCTTGCTGCACTTCTCGCTTTACCCGTTTTTAAAAAAAATTGTTTTGAAAATTATCATTTTCTAGTCCTTTCTCTGGGTTTGCGTTAAGTGTTTATGGAAGGTTAGGGAAGGACACGCGCCATCAGCATAAGCATATGCACCAGGGAGATGCCCTGAGCTCACGAGGCAGCCAATTTAAGAGCTAGGCTCTCTTTGTCAGTGAGAACTGTTTGGACTGTGCCTTTCTAGGGTCACCGATGAAAACAACAGTCACATCTAACCTTTCCCCACTCAAATGTCGGTACTTTGCATAAACGCAGTTATTTTGTACGAAGTATGTGTTTATGAATGTTCCTATTCGATCATAAGCTTGACAGCTGCAGCAGTTTGTAATTTATGTTTCTACTTTTCTCGCAGGAAGTAGTGTCGTCACTTCACCTAATTATTCGTTGTAGCATAATTGACACTGTATGCTATAGGGGCATCCCATGTGAATCGAACAAAGTAATCTCTTCTACCACATCCGTCCACATGAAAATCATGACAGTGCATGTAGTATGCATCCTTTCTTATTCAATTAGAATGTACTCGTTTCTGTAGGGTACACTTACAGAAAACAGTGTTCCCCTATTTATTTAATCCACTTGTACAAAAACACTCTACAAAACGTAAGTTTGAAAATAGTTACAAAATTAGGCACAGTGAAATGGACGCTTTTTGTTATACGTTAATTTCGCTCCATGCAGCGGTAGCAATATTTTGGTTCCATCTCATGATTTAAAGTGAACATTTGCAAGACATTATCCAGGCTGTATTTATAACATGTTTAAACATGAGGTACTGCATTTCCTGTATAAATTAGGGAAGTTGAATTAGACGTTTGTCAATAGTCAGACCCCCCAGGATATTGGATTAGCTTTTGTAAAAATACCGCGATTTCAACAAAAGTGCCGATTTCGCGGGCACTTATGTAAAAATCGCGGCATTTTTACAAAAGTGCCGATTTCGCGGCAAATCGCGGGATCGCGAAATCGCGATATCCTGGAGGGTCTGATCAATGTTATTTATCCATATCTACTCTGAGATATTGTGTGTTTTCATTTCTATTGCACATACTCACATACGGGATCTTTATCTTGCGGCCCACTTGAAAATGGTTGCTGTCTTCTTATTAGGTCTTTCCCCCTTCAACTTGACAATAAGGTGATATTGTTTGGTCCTATGATAAGAATTTGAACAAACCATATATTTTCCACCTTGGTTCGTTTCGATATATACTTTAAGACCACCACTATATTTCTGATGCACCACTTACCCTTTTAATGAGGGTACTGTTCATCACAAACACTCCTTTGTTCAGAGGTCTTCTGCTGAGGTCTGTTTTTTAAAAATATTAATTAACCCTTAACCCTGGCCAAAAGCGGTACAAAAGGGGGTGGTACCGCTTTTGGCCGCCATAAGATCTTTTGACTGGGTGTGAGTGTTTGATTGGTTCAGATGCTCCGTCCATCACCACCTCCTTTTGTACCGCTTTTGGCCGCCTTAAGTGTGGCAGGGTATGCTCAGACGTGAGTCCCTTGCTCACTTTGCCACTGGATTCAAGCAAGTCGGGCTGAAGACGGCTGGAATGCCAGAAACCGGTCCTCGGAAGCTTGTTTCCGGTCCAGGGAAGGCATGGCTTGGCAGTTCGACTGGACTGTTCCCATGAGGCACAGGGTCAGACTGATTTGCAAATAGCCATGTCTGAACTGGGGTGGCAGAGTGGGCTAAAGAACGGTGATGGATCAAACCCAGATCTTTTGACTGGGTTCAGATGCTCCGTCCATCACCACCCCCTTTTGTACCGGACGAGGCAGGGGTCGCTCTTCCGGCCGTCAATACAACCAAGGACCCAATAGAGCACAGGCAAAGCGCAACAATGGATGGAACGATGGTAGACAGGGAACCTTCTACCCTTCCCGTGGAGGCAAAGGTCAAGGCAGAGGCCACGGTGGAAACCAAAATAATTCCAGAGGATTCAATGGTAAGCATAGATCTCCTCTTTCCTGTTCGTCTGGGGGCAGGATATCTCTCTCTCTTGAAAATTGGGCAGAACTCACGTCAGATCCTTGGGTGTTAGAGACGGTTCAAGGTTTTCACATAGAGTTCTACGGGTCCCCCCTTCAACCCTCTCACCCCCTCCCTTTGGTTTTTTCAGCCTCAGAAGAGTAATTGATAGACCAAGAAGTTCAGGACCTTCTTTCCAAAGGCGCCATCGTACTTTCCAATCTTCATCCGTGGGGTTTTCTCAGCAACCTCTTTCTGGTCGAAAAGAAAGAAAAAGGCTTCAGACCGGTTATCAACCTCAGGTCTTTCAACGAGTGGTTGGTTTATAGGCACTTCAAGATGGAGGGAATCCATCTGCTCTGAGATCTCCTTCTCCAGAACGATTGGTTAGTTCGGTTGGACATCAAAGATGCCTATCTATCGGTTCCCATCTTCCCTCCACATTGCAGGTTCCTTCAATTCCTGTAGAGGGGTCAGATTTACAAGTTCACTACTCTTCCCTTTGGTCTTTCCTCAGCACCCTGGTGCTTTACCAAACTACTTCGGCCTGTGGTGGAGCATCTCCGCACAAAGGCCATTCGCTTGATTATCTACCTGGACAATATCCTTCTGATGGATCAATCCAGGGATCATCTTCTCCTCCACTTGCAGATTACAATTTCCCTTCTACAGAATCTGGGGTTCCCCAACAGAGCATGATTTTTCTAGGTTTTTGCATCGACACGAGGGATGCCACCTTGAATGTTCCGTCTCAGAAGATTTCCAAAATCAAAAAGGAGATTCGCAAGGTTCTCCGTTGAGACAGGATCTCCCTTCGTCAGCTGGCCAGGATTGTGGGCTTGTTATCGTCTTCGATTCAAGCCATATTTCCGGGACCTCTGCATTACAGGGCCCTTCATAGGCTGAAGGCTTCTCATCTTCGGAGGGGTCTCACTTATTCTGAATTGATCTCCCTTTCCTCGGAAAGCCAAGTCGGAGCTCCTTTGGTGGATAGACCATATGGAAGCTTGGAATGGGAGAGCGATCTTCGGCTCCCGCCCGGATCTAGTGATCGAGCCGGATGCCAGTCGCCTGGGCTGGGGAGCCAGTTGCGGTACTCTCTTGGTGGGGGGCAGATGGACGGAGGAGGAACTTCTTCTCCATATCAATTGTCTAGAACTTCTAGCGGGTTCTTTTGCCATTCGTTCCTTCACGACGAACAGGGTCTCCTGTTGTGTCCTCGTCAGAATGGACAATACGACAGCGGTGAGGTACATCAACCGCCTAGGGGGAACTCATTCCAAGATTCTGGCGGATCTCGCCAAGGATTTTTGGCATTACTGCCTTCAACGTCAGATTTCGGTGACGGCAGAGTATCTCCCGGGAGATCAGAATTGTGTGGCGGATAGGAACTCCAGACATTTCAGGAATGCCAGCGATTGGAAGCTGGATCCTGCAGTGTTCCCTATGATTGTGACCCTTTGGGGCCTTCCTCTGGTGGATCTCTTTGCTTCCAAATGGAATGCCCAACTCCCACGATTTTTCAGTTGGAAGCCGGACCCGGGAGCGGAAGCTGTGGACGCCTTCCTTCAGGATTCGTCGGGGATTCTAGCTTATGCCTTTCCCCCCTTCCTTTTCATTCAAAGAGTTGCAGCCCAGGTCCGCAGGCAGAAAGCCTCTCTGATCCCGATTACCCCGATTTGGAGAGCACAGATTTGGTTTCCGTCCCTTCTGGAATTGTCTTGGGACAGACCTCTTCGGTTGCCGTCTTTCGAGGGCATCCTGTCGGATCCCCTGGGTCACCCTCATCCCCTGGTTCTCCAAGGCCATCTACATCTTATGGCTTGGAGGATTTCAGGAGACGATGGACTGACGTCTCGCTTTTGAGAGAAGCTGAACTCCTCATCCAACAGGCCTGGGCCCCGGGTACTACCAAGCAATACAGATCAGCTTGGAGAAGATGGGTTCGTTGGTGTGTGGCGAAACACCTGGATCCCGTGGGCGCCTCCGTTGCTGAGGTCGTAAACTTCCTAGCGGAACTTTACCATCAGAAATTGGCTTATTGCACCATTAATTCTTTCAGGTCAGCCATTTCTGCTCGTCATTCTCTGGTGGACGGGGCTCCTGTCGATGAACATCCATGGGTCTGTAAACTTTTGAAGCGAATTCATCTTTCGCGTCCTCCAGAGCCTCGTTGTTCAGGTCTCTGGGACGTTAACTTGGTCCTTCGTTTGCTCTTATCTTGGCAAGATAATGATTTCCTATCCCGGAAGGAGATTTCGGCTAAACTCGCTATTCTCCTTTGTCTTATTTCTTGTAAGAGGGCTTCAGATGTCCGGGCGCTTGACATTTCCGCCCGAGTTTTTACCCCGGAAGGTGTTACCTTTACCATTTCCAGGAGGACTAAATCGAGTACAAGGTCAGTAACCTATCCTGCTTTCCCAGATTCTCCTAAATTATGTGTGGTTAGATGTCTGAAATCTTATGAGGATATGACTTTGGAGGTTCGACCTCCTGGTGAGAGGCAACTTCTGATTGCCATTAAAAAAACGTTTCAAGCGGTTTCTCCCCCTACCATTGCTAGGTGGGTTAAGTCAGAATCCGGTATTGATGTGAGGCACTTTGGGGCTCATTCTACTAGGGGAGCTATGGCCTCCAAGGCTGTCCAGGTAGGTGGCAGATTGGGGGACATTATGAATGCGGCTGATTGGTTTTCGAAATCAACTTTTACAAAGTGTTATTTTAAACCAATTTATGAAGCCGCTGCGCTGGTGGTAAGTAAGCTTTGAACTTGCATAATCCTCGCCTCCGCTTCCTGACATAGAATGAGAAATTTCCTAGTTATCACAAAGGAAAGTTTCAATTCTATTAAGGAAGCGGAGGTGAGGATTATTCCTCCCTGGCTTCTTCTAGCCTCCCTCCCTGACAATTAACTGTATTAATGGATGTCCTTTTCTACGTATCAGGAAAGTAATTTTTCTTGTGGCTACTTATTGCATTTTTTTTTTGTTGTAATGTTTTTATTAACATTATTCAACAGAGCGGCAATAATGACAGTATACAGAAAACCACACAGTATAGTTAGGTTACTTAAGTCCATGTACATTTCTGTTATAAAAACAAGAGTAAGTTGCACAAAATGTAATAATCCCTTCGGTAATGCAGTCCCTCCCAGGCCTCCTACCCTATCCCTAGTCTTCATCCGAACTATCCACATCTGACTCCGGCAGTGGGTCACAAATGTCCCCCCGGTAAGTATTCCAGGCTTCCCACATTTTTGTCCGTTTGCGGGGGCTTCCCCGATTAGCATACACTGTCTGTTCTGTGATCATAGTCAGATCCATATCTCGGCACCAAGCTGTCAACGAGGGTAGCTCCACTGCGCCCCATTTCTGCGCAATATTCCGTTTCGCCACCATCAGTCCCAACGTGACCCACATCTGCCCATGACGCGTTAGATCATTCGGTTCCCATATGTTAAGTAGGCACATGCGCGGTTCTGGCAGAAGGGACACCTCCATGACCTGTGACATTGTTCACAGTACCTGTCGCCAATATTCTGCTAGCGCAGCACACTCCCATATGGTATGTAGGAACGAACCCTCCTCCCCGCACCCTCCAAGACAATATGGATGTTGTGCCCTTTGTAATTTATGCATGGTGAGTCGGGTATAATATATGCGATGCAAGATCTTAAGCTGTATAAGCCGGAGCCGTGCGGGGATTCCCACCTCCTTGGGCGATGCCAAGGCTTCTTGTCACTCTGAGTCCTCTATGTCACCTAAGTCTGCCACCCACTTGTCCCGCAGAGAGTCTGTCGGTTCTGGTAGATTATTGATCAATTTTTTTAATGTGAGGGATGTGGCGCTTTTCTGCATATAATCAGTAAGTATCCGATCCTCCAGCGGGGCGGCCTCAGGGAAATCCGTATCTGGCGGGATCACTGCTAACAACGCATGTCGTATCTGCACGTACCTGTAGGCCTCAGTCGGGCCCAAGTCATATTGCTGCTGAAGTTGGGTAAATGGTATTACAGTTCCTTTGTCCCACATATTCCCTACCATGGAGATGCCTATGTTGTCCCACTGTGTAAATCCCTTTCTGTTTCGTAGCTGTCCCAGTTTCTTTGTGTCCCAGTGTGGGGTAAGTTTGGTTATAACCCCTCTCCACTCCAACCGTGTTTGCGCTGTGTGCCATAATGTGGCTGTATGTCGTGTGGGGCCCTTTAATTTCAGTGTTAGCCCTTTATTATAAATGACCGCTAGTATGTTAAGCTCTCCCAATTGGGCTCTATCTGCCCTATACACTGAGGCGCATGAATCCATGGTTAATTACCATTGGTTAATTACCTTGATGTGAGCCGCCCAATAATATAATTGTATGTTAGGGAGCGCTATTCCGCCATCATACCAACTTTTGTGTAGTTTTGCCTGTGCTATGCGAGCGGGCCGATGACCCCAGAGAAGTACTGACACTTGTGCAGCTATTTGCTTGAAGTACCGGAGCGAGACCGTAAAGGGCGTATTGTCAAGGGTGTAGAGAAACCGGGGTAGGGCCATCATTTTATACAATACCGCCTTACAGAGGAGCGTAAGGGGCAAAGACGCCCAGTGTATCACATCTCTACTTAAACGCTCAAAGGGGGTGCCAGATTCTTGGAGTGGAATTCTGCTTCGTCCTGTGTAATATGTATTCCTAAGTACTTAAAGGAATCACTAGCAATCACCAACGGGCAACTTGCCGAGAGTTGTGGCGTGCGTCCTTTCAGTATATAGAGTACCGATTTGGACCAATTTATTGCGTATCCTGACACTGTCCCAAAGTTATCACAGATGTCGAGGAGCTCTGGTATTGAGTGGTCCGGATCTGTGAGGTACACCAGTATGTCATCAGCGTATAATGAGAGATGGTCCTCCCATCCCTCCTTCCACCGAATTCCTCTTAGCAACGGGGCTTTTCTGATCAGTGTCGCCAGTGGTTCCAGTACAAGCGTGAATAATAGCGGCAATAGAGGGCAGCCCTGGCGCGTCCTCTTGCCAACGGTATCTCGCCCGATAGGTGTCCATTAGCTGTCACCCGAGCCAGAGGTCTCGTGTATAAGAGCCGCACCCATGCACAAAATTTGGGACCAAATCCCAGATGCGGGAGTACCCCAAAGAGATATTGCCATTCCACCATATCAAATGCCATTTTTGCGTCTAAGAACAATACCACCGCCGGTTCTGACATTGATGGCGCCTTTGCTAGTGCGCCATGTAGGCGTCTGAGGTTGAGGGCCTTGTTCCTATTTGGCATGAATCCCGATTGGTCAGGGTGTATTAAGTGTGGTAAGTGGGTCATCAGCCTGTTCGCCAACAGTTTATCTAAAATCTTAGCTTCCGCGTTTACCAGAGATATAGGGCGGTAGGAGGTGCATTCAGACGGGGCCTTACCGGGTTTTGGAATCGCCACTATTGTTGCTATCCGCTAGTCCAGCGGCAGTTCGCCCTTCTCTAAACTTTCATTGTACATTGCCAGTAAAGGCGGGCCCATAGTCTCTGTTATTTGCTTATACCATTCAATCGGAATCCCGTTGGGTCCTAATGCTTTGCCTGACTGTATTGATCTAATTGCTAACTGTAAATTTTCGGTCGTTAATGCTGCCTCTAATTCCAGGGACGTTTCCTGCGTCATTGTTGGCATCTCAATCGTTCGTAGGGATTCCGCAACCTCTGCTTCTGTCACACCTGTCGTGAGTTGTCCCCCCGCCTGCCGTATATGTCGTATACCCCTAGCACTACTCTCCCGTTTATCGAGCCAGGCTAACATTTTCCCAGCTTTATCACCAACATCTTATTTTTTATATCTGTAGGCTGTCAGGTTGACCACCGTCCTCTCTTGCAGGTAGTCCCTATGCTGCTGTTGCCGAAGGTGTAAAGTGTGTGCCTTATCCGGTGTGGGGTCTGCTGAGTGATCTGTTTCAGCTGCCTGCAGTGCTAACTCTAAATCTAACAGTTCCCTCTGTTTTGCCCGCTTATGTCCTGTGATCGACGCTTTTGCCTGTTCTCTAAGGACGGTTTTGTACACTTCCCATAGCGACGCAACCGACGCAGTATTTTCTGCAAAGAAATGCTTTGTGACTTTACGGAGTTCTTTTTTAATTTCGGGGACACGGAGATAACCGTAGTAAATAGGTTATAATCTCCTGCGAGACCTTTGGCGGTAGGAAAAAGTCAGTATCCCCGGGGAGTGGTCTGAAATGCCCCGGGGTTTGATTTCTACCTCCTCTACATTTTATAGGCTGGCGTCTAGTGTCATGAAATAATCCAACCTAGACAGACTGTTATGTACAGTAGAGTGGTACGTGTACTGGCAAGCCGTAGGATGTGTGTGCCTCCAGATATCAACGAGTCCCATCGCCTCCGCAAAACTTTGGAGGCGAGAGGTTCCCGGCGTCGGAAGCCTAGCCGGGTATTTATCTACGGTGGTGTCTATTACTGCATTGAAGTCTCCCCCAATGACAAGGTCCCCCTCGGGCAGCACCAGGAGGAAGTCGTTAAGTGCTGGGAATGCCACTGTGTGTAGTGCTGGTGGGATGTATACTGATACTACATTAATGAGTATGCCTTCCCACTGACCCTGTAGTGCTGCAAACCGTCCCTGGTCGTCCGTCTTTGTCTGAAGAACTATAAAGGGGGAGTTTTTCCTCACCAAAATGCCTGTCCCCCTGAAACCCGAGGAGAACTCCGAGTGTACTGCCATTTTATACCCCCATCTGTCCATCGCTTTACATGCCGTCCCTGTGAGGTGCGTCTCTTGCAGTAGCGCTAATGCGGGCCGTGCCGTTTCAGGGCCTGCAGTACTAGACCCCTTTTTATTAGGTCGAGGAACGACGGCTGGCTTGCCAGCCGGAAGTCGGAGAATTAATGTCTTTCAGTGGGTGCTTTAAACCCGCCTCTCTCCTCGTCTCTCCTCCATTGGCTGGCTTCCTAAACGGAGGCCAGCCATTGGAGGAGAGAGGCGTCCCTCCAAAGAAGCTCCGTCTTTTTCGGATTCGGGGGCGTGTTCGTGCTGTTCTTTTCACTTTTTAGCCACGCCCATTTTTAGAACGCCGAACACGCCCCCGAATCTGAAAATGTTTGGAAGCTTGCGGCCGCCATTTTTTTTTTTTTGGGCATCAGCGGTCAACGAGTCTCTGCGTCTGCCGGTGAGGATCGTCTTGTTTTAGGAGATCTCGAGTAGAGCAAGAGAGGGCACTTCACTCCTTTCAGACACGGCCCGATTCGCCAGGTAGGAGACAGCAGTACGAGTAGGAGTGTCCCAGAGTGTGGTAGTACATTGCCACTAGAAAACCGCTGGGCTCCTCGCCATAGGAGGCGCCAGGAACAGGAAAGATATCAAGATCCTCAGAGCGCTGCCAGCAGACACCAGCTGCACAGCCTCCGGTAGCGGCGGCCATGCCAATTACAGCGGCCTCCGTTTACAGCACTGCACAGTCCCGAGAGCACATCTCCGTTCATGGAGGCGGGACTCCAGGCCAGGCATCACTTCTAAGCCGCTCACACTCGTCACAGACTGGTCCACATAACACACCGGCCTCGTGAATCTCACACCGCTAGAGCACAATTAGCGAGCCGCACCCCCTCTCTGTATCATCGCTCATAAATCTCCCTCGTGTTATGTTTCCTCTCCCACTTGCATGCGCCTCCTCGCCGATCTCGCAAGCCACATCTGCCCTTCCTGTCAGCTTCTCGCTCTCTCTGCCCTTGTTTCCCCCGCCTCTCTCGCTCCCCTTCTTAGCCCTCTGTATGTGTAGCGCTGTATCCAATCCTGGTTATTTAACTAACAACACATGAATTTTATTTCGTCATAAGCTATTTTTAATTCATTTGAGCGTGTACAAATGAACTGTGGACAGCGGGAAATCTCTGAGTTTCGTTGGCCGCACGCTGTGGATGGGGCCGGAGATGGCGTCACTGGACCTGGGCTGCATGCCTGCATGCAGTGCCTGCCGGTCATGAAGCGCTGTGTCTGGTGCAGGGCGACTTTTTACTGGTGAGGATAATCCGCTCCTTATGCGAAGGCAACACCTATCTGGTTGGGCCACCGCCGACGCTCAATGGCCACACACACAAACAGTACAGGGCAGGGTCTCATAAAAGAGTGTTTTTTAGAAGATACATTCTCAACTGACATATTTCAGGCACTTTAAGAGCATGTGCATAGCTGCTAAGTAGTCAGCCTATGTCACAATGCCGAATTGTATCCAATCCTTGTTATTTAACTAACAAACAGTGCTACGTACTTCTGGTAATTGTAGGTCCATACTCGTAATCTGGAACTGCAGGTCCTTGCATGTTATACATGCATGCCAACATTTTATATGAGAAAAGTGTGGGGTTTTAACCCTTTCGATGCTGATGACGAGCTCAGCTCGTCATCACCCACGGGTGTCGTGTGCTGATGACGAGCTGAGCTCGTCATGGTGCCACTAAAATGGCATTTTCCAGCACAGGGGGGGGAAACGCCCAGCAGCCATGTGGTTAAGAAACATATCTGGAGAATGCAACCCCCCCCCCCCCTCATTAACTTCTATTAAGGGGCTCAGGCTTGAGGAGTAAAGCGTCCGCCCAAGATCACACAGGTTTTCATAAATGGAAGCCGAAGTAAGATCCACTTGCCAGGCATCACTTCTAAGCAGCTCACACTCGTCACAGACTGGTCCACACAGCACACCGGCCTCGTGAATCACACACCGCTAGAGCACAATTAGCAAGCCCCACCCCCTCTCTCCCTCGTGTTATGTTTCCTCTCCCACTTGCATGCGCCTCCTCGCCGATCTCGCAAGCCACATCTGCCCTTCCTGTAAGCTTCTCACTCTCTCTGCCCTTGTTTCCCCCGCCTCTCTCGCTCCCCTTCTGAGCCCCCTGTATGTGTAGCGCTGTATCCAATCCTGGTTATTTAACTAACAGCACGTGAATTTTATTTCGTCATATGCTATTTTTAATTCATTTGAGCGTGTACAATCTAACTGTGGACTGCGGGGATTCTCTGAATTTCGCTGGTCGCACGCTGTGGATGGGGCCGGAGATGGCGTCACTGGACCTGGACTGCATGCCTGCATGCAGCACCTGCCGGTCATGAAGCGATGTGTCTGGTGCAGGGCGACTTTTTACTGGTGAGGATAATCCGCTCCTTATGCGAACGCAACACCTATCTGGTTGGGCCACCGCCGACGCTCAATGGCCACGCACACGAACAGTACAGGGCAGGGTCTCATAAAAGTGTGTGTTGAAGATACATTCTCAACTGACATAGTTCAGGCACTTTAAGAGTATGATCGTAGCTGCTAAGTAGTCAGCCTATGTCACAATGCCGAATTGTATCCAATCCTCGTTATTTAACTAACAAACAGTGCTACGTACTTCTGGTAATTGTAGGTCCATACTCGTAATCTGGAACTGCAGGTCCTTGCATGTTATACATGCATGCCAACATTTTATATGAGAAAAGTGTGGGGTTTTAAGAAACATATCTGGAGAATGCAACCCCCTCCCCCCCATTAACTTCTATTAAGGGGCTCAGGCTTGAGGAGTAAAGCGTCTGCCCAAGATCACACAGGTTTTCATAAACGGAAGCCGAAGTAAGATCCACTTTGGTTTTTGACTCCGGTGGGCACAAATCCACATTTTCACCACAGTCCATGTTTTTATTTTAAAGTGTCATAAAGGTGGCGGCAAGTCCTAAATGAAGAATTTGTGTGGTCAGGGCACAGCTGTACGTCATCTTGGTGAAAAAGAGCTCCGTGCACCAATGCACGCTTGCATGCCTCTGATTTCTCAGTCTGGGAAACCCCACTTGGAGGGTCGGAAAGCAGAGAGTGAGGTCGGAGGAGGGTGGGGCTGGGGCAATGCATTCCTCTAAACCATGTGTGGCTCCTTCAATCCTAAACCCTGAGGGGATGCCCCATGATTGTCACTCCAGAAATCACCGAGACACAATGCCCTTTCTATGTGGAGTGCCCTTTCTACATTGCTCAGTGGGCCAAGGTGCCGGCTGCAGTCACCAGTGTGCTGCAACGTGCAGTTCACAGGGTTAAATGGTGTGGGGTCAGCTCATTCTCTCATCTGCACGAGGACGATAATAAATGCATCGCTGAGTAGGGTAACAGCCTGAATGCCACAAGAGACTGCAGCAGCATTCCTACCGGCCATCACCATGCACTAAGAGGACAGTCCGGTCCTGCTCGACTATCCATATTGTGCCGCACTTTCTCACACAGAAGCGCTTCGAAGTAGCTGCTAATCGCTCTAGAAAACTAAATATAGCACTGAACTATTGGCAGAACCACTGGAACTATGCGATTCTGAAGCTGTGGCCTTTTTTGTTTGTTTATTTGCCGCATTTGCCACATAATCCACTATCTGCTGCATAATCTGCAGATTATAACAAATAAAATGTTTCTAGCTCAAACGGATAAAAAGTTACTAAAAATGTGGGGATATGTGTTGCCGCGCTTTAGAAGACCATTGCCACGGTTAACTGGCTATCTTTCAGTTGCTTATTTATGTATTTGATTTGTTAAACTAGTACTAATGAGCTGAAGCTTTTGCCCAGACAGTATTACCAGGTGTACAAATGACAAAATAATGAAGTAATAGAATCAAAAATGTGCCCTGTTACGCCACATAGTTTATTCAACTCTGCCGCGTAATTGTAATAGCCCTGACTGTTGTAGGCAAGATTCGTAGGTGCGAAAGGAAGCCATGTTATCATTGTTTTACTCTGACTAATGGCGACTTCTTGGCCCACAGTTCCCGCCGAGCCCTCTGTTGCTTGCCTCCAAGCTGTGTCATAATAACACCTCATCAAGGGGCCACGAGTCTTATTCTGGAGAGGGAGTGCGCTAAATGTTTTTATTACTACTTCATATTTTCCCTAACGGGTTTAATGGTCATCAGAGTGTGTTACAACAGCCAGAGACAATACTACTTCACATGGAGGTCATGGTGTAGATGGAAGAGGAGTTGCTGACCGGTTGCCATATGATAATACACAATGTTTCATCCGGGTCTTCCCTTGACAATGGAGTATCGACTGATAGAACACAAAATAATGGGCAATCCCTGCAGGATGTGGAGAGGATGTGGCCTAATGGCTAGAGCGGTTGACCTTGGAGCTGGGGAACCGGGTTTTAATCTGGCCTGAGACGCTCAACATCCTGTGATTCTGGGCAAATGGCTTAATCTACCCGTACCTAACTAAAATGAATGTGTCGGTCTGTAACGCAACTGGTGCTCGTGTAAAGCGCTCTGATACTTTCGGGTCTACTTTGCGCTATATAAAACTCAAAAACAAAAACGAAGTCTGTGTGTGTGTGTTCGTGGCTCGGTCTGTGTGGCTCTGTCTGTGTGTGTGTGTGGCTCTGTCTGTGTGTGGCTGTGTGGATAGCTTTTTTTGTAGGTGTCTCTATGTGTGGGTGGCTCTGTCTATGTGAGGGTGGTTCTGTAGGTGGCTCTATGTGAATGACTGTGTGTGGGTTGCTTTGTGTGTGTGGCTCTGTGTGGATGTAAATGCAATAGGTCATGCATTTGCGAGCGATTAAGCTATTGGCATTGTAAATAACAATGCCATTTATTTAACGATTAAGCTATTGGCAATGTAAATGACAATGCCATTCATTTATGATTTTTTGAAAAAGAAAAAATGTCATGAGCAATGCCAATAGCTCTACCTTTAATAATGCTGAGACCATTCCATTGTAAATGCTTGTTTTATCTCCCAGCCCTGGGACGTTCCACGTTACAAACTTTAGAGGGGTTATCGGAGCATCTTGGGTTGCGTTCGGGGTACATTCAGGTTGCGAATCTAATGCCATGGGTGTGGTGTATGGATACCGGGAACTGCTGCCTAACCAACTCCGTCAATAAGCCGCTAATCAAACGTTTCTCTGCTCTATCATCACTGCCACTACCAACAAGAACCATGCTGAACAAAATACAAACTTCCCTCCCCATTATCCCCCCTACCCTCGCTGCCTCCTTGCTTAACGGACTAAAAACCGCCCGCCACCCCAACTCAGCAGAGTGCTTCTCCCCAACCCCAACCTACTTATTGTATTTGTACATGAATCTGTCTTGTTTTTCCCCTTTGCACAGCTATTTTACAGCTTATGCTTTATTTCTTCTGCAATACCTTTGTAATTGCATTTTATAGTGCCAGGTGATTCTTTACTGTTCTCATGTAGGAGTCTTTTATGGATAGGAGATTATAATGTTCTCTATTATCCTAGGTTCTGATCAGAAGACGGACTAGACTGTGGTCGACTTAACTTCCTGCAGCAGCGAAAGAGGAAGGACTACGTCGAGGGAGTCTCTATATGCCCTTGGCTGGACTGTGATTGGTGGACTGGT
This sequence comes from Lissotriton vulgaris, assembly GCF_964263255.1. NCBI lineage: Eukaryota > Metazoa > Chordata > Amphibia > Caudata > Salamandridae > Lissotriton > Lissotriton vulgaris. The sequence continues at coordinate 985,816,427 of NC_141685.1, read as the reverse complement.
TCCCATGGCTACCGCTGTGCCTCATGTGTTATGTAGTTCATGGACTGTTGTTTTTGTTACCTTTTAACTTGCTGCCAAATAAATGAAGAAAGGATATGCATAATCCTCACCTCCGCGTCCTTAATAGAATTGAAACTTTCCTGTGTGATAACTAGGAAATTTCTCATTTTTACACTCACTGTCCTGAATTGGCACCCATGCCAGTTGGTCACACTAAATTTACCCTCGACGAGCCCTGGCCTTGGAAATTCCTCCGAACTTCTTCGACGAGCCCTGGCCTTGGAAATTCCTCCGAACTGCTAGCCTAGCTACTGCTCGACTAACGCAGGAAGAGATCGATTAGAAGGCATGGAACTAAGAACAAAAGACGGACTATGGAAGGGGCGGGACATCCTCCAGGTTTGGAGTCAGAAACTCGATGGAAATAGCGAAGCCATCTTGGAATGGTATTGCAAACGTTTTAAAGACAAATAAGTTAAAAAGCGAACAATAGAAAGTAAGTCAACTATTTTTTTTCTACCAAAGAATCAAGAATCCTGTACTTCCTCGTTTAATCCTCATAATTTGGAAAATAAAATATACATTCATATTTAATCGATACTGTTACACATGAGATTATAAAAAAACACCCGCACCTTACAAGATGGTGCAGTCACTGCTTGCTTATTCTAGAAGATGCAAGTTCTAAAATGACGCCGGTCTTAGCGAGAGGTGGGACTATCGAAAACAAGGAGGGGATGGAGGCGGGCGTACCTTGGAAAACACAGGGCGATTGAGCCAGAGCGAGAGAGATGCACAGGCAGAAACGCATCCCGTGCGGCGGTGGCGACGGAAGCCGGGTAGATGCTAACATCCCGGTAGTCGTGGAGTCCAACCACCTGGAACTTGGGCTGAGGTCCTAAAGGGGATCAGAGGACGTGGCCACCAAGACTGGGGTCCCCCGGGACAGAGGCACCAGCAGCCGTCACTCCTGGAACCATGGCTTCACTGGCCACGGTGAAGAGAAGCCGCAGCCTGGGGTACAATCCTGTGGGCACCTCGGAGAACACCAAGGGAGTCGAAAGTGAAGGCTCGGGTGAGTCACGGGGAGCAATAGGAGGTCGTGGTGGGGATAAACAAGTGTCATAGGTTGGGGGAATTGTTGTAGGTTATAGAGGAAATATATTGGGGAGTAACAGGCAAATGTGTGAGAACAGGTGAAAATTCCGAGGAAAACGAGGGAATTGGTGGGAAGAAATAAAAAAAATACCCCGTTGAATGGAGGGGAGCAAGAGACGAAAATCATGATAAACTGAGAGGAATAAAAGTCGCATATAGAGGGGTAAAATAACAGTAAATAGTCGGAAAAAAATTAGAGAAACAGGAAAAAATAGAGGGAGCATTTGGGAAGAAATAGATGGAATTGAGTGGAAATAGTGGAGGACAACAGTTGAGAATGTTGTGAAGCAGTAGAGGGAAAATAGTAGAGAGAAAAATGGATTGTTGGGGAAAACAAAAACTAGGAGGAAATAGTAGGAAATGGGGAGATATAAAGAAAAATAATATAGACCGACTTGAGGATATGGTGTGAAATTAGGAAAACTTGAGGAGGAGGGGACACTAGTAGGGTAAATGTACGGGGAACCTAGAGGGGTGTAGGGAAATCTGTTGGGAAGAAACCGAGTTGAAACTTGGGCAGAGACAGAGTGAGGTGGTGTTGGGGTAAAAACTAGGTGGAAATGATGGGGGAGAGGTTGGTGAATGTGTTGATGATAAATAGCAGCTAGAACCAAGGGGCATGGTGGGGAGAAATATGTTAGAAATGTTGGGGAGCGGTTCTTTATCTGTGGTCCGGTGACCAATTGGGGTCCGCAAAGCCTACCCAGGGGTCCATGACTGCTTAGAGAATGAAATAACATTAATAGATTAATAAAATGTGTATGTAAATACGTAAGAAAGAACCACAGGTATAGAGAAATTGGTGGGCAGGGTAAGTAGATAACATGTGGGTGAACTGGAAGAAAGGCCAGAAAGGTATGCATTGACATTTTTTAAATAAAGAAGGAAAATAAAGGCTACAAATATGGACTTGAAGCACAGCTGTTTCTGGCGTCGATTGACCCTGTCTTCCTGGGACATAATAGCCATTAATCAGTCATGCACGCTGAACGGCAAATTAGCTACACCGAACTTAAAAAAAAAGTGATGCGTCATTATATGAACAACAATGCACATTCCTGAGGGTGGAGCTGCCCATTCTCACCAAACGGGATTTTTGTAATTGAGTTAAAGCATTGTCTTGTACAAGTCACAAAACGTCATTTGTCTGTGGTGACTGGTAGAATCAAAACAAGTCTGTGTAATCACAGTTTTGGCATCGCAGGCATTTTTTTTTAACTCTGTGCTCAGCGTCTTGATTTCATAGAGCTCTTGCTCTAATGTTACTTAGTAGTACTACTAGCATCCGCTCTTGGCAGTGCTGCAGTCTTATAGCTTGCTTGCATTTGGCTTCCTGCACACATTATGAGGTAATACACTATGCTGTCACTTACCTCTTGATTTCTGTGACCATCTGATGGCAGATCCACTATCTAACCATTGTCTCAGCTCTTGGGATTTCAATAACCATCTGTTAGACATAACTCCGAGTATATAGTCAGTCTCTAGTCGCTGTTGGCATTTCAGTTAGCGGACGGCAGTACTGCATACAGTGCCACCTACCATTCTGTGTTCTGATATGTGTAAGTCTTGATTAGCCATATTGCAATTCTGACACGTTCTCAAAGCGGTTGTAATGTCTCTATTTGGTAAGTACTACTACTGTCCTGTAATTCTTTTTCAGCGCTCAAGATTTCTGATTCCCTTAGTAGGTGGCTGTATAACTTTCCTTTCGTCCTCGGACATATAATGTGATTCAGTTTTAGGTTGGCAGCAAACCTGTATTGTCTGGTTTTATCAGGTCTCATGAGCCTGTAACCCTTGGTTGTGATAATTGTTATTTTGTTTTTCGTGCATTTCTCCAATTTATTTTGTTTGGTTGACCGATCTGCTACAATGACGGTTTCAATAACTTTGTTAGGCTATGCAGTTATCCTTTCAAGTTCTTGAAGTTTTTGCAATTTCTGTAACGCTGTATTTGTGAGTGTTGTTACCTGCAGTCTCGCATTTTTGTCTGGTTTCGGTTACACTTTGACGGGCACTAATTTCATGTTATTCTTTCACATTATTTGGTAGATTCGCTATCCAGTCAGTTTCTTGCACTTCTTGGCAGGCAGCAATGATCTCATGTCCCTGGCCCTGTTTGCTAGTAATGCTCTCAATGCATGATCCAGTAGTTATCTTCTGCATGAGATGTAGTATAGATCACGTATGATACTCTGGCAGTTTCATTTTTAGGTCTCGACTGGCGTACACTGCGCAGCAGTGTCGCGCAGCTCGAGAAATTTTGTTTTCCAATACTGGGGTTGAACCTGCCTCTCTCTTCCATTGGCTAGCTCCATAAATGGAGGCTAGCCATTGGAAGAGAATAATGGCAATCATTCTCGGAGCAGATTCGTGGGCATTTGTTGTTTTAAGCCCCACCCTCTTTGTTTCGTCATGCAGAGGTGGGCCATTGTGGGTGTTTCCTTATTTTTTTTTTTTTCCGGGATGTTTGCGGTCGCCATTTTTTCATGGAGCTGGGGTGGGGGGGTGGGTTCACATATTGGCTTGTTTCTTTTACTTTGAAACAAGCTCGTTTCAGTTTTGCCCGGGGCAATTTCTCCCCGTCCCTTCCACCCCCCTCCCAGTCCGATGCCTTCTCGCTCGTCCGCTGCCCCCCCAGCCCCCTCCTGTCTTCAAATGCTCCTTTCTTCAACAAACTCTACAATATAAGTACCGCGCTGCAAAAACAGGATGGATAATTCACTCACCCCGATTTACATTTTTAAAAATATGTTGCAAAACTGACGAGGGCGTTATATACAGATTACCGAATCCTCCTGAGGCACAGCCGGGAGATAGCTTGTTGTTCACTAGAATTGCTCATTTTTAAAAACTGCACGTAATTGATTTTAAAAGCGCACTCTTTACCTGCCTGTCTCCCGCCTAGAAAGCATCCCCAGCAGCGGTTGCCACGCTGAGAGGGAGAGCTCGTGGGAGTCTTCGCAGGCGCCATCAGCCCCACGGAACGAGGGACACGCCCACTTAGAGGCCACGCCCCCCCCTCCGACCTATAATAATGTGTATGTACCGGAGGCGCAGCGGACGAGCGCAACGGGCGCGACGAATGCACGCCGAAGGCGCGCATAAGGCAAGCTCGTCTGCGCTCGTCCGTGCCGAGTCCAGGCCTAGGGCCAGTCCCCTTGCTCCTCACCCCTCAGTACCCCTGCATTATAGCCCTGACACCCTGCATAGTCTCAGGATATTCACCAGCAAGGGATGCCTACACAGATTCCAAGCTGACACCCTACCCCCTACCTGCCCCAACTGTAACCTCCACTTGAAGTCCAAAATAATGCCTGAACTGCTATATGACTACCGCATGTTCCTGTTGAACTGCCGCTCCCTCCCAAAACATAGGGTTGAAATTTCTCTCCTAATAGAGGAACTCTCACCGGACATACTGTTTTTGACAGAAACCTGGTTAACTCCTGATGCTGAGCCAGCGATTTTGGACGCTCTCCCCCCAGGCTTTCAAATCTCTCACCAAGACCGGCCTAAAGAGAGAGGAGGAGGTCTGGCGATAATTCATAAAGATCAATTTCGCTGCCGTGTAGCAACCGAATCCATCCCGGATTGCGAGAGCTTCACTTTCCATGTCGAACTCTCACCTAACAAATGCCTTTCCGGCACGCTCATTTACCGTCCTCCCGGCTCCCCGAATCAGTTCCACGTCTGCTTACCCTCAATCATAGCCGAACGCCTCAATCCCACGTCTAACTTCACCGTCTTAGGCGACTTTAATTTCCATTTCGACTCGGATTCAGACCACATAGCCACTACTTTAACAGAAGACCTGGCAGCTCTACAATTGACCCAAAGAGTTACCTCCCCTACCCATGTCAAGGGTCATTTGTTGGACCCGGTTTTTAGCAACTGTTTCGGCCTTATAACAGGACCACCCATCCACCTGCCTTGGACCGACCATTTTTTGATCCCTATCAGCTGGTCTGCACCGAAACCCTCTGAATCGACACCGATCACGAGACTCACAAGAGCTTGGTCCCACCTCGCAATCGATAAATGGACTAATATACTTGCCGAGAATCCCCCTCTGATCAAAGACAACCCTAACCTAGCAAATCTGGCTTATTCCAATTGGATCACTCAGTCTTTAGACGCGGCTCTTCCCCAAAAAAAATCACACTAAAACGACTTCAAAAAACTGCCCCATGGTATACTGAAGATCTTAGAGACAAGAAACGCCGCTGAAGGCAGTCTGAAAGAAGCTGGCGAGCTGACTACTCCTCAGATAAAAAAAAATCTCTATCGCGAAGCCATCAGGGAATACAAAATATTGATTAAAAACGGCCCAAGCCGCTTACTTTTCGGAGAAAATCTCCCTCGCTAAATCTAAACCTAAGGAAATTTTCCGAATCATTAAAAAACTGACCAAACAGTCCCCCTGTGATCAGGCGGATAAGTCCATCACCCATTGTAACGATGCCGCTGAATTCTTCCACCAGAAAATAAATACCATCTACTCTGCCTTTCCCCCGAACAACCTCGGCTCCTACTTGTCCCCACATGACTTCCATTCATCACTCACCCGCATTAACACACTTCCCCCCACTAGAGCTGGCTACTCTTGAGCCCTTAGCACGGAGTGTAAAATCTGGTTCCCCCAATGACCCAGCACCACCAGATATAATAATGGCAGCATCTCAAATCACTCTGCCCATAATTAAGGACATCTTAAACGCCTCCATTTCATCTGGTGTGGTCCCGACTGCCTGGAAGCAGGCCATGGTTAGAGCCCTAGTGAAGAAGCCCAACCTGGACCCCAATGATCTGAGTAACTATCGCCCCATATCCCTGCTCCCATGGATCAGCAAGATTCTGGAAAAATACATAAATAAACAACTAATTACCTTTCTGGAAGACCACCAACTACTGGACCCGACCCAGACGGGCTTCAGACCCAAGCATGGGACCGAGACCGCCCTCCTCATGGTCACTGAGGAAGCGAGAAAGATCTTGGATCAAGGAGGATCAGTGGCAGTGATCCTCCTTTATCTCAGTGCGGCCTTCGATACGGTCAGCCATGATACTCTGCTATATCGCATGTCCCAGGTTGGGATTGAAGACAAAGCCTTGTCTTGGTTCCAGTCCTTCCTTCAAGACAGATCCTTCTGTGTTTGAAGAAGAGTCTGTCTCTGCCAGCAGACCTTTGAAATGTGGAGTCCCTCAGGGATCATCTCTAAGCCCTGCACTTTTTAACCTGTACATGAGGCCACTGGCTGACGTCGTCCGCCCGTATGGGATTAAGATCATTTCCTACGCGGACGACACGCAGCTGGTGGTCTCCATGACTCAGGAAGCCGCTCCTGGCGGGCTTAGAGAGTGCCTTGAGGAAGTGAAGACCTGGATGTCCCTTTCTTCGTTAAAACTGAATGGGGACAAAACTGAGCTGATGCTCCTGGGCTCCCCAGACCCCAGTATTCCTCCCTCTTTGTGGCCACCCAGTCTGGGCCCCCCACCCACTCCCAAAAACAGCATCAAAAGCCTTGGAGTGTGGCTGGACAGATCCCTGTCCTTTAATATACAGTCCACAAAACTTTCAGCCACTTGCTTTGGCATCATGAAGATGCTGAAAAGAATCCTCCCCCTCCTTCCCTGGGATGCCAAACAAACTGCCGTACAAGGCTTAATTCAATCACGACTCGGCTTCAACAATATACTTTATCTTGGCGCCCCCGAATCTACCCTCAGAAGGCTCCATATAGTCCAAAACCGTGCAGCGCGCATTCTACTAGACCTCCCCCGCAGACAGTCAGTGAGAGCAGGCTTGATTACCCTCCACTGGCTACCGGTGCGACAGAGGGTCCTGTTTAAAGCCATGTGCACTGCGCACCAGGCCTTCTGGAACACTGGCCCCAAAATTACTCAAGACTTAATTACCCATTATGTGCCCAACAGAAGCCTCCGCTCCAGTCAAACATTTCTCGCAAAAACCCCCAAAATAAAAAGATCCAGATCCGGAGGCAGGACCTTCTCATACAACGGTGCCAGGGCCTGGATCGCCCTCCCACTGCACCTTAGAGCTAATCCCAACCTCTCAACCTTCCGTAGACAACTAAAGACCTATTTATTTCATCCAGTCTAGTTAATTTCACCCCTAAATTCTCTTTCGGGGCCTGCTGTAGGTATTCGGTTCTCCTAGCGCTTGGACGCCTCCGGGCAGCAATTCGCGCTATACAAATGTACATCCTATCCTATCCTATTTACCGATATCATTTGTAAGAACAAGTTATCACGTTCTGAATATGAACAAGTTCCTTGCATCGTCAAAAAACAGACCGAGCCCTGGATTCGAATAGCCTTTGTGTGCTGCACGGATTAAGTGCGTGGCAGCAGAGCTGTGCGCACTAGCGTGAATCCAGGACGGGTTTTCCGACAGGCTGTGCCTCGTCAGGAACTTCATGCAGCCTCTCCCTGCCAGAGCCGAGGACACGCAGCCGCGGCGGGGCTGGAGGGCAGCGGCATACGCAGCGTCTCTGTGGTAACCGCGCGAAGCTCCAGGTAACACTGGCGGCGGTGAGTCCAGTGCACCGCCCGCAGCTGGCGGGGCACAAGGCTTCCTCGCCCCTCCAAGGTAAGGGAACAACATGATGTGCAATGCGCATGTTTCAACAAAATAAACTGCTCAAAATGTGTGCCTGAAGTAGCGGTGAGCAGACATTAGGTGCAATGTAGTATGTCCTGGAAATCGAATATGTAGTGTTAGTTCGGTGTGTCCCTGCCCTGCAGCCACAGGCATTCAGTAGTTTGTAGTCTGCGGCTCGCGTGTTCGTATCACGAAGTGTGTGAATGCGTCTTTTGGGGCTGTTGCATAGTGTGGCGTTAAGTTACGTAATATTTGCCAAATTGCAAAGGCGAGTGAAATAATTCATTTTATGGTGCTCGCCGTGCACGTGATTTAATATGTGATATTTATTATCACTGCGTTGAGCTTTTGGCGATTTAGTACAACTGGTATGAGGTGTCATGTGACCTCTGAGGAGCTCACTGTGCAAGTTTCAGGTGGACTGTATGAAGTATTTTCCCTGTAAATGCATACAATAGCCCTGTCCCTCGTTCCTGCCTAAGGATTATTTAAAGGACCTCAGTTCGAGGACATAAATGCCCCATAAAGAGTGTTTGTTCTCAGAGCAGTGTCTGTGTGTGGCTCTGTGTGTGGCTCTGTGTGTGTGTGGCTCTGCGTGTGTGTGTGTGGCTCTGCGTGTGTGTGTGTGTGGCTCTGTGTGTGTGTGTGTGGCTCTGTGTGTGTGTGTGTGGCTCTGTGTGTGTGTGTGGCTCTGTGTGTGTGTGTGGCTCTGTGTGTGTGTCAACATTGATGTCCTTGATAGAATGAAAGTATTTCACTGAAAAAATAAGTGCCATTTTGAGATTTTTCCTATTGTTTATATCAGACTCCGACCCTTTATACATGTACCTGTTTTAATTGACCTAGGTCAAGGAGTTCTCAGGGTCTACCCCGTTGTAACTCACTACTCTGTGTGTGTGTGGCTCTGTGTGTGTGTGCAAATGCAATAGGTCTCGCATTTGCGAGAGATTAAGCTATTGGCATTGTAAATGACAATGCCATTTATTTATCTGTTTTCAAAACCAACACATAAATAAAAATATTGTCATTTACAATGCTAATAGCTCTAACTTTTGCAAAGGCGAGACCGTTGCATTGTAAATGCTTTATGTATTTGAGTGCTGCTTTCTTCTCGAGTTCTCATCACTTTTGCATTTTGTAGCACGTTGGTAGCAGTTTTGTTATCCTGCCATCTTCGAGATCACACAATTTCTGTTGGGCTTGGCTGGTGGTAATGCTATCCAGTGACGTTCTTGTAGCTCTTAATTTCTGTATTTTGTGTATGGTAGCTCTACCTTGTCTGTTTTTCAGCTGAAAGGGATTTCTGTATTTGTTTGGCAGTGCTGCTATCTTGTTAAGTTCTCAGGAGCCATGTAATTTTTGGTACATTGGGTTAAACGTTTTGTTGTTCTGCTGTCTCATTGGTATTGTGAGTTCTGTAACACGTGGCTTGTAGTAATACTAGTCTCAATGTGTGTATGAAGGAAAATGTTTCAGTTCTACTGGGAAATGCATTTTAAAATGACTCCCATAAGATACATCAGATGGGGGGGGGGGGTCTAAAAAAAACCCAAAAAACAGCATTGGTGATTTTACCTTGCAGCATGATTTATAAGTATGTGCATATCGTGGTTGCATTGTCATGCTTGCATTGTTGGCAATCACTGGTGAATTAGCGCACGTCTATATCCTAATTGGCAGCAGGGATACATTATGATGTGCTGCATTACAATTCTGTGCATGGACCCAAATAGTGATAACAGTGATGCATGTAATCCCGGCTAGGATGGGACCCCTTAAGCACCAAATTTAATTACCTATGCAGCTTTGCACCCCACAAAAGAGGAATAAACTTCTCTTAGCAGCCAGCCAAGACTGAATAATACGCAAGTGTGTTTGTCCTCCAAAACTTTGCCCAGGAGCTAAATGTGCAACATTTTTTGTTATGAGTCTAATATGGCACTTCTTCAAAACTATTAAAAAAAAACATGCTCCTTAACCTGCTACTGTTTAGATCGTGTGGTTGTGGCACCAAGAGCCTGCGTGCAGTTTTCTTGACCAGATTAGTTTGGGCAAGACAAAAAATGGCTGCAGGTGGACATGGTACACTGCAGCAGTGAGTATAAGAATGTATTTTCTCCTGCTGTTGCATAGGAAACTGCTGGTAAGATGGATCAGAGACATCAAACACAGTATTAGAAGTTTTTGATTTCTGTCCATCTCAAATTTCTTTCCCATGTCTCTTCCAGATGCTGGTGGACATTCCAGTTGTCCTACTCTGTTTCATTCCTCTGCTTTAGAACCCTGATCCTTTCGGGGAGTCTTCCGCTGGCACCTTGGTAGGTGTCGGTCTCCCTGGGCTAACCTTCAGCAGAGTTTGTCAGACTCATTGCAAGTTTGTGGTACACCTGGAGCAATGAAATGTGCAAGTCTGCATGGTCAACCTTATCACACTAGTGTTAGGAACCAAACTCTGGCCCATTTACGGTAGCTATATCCATCATTGCTAATTTCTTAAGCAGTGTAGTCACTTCAAGCAGGTCTTACAGAACCATCACGACTCACAGGTCTGCAACATCTCTGAATCACAATCATAATGGTGGTCAGTCTGGTGGCAAACACTGGTTAATATGCAGATTGCTTCAGGAATTAGGATGAGTAGGCCTCCTTTATATATATATATATATATATTTTTTCTTTGGGATGCAGCGTTGAAAATCTTGGCCTGGTAACTGATACCGCATTTGCCTTATTGCTTTTCACTGTTTTCCTCAGATTTGTACAAACTACAATTTCACAAGTTCCCAGATTAACACTTGGAGGACAAAGCATGGCTCCCGGCTTTTCTTCTTGTTGCAATTTTTTTTCTTTCTCTTTCTACACAAGTTTTGATAAGAAGTTGCTCCAAGAAAGAGGAAGGACTGGCTTTCCTATGGCTATTTATAGGTAATAATACATCTATATTATATTGCTAGGTAATCCTTCTCCAGTATTTTCATGTTATTTTTATTCTTTATCTGAATGTTTTAATTTTGGCTGCCCTTAGCAAAAACAAAGTAGCGAGAAAGTGATGTATCATACTCACGTTAGTGTCATTATTAGAGTTAGGGCTTTACTAGAATAACAACTTGAAAAATCCCAGTTTTCTAGCATGTACCAGTTATGGTGTTCTTGTGCCCTGTGGTTGGTGTCAGCTAGTTTAAAACATAACTGTCTCTTCCGTTGAAAATCGGAAAACCAGCAGATTTCATACATTCATCTGTGCATTGTACTTAATCCAAAAGAATCAATTTTTTTTCTTGCTTTGTAGGGGTTTCATTTCATATATCATGTATGATTTTTTCACCTGTGTGTGAAAGAAATAGTTTCTTTCTTGTCCCAATAGTGTTAGTTTATAACCTGAGACATATTGCAAGACTTGTAAGTTTTTTATGCCATTCAGATTGGTTTGAAGACAGGCTATGGACGCTTACTTTGTTCAATTCGTGTTTTCATATCCATATATTTGATACAGAAACCATAACGATTGCATATTTTTTAGGCAGTGGGGATCTAGAGCAGCAATTCTTAACGTGCCTTCTGTGGACCCCAGTGAATCACTACTTGAAGCTTAGGATGCCAGTCTAAGCGTTATCTGTGATTTGAACCTCTAAAAAATACACAAAAGACAGAAAAAAGTAAACGTCATACAAATACACATAGTATTAAATATTTAATTTCCAATACATAAAATAAATTGTTATTTCAAAGGGAATGTTGGAGCTTTTTTAAATGTTGTTTTCTTTCTGAACGATGAAACCAGATGTTGAACTTTAGCAATACGCTTTGTCTTTTTTCTCCTAATATATGCTCTTTTTAGGTCTCGCCTAGCGTTGCATTGCATGCGTTGCTCACTCTGCGAGATCTATTGCCGTCGGGTTGCTTTCGGAAGTGGGATGGAAGCTCCACCCATGCTTTTGATTGGCGTGCGTCACACTTTATGCTGAACGCTCGCTTTTCATTGCAAGTGAGGCTTGTTTATTCTCTCCCTGTCTCCTTTTCGGCTCGCCCACCCGGACTGGACATTTTGCTCGCTCATGGCGTCTCTTTTGCTCGCGCACATCGTCTCTTCTGCATGGCGACAAGAAAACCTCGCCCCCAATAGGGACAAGGTCCGCGATTACATAATTTATATATTCCAGCGCTGACTGTCACCTTATTTCACGGTGCTGTAAATATAAACTTTTAAAAAGCAACTTCGCAAATAGACTTGAAAGTGTATAAACTTGAAAAGTGCAATACCTTGCTCCTTTCACACTAAGTATAATGGCGCTTTTAATTTAAATGTAGCTCTTAGTGGCGACGTATTACCATTTCCAAGCGCTCGCAGTGTTGATAAACCAGGGCAGTGAGGCACAGTAAAACTCTAGCATGCTGCGCCCATGCAGACCTCCTATCATTTCTCCCCCAGCATCCAGCCCTCGTTGAGTCAAAGAGGTGCTGGCGTCTCCGGGAGACGGTCATCGCAGGCACCCACTCGCCCCCCCACCACCACCACCACCACTGCACGCGGTGTCTGTGCACATTCAGGGACCAGTGGAGATTTCCCCTGAAACCGGTTCCTGGTCCACCTCTCCACGACTCTTTCTGACTCCCTTTCCTCTTTCGTCCCATGGAGAGGAGAAAATACAAACTTGAAGGAGGGCAGAAGCCCGCTCCCTGCCTGGATGGACTATACCATCCAGGCATCATGTGGCCCCAGTGCCTGGATTGTTACTGAACAATACTGCAGTCTTGACCTGCAAGGATGGGCGACACAAGTCCTCAGGGCTGCCGGCCGCACCCAGCACATTTCTACTGTCCTAGTTAGGACGTAGTTTAAAAGTTTATGGTCATAGAGCACGATTACCCGGGTGGGCAGTGATTATTCTGAGGCATTCACCTGTCACCTCAGTGCCCACTCCGGTCCTAGTTCAAGGCGTCAGTGGGGACACTAGCCAAGCACACCCATGTCTGATACCCCTCTCTTGTTGTTTCTAACTGCTTCTCACTATCCCCTTCCTGCAAGTGAGGTTTGTGGCTTTTTAGGTATTGGTTTTGACAGTGCAGCTATATAGTATAAGAGTCCAATACACACATGGTGGGCCTTAGGTCCGCCTCGTTCAACCTTTGCTTCCCTCACACATCGTTCATGTTTATTACAGTTAATTAAAACCATTTCTTCTAATACCATAAAATGATTACACAAAATTCATTGATTTTCAGGGCAAAATAATGCCAGTTAATGCATTTAAGTGCAAACAAATATAAAATAATGTACATATGAAGCTCCTTTAGAATTATTTAAACGGAGTGCACTAGGAAAAAAAGATAAAATCACTAGCAGTGAAGTCTAATAAAATAAGGAATGTTACGTAAAATGCATGCAATCATTGCAGTGCCGCACTGTAAATGTCACACTTTGTATGGCCCATAGAAAAAAAAAGCTTTTGCACTTCTATAGGTCTCGCATGTGCGAGAGTTTAAGCTATTGGCATTGCAAATGACAATGCCTTTTATTTATGTTTAAAAACTAACACATGAATAGAAGGCATTGTCATTCACAATGCCAATAGCTAAAACTCTTGCAAATTCGAGACCTACTGCATTGCAATTGCTTGTTTGCCATAGCATTACCAGTGCTTTCAAATGAGGTCACCAATTGTCTGTGCTAGATTCTGTTTACTTGCCTTGCTGTACTGTCATGAATCAAGCTAAGGATACCAACTTATTTTTGAGGTTCGGTGATTATATTGTGAACAGTTCTTGGCCAAATAAGTTTTGATGTTTTTATTGCAGATGGAAGATTTATGCTGTCCAATCCATTTCAAAGCTTTCTTGCAATTTGATTAAGCTTGGGATGCCTGGCCAGTTTTGAGGTGTTTACTGGACATGATTGTTGTGTTGTGTCCGAGTCTCTGAACCTGTCTCACCGTTCGGCTTTCTTGTGTAAACAAAGAATGGTTTGTTCTTTGTAATTGCACGTGTTTCAAGATTGATTTTCTTTATTTTCTAATGTTTTTTCAATATTTATTTTATCTGCATCGTTTGTGCTGTTTCTGGAAGGTTACAGTTTTTTTTTTGTAAACTGTATTTTTATTGCAGATATATAGTAAACATACAGACAGTTATTTCGAGTGTCTCATCAAGTAGCAATGACCTACACCAGTTGTAAAACAAGTTTTACACAGCCGTGTAACCCGCATCCCGGAGGTCGGGCGGCAATAGCTAGTAAACACCGGACCAGGAAATCGTACAAGGAAACAATGACATCTGCTCGACAGAACGATCTAGTATCTGCTTTTCCGTTTCTCCCCCACCCCTGACCCCAACAAAGAACTGGCCCTACTGCCCAAATGAATTTCTTTTTAACCAAACAGATCATTATTGAGTCTGTGTAGCACCTCACAGTCACGCTTCATACGTTCCCCCATCGCGCTGATGCTCAATAATGCAGCGTCTCAACATCCCCAACTAAGAAAGCCCTATCCATCTCTCCCACCACCCCCACTACCCCCACCCCTCCTTGTCAGTGTGCCCTCTACTGTCTCTCTCGTGACATACTATAGACCTCCATAAGAAAGCGGGCGACTCCTCCTGAGCTTCTCCAAGTTCGGCCCCTCGGCCAAGCGGGAGTCCAGGCGCTGCCCCAATCCGCGCACGTTACCCCTTCCATCCTCCATCTCGTTCGCCCCATGCCGTCAATCTCGCCTGCTGCAGGTTACGCGGTCTAGCATGCCACATCCTCAACCAATGTCCCCGCTCTCTCCCCCTCTGTCGCCCCCTCCTGGCTCGCCGGCACGTCAACCTCATCATCCCCATCAGCTTCTGACAGTGCCTGTAGGTCCACCACTAGCGCGCTCCATGCCCTGGCCGCATCTAGCGCTTTATCATTAGCAGCGCGTCTGGCTAATTGTAATCTAAGTGTCCCTTCACTAGTCGCCCATTGCTGGAAACACTCCCGCCACCTCAGGAAGCTGGGTCCCCCCCCTAGATTTCCAGTGCAGTGTGAGCTCCCTTTTGGCCAGGATTAACCCCAGGTCGAAGAACTTACTGGTAATTTTCGTGGCTGGAGTATGTGGAAACCAGAGTAAAAGGCAGGCCCCCATGTCCGTATCGATCTGTCGTTCCGTGACCTCATTCAAGCAAAACATAACATCAGCCCAGTATGTGCCAAGCCCCGCGCATGCCCAGAACATATGCCCAAAATCAGCACCCTCCGTATTGCAGCGAGGACATACCGAGTGCGCGCCTCCAAAGACCCGTTGGATCTTGGCCGGCGTCCAATACGCCCTATGTAGAGTGAAGTATTGGACCAGTTGGAACCTAACATTGCGCGTGCCCTTCCAGGCCCTACGTACAAGCTGGGGCCAGGTCGTCTCTGGTATCGGCCGACCGATGTCACCCTCCCAGCGCTCCCGCAACCTATCCAGGGGGGGCGGCCCATCCAGCGCCAATCTCCGGTATAGGCAGGGGATAGCCTTATGAGCGCCATCTGCCATCACAACGTACTGGCAGCCCAACGACGTGGGAGGTTCTACCAGCCCCATCCTCCAGCGTTTCTGAATCCCAGTCACTAGAGCCGCATGGAGCAAAAAGTCACCCCTCGGCAGATCGAAGGCCTCCTGTAGGTCGCGGAACGACAGCAGGGCACCGTCCCCATACAAGTCCCCTATCATGTGGACCCCGAGATCCTCCCAGGTGGCCAGCGCCGACCAGTCCCCACCATGCGGGAGGGCAGTACACATGCCCAGGGGGATCTCCGGCGCATAAGGAGTGTGACATCCCGCCCGTTTTTGGCTACGAAGCCAGCACTGGCGAAGGGTGCGCTCCTCCAATGTCAGCTGATCCAACCGAAGCCCCTGCTGGAGCACGATGAAGGACAGGACGTGTCGTTGTATAATCCGACCCTGCGGGCCGTCCGGGCCTCTAAACTCCCGCGCCACAGCCATCGTGAGCCACTGTAGCTGCGCCGCCAGGTAATACCACTCAAAATCCGGTACCGCCAGGCCGCCCTCCTCCCGGGACCTGAGCAAGGTGTTCAAAGCTACACGTCTCCTGCCAGAGCCCCAGATAAACCCTATCACCATCGACCGCAGCATCCGAAAAAAAGAGAGCGGGATCCACACCGGCAGCGCGCGGAAAAAATAAAGCAGGCGTGGTAGGGCCACCATCTTCAGCAGCGCTATCCGACCGGCCACAGACAATGGGAGAGTGTGCCAAAATCCCATGCTGCCTCTAATACCCCTCAGGGCTCTGCCCACATTCCCTTCATATAGGTGCGAGTGGGTATGATAAATGTAGACTCCGAGGTATGGCAGGCACTCCGATTCCCAGCGCAAACCCCCGAGCTCCGCAGGCTGGATGCAACGGGGAGTCAAGGGGAATAGACAGGTCTTAAGCCAGTTAACCTGCAGCCCCGACAATTCGCCAAACTCACGGAGCAAGGCCCGCGCACCCCGCACCTTAGCCTCCACATCAGCCAAGTACATCAGGAGATCGTCGGCATACAAGGAGATATAATGCGACACCCCGCGCAGGGACACCCCCTCATAATGCCGTCCCCGTCGAGCCTGTGCTGCCAAAGGTTCAATCGCCAAAGCGAAGAGGAGCGGGGACAAAGAGCAACCCTGTCGGGTGCCTCGTTCCACCGGGCATGCCGCAGATATTGAGCGGCCCGTGCGGACCCTAGCAGTGGCAGACTCATACAGCAGCTGCGTCCAGCGGACGAAACCGTCCCCTAACCCGAACCGAAGAAGCACGCAGAACAGATATGGCCACTCCACACTATCGAATGCCTTTTCGATGTCTACCGAGAGCACGGCCGCGTCCTGGGGGCCCTCCCCCTCAACTTCCATGACCCGTATCAGGCGCCGTATACACGTCGAGGTGTTCCGTGTGGGGATGAAGCCCAACTGGTCCAGGTGTACCAGAGAGCACATATGGACAGATAATCGTGTGGCCAGGATCCTGCTCAACACCTTATAGTCCACGGTGAGCATCGAGAGCGGGCGATATGCCGTTCTAGCCGTAGGAAGCCCGCCTTTCTTCAATAACGGCACTATAATCGCCTCCCTCGTCGACACTGGTAACCTGCCCCGATCCCACGCCTCCCCATACACCTGATGTAGTTGAGGCGCTAGGAGGTCAATATATGCGGCGTAAAACTCCACCGGGAGTCCGTCACCCCCTGGCGTTTTCTTTCTGGCCATGTGCTCAACCGCCGTTCTGATCTCCTCCAGGGTGATAGCTGCACCCAGCGCGGTTCCCTGCTCCGAGTTTAGCCGTGGTAACTGCGCTTCATCGAGGAAGGCATCCAATCCAGCCGGTAACGCCGACAATCTGCTCCGATAGAGTTCCGAGTAATAAGCTGGGAACTGGGCATTGGTTTCCTGTTGCGAATAAACCAAGTCCCCGGCCGGTGTGGTCAGCGATAGTATTGGCATACCCCTAGATTGAGGGTTGGCCAGCCACGCCAACAGCGAACCGACCCGGTCCCTCTCAGCGTGTGCTCGGACCATGTACTCCCGATAATCATGGCAGCGGAGCCTCTCCACTTGGACGGCAACTCGCTCCCTAGCAGCCAACACTTCCTCCTTATTGCCCCCCTCCACGTGGCTATCCTTCTCCACCTGCCGCAGTGAGGTCTCCTCCCGCGCTACATCAGCCAACAGTGACCTACGTACCCCCGCCGAGGACGAGAGGCACGCGCCCCGCACCACCACCTTAAAGGCGTCCCACTCGATCGCTCTAGTGGTCGCGGTACCCGTGTTCTCTTGAAAGTAACGCTCAACGCACTCTTGCACCTCTGCGTGAAATATTGGGTCTTCCAGTGCCAGCGGGTTCAGCCGCCACGTGGGGATCGGTTGCCGCTGTCTGGACCAGAGGACCGTAAGTAAGCAAGGGTTGTGGTCCGAGATGGTCCTCGCCAGGTATTCACTGCTGCGTGTGAGTTCCTGGGCCCCAGCCGTACAAAGAAAAGTGTCAAGGCGCACGTGTAGATCATGTGGCGTGGAGTAGAACGAATAATCCCTATCGACGGGGTGATGCGTCCGCCAGGCGTCTAAAAGCCCCCACTGCTCTTGCCAGTTCCT
Organism: Lissotriton vulgaris; assembly: GCF_964263255.1. Classification (NCBI taxonomy): domain Eukaryota; kingdom Metazoa; phylum Chordata; class Amphibia; order Caudata; family Salamandridae; genus Lissotriton; species Lissotriton vulgaris. The sequence continues at coordinate 985,798,550 of NC_141685.1, read as the reverse complement.
CCGAGCCTTGGCCACCCTGCGCACCACCGATTGAGCCAGCGGAGGGTGGGAACGATCTATCTCCACATCCACCACTGAGTTAAAGTCCCCCCCCATGTACACCGTGCCCACCAGCATAGTCGCCAACCTCCTCGACAGCGTAGAGAAGAACGCGGCCTGGTCAAAGTTTGGAACATAAACACTGCAGAGCGTAACATCCCGGCCATCCAGTCGCCCTAGTACTGCCACAAACCTCCCATCTGAATCCACCCTCGTCGTCATGGGCTGAAAGGGGACACCTGCTCGCACCCAAATCAACACCCCCCCTAGCATGAGCAGAATAGGTAGTATAGAAGAGTTGCCCCCTCCATCGCCGCTGCAGCGCTTGCCCCTCTGCCAGTGTTAAGTGCGTTTCCTGCAGAAAAGCTACCTGAACCCCCCTGCGCACCAGGTATGCATGCACCTTGTATCTCTTCCTCATGGAGTTGAGCCCCCGCACATTCCAGGTAACACATTTCAGTTCCAATCTAGCCGCCATCAATAGGTCTATAGCGAAGTCCAGTCCCTGACAGCCCTGTCGGCACACTGACAATCCCCTGCAACAGCCCCAACCAACCCCCAACCCACACACCCCCAGAACAGGCGCCAAACAATTTTTACCCATCCAAACCTTACCCCCGCTAACGAGGGAAACTCTGGGAACTACCAGAGACTCACAAGTTATGTGAGATCGAGGAGGTGACTCCACACGAGCCGGCCGGATAGCCAGAGACCCACCACACCGTGAGAAGCCGATCCCGACTAAGAATAGACCTCCCCCCTCCCCCCCAGCAGCACCACCGACCCATTGATTGTACCAGGGTCTCCTCGCGCTCCAGCAACACCCCAGTAGGACAGGTGACAGCGGCCTTCCTAGCGCCCCAGGCAGCAAGACCCCATCAACCCCGGTAATGTCTCCCCCCACAGGCTGAGCCCACCTCCTTACTGTCCTTCACTCAGCCTCCTGGAGATCATTCGTCCATCAGTCCATCGGCAGTCTGCGGAGTGACCTGAGGCAACTCCTCAGGGTCCTTCTCCGAGCCCCCATCCGAACCTCCACGCTCCGCTTCATCAGAGCCCAACCGGGAGCCCGAGTCCACCGCCGGGGCCTCCGTCACCACTCCAGAGATGATCGACACCGCCTGAAGGGCGGCCTGCCTCTCCAGTTCAGTCTGCGACGCCGATGGGGACCGCCTGTTCTGCTCTCGCCTCCGGTTGCGCTTGCTCCTACGCGGTTTCGGTCGGGCCTCCGCCCAGGTACCCGTGCCATCCTTGCCCGCTCTGTACCGTTCCAACCACTGCCAAGCGTCGTCTGGCGTGTCGCAGAACGTCGCCACTCCATCTACCAGCACCTTCAAGCGCGCCGGGAACAGCAAAGAGTACTGCACCCCCTCGTCGCGGAGAGCCCTCTTAACAGCGACGAAGGAGAAGCGGCAGCGTTGGACCTCCTGGGAATAATCGGGAAATAGAGACACGGATGCGTTGTCCACCTTGTACGGGCCATCCGACCTGGCGTGCCGCAGGATAATGTCCCGGTCCCTGAAATGTAGCAGCCGGGCTATCACTGGTCGGGGGGGGCGGCCCGGGGCCGGAGGTCGAGCCGGAACCCTATGAGCTCTTTCCAGTGTATAGAAGTGCGTCAGGCCCTCAGGGACCACCACATCTCGCAGCCAGTTCTCCAGATATGAGACCATGTCGCCCCCTTCGACATTTTCGGGTAGACCTACCACGCAAATGTTATTGCGCCTGTTGCGCCCTTCTGCGTCAGCCGCTCTCTTCTCCAGTTGCCGCACCCTGCGCGTTAGATCCTCCAATGCAGCGTCCGATGTTCTCTGGGCCGGTTCCAGCGTCTCTAGCACCAGCTCCGCTGCCTTGACTCGATCAGCGAGCTTGTCGTGGTCCGCCTTCAGGAGGCCAAGGCCTGTGGAGACCTGAGCGATGTCCTGTCGTAGCGCCTCTCTTGTGTCCCCTATGGCCTTGAGGATCTGGTCCATCTGTTGCTGTTGTAGCCCTGTAGCCTGGCCATCCGTCAGCCGCTGGTCATGGGCCTCAAGAGAATCTTCAGACTGGTCCGGTGGTGCCGTGCCCACTCCCTTCCGTGGTTTTCCCATGTCGCACCACCGGTTCTCGCACTTATGCCAATCGCCAAGAGCCTGTCACGGGGTGTGCTCCGGTTGGCAATGGGGGCCGCCGCCCCTCAAGTCGGTCTGAGCAAAGAGCCGGAACTGCGTCCACAAGATCGCTCCGGGTGGCGCCGTCCGGCCTCAGGTACCCGGTGCTCCAATGGGGGCTCCCACTCGCTAGGCCCCACGTCCGTCAATGAGGCCCACCAGTGATGCTAGGCCACCCCGGCCCCTCTGTGAGAACCAGGATACCCAGATGGCAGATCTAGGGGGAGCGCCAACGCGCCCTCAGGTCCTCACCCGTGCACAGGAGGGCCACGCCGGGGGGCCAGAAGTTCTCCCAAGTCCAGGGACCCGTGGCGTAGACACCAAGACGTCACCAACCGTGTCTGCACTGGGCCAAGGGCAGGGCCCCTCTCCGTCCGATCCTGGGCAAACCGCAAATCCAATGGCCTCTAGTCTTCCAGCATGGCTATTGAGGCCCCAGCAGGCCAGGCGCCACTCCCCTCTCACAGCTCCGAGGTGTCTCTGCTCCCCAGTCGGGGTCCGTGGTTCCGGTGCACCAAACAAGGCAGACCGGCGCTCCCGGGTAGCTGCCCCGCCGGGTCCGCCGTATGATGGGCCCCCTTCCGGGACCACTCCACTCCGCCGCCCGGAGGTGATGACGCCACAGCCCCCCCTCGTCGGGATCTCCGGTCGTTACCGCTGGTCAGTACGGGACCACCAGTACGCGGTCCCCAGCGCCGGGCGCCCGCGTCAATCCCCGCCAATGGGCCGTGTCCCGGTCTGCTCCGATCCCTGGCCCTCCACATAGGCCGGGTCCCCAGTCGACCCCTCAGCAATCGAGGTCGGGGATCAGTGGGCCGCAGCGGGCCCTCTGCAAAATGGCCAACCGCCGCAGTCCGGGCTCCGTTTCAGTGGCCGCCTGCAGACAGCCGCGGGTCCCCTCTCTTGTTCGGCCGATGCCGAGGTGCTCCACGTCGGTCAGGAACCACGCCGGGTCAGTGGTGCCGCCGGGGAGGTTCTCGGTCAGGATAAATACCGAGATCAGCCCGGAGCTCGGGGCTCAGGCGACCATGCTCGGCGGAGTCAAAGCCACGCCCCCCTTCTGGAAGGTTACAGTTAACTTGATTTTGTGTTTTTTGTCTTTTGGTTTTAGTGCTTGCTTACAGGTTATTTTAGTTCTTCTTTCTTGAATCTCTTGTAGGATTTATGGAGTAATTCCGCCCTGTTTAAACTTCTACAACATTTCGCTTTTACATTGTTCAAACAGTGCCGTTCTGAAGCAATTAATGGAACTTGTTGTAGTTGCCTGTATGGTTGATACTTATTTTGTGATTGCTGTGAACACTTCTGGGTGATATGTAATGTATTTCGTTTTGGGTATATAGATCCAAAGTTGATGCTTTTAGGGACATATTGTAGTATATAAAAATGTATCTCTGGTCTTGAAAGTGTGACTGTCAATTTAGTTGAGAAGTGTTCTTCTTTCAGAAAGTCGGGAAAATCAGATAATTCTTCCAGTATGCCGATACACATTGCCAGCATGTCATCTACACAAAACCCCCACTCATTTAGTATATGTTTCAGTTTATGGTTTTGTAATATATATAATAGTATTTCAAGTAATGCACTTGGATATTTGTTGGTGTTGTTGCTGCTCATCGCTGTTCCAATTGTTTGTAGCTAAGGTTTTAACATTTAAATTGTAATAATCATTAAATAGTTGTAATGGCAGTATAGGACGGTTTAATTCCCAGATGTTTTTGAAGTATGCATGCAGTAGCTTGTAAGTCATCTGTGTTTGGACTTGAACCATATAAGTTTGTTGTCAAACTTTCAGTGCTGCTGATTGAGATAGCTGTCAGATTACGTCTGTAGTATCTTCGATTAGGGTTGTTATGATTTTCAAGATTTTCTTTTAGGTCTGGTTTTGTCAAAGACACTTTAACTTTAGTAAAGTTATAGCAGCTATGACTTCTAATGAAAGTGAAATAGTTTCATCCAGAAATTGACTTAAGAACTGCTCTTCTAGTCCTCATACTCTGGATTGCTGCAACTCCCTGTTCCATGGCCTCCAGACTCCACACTTGCACCCCTTAAGGACATCCTGCTCTCTGCCAGGGCCTGAAGAAATATGATCCCATCTCCTCAATGCTGAAGTTACTCAGTTGACTCCCATTGCCTGCCAACACCATCTTCAAAACTAGCGGTATCATTTACAAATCCTTTACGATCAGCACCCCTGCATATCTTGCAGCTAAGCTCACCATATCTGATGGTTCTCGGCACTCTTGCAGCCAGGACACAATCAGACTGCATACAAAGAAATGTAGAAAAGAAAAAAATAACAAGGCAGCAGGCGTTTTCCATCTATGCAGGATCTGAAACAACATCCCCATATCCATTGGGACTGCTCCAATTTAGGAACAATTTTAAGACTCGCCTCTTTAAAGAACACTACATCACAATGCATTGACCATCAAGAATCCAGCCATGTGGCTTTTTACTTGTTCACTTTATGCTTGTGTTTAACCATGTACAGTTCTCCATTGTCTTTTGTTTAGGTGTGCTCTATAGAAATACCATATACCTACATTTATAAATAATATACTTCGGGATAGGGGATTTCAGTCGGCTTTTTTTCATCCACTTGTCTGTTCTGTCATTTTCATTTTTGAGCCACCTACTAGAGCATACAGCATGGAGAACTGGGTGATCCCACTTCAGCCATTTGCATAACCCCACTTCAGCCATTTGCATAACTCACTGTGAGTGACTGCATTCTCTTCTTGCATAATGTACAGTTATGCAGAAAAAGGACTTCCACATAGTGCCAGTGATTACTGGTCTGTTATGTGCTTTTCAAAATCATTCTGCAATATCCTATTTTAAGGTCTGGCGTTTGTTAATGCCTTTTGCTTTTTATTGAATTATAATATACTTTAAAGGAGCTTTAACCCATTCTTCTTCATCTATCGGTCTGTTCCTCTGTCAGACAATTATTTTCTTTCTGTTATACACAATTCATCATGGAGAAAGGGTAATCCCACGTCATCCATTGTATACCTTCACCAAGACTGTATTCTACTATTGTAAAATATACTCATCTGTACAAAAAAGTAGTGCATTTTTGTGGTATGGATCACTGCGGCAATGAGTGCTTTCTCATTAGAGAGAAATGGCTTTTAGCCTATACTCAGTGGTGTTAATTGTTTAGGCACTTACAGCAGTGTGGCTGCTGTGCAGCATGGCTGAAAGTTAAAGAAAAAAAAGTATATGCCGTGGCCAGTGCTGACGCGCCATGACACTTTTTAGGTTTCGCACTGCGATCGTCGCTGCGAAACTCTATTGTGATCGTTTCTGCTTTCAAGGAGTCAAGAGACAAGTGATGTGCACGTGCGCGTTAACGGATCAGGTCACGCGCGCTTCCTGTCTCCCATGGCTCCTTGGAAGCAGACTCATACGCACGCACACACACACACACACATACAGACAGACCCCCCCCACCGCCGCGCATACACACACTCACACACACACACACATAGAGACCCCCGCCGCCGGTATACACACACGCACACGCACACGCACACACACATAGAGAACCCCCAGTGATCTTGGGCAATACACTTTCTTGACCCGTGTATTAGCACTCAACTGCCAAGATGGGGAAAACTTAGAAACTGCAGCACTCTCTTCAGTTTTCCATAACAATGTTTGTAAATAAACCAGTACAAGGCTACCGTCTAGGGTAATGGTTGTTGACATGCAAAGAACAGTTTAGTGCAATATCAGTAAGTTTTCTCTAATCAACGATATATCCCTCCAAGATCAACCTACGGTCTAGCTATTCTTTAATTAAAGTATCTGTGGTGGTAGCAATTACGGTGACATCCGTCCGTTACTTACACGGACAGCCGACAAATTCAGCTTTACATCAGTCTCCTCTTCCGATCATTTGACGAACATTTGTCTGTAATGTTAGCACTTCCGGGTCACATTCCAACCAATCCCACGATTGAACGTATTTTGGGAGTCTGGAAGTGGTCGGTAACTGCTAGGCTTGTAAGGTAATCTAGGATTCGCGAGCTAGGGACACCCCTGCCAATCGTAGTGAGCCAATCAGAATTTCGAAGTGTTGATTGGCTGTGAAGTCTGCGTGTGCTTTTGTCGTTATACAGGCAACGGGTGGTAATAATCGTGTCAGACGCGAGTTAGTTTTAGTTGTACCTCGGCTCGAGATAAGCTGTCCTTTCTAGGATAGCTAGCTATCAAACGGGTGAGGCAAGGATAGGCTGCTGCTGGTTTGGAATGAGGGGACTCAGTGGAGGGAGAGGAAGCAAAGTGGAGTAGCCCTGCAGGATTTGCAAGTGAGCGGTGGTTGGATGTAATGGGGCGCTTATGACAGTCTTAGAAGTCAATTTGAGCTTTTTTGTGAGGATCAGAACTTGCGTGACATCCATTCGTGATGAGCCGGGACTCAGTAGATTACCGGGTGACCGTTTAAGGAACACCTTTTAATCCTAGGGTGACCGCCTATCGTATTTTGTACAGACGCTCTAGTATCATGGTACTGTGCCCTTTAAGGCTAAAAGTGCCCATACCGTTACCGTTGTGTATCCGGATAGGAGGCTCAGATTATGCTTGAATCTCATTAGCAGCCGGTAATAAACTATTCCTTAAACAAAATTGCTCCATTTTCTGTGAGACTGTTGTGCCTAACCACATATTTGAAAATTCTAAAACCTATATTTGGGCACTACGCTGTTCTTTCTCATAGCTGCCAAGGTTTCAGATTGATATGTGTGACATTTTCATAATTTGAGTTTAATTATGAGTGACATTTCAACGAGTGACACTTTCCAGGGAGCACAAATCAAGCAATGAAGATGAGAGAAACATATACATTTCAGAAATGACACCCATTTGAGCAACAAGAAACTCTTAAGATCTTACAACTGCTGGGAAGCACCAGAAATGGAAAAACGCTAATCTGAGACACACTGCGTGACTGCAGTAATCAGTAACCAAGGACATGCAGGCACTGCTGCTGCTCAGAAGATGATCTGATCATTCCTGTCTCCCATGGCTCCTTGGAAGCAGACTCATACCCGCGCACACACACACACATACAGACAGACCGCCGCCGCGCATACACACACTCTCACACACACACACACACACACACACATAGAGAACCTCCCCCACCGCCGCGCATACACACATGCACACACACACATAGAGAACCCCTCACCCCCCGCAGCCGCGCATACACACACGCATGCACACACACACACACACACATACATACAGAACCCCCCCGGCGCTTACACACACACATCCTCTACCTCGGCTCGGCGTGTCTTCTCATCACAGCTTGCGCAGGGACAGCCAACGTGCACGCGCACGGCGACGGCGTCTCCTGCGCTACAACCGTGGTTTCGGTTTCGCGGCCTAACCTTGCCATTGGCTGTACTGCTGCCAACCGGCACTTGAATCGCTGCAGAGCAATTACGCAGCTTTGTCCCTGCTTCTTGAAGAGTTTCCCAAATAGTGCTTTGCTTTAGTTGAACTACTGAACTCCCGCCATACTCTAGAAATCTGGTAGTAAATCTGGAGCACTGCAACAGTCGCCGCAAAATAAGTTCACGCTTCTTCTCCGCGGACGCTGGGTGCCCTTGACACAACCCGTGGCCTCGTCTCTCCCGGTGCCCGGGCTCCTTTCTACCCCAGGGTGCTTGGCAGCAGCGGGGCCTCACCCGCTATCCCATGTGCCAACCTCATCTCTGTGGGACACCAAAACTCCAGTCCGAAACCAACCGGCCTAATCTCTGCCCCTCCATGAGACCGGTATTGTGCGCTGAGTTTCAGCGCCTCCCCTCACATTTTTTTCTCTTTAAAACTGTTTGTTTTCCATTTTTTCTTGGCTCAGAGCCAGGTGCTGCCTTTTTGAGTTTCAAAGAATGCAGACTTTTTCGGCGCCAGTTGAGTTGTCATTTTACTCATTTATTACACTTCACCTGATCATACAGTGGACACATTGTTAGATGAACACCATGTCAATCTGACCTCCCCCCCTGCTTTGATAGAGGTTTGTGCTCCCGTATTTCTTTTACGTTAAATGGGGCGAGTTTAGCGATTCAAAGGAGAATACCACAGGTGAAGGCATCACGCGCATCTATTTTTCCACAAATGGTTCTGGGAGATTTTGATGCGAGGCCTCCTCTGATTAGTGTTTTTATATTTACAATATCCCGGTTATGTAAAAAAAAAAACAGGCATATTTGTAGAATATAAAACCACTTTTCAAGAGGCACCATAACACCCGCACGTCCCTTGGGTGCCCCAGGGTGGGGGGGTGGGCGTACAGGGGCCGGAGAAATCTGTGACCGGAAGTTGGAAGCAGCGCTCACTCCACTTCCTGGCACAGGTTCTAATTTACTGTGACTGTGGCTCTTTCTACAGTCTGCCCCGGCGTCACTGCACCTGCTACACAGATAACTATGTCCTTGTGAATTATCGGGGCAGCGGCTGACGTGCCTCTGTTCCAGCACAGAACACACCTGGTTGTGGTTCGCCCAGAGAGCAGACCGCCACCTGCCCCACCCCCACTCAAGCTAATTAGGTCAGAATAATTGTGCAGCTACAGATTAAGATGCTCATTCTGACTCCAATGAAAACAAGCATTTACAATGCAATAGGTCTCGCATTGACACAAGTCTGAGCTATTAACATTGTAAATAACAATGACTTTTATTTATGTTTAAAAACATTTTTTTTTTAAAAAAGGCATTATTTGCAATGTCAATAGCTCAAACTCACGTCAATGCGAAACCTATTGCATTGTAAATGCTTGTTTTTCTAACTTTCGGCTGCGCTGCTCTACAACATAGCTACAAAAAAAAGATTGACATAGCCAATAACTTTCCTGAGGCGAGACCTATTGGCGTTCCCAATGATTCTGCAGCTGTCTACCTTTTTGCTAGATTGACTCATGAGTACATTATCCCCTCCCACTCTCTGGTTGTAGTTTAAGTCTGGCCTGGAAACAGTCTGAGAGTCCAACCTTTGACATTTACCAGGCATATATCTGTAGTCTGTGTGGTTCTCTGGACCTCCTGAGTTAAATTGTTTTTTTGGAAACCAGAGGGCAGCCAATAGCCAAGTACACGCTCGTTTGTAGGAAATGTACAGCTATTAAAAATTAAAAACGAAGCTGTGTGTGTTTTTTTAATAGACACTTTTTTAAGCAGTCTGAAAGAAAAGGAGGAAAAGATTGGATTGCAGGTATATAGTGCAGCTCGACAATATGAAGGCCCCAGACCGAGTCGGCTTCTTCATATCTCACCTATCCAATGCAGAAATACAAGAAGTCCAGGTTGGGAATTATGTGTTATGGGCACACTGTCTGCTTGGCTGTGGTGGGTGGAGAGGACCCTAGGGCTATATTGAGTTTGGGGACATGCTAATAGACCTGTTTGTTCACAAACAGATGACTAGGCCACACACACTGCTCAGGTTCAAGGAGGGTAGCACAAATACACACGTTCTATTCTGTTTTAAGTACTGTTTCAAGATTGTTGCGTCATTATTGGAATACCCCCCTGAACCTCTTGTATTATTTCAGCGTTTCACATTTAGGACAGAATGCAAACCTGTGATTTACCTTACCGCCAACCAAGCAGAAGAAGAGTAGATGCAGCTTTTTAATGAGCCACCCAGACAATTGTAAATGTCAGCAAAACATTTCTCTTATTTTTCTCTCCTTTTGAGCGGCCTACAGAACCTCATGCAGAAAAAAACAGTATTTACCTTATAGACCATTTTATAAAACCACAATCTGCCAGCAAGGCACAAGAAAACAGGCTGTAAGTCTGTTATGGCTTCATTAGGGATAGGAGATCCTATACAAATGCTACAATACCTTTGTGTTACTTCGTGATTGCCGGTTTCTCACAGGCACTGTCTTTGTGAGCCCCTATTCTTCAAATGGAGGTTTAAAGCCTTCTCCTCTCTTGTTTAGTTTCCTATAGTTGTGTTGTTCACTACTCATCTTGTAGTCCTATCTTCTCCTCGACTTCTGTTTGTAGTTATCTTAGGCCGAGCAGCTTCCTGTGGTGCAGATTAAGTTTGTAGCACGTGCTTCTTGCTATCAACATTTTGCACATGAATGTCGCTCTAAAACATTCTAAAGAGAACATTGTAGCCCTTATTCATACTGCAGCTTTCGAACAGATGGGTTCACTGACATGAGTCAAAATAGTCCCCTAGGAAAGTGTACTTCTTAGTATCAGTTGTAGCTGACGAGTGCTACTGTGTAAGAAGCACATGCTTATGTTGGCTGGTTTAACTTTAAAACTTTGAGGAGTGTACTCCGGATGCCTGGTCTAGCATGTCCTGTGCTCTCTTTGGAGTGCACGTTCCTAGTGACAAACATAGGAGGCTTATGGCTCCCTAGAGGTACATCATCTTGTTATTGAGAGGCAGTAGTCCTTTTAAAAAAAAGTTTGTATAATATTTTATTGACTTTTATATCATATGAAAAAACAGTCAGCATACATCATCAGCAGTTAAAGGTGATACAACATTGCAGTCATGCCTATGGGGTGTAGACCTTGATCTGTCGATCTACGGATTGGGGGCATGAGGACGCTAGTGACTGATGCAGTGTGAGAACGGGGGAAACACTGGGAGAAAAAGAGGGGTGGGGGGGAGACTAGGAACCCCTCGTGGGTAGAAGGAGATGGAGATGGAGATGGAGAGCGTGAGCTGTGAAGTGCGGGGGAGATGGGGGTAATCACCCCCAAGGGGGGAAGAAGAACCAGGGGGGGGAGGGGATCAGGGGGGTCGAAGACTGAGGCTGGAGAGGGCAGAATTACGCAGATTGTACAGGGCGCATCATGAGGAAGGCGATGGAGGGAGGGATGACTGAGGGGAAGGAGGAGGGGAGACACGGGGCGAGCAGCGGGGGGGGGATGGCGAGGTGTGATTAAGTGTGATGAAGGTAGGAGGGGACGATGCCCTATGCACGCTAAAGAGGTAGTGGTGCTGTCTGGGACACCACAGCGCGTTGCGAGGTGTTCGGGGTGTCACGTTGGTGGGCTAGCTATAATTGGTGGGACAACGTGGCCCAGTCCAAGGATATGGGACGCTTGCGCTGGCCCCTTGCCGCCTCCTCCCGCAGTGCGTCCCCCTCTGCCATTGCCCATTTTTTCACCGCACCCACCCATGCCTCGAAGGAGGGTCCCGTAGCTGCCCGCCAGTGCATGGCTATGTTCCTCTTGGCTAAAAGCAGGGATAGTGCAGCATATCTGCCCTGCACCTTATGTGACTTTGGCCTACAGAAGGTTCCTATCACAACTGCCTCCCAGGAACGCAGGTCTGCGAGGCCGGTGAGAGTGGAAATAGAGTCTAGAACTGCCGACCAGTAGGCCTGAAGGGTTGGGCTGCTCCGGAACATGTGCAAAAAATGCACGTCAGGTGATTGACAGCGGGGGCAGAAGAACTGTGTGTCAGGAAAGAAACGCTGCAGACGCGCTGGGGATTGATAGGCCCGGTGTAGGATATAAAATTTGTATATTTTTGAACCTAGTGTTTCGTGAGACTTTCTTAGGGAATTCTAGTGCCCTATCCCATTCCCGGTCGTGTAAGGGACGTCCTATTTCGTCCTCCCAGGTGGCCCTCAGAGTGAGTAAGGGTGTGTGTGTGTGAGTTCCCTGATCGACTTATAAAGCCAGGTGACGAGATGTCTGCCGCTACCCATGTGGAGTATGGTGTGAATGACCGGGTGAGTCTCGGGCTCGCCGGCTGTGAGGTCGCTGTGCGGCGGAAGCAGTCAATGAGCCGGCGATGCGTCAGAAATTGTCCTGGTGGGAGGCCATGGTCCTCTGAGTGAGAGGCAGTAGTAATTTCTAGTTCATATATAGTCAATAAAGTTCATAACTTCATTGACCTTTACAGCATTTCCATTATTTTAACCTTTGGAAGAGGCAGGGCGTTACATCTTTTCTGTTTTTTTAGGTCACTGCCTCCAGACAGCAGAGCTGTCTGGTATGCAAAAGACATCTTGGAGACTTTCAGAAAGTTGACCTAGTAATGCATTGTTCCCGTGGCTTGACTTTGGGGTTTGCTACTCACGTTTTCAGGCTTTGCAGCTTGAATTCATACTTCCCCATGCTAAAGCTGTGTTTACAGTGTTCTTCCACAAACTCGTTTTCTGTAATAAACAGGTCTTTACTTGTCACATTTGTCTAGTCCCATTTTCTTGGCAATCGAAGACCGAGGTCAAAGTTCAAGCTGTGTTTTCATGGGAGGCTTTCAGTTGATTTTAAAGTGAGGGTGTTTGTAGGAAAGAGGAATGCAGTGTGCCTTCTCCATGGAGCCTGTTTGTACCCTTTTTAGGTCTCGGCCCGCTATGGCTGCGCACATGCGCAGTCTCGCTGGCGAGATCTTATGTTTAGAGGGTATATTTCACTAGCGAGGTTAAGCCCCCCCCTCTTTTCCATTGCCTGGCATCACCCTTCATGCTAAACGGTAGCCAGCCATTGGAAAAGAGGTCCTAGTGACGTACTCTTTTCTCTTTTGAAGCCGTCCCACATGGACTAGATTCCTTGACTTACCGCTGTGGTAAAAGCTTTCTTCTCTTCTTTATGGGTCCAAACAGATGGCCCCATAAAGAAGATAAGAAACCTTTTACCCCAGCAGCAAGTCGGGCTGAGGCCATCCAAGTGGGACGGCTCCAAAAGAGAAAAGTCTCTTTCCATTGGCTGTGATGGTTGTCTTTTAACAACATTGTGCATTTCGGGCTTAGCCCCGCCCCAAAGGTCGACGTCAGAGAATTCTCTCCTGTGCGGGCACTCGTCCTCTGTCATGGCATGCCCGCGGCTGACACTTGGGGATGGTGAACCCATCTAGCTGCACACCCACACGAGCGATGCCAGCACGTCCACCCTAGCCCTCCTCAGTGCCCCCGGAACGCCTTCGGAGCCGTCCGCGCTTGACTTGTTGTGAATGTATCTAGGACCCTAATTAAGACATTCCCGATTTATGCCCTTATGTGGTTATAACAAATCATATCCTTATAAAGGCATAAGAATCATATCCGTATTAAGTCATAGCCAATGCAGTCCAAATACGGCAAGGCTACTCCCACAGACTCCTAGAAAACACAACGCGTTCTTAAACAAACCAAGCCTCCAGCAGCCCGGGAATTCCCCCTGCTTCTGTTTTGATTTGTCCTAGAACTCCTGGAGTCCTGAAAGAACTGCCAGTTCTTAGTGACGTCTTATGTCCAACCTTACGTCAAACTCGGCACCTTCCAGGTATAAATATACCAACTTCTGCCTTAAGCAACACACAGTGGTTTGGAGCAGAGCGGCTATCTACTTGCCCGACGTCCAGCTGATACGAGTGCCGAAGGAAGCCGACCCTCCCTGCTGACACACTGAGAGAGACGCTGTCTTTTCTCCTGCTGAGAAATCCTGCTCCAGTGTTTCCCTGACACCCTCGCGGGTTGCTGGGAGATCGAGTCCTGAGAGAGAGATACAAGACCTCCTTCATTCTATACCCAAGGTACGGAGCTGATTAGACCCATAGAGAATTCTTGATTCAGATTCTTGGCAAAAACTGTAACTCATCTACTCCTTCCCACGTACTAGGCTTAGGTTAGGTACACCGGGGTAGGCGTATCTTGGAAACACCAGTTGAGTACGTTTAGTCATTATTTTATCATTGTTTGTATTTTATCCATTTTAAGTATCTTATGGCTTAGAAACCATATAAATGCTTTTACAGTATTATTTCATAATACTCCTTTTACTGTACGCACTTTACTTTATGACAAGTATTGCAATTGTGGCAATTCATTTCTCTTGCATGAGAAAGAAGACTGCTCAAGAAATAACCCTTTTATTGAAAACGCCCGTCTCTCTCTTTCTCTGCATTTCTAGTGAAACGAAGCATGCACGATTGACTGAGTAAAATAGCTATCTATTGTTTCCGCAACTCTGGAGATATACTCCTTATTCTGGAGGAAGCAAAGTTGTCATGTTTATGCTGTTGTCAGAAGCTAATCCCTTCTTGTTTATTCAGGAAAGCTAAACACCTTCTTGTTTACTCGAGAAAGTTTCTAGTGACCTCTGAGCTAGCTGGCACACACAATTAAGTCTAACATATTCAATAGAGACCTAGTCGACCTCAGTCCTACATCTAAACTATTGTTTGTTATTCCAATGCACAGAGCCTATTGGGAATATAAGGAACTACACTACAGACTGAGGCCATTAATACATCTTTGTCCTCATCTATCCCGTGTTCACTGCGGGGCAATGGTGAAATATGCGAAAGGTAAGATCCGTTCAGTTAATTCAGGTTCGTTTTATTGGTGTGACGGCAAGATAAACAAGCTCACGCGCGCAACCCTATACGAGCTATTAGCATGGACAGAAACCGTTCCATAATGAGGACTGTGCTCTGACTCTGTGTTCATTCCAAGTGCTGCCTGGTAATTCCACAGTATGCCAGATGCAGCTCGCTGCAGTCCTTCCTGACTGATGGATGAGCTCTTGGAAAGCGCGGAGCCGCTTTCTAGGTTCTCCTCGTAAGGAGGGCAGGGTGCTGATGCATCGCTGCTGAGCCCAGGTGGGAGGCTCGGCAAGGCTTGGCAGAGCTCACAGCTGCATCAGTCAGTGTGTACGTGCTCTGCCATCTGATGGGTGCAGGATCAGCCAAGCTACAGGCTCGGCTCGTGGGAGCTGGGGGTCATGCAGGAGGCTTCCTAACTTTGCTGCATTGCAGTATATACTCAAATTCGTCTCCAAGGCCTCTACTATGAGCCACCTTTTTGAGAACAATTTCACCCTGACTTCGATATTCGGCAAACAGTTGTGAAAGTGCCTCCCATATTGCCTTAGGCTTTGCTGCATCATTTGCAGTGTGTAGGGCTGTCATGTGCAGTCAGGCTGCAATCGTACCTACAAAGTAATAAGTGCACTTTCTGGCTTACCAAGTGCAAGGCACTGCGCTTGCGCAGATGCTATAAGCGCTGAGTGTGAACAGGCTTCTTTGTAGAAGTGGTCCTGCAGCTTATCAATTTCGCATGTTGTGCTGATTTGCTTGAATGTCTGTTATGACATTAAAGGATGCGTGTTTTGTTCTCTTTTCAAGTTATTGATCTGCAGAATGCACTTATTTGTTAGATGCATCGTTCCAGCGAGTTTTGCGTATCAGTAGTCACCAGAGTCGCACCATAGTAACCTACAAGACATGCCATAAAAAGAGTAAATAGTCAGGCACATGAGAATTATTCTCATGTCCGCATTACCCCTTCGCCCCGCATTTTCTCTAGTACGGATCAGATATCTGAGCATTTTGCCAATGGTCATCTACCTACATTTCTGTTTTTTAAATATCAGTTTATTAGAATTTTTTTTCTCCAAATTACTGTATACACTATAGAGCAGTTCCAAAAAGACACAGAAGTACTATGCCAATCCCATGTAGAGTGCGCATCATCTCGTTATATACCAGCAAGGATTTAGTGTCATTAGTACATATCATAACAATCGGCCTGGTAAGTTTATTTACATTCATTTACATCTGCCATTACTATCTGAATGCAAAATGTTGCTTTTTTTGGTGTGTGGCTCTGTGTGTGTGTGGCTCTGTGTGTGGGTGTGTGGCTCTGTGTGTGGGTGTGTGGCTCTGTGTGTGGCTCGGGGTGTGGCTCTGTGTGTGGGGGTGTGGCTCTGTGTGTGGGGGTGTGGCTCTGTGTGTGGGGGTGTGGCTCTGTGTGTGGGGGTGTGGCTCTGTGTGTGGGGGTGTGGCTCTGTGTGTGGGGGTGTGGCTCTGTGTGTGGGGGTGTGGCTCTGTGTGTGGGTGTGGCTCTGTGTGTGGGTGTGGCTCTGTGTGTGTGTGTGTGTGGGTCTCAGTGCTTCTGAAGCTACCACTAATGCCCTGGGGAGTATGTAGAAAAAAAATACCCATGAAACGCAGCAGCGCCCACCCTCCAGATATGAGCTGGAAACCCACATTCCACATCCCAGAGACAGCAGTGTGTATGAGAGACAGCAGTGTGAGAGACAGCATTGTATGTAAGAAAGACAGCAGAGTGTGAGAAACAGCAGTCTGTGAGAGAGAGCAGTGTGAGAGACAGCAGTGTGTGTTCTAGGGAGAGACAGCAGTGTGAGAGACCTTTTATTTATGTTTTGGTTTTCGACACATAAATAAAAGGCATTGTTATTTGCAATGTCAATAGCTCAGACTCTCGTAAATACGCGACCGCTTGCATTGCAAATGCAATAGGTCTCATTTGCGAGAGATTAAGCTATTGGCATTGTGAATGACAATGACATTTATTTATCTGTTTTCAAAACCTACACATAAATAAAAAGTTTGTCATTTACAATGCCAATAGCTTTAACTTTTGCAAAGGCGAGACCGTTGCATTGTAAATGCTTGTTTAATTTTTATCTCGTTCTTCATTTGAATGTTTTTTGCAAAATTCCTCTTTGGTGAATCCATTTAATTTGTGAAACTGCCTTTATAAGAAAAAAACCGCAATTCAGTCCATGCTCCAGCCTAACATATGGAGATCTTGGGCAGTTTACACTATTTATGGCCCATTCACTGTCTGGCATAGGATAAGATCTTTTCACAAGAAAGAGCCAACCAAATTGTAACATAGTTAACAATTGTTGGTTTACATTTTAATGTGTAAAGCATGTGCTTTATTTATGACGTCTGTGGCAGCTCATTTTGGAGAGTTGGATACGTTTAAAGGCTTTTTAGGTCTCGCGCCTGCGATGCATATGGCGAAGTCATATGCCATCGCGCAGGCGCGATACTATTGTTGCCGGGTCTGCTTCCCAGGAGACCGGAGATGTCACACGCACGCTCAGGAAAGCGATCGGAGCCGGCCGCGCGCGCGCGTTCCCAATATCCTGTCTCTCTGGGAAGCACACAAGCAAGCCCCGCCAAGGCACCACGAGCACGTCTCACGTGGGCGCCTACCACGAGGACAACCGCAGCAGCAGGGCAGTGTGGGTCACTGATCGGATTTGTTAAGTTTTGCTTTTGTTACCAAAATTGCCTGTGCGTTGTTAGTAAGGATTGACACAAATGATTCGCCCCTTTGTTCTTTTCTAATTATTGCTAATTAACATTGGATTGTTTGATGGCGACAGGATTTGGATTTGTTTAGCTTGTATTGTTACATTTTATTGTCTTTTTAAAACCTCCCAGTTTGTGTCAGCATGCTACTGCGAGTCTTAATTGGGTTTAAACGTTTCCTAAAACGTCTTCATTCCCAAACACTTCATTTCTTTGTGTGTGGGGTGGGGGGGCGGGAGGGAGGGGGGGGGGCTTGTTATTCTAGTGGCATTGGTATCGCGTTCAGTCCAGTATGTCTTTCACGGTCCTACAGCTGTTGGAAAGGTTGGGTTACAGTTGTCTTGTGTATACCACCACAATGTTACAAAGCTTGTGTGTTTTGAGCCCCCACGCTCAAGCAGTGATTGACGCGTGCTCTGTAGTTGTTGTTTCCAGTTGTGGACGTGTCAAGAGGCCTGACACACTGTTCGAGCTCTCCCGCTGATGGCAGTTCTGTTTATTCTGCTGTACCCCTTGCATTGTCCTCTTTTGCTGTAGGGGGGCCCTCCCATGCGGTCAACCAAGGGTGCTGCATACTCCTTATAGTGGCGCCCACTCATGGGGCCCCGGCAGGCACCTGCGCCTTGTGTTTCAGCCATGTCACGTTGCTCTGCTCATAGAGCTCTGTTTGATTTTAGACCCTAGCTCTTAAAGGCCACATTTGTCAAATATACCCCACTTGCAACTTCTTAAGTCTCACATAAGTGACATGGCAAAACGTCCCTATTCTGGCTTTCTTAAAATGGTGGCAGAGATTTCTGTGCGTTGGCCGCATATCCGTGGAATTTTCTACCTGGCTCAGACTGGAATCAATTCACGCTCTGTAGCTGCTGAATACCTACCTTTCACAGTAGTGTTGGCCCGTAAACATATGCTTACAAGTGTTGGCTACGGCTTGTTCTTCAGGCCAGTGAAAACAAACATTGTGTGATTTTTGTTTGGTGTTATCTATTTATTTTTTTCATTCTCTATCGGTATCTTAACACGTTAGGAACAGGTTTTTTCTTTGGGTGTAAACCAGTTATGGTACCGTTAGTGTTTTTGTGCAGGGTTGACTTAATACGTGAGTGTCTGATGTGATGACTTGTATTGTACAACTTGTTTTACAAACGTCACATTCCTTCTCTCCACCGGCATTGTCTTGTCCCCGGGATCCCTTACTCGCCTTCCCTCTGCTCTGTTTAATTCCAATGTTATCTGATCTCCGTTCTTGTGCTGGCAGTAGGGGTGAAACGCCTGGTTACCTACCAGGAAGAGCTGAACCGAGCCTTAATCTCTCTTGCAGCTCGCTTTGTAAGAACCTCAGGTTCTGGGATGTGGGCTTAAAGGGGCCACGAAGCCCAACAAAGGTTCTGCTTATGGACACCGAGAGCACACTGTGTCCTGCTGAACAGTCTGTGAATGGGGAGAGGATGTGGCGATGTGGCCAGAGCTGCCTACTATGAAAGTGGGAAACTCAATTCGAGGCTCGGAACCCATTCAACATATCTTGTGATTCTGGGCAAATCGCTTACTCTTCCAGTGCCTTAAAATATGAATATATCCTTATATAATGCAACTTGTGCTCATGTTAAGTGATCTAACATCTTCAGGTCGAGTTTGTGCTATTGTAATTGAATTTCTATAGCGCTTACTACCCGTGATGAGGCGTCATAGTGCTTTTCAGTGAGTCACACGCTTCATCAGAACCCAAAACGGATTAGTGAAGAAATTGTATAGGGAAATATGAAAAAGGATAGTGCTATATAAAACTGCAAAAAAGTATAAATGCACAGAAGCTGAGGGGCTCATCCTTTACCAGTGTTATGACCCCGGAGAAATAAATCGCATTGTTTCCTCTCCATGCCTACCCAGCGCATTGCTGCTATTTTAGCAGAAAAATGATGCCACTTTTGTTAATAAGCTGCACTGGTGCCAGTAGGACAGTTTTCTCATTTGTTAAACATTTGAGTAAAGACTGCATTAGCAGAGCCCTTGAACTTGGCGAGCAGATGTGCTGTATTAAAATTTTTTTTTTAATGACCAGCAAATGGCAAAAAAGCAGCTTTTCAAAATGCATATATAAAAGGCATTGTCATTTACAATGCCAATAGCTCAAACTCTTGCAAATGCGAGACCTATTGCATTGCAAATGCTTGTTAATTGAAGCTTTTGTGTTTGTTTAGCTGCGCCATAATTAGGTATTATGTCTGAAACTGTGCCTTTTTTTTTTTGGAACACATGTATTTACTGGTTATAAACGATTTCCTGATTTGTCCTTGCAGGCACTAGGGCCACGACTTGAATAGTGCAGCAGGTGCTGTGGCACAGGCGCGAAAAGGTGTAGGAAACCCACTGAACATCAATTCTAGCTATATTTTCCTACTAAACAAGCAGTCACAAGTGCAATTACCATGATTTGAATGGTGCAGCAGGGTCATTGGCACAGGGGCCAAAAGCTCTAGGAAACCCACTGAAAACAGATTATTGCAATATGTTTTTGCTACTAAAAAAGCAGTCACAAGTTACCTTGCAGACACTAGGGTCATGACTTGAATGGTGCGGCAGGTGCAGTGGCACAGGGGGCAACACGTCTTAGAATCCCACTGAACACTTATTTTTTTTCTTATTTATTTATTATTTTAATATATTTTACTACTAAACAAGCAGTTAGGAGTGCTTTTTTGGTTCTTTTGTAACCATTGCACCCAAAGTAACACGTAGCTTAAAGCAGCACTATAATAAAAGCTCTAACCTATTGGACTTTTCCGTCTACCTACAACTTATGTTACATGCAGCGCATTTATATGACAGATTTTCCCTTTTTGTATGGTCATAAAATGCTTCTGAATCTGGACACACTAACACCGCTGCATGGGCATTCTCCATTCTATAACATTAGCACTGCAGCCGTTGTAAACACTATTTACATACTTCTGACTTACCATAAGGCATTCCATAACATGCATTCTCAAAGCCAACAGGTTTTTTTTTTGTATGTTCTTATATAGCGCTCGACTACCCGGAGGCATCTCGGCGCTTGCCTTGGGAACCCGTCCTGGCTTTTCCCTGTGAGATAGCCCCTAACGGGCATCCCCATGGTAAAAGCCAGACATCCCGCCGCGGGGGGGGGGGGCCGTTGTGGAGATTAAGCAAGCTTAATGGCCAGAGTTGCAGAGTGTGAACCCATGATTAGGTCAGGCACCGAAGCGAGAATTATCGAGTCCGTGGACATTTGAGCTCAAGACCCTGCCGCGTCGGGAATTGAACCCTGGTCCTGGGTCTGACCTCTGCTTCAGGGTCTGCCTGCTCTAACCAGTGAGCCACACTTCTCCACTTGCCTACGCGAGATCTATTGGCTTTGTCACTGTTTTTTTTATCCATATTTCAGCAGCCCTAGGTTCAGAGCAGGAAAGCTGGGGGTGGGGGGAGGAAGCCCTATAACGCGGACAGCACTGGCTGTGTCATACAACTTTTTTACATTACTTTCAGCCATTTGCAACATAGCTAAAAAAAAACAATCGCAGCCAATAAATCTCACATATGCAAGATCTATTGGCTTTGCCAATGCTTGTTCTTAATAGGAAATGTTTCTCAGACTTTTTAGGGTCACAGGAGCTTTCTACGTTCCCAGTATTGTCTGTACTAGCCAGCATTTCGGTGCGATCAGTGTGTTTGGTGAAAACGGGCCTGTGACGTATTTTCAGGCCGTTGTGAGGTGTTTTGTAGCATTTAGCTTTTTAGGTCTCGCTGGTGTTAGCAGCGCATATCGCTGCTCCACCGAAAGACCTATTGTTGTGGGTTTGCTGGGAATGGCTGAGCGGGGGTGGTTACGCGCATTTCTCAGGCGATTTCATCTCTAGCACGCGCTTCAGCCTGCACGCTAGCATCACGTGTTGAGACATTCCCGTGCGCTGCAGCTCTGGTGTAGAGAACGCGCCTAATGACTTCCGTGTTTGTTTAGATATCTTTTCTATCACGCGCTTGAGCTGGCGCGTTAGCATCACGTGGACATTCTCGGGCGCTGCAGCTCTGGTGTAGTGAACGCGCCTAATGACTTGCGTGTTTGTTTATATTTCATTCCTAGCACGCGCTTCAGCTGG
Source organism: Lissotriton vulgaris (assembly GCF_964263255.1). Lineage (NCBI taxonomy): Eukaryota > Metazoa > Chordata > Amphibia > Caudata > Salamandridae > Lissotriton > Lissotriton vulgaris. The sequence goes on along the minus strand of NC_141685.1, from coordinate 985,777,180 downwards.
CGCGTTAGCATAACGTTTTGAGACTGCCGGGCGCTTCAGCTGTGGTGTAGAGAACGCGCCTAATGCAGTGTGTCTTCAGTTTGTTGTTTGGGGCAAGCGGCACGCGCACAGGAAAGTGGACAGCAATTGAATTGCCTGAAATGTAAAAATACATATTGGACCCACAAAGAAGACCAATGCGTCATACGAAAATAAGTATTTCTATCATAAACAGTCATTTATATCATAAAGTCATTGATTCCATTCCTAGCACGCGCTTCAGTTGGCGCGTTAGCATCACGTGTTGAGACTCTGCCGGGCGCTGCAGCTGTCGTGTAGAGAACGCGCCTAATGCCGCGTGTCTTTAGTTTGTTGTTTGGGGCAAGCGGCACGCGCACAGGAAAGTGAAAATCAATTGAATAGCGTCACATGTAAAAGAAAAACACATATTGGACCCACAAAGAAGAGCAATGCTGCATAAGGTAAGTATTTGTATAATAAACAGCGGCACGCCTCACATGTAAAAACACATATTGGACCCACAAAGAAGAGCAATGCTTCATAAGAAAATAAGTATTTATATAATAAACAGCGGCACGCGCACAGAAAACTACACTGCAATTGAATTAGTGTTAACATCGCGCACAGGGAACTAAACTGCAATTTAATTACATCAAATGTAAAAACACATAATGGACCCACAAAGAAGACTAACGCTTCATGAGTAGAGTGCCGTGCACACCATTAGCCAAGTAGCAGAGATGCCACGTGTCATCAAAAGGTGCCGGCAGGAGTACATGTATCTACCTACTTCCAATACTAAGCATCCCGTCTGTCGTGTCACTTGGCGAATGTGTACGAGGGATAGAGTTGGCAAATCCGGGTCGGTGAGCTAGGCAGACAAAGGAAATTTAGGGGAAAGCATGTCTTTTGGCTGCCACGCGGTAATTAGTTCATCATCTGCATTTGTGAAGGGCTGCTAAACAACAGTGTGGGAACCCAGGCGCCATTTAAACAAAATAAGGGAAATACACAAACATTTACTGCTTGGAAGGTTTTGCTTCCCCTACAACGCACACTTGACATGCCGTCATGCCTTATTTTGTCCAGTACTGAGAAGTGAGCAGTGTGAGTATTTGCACGCTGATGTGCCTGCTGCCACTGCAGTCTAGAAAAATAAGAGCCCGAATCTGGTCCGTTTTGCAGCCCCGTTTCAAAACATTGCTGGTTTGCGGACCCGGTGAGATCCGGCCTACTTAAAGACTTGATTACCAAGCAGGAGAATCATCCTACGTTCAGGAAGGCTTTAGCGGTCTGATTGCCTAACACAGTGGTTCCCAAACTTTTTTGACCCGTGGCTCCCTTGACCTAATTGGCAGTTGGCCGTGGCTCACCACCATTTTTATACCCGTGCACCGGGGTGCCGCGGCGCACCCTTTGGGAACCACTGGTCTACATGAATAATCAAGCCTAGACGTGATGAAGGATTCAGAGAGTAGCCATCACTATCATAAAACTTTATTTGCAATCACAAAGATCTTATAAAGTACATCTCAATGCATACAACACCTTCATAGAGTAGCATAAAGCACTCCCACTAAAATTATCCAGGCTAGAGAAAGGCTCAAGGAGCTCTGTGGCGTTACAAGAAGTTTACGTGGGGTGGTCTCTGATCATGGGCGTCCGCAGAAATGTTTCCGGGGGTGGGGGGGAACATTTTTAACTTCATCACCAACCCCCTTGCACCCTTCTCCCCTCTGCCTTACACCCTTCTCTCGCTCCCCCTTGCACCCTACTCCACCTCCGCCTTGCACTCATTTCTGCCTTGCACCCTTCTCCCCTCTGCCTTGCACCCTTCTCCCCTCTGCCTTGCACCCTTCTCCCCTCTGCCTTGCACCCTTCTCCCCTCTGCCTTGCACCCTTCTCCCCTCTGCCTTGCACCCTTCTCCCCTCTGCCTTGCACCCTTCTTCCCTCTGCCTTGCACCCTTCTCCCCTCTGCCTTGCACCCTTCTCCCCTCTGCCTTGCACCCTTCTCCCCTCTGCCTTGCACCCTTCTCCCCTCTGCCTTGCACCCTTCTCCCCTCTGCCTTGCACCCTTCTCCCCTCTGCCTTGCACCCTTCTCCCCTCTGCCTTGCACCCTTCTCCCCACTGCCTTGCACCCTTCTTTTCTCTGCCTTGCACCCTTCTTTTCTCTGCCTTGCACCCTTCTTTTCTCTGCCTTGCACCCTTCTCCTCTCTGCCTTGCACCCTTCTCCTCTCTGCCTTGCACCCTTCTCCCCTCCGCCTTGCACCCTTCTCCCCTCTGCCTTGCACCCTTCTCCCCTCTGCCTTGCACCCTTCTCCCCTCTGCCTTGCACCCTTCTCCCCTCTGCCTTGCACCCTTCTCCCCTCCGCCTTGCACCCTTCTCCCCTCCGCCTTGCACCCTTCTCCCCCTCCCCATTCTAAAGCAACTGGTGCTAATGTAAAGCGCTCTGATGCCTTCGGGTGGAGTTTGCGCTATATAAAGCTGCAAAAAAATACTTGGTAGGAGGCCTTGTGCTGCTTTTGGGGAGCATTGAATCAAATGACGTAGTAAAGAGGCTTTTCACATCACCATAAATTCATAAACAGCCTCCGAAGACGTATAACCAGTAGGCGCTTTATACAGCGCTATATATGAAGCTGTGTGTGGTCCGCAGTGCGCATTGTGCCTATATGAAACAGTGGAGACTGGGAGGGATTTATGAGGCCAGGATTGAGGCCCTCGCCTAGGACCATATATGTAGGACGACGAGGCCGCACAAGGGCGTCACAGGAGGACGTCCTCGAGGGAGCAGAGCAGGAACACGAAACTGAAAGACAACACACCACACTCTCCAACATGCAGCAGTCACGAGTGATGACCCCTCAACGAGGAGTGAGGCAAAGATATAAGCTGGCAGAGTGCAGCTGTATCAGGACATAAGGCGCCGACCCAACTATCTCCACCAGGCCCCTGACCCCGCACCCACCCACCCAACGCTCTCCACCTGGCCTCTGACCCTGTACCCACCCAACGCTCTCACCAGGCCCCTAACCCTGCACCCACCCACCAAACGCTCTCCACCAGGACCCTGACCCTGCACCCATCCAACGCTCTCACCAGGCCCCTGACCACGCACCCAACCACCCAATGCTCTCCACCAGGCCTCTGACCCTGTACCCACCCAACGCTCTCCACCAGGCCCCTAACCCTGCACCCACCCACCCAACGCTCTCCACCATGAACCTTAACCTGCACCCACCCACCCAACACTCTCCACCAGGCCTCTCACCCTGCACCCACCCACCCAACGCTCTCCATCAGGCCCCTGACCCTGCACCCACCCACCCAACTCTCTTCACCAGGCCCCTGACCATGCACCCACCCAACGCTCTCCACCAGGCTTCTGGCCCTGCACCCACCCACCCACCCACCCAACGCTCTCCACCAGGCCTCTGACTCTGCCTGCTTCTACGGGGGATAACGGTGATCCTATGGACTCCCCAGACATCCCCTTGCGGGCGGGTCACTGACTGTACCCGCTTGCAAGAGGATCTCTAATCCCCCTTCAAAGTGCAGGCTTGTTGTCGCCTGCATAGTGACGCACAGAGCAGCTTCAAAGCAGCCACTCCATATTTCACTTGAATGTGCTGCCCTCAGGGTAGCACGATTTGGGGCTGCCCTGGGTGCAGCGCATTCTATGTAATAGGGTGAACTTTCTCGGTTTGCGCCAGCCGCACCTGTTTTAAGGTGCGCCAGGTGCCAACCGGGGAAGTGCGCCCCAGGTATTGATGATTGTTCCACTTTCTAAAAAACTCGGGAAAATGGCATTATAAACCTGGTGCACACTATCGGAGACTACTCCAGCATCTTGGAAGATAGCCACCAGTCATTTTCAATGCTTATTCAAATGCCATCTGTTTGTTCGCCTCCAATTCTGAGCTTCTATGGGTGGGAATAAACAGCGTCTTGAGGTGGTTAACAGCGTAAGTTTGTTTCTTGGAAATGTATTCACTTACAGGCCAGGTACTGCACAAACATACTGATGGGCTTTGTAGAATCGGCACATGATTCTTCATTGCCTCATCGCTTCATCCCCCTGAGCTGGACAGCGATGGGCATAGGCCTTTTTCTTCATCAGACCCACCACAAGCTTGTGTGTCCTCTACATTTGACCAGCCATCCGTGGTCAGTTTTTTCTTGTCTATCTCAATGATGGCGCCTGAAGCTGGTGTGGACGGGAACCGTAGTAATTTCTGCTCCACCACTTCATAGGACATTGAACTATCACTGAATGTGGTCAATTAGCTGAGTAACTGGTATCTTGCTGCACAAGCCATACCGCGTCGTACACATGCCTTTTTAGGTCGAGCTGATGTGGCATTCATGCGAAGCATGAATGCATCAGCTCGACAACTTATGCTGCCCGTATTTAGGAGAGTGGACAGCAATCAGACGCGCGCTTTCCCATTGTCAGATTTCACCTCGGGAGCGCGCGTCTGATAGCTGCGCATGCGCGGTGCAAGCCCTGGCTCTCACACAGGCAGCCCCCACCCCTCTGCATGCATGCACGCACGCACACACACAGGCGCAAGCCCTCGCTCACACACAGACACAGGCAGCCCCCACCCCTCTGCATGCACGCACGCACGCACGCACACACACACACACAGGCGCGCGCATGCACACTATCCCCTGCCTCGCATTCTCTCAATCACACACAGTCACGCATGCGCACACACATGCACGCGCACACACTCCCGCCCCCTCCCCTCCCCCACCCCACAGGCATACACACAGGCACGCACGGACTTCACATTAGCCCTGGGCCCCACTCACCGACTGCGCTCTTCCGGCGGGGCTCCTCTCGCGCTCCGCTCCTCACGTCTGCGGCGCGTCTCGTCTCCTCTTCTTAATCGGGGCTCCCTCAGGTCAGAGGAGCCCCGCAACAGGCGCCACACTCCTCCTTCTCCCAGGACCGGCAGGGCGCTCCATGCGCCGGCGTCTCACGGACCTCAGGAGGCGGGACATCCGGTCGGCCGCAAGCGGATTGGCCGGCCGGCCAAGAGCTTCCGGGTCGCCGCGGGTCTCGCGTCTCTTCCGCCTTGTTTTTTGTGGTATGCTGGTTAGAAATTAAACCAGTTATTATTACCTTCAACAAAACTTCATGTTGCCTATGGGGGCTGGGCCGCATTCGGGCACCTTGGCACTTTGTCACTTTACATGCATAATCCGCTCAGAAAACCTATGCAAACTGCGCGACGATTGTCAACTCCTGTAGAAGCTTCTCTTTGAATATTTTTCACACACCCAGTTTTGAATTGGGCTCTTCATTTGGCTGGTGACTGGTTACGGACATCTAAAATACCTGACGATGTCTGTAGTTTATTGCATTCCTTTTGGCGGCCACGTTTGCTGTAGGTATACATTCATGCCTGTTGTACATAGGACACTCACAGGTGACGTGTCTATCGTCGCTGTTTATTTTTTGATAGCAAGTTCTTTCTGGTACCCTCTGAGTTCTTGCTCTAGTCCTCGGTTGAAGGAAGAGAGGTTGATGTGTGCAGTGTCTTTCTGGCTTCATGTTTGGAAGGTTGCTGCATGGTTCGACCCCAAGTTTGTGAAGTGGGTGCCAAGTCTCCTTGTCCTATCGAGGTGGTTGAGAGGCATTTTGGGCGGCTTCATTTATAAACATTGGCCTGAACATAGACGGAGGTGGATCAGAAAGAGTGGCATGGGAACACAAAGAGGGGCACCGTAGTGTCAAACTGATGGCTGTGGGGCACAGAAGGAACACGGAGAACAGTAATGCAGCTCAGCAAGAACTGCGACTGAAATAACGCAGACCGCTTGCTCAATGCATACATAGCGATGTTGGTGAAGCACACCAGGAAATTACTCTATCCATGTCTTCAGTTTTACTCTAACCTACAGATGCATTCATAATATATTCATGATCTTTTCTGGTTGGTTTTGAGTTGAATGTGCATTACTGTGTTAATGAACGTCCAAAATATTAATCAGGGATGCTAGATTAAGTTGTTGTATTATCTGAGTACATTTACGCTCTTTAAGTGAACATAGAGCTTCAGCACATCAGTGGTTATATTTCACTTTTAATAAATGAAGGGTGCTCCCCGTCACACCCCCTCACCCCGTCGCACCCCGTCACACCCCCGCACCCCGTCACACCCCCGCACCCCGTCACACCCCCGCACCCACCCCTCACCCTCACACCCCCTCCCCCTCGCACCCCCTCCCCCTCGCACCCCCTCCCCCTCGCACCCCCTCCCCCTCGCACCTCCTCCCCCTCACACCCCCCACCCCCACACACCCTCCCTCACCCACCCCTCATGCTCACACCCCCTCACCCACCCCTCACCCTCACACCCCCCTCACCCACCCCTCACCCTCACACACCCTCCCTCACCCACCTAGCATAACAAAACAAAGTGTAGCATAATAATAAAACACAACAAAACATAGCATAACAAATCAAAGCATGGCATAACAAATCAAAGCATGGCATAACAAATCCAAGCATGGCATAACAAATCCAAGCATGGCATAACAAATCCAAGCATGGCATAACAAATCCAAGCATGGCATAACAAAACATAGCATGGCAAAACAAAACATAGGATAGCACAACAAATCAAAGCATAGCATACAGCATCACACCGGACCACCACCGCATCACTCAGGGGCACCACAACATCACTATGCGCTACCACAGCATCACTCATTTGCCATCACATCACTCAGCGCCACCACAGCATCAATCTGTGCAACCATGCAACATCACCTGGTTCAAATAGGTTTTCTCAATGTTTCAAGCTTTATTACAAATGTAACAAAAAGATGTTAATATTTCACTTCTGTTCTTGGATTTTCGTCACAATAAAATACACTGAACATAATCTTCACAAAAGTTATTTACAAAACTTTAAGCTATTGCCACTATAAATTACAATAACTTTTATTTAAGTATTAATTATTGAAAAAAAATTAAAAGCCATTATTATTTGTAATATCAATACACGTAAGTCATGTAAATACAACACATATTGCATTACAAATGCTATAGGTGTCACATTTGCGAAAGTTATAACTATTGGCATTGTAAATGACAAAGCTATTAATTTCGCTATTTTCAAAAACAAAACCTAAATAAAAAAATTGTCATTTACAATACCAATAGCTCAAACTTTCCTAATGCGAGACCTATTGCATTGCAAATGCTTGTTTGCTTCAGTCACAGCTTGAGATTCACTAAGACCAAAAACAGGTAGCTGATAAAGACTCAGGATTTTTGATCAAGGTTACATTGGAACACCTTTGAACTGGACTTGTTGATTGTGTGTCATCCAGGCCGTACACGGAGGCGACATGCAGATTTCAGCAGCACAGGATAGGAACTGCATCTGGCCTTTTCTTTTTACCACCTCTGTCTGTTGTACTGCATTGCTGCCTTTCATGTAAAGTTTCCTCATCCATACTCTATTGTGCGTGTGTATGGGGTAGAGCAGTGTCACTTCACCACTAAGGAAGCAGATTGCCCACCGCCACTGTTTTAGTGTGTTTATTTATAGTTTTTCATCTTGTAGTGCCCCCCCCCCCCCCCCTTTACACCCTCTTCTTTTCTACTAAGGGTCTTTGCCTTCTGTTCCCACCATGTGTGTACTTTGCCCCACGTGTTTGCACCAGAAACAATTTTTGCACACCACTATGTTACCTTCTCCCACGGGTTGGGTGCCCTTGCCAGTTAGGATGACCAGCTGACTCCAAGTCGTTATTCGCACACCATCCAGTTCTGACTTTGTTAACAATCACCAGATAAGAGCGAGAAAAAAACACCGGGAGATGCGTGCCCTGGGGCAATGTCTGGCATGTGTGAAAATTAAAGGCTTTCTCCATCAAGCACTCATTGAGATGCAGAGTGCGAGGATCACGTGACCTGGTAGCACAAAGGAGGGGGAGGAATTGCGGCTGCAATTTCCACGACCCACATCCTGCGCCGCGGCGCCCCTGACTTCTAATCACGGCGCACCGGGGTGCCGCGGCGCACACTTTGGGAACCACGGGCCTAACAGATGTGCGCAGATGACGCTGCTTCTTGACTCTCAAGGTGGCCTTGGTGTAATAGCTTGGAGGCGAATGCACCTACAACAGAGATGCATTGATTTTCATTTGTTCGCGCACTAATGCACGTTTAACCCTCTTATGTCGATAGCAACAGTACCATTTGGTTGGGGAGCGGTCAGTACAAGTTAGCGTGTCGCTACTAAGCCACAGGAGGAGGTACGCAGTCGCTGCCTAATGGTTGTTTTTGTGCCATTAGCTGCAGGCAGGGTTTACCCCCAGATCCACAAGGACTTCCCGCAGTTCGCTTGAGCCTGGTACAATCTATAAATTAGAATATGGCACTTACTGTTGGCTGTTGTGATGCGCTGAAGAAGACTTCGGAAACCGGCACATACTCTGTCGCAGGTGCATTACGCCGCTGAGCTATGGGCGAGCGTGCAGTGTTTGCTGGAGGTGGCTGTGCTGTTTTTCAGTGCTTAATATCATATAGATCATGAACCAGGAGGCCAGTTAGAGGCTTGTGTGCACCTTCGTGTTCCACAGGGGAGGGGCGGGGGTAGGCCAGTCTTGAGTAATCAGTAGCGCTAGGCATGCTGGGACGAGTAGGCCGCCACTTGTGACACAAATGCAACTACAAGTCCCAGCATGCTTACAACTGCTAACTGAGATACAGGACCCTTGCTCCCTAACACCACTTAGTGGGCGCCTGGATGTCTAGGCTTCCTCGCGCTAGACCTTGCACTTGCCTTAGCAGTGCGAGTGATGGTGACTACCTTAAACGGAGGTGGCACACGGCGCCAACACCCAAAACAAGGTTTCCAAGACTGCGCACCACATAAGCCAAGTTACGGAGATGCCACGTGATATCAAAAGTGCCGACAGGAGTACATGTATCTACCTATTCTCAGGACTAAACAGCCCATCTCTTGTGTCACTTGTAAAGCCCTACAAATGTTAGAGGTGTCCGTGCAATATAATCTGTCTCCAAATATACTTGGCCTTCATATACAATTTATATGCCAATGCTGTTTACTTTACTATTCTCTCGTATTGCAATCTGTTTATTAGGCTTTGGCAGTTGTCTTAAACAGCCTGACCATGGCACATTGGCGCCATGCCGCGTTCATTCATTTCCTGCTTAGTGAGTCAGTATCCGTGTTAAAAGCTTTGCTTTCAGATATTGTAGGTCTGAATGTCCGATTTATTGGTGCTGGTGTTTACTTAGGGTGTCTGTTATTACATTTTGTTATTTGGGCTTTTGCACTCGTGTACCAGGCCAGCTCAACACTTTCTTAATTGTGCGCTTGCCAATCTTCTCAACTGGGGTCACTCCTGAATCGCTGCCAAAGCCAAGCGCATTGCTGGATTGCGCTTACCTGCACTAGCACTTCGAGGCTCGCCGCACCCGCTCCGCGGGTGCCGCTTCGTTGTGGGACCTGTGCTGACTCTGCCTGTTTCCTGTGGGGGCACGCCTGGTGGGACCAAGGGAACCAGCAACGCTACAGGGCTGCGAGCGTGCAGGGACTACCTGACCCAGGTGTCCCTGCGAGACCGAGCCCACCTTCCGGTCCGCTCTCCCTGTAGCTCCGCCCCCCGCCCATCGGAAGGCTGTAAAATCAGCTGGTCAAGGCCTGGACCCTTGGGTCACTCCTGAATCGCTGCCAAAGCCAAGCGCATTGCTGGATTGCGCTTACCTGCACTAGCACTTCGAGGCTCACCGCACCCGCTCCGCGGGTGCCGCTTCGTTGTGGGACCTGTGCTGACTCTGCCTGTTTCCTGTGGGGGCACGCCTGGTGGGACCAAGGGAACCAGCAACGCTACAGGGCTGCGAGCGTGCAGGGACTACCTGACCCAGGTGTCCCTGCGAGACCGAGCCCACCTTCCGGTCCGCTCTCCCTGTAGCTCCGCCCCCCGCCCATCGGAAGGCTGTAAAATCAGCTGGTCAAGGCCTGGACCCTTGGGTCACTCCTGAATCGCTGCCAAAGCCAAGCGCATTGCTGGATTGCGCTTACCTGCACTAGCACTTCGAGGCTCACCGCACCCGCTCCGCGGGTGCCGCTTCGTTGTGGGACCTGTGCTGACTCTGCCTGTTTCCTGTGGGGGCACGCCTGGTGGGACCAAGGGAACCAGCAACGCTACAGGGCTGCGAGCGTGCAGGGACTACCTGACCCAGGTGTCCCTGCGAGACCGAGCCCACCTTCCAGTCCGCTCTCCCTGTAGCTCCGCCCCCTGCCCTTTCCAACTGCTATAAACAGTGTTTGGTCTCCCGCAGCGCGGGACGCAGCCCGGGGCAAAGACCGGGCAAAGACCGGGCAAAGACCGGGCTAAGAGCGGGCCGTTTGAGGCCGTTCGAGGACTGAGTGGACTGGACTGGCCCACCCTCTTTCGCCATTTCCCTCTACTGAGCCTAAATAGGTAAACCGTTATATCATCCTATTCCCTCTGTTAGATTTGGCGGTCGCCTCCGTGTAGCTAAAGTTATGTGCACTAGGTTAACTCGGAGTAAGGCTGTCAAGGGTGGCCCACCAGTCAATGGCCCCATGGATGATTTTATTACCCGTACCAATCTAGCTATAGACCAAGAAATTTCTAAACTTCAGACTAGGGTCTCCCTGGAACTGGCAGCTGCTAGAAGATTGTCCCAGGTCATTGCAATTTCTAAAAAATCCTCCCTATGCCACATAGCCACTGCGGTGACCCCGGAGCGTCCCGCCATTCCCCATTGTGTAGTCACGCAGGTTGATGTTCACCAGACCCCGATTTTCCCCCCCCCCCCTTTCCCCGCCCTTAGAGCCACTATCTAAGACAGACGAAGCGAACCTACCAGCTGTTTCTCCCAAGCAGGTTGCTACTTCTAACCCCCCCACCCCGGTATTTCCCAACTCACCTAGTTGTAATATTATTAATGGCAAACAACCTAAAAGAAAACGTAATTCCCGCTCTGCCTACTCTCGCAAGAAGGCAAAAATTGCGGTAGCACAACATCTGAAATTGACTAGTGTTCCGGTACCCAACGTAAAAGGAGAGTGTACCCCTAGTGAACAGCCACTAAGGGAGGGAGGGGGAGAGGGGACAGCCACTGCTTCCTCCACTATCACTCTAGAGGATGAGGGCTTACATGTAGAGGGTTTGGAAAAAAATGAAGGGGAATTCATAGGTTTAGTTTGGGAAACTCTTAAGAAACTTCTTTCTCCCCTCGACCTCAGACTCTCACGCATTGAAAACAACTTGCTTGAGATGGAAAAGAGCATTATTGCTCTGGCCACCCTCGGCCTGAGAAGTCTTGATAAACAGGGTCCCCCTGTAGCTGACCCATCACCATTAGCCCCTACATACAAGCCCCGCAACCTCTCGTCCCCCCCCCCCCCCCCGTACCAGCCTCTGTACGGCCGGTTCCCAAACCGCGGACCGTGGGTGTGGATCAAACTTCCGCTGCCCCTAAACCTAAGGCTCCCAAGCGCGCTATTCCTCAGCCATCAGTAAATCCCAACGCCGGCGTCTCTCTTAGACCCCCTCTCAGTGAAGTGGCGTACCAACCAACTCAGGGCCATCCTGTTAAGAACAACTTAAGAGGGGGCTACATTGATCTTCCTCCAGAAGCCAATGACTATGTGGTTGTGTTGACAGGCGTCCCCCAGATTGGAAATGGTCAACACGAGAATCACTGGTCTCTGAAGAACAAGATAATGCATTGGCTTAATGTGAATAGACCAATTCCAAATGGCCGGAGAAGCAGAGTTTTGATGGTACGTAGAATTCCCTGGGTGGGTCCCACAAGGAAAACCAGTCCAGGGGACTGTATAGTGGTGACCTTTGAGGACCCACACACGGCACATCACATCTGTTCTTGGCCCATCAGCGAAGAGTCTTTTGTCATACCTAGGCCACTGTCCTTCTTTTATCCAGCACGCCCCAAACACATCCAGGTGGATGACTGGTCACTGGTACATCATCACACATGGAAGAGTCACCCTAATAACCAAAAGGATTTCCCTCTACATTGGAATGGCCTTCCAACCTCTAATAGGTTTGGCGGCCTGGAGGAGGTAGATTGACTCCCTAGGCAACTTGCCCATCAATTAATGGAAAAAGCACCTTCACCCCTGGCATTAGGGCTTGTAGAATCTCCCCCCTTGTTGATTGAACCTTTAGTTCCTAGCCCCCTAGGTCTAGTAGGAATACCACATACTTTGCTTATAGATGGGGGTTTGATCGCTTCATGCACTTTTTCTCAAGACTTAGTCGAACGGCTGAATTCACCTTGTATGATTCCCCTGTCACCATTTCAGAATGTCCCAATAGATAGGAAGCTGTCCGGTGTAGCAATGGCTCCTAACTACCAGCAGATTGAGTCACCACTAAGGTTATCTAGAGCGGGTGCAGGGGTGGCAGGCCCTGCGACCAATTCGGCTATACCTGTATATTCTCCAAGGCAGATTTCCCCGGGTGAACCTTTGCTAAAGATTCTAAGCTGGAATGTGGCAGGGCTTGCCCGCAACTTTGAAATCCCTGAATGGAACGCTTTCTTGGACCCCTATAACATCTGCCTTCTACAGGAAACCTGGTGCCTAGAACCCAGGCACAAAGTAGGCTTTACAACCTACTTTGTCCCAGCTTCCCAACAACATGGATGCAAAGGTCGCCCGTCTGGCGGCCTTCTTATATGGGTCAGTATTGCACTAGGTTTAAGTGTAAGCCAAAGGTCCACTCAATCTCCTGACCTCCAGAGGATAACTATACACTGCCAAGGGGGAAGGAAGTTAGAAGTCTTTAATCTTTATTTGAGGGGGGCCAGGGGTGGGGCATCATGCCTACCATCAACAGGATTAAGCAGCGATTTAGCTGCCTGCAATATCGATTCTTATGTTCTCCTTGCAGGCGATTTCAACTGCTGTTTTGAGCCATTGGCAAGGGAGGACATTTTGGACACCTTGGAAGAGGATACAAGGAGAGGTATCCCTATCCTGTCCCTAGATCCGATCCCGAAATGGACGCAAAGTGCGATAGACATCAATGCACTTTGCATGGAACACGACCTGAGACCAACAAATGGACGATCCAAATCGGATTCTTTGGGTGCGCATACCTATAACAGGACAGGACACACCTCCAGAATTGACTACATCATGTTGAATTATAATCTTTGGTCATTCCATCAAGACATGGAGGTCATAGCGTCTTGTGATAGTGACCATAATCCTCTTTCCTTAACCCTCACTCCCCCTTGGCAGGTTGGGAACCTAGACAAGTTTGTCCACAAGTGGAAATCCACCCATGAAATTGTTCCTTCAAACTGTGGCAGGCGCCTAAAGTGGGCAAAAGCAGCAGCGGATGAAGTAAGGATGGCGCAAGCAGGGACCATCATGTCAGTGGTGGGGCCACGGCTCGATGCCTTATGTCTCACCAGTCAAGATGTTTTACCGATATTTACAGAAACCGTTGTGGCATTAAGCGAACTGTTCACCATTCCCCAATCCAGTGCGAGGGTTGTACCGAAAGGTGTTTCTAAGGCAAGAGATAAGTGGTATTCCTCCAAATGTCGGGCTGCTAAGGGGGAACTTATCTCCGCAGTGAAGAACAAGGACCCAGTCAATATTAGAACTGCTAGGAAACTTTACAAAAAAACTGTGGCTGAGGCTAAGGAGGCTCATGAATACAATTTTTGGTGGGAGCTAGTGGAGGCAAGTACTAGGAAAGATTCCAAGGGGTTTTGGGATTTGCTGAGAGCCAGGGTCAAGCCTCCTGATCAACAGTTAACCTGTAATATCCCTGGTGACGTCTGGTTTGCCCACTTCTCCAAGCTATATTCTGCTCCACTGGGGGCACTTCATTCAAGTTTGGGTCTCTTGCCCAGCCCCCCAGTTGACATTCCAATTAATGACTGCCCCTTCACCAGTGAGGAAGTTGAAAGGGCAATCAGGTGTATCGTAACCAATAAGGCTGCAGGCCCCGATGGGATTCCAGGTGACTTGCTGAAGAAATATCCATTATTGTGGATCAGATTAATTGCCTCACTCTTAAATGAGGCCTTGCTGGGAGGTTATCTCCCTGACTCATGGAGGGGTGCTGAGGTCGTCCCTATTTTTAAGAAAGGTTGCAGGGACGACCCAGCCAACTATCGCCCTATCAGTCTGCTGGACTCAACACAAAAGGTTGCGGGCAAAGTGGTACTAGGTAGGATCTTGCAGTGGGCTGAAGAAAACCAGATCCTGTCAGATTTCCAAGCAGGTTTTAGAACAGGGACAGGCACCATCGAGCAGACATTTCACCTTTTAATGATATATTGGAAAGTGGTGGTGCTGGGTGGGGGCAGTTTGTATCTAGTCTTCATAGACTTGCGAACTGCCTTCGACCTGGTCCCACGAGCCCAATTGTGGAATGTCCTCGATGAGTTAGGTATACCCCCTTACTTGTTGGCTTTGCTTATAAAATTCCATGAAAGCAACTTTGCTCAGATTAGATGGGGTGTTCAGGGGGAAAAAACATCTTGCATCCCTGTAAATAGGGGCGTCCGCCAGGGCTGTGTGCTTGCCCCCACTCTGTTTTCCCTTTACGTTAACGGAGTGGTGGAGCATCTTCTCCAACATCCATCAGATGCACCTTCCCTGGCCGGAAGGAAAGTTCCGACCCTCCTATTTGCGTATGACACCCTCCTAATCTCAAAATCACCAGCAGGCATCCAAAAGTTGCTTTCTAGTTTCAAGGCCTTTTGTGATACTAAGGGCCTGTCTATAAATATAGGCAAGACCAAATTCCTCTTAACCCCCCCAAGAAATCTGTTGCCCCTCCTGCTCTAGACTCTGTTCCACTCGAAAGAGTCAAAGAATTTGACTACCTGGGCATCCGACTCTGCGACACCATGAATTGGAAGGCACACCACCAAAAGGTGTTTCTGACCCATAAGAGGGTCGCAGGTGCCCTGCTCAAAGAACAACGTGCCTCATCTATAAAACCTATTGGGGCACTATTAGACATTTACAGGGCAAGGGTGGTGAGTGCAGCATTGTATGGCGCGGAACTGTGGGGCATTCAGAGAGTTGACACCTTATCGCACCTCGAAAATAACTTCCATAAAGATCTTATGAGGTTACCCCACAGTATCCCTACAATCCCCCTCTTGCTAGATGCAGGCACACGCCCAATATGCGAGCAAGCAAGGCTACGTCCCCTTTTATTATGGGCCAGGATATGGAACGTCCCTGAACTGTGTAGCTACGCAGATGCCTTAAGTGAACTCTTATCCCTTTCGGGCTGTCATAAGGTAACCTGGCTCAGGGAGGTTAAGCAGCTTCTCTATGAGTTGGGGTTAGGAGACGCTCGGGTCAATAGATCAGCACCATCAAAACAATTGCTGAAGAAGGCTTATTGGTCTTGGGTGGACAACGAGAGAATGTGCAATCCTAAGCATTGTAAATCTGTTGCTGAGTTTCTGTTAGTTAAGGAGCTCCCATATAGGGAACCCTATCTGGACCTAATTCATAACTCAGGCGACAGATCATTGTACTTCAAATTTAGGGTGGGAGTACTCCCCTTAGGGTTGTTAACTTCCACCTGGAAACCACCATTACAAACTGTACCATATTGTCCCTTCTGTGACTCAAGGGTTGAGTCCGTTGCTCACCTGTTGTTTGAGTGCTATGCTTATGCGGTGCCTAGGTCAAGATGGCTGAAGCCTTTATTTAGGAGCTTGGGCACTAGATCACATTTGGAAGCCTTACGCATATTGCGTACAGATGCCCGACCCTTTTTTGCCTGTATTATGGCAAAATTTCTGGGCTGGGCTTGGCGAATAAGAACTGCAAAGAAACTGTTGATCCAGTAATGTGTTTTCTGCCTGCACTGGCTTTTACAGTTTGCCCAATAATACATTCTTTTAATCCCATTGTAATTCTGTAGGATTTTTACATTGTGCATTGTTAAATTGTTTTATATTGTTGTAATGTATTGCTTTTATGATATGTTTTTATATCGAAATAAAGCTTTCAATCAATCAATCTTCTCAACTGACCTCAAAGTGTCTATTTTTTCTCTTTGAATGTGTAGTCTGTTTACCAAGTTGTAGAGAAGCTGCAAAAGTATTTTTTTATTTTAAACGTCTTTAGGCTTCGCCTGGCCGTAGCACTGGGCAGCAGTGCTCGCGCAGGCGAAATCTTTTGATCCGACAGTATGGGGCTTTGTCCCGCCTCTCTTCCATTGGCTAGCTCCATAAATGGAGGCTAGCCATTGGAAGAGATTGGTTGTCAATCACTCTTTCCCCGTCACGACGTGATTCGGGGGCGTTTCCGGGTCTTTTCTAAGTCCCGCCCTCTCCTCTTCCCATTGGCTGGAATTTTACCTTCCAGCCAATGGGAAGGGGAGAGCACGAAAAACACACCCCCCGAATCCCAAAATGACCTTGCGTTTGTATTCCTTTCCATGCACTTCGTTGCTTGGGTTTAGTTGTGAGAAAGTGTCACTATATTAGTGTAACACTTTTGGCAGTTGAATGTCACTTATCAGCACTGTTCCCAATAACGTGCGCGGCTGGGCGGCCGCGCAACTCTGTGGCATGACGCGCGCAGTGCTATGTGTGGAGCGCGCACACACACACAGCACATCAATAAACAACATTCGCGCCGCTGCTTTTAAAAAGCGAGCGGCGCAAAAAACGGGTGTTTCTTTAATGTAGAGCCTGGCTGCGGTGCCTACTGTGTGCTTTTGTTTAAAATATTCATATTAACTGCAGCGCCGTCACGAGCTGCAATTAGCATGAATACTTTAAACAAAAGCACACAATGTGCCCATCACCCTGCAACTGCGCTCTATTGTGAAAAGAAATGCAGCAACTCTACAAACACGACGTGAAAAGCAAACGTCGTGTTTGTAGAGTTCCGCATTTCTTTTCTTAACAGAGCTGGGCTGCGGGGTGATTGTGTGACTTTGTTAAAGTTGTCAGGTTACTTACAGCTCCAGACGGGCGCTGTGATTAACCTGACATCTTTAACAAAACCCCACAATCACCCCGCAGCCCAGCTCTGTTAAGAAAAGAAATGCAGCAACTCTACAAACACAGCTTGAAAAGCACACGCCGTGTTTGCAGACTTGCTGAATTTCTCTACTTAATAGAGCGCTGCTGTGGGGTGATTTACACCTTTCTGTGCTTGGCATAGTGTACCTCCCTACATCTTTTGTTTTGTACATGGACACAATACAATACAATAAAATGTGCCTCTTATCGCGTGTGTTCCATATGTTTTATTTACATTTTTGGTATAGTGGCACAAACGCCCAGCATGCTGCTCCGAGCACCATGCCATAACACTGTGTTATTCTTCTGTTTTATTTTCCAGATGAAAGGAGCCCTTTTACAAAGCATTGTATATTTCCTCTTCACTCTTTATGTGGCACCTCCTTGATGAAACGTACAGCTCTGTGAGGCCCATGCATTTTTTGTAGATGCATCTTTTTTTCCAAGTTTAAGGACCCAGCTTATAAATATTCCTTTCAAAGCAGGGGAACCAGTGTCTCTTACATGCCCCTCTTAAGCCAGCCTACAAGCAGCTCGTTGGCCTGCCATTGATTGCTTAAAAGTTGGGGGCTGGTTTAGAATTGGAGTGTGAGTGGAGCTGCTGCCATTGGTAACCAGAGATGACAGACAGCAGAGATCTGTATTTTTGCCCAATCACACAGAAAAAGAAGCTGTAATAAAAATGGTACTTGTTTTTCACCACCAACATGGGGTTGCAGCAGAATAGCCCACCATCAGAGACACCAATCTTCAAACATGCATGTGCCATGGACTTCAAAGTAAGAGGAATCATCGAGTATAGGCTGCTACACTTAAACATTTATGGCACAGCACTTTCTCACACTGTCAGCATGTATAGTGAACTTTATTCACACTGAGCCAGTGAGAAATTCACTAATAATTTTGCACACCTGTTTCTAGTGCCCCCTGTAGATTGCCCTCGTCTGCTCTCAGTGATAAAATTGAGCTATCAGAAACCTACTAGGACAGAGTAGTTCTCTTTTTAACCAAAGTTGCACCCATACGTGGGCTGTCTTCACTGGATGCCTCTTTGATTGGCTATTTGAACTGTTTGCAGTGATTTATTTGAGTTAAACGTACAAATGTAGCATTGCATTGACTAGAAAGCTAATTATTAAGAAGCTCTGCAGTAAGCATTTAGTAAGGGAAAGAACTGCAAGATAAATACCAGGCATACAAAAAGATGTATGCTTTAGACCAAATTTTGCATATAAATGTGTCTTTCTGCAGTATTTCATCTAGCTAACAGGAGTCACTATTTTTATTTAACATTGATGGAAGATCATGAATTGTATGACATGTAATTGGTTACTTGACTCAAGAGAATAAACTAAGTAAATGATTCTTAATCTAAAGGTTTGCCAGCAATAAGGTGATTACAGTAAAAGCTCATTTACAATCCTTACCCTGGACAGTGGTTACTCTAATGACACAATACCATTTTATCAGTACGCAGAATCTCTTCATCGACGGCGTTCAAATTGGAAGCCAAAAGATTCCTAATGAACAAATTCTTACCCTTAGGGATAGGCTCACGTGCCGGTTGACATTGTTCCTACTACCATTGTACTTCCATCTGATACGGCTTTTCTTTACTGCATACTGAGACCCCCCTCGTTGCCCGATTACACCTGTTTATTGTATTACCCTCCTGGGTGCAATTGTACTGTAATCTGCGACCCTTACTGTTTTGTTCTCTCTCTCTCTCTCTCTCTCTCTCTCTCTCTCTCTCTCTCTCCCTCTCTCTCCTACTTGATAAGGTTATTGCATTTGTGTCCTTCCTCCCATCATATTGTAATGCGCTCTGATATCCCGCGGGATCTTGTTTGCGCTATATAAAACTTTTTAAATAAATAAATACCTACAATTCAGGACTATTGGCTTTGTCAATGGTTGTTAGTTGCATAAGATAAATAAGCAGCAACCATGGCTTGTGTGTAATATTGAAAAGGCTTCAACTTAAAGCCCTGGTGTCTTGAGAAACTTACATCTCAAAGAGTGTGTTTTTTATGCATGATGCTCTGGGACCTGAGCATTCCACGGGACCAGGTGATGTACCAGTGCAGTGATGGTGCAGGCTTTCACAGATCTCTTGTCAGCGTTGTAATGTATGTCTAAGTTTGTATTTTTTCAAGGATTTGAAAGTTGGATAGCAGTTCAGTGATCACTTTTCTCACCTATAAAAGCCTCTAAGCGCACTGCCAACTCCTAGTCATCCCGTTTCACTTCATCTGAAAGTTTTCTTGTTAATTGCAGCTCCAGACGGGCGCAATGAATAACCCGAAAACTTTAACAAAGGCACACAATCACCCTGCAGCTGTGCTTTATTAAAAAAAGAAATGCAGCAATTCTACAAACATGGTGTGCAAAGCACAGGCCGTGTTTGTAGACTTGCTGTATTTCTCTTCTTAATAGAGGTGGGGTGCGGGGTGATTGTGTGACTTTTTAAACTTTTCTGTGCTTGGCATAGTGTGCCCCCCCAACTTGTATTTTCCTGTCATTGCATCCAGATATATGATACAACAAGTAACATCATACCTACAACAAGTCGGACTATTGGCTTTTTCAGTGGTTGTTAGTTGTATGGGATAAATAAGCAGCAACTACGGCTTTCATATAATATTGAAAAAGCTTCCACTTAAAGCCCTGGTGGCATCACAACAATGTTGCTGCTCCTGAATTTTAAAAAGAGAAGGGAAGCAAGTGTTAGTGAACAGAATACTCCTGACAGATGTATCAGTCATTTACACACTTGCAGCTGCCATCTGCTCAGACCTGCATCTTAGCAAGATTAAAAATCTTGGGAAGGCCTAACCAAACTTCCACCCTTCTTAGTTTGTTCAGGTGAGCATGATACATAGAGCAAGCATTTAGAAATGACAAGCTGGCGAAAAAGGCTCTTTATAGAACACCCCAACATCGATATGCAGAGACACTACTTCTGAAGCATTGCCATACCACACTTGCTGTCTTCTAAGACATATCTTTTGTCCTTTACTCTTCCACTCCCCAGCTGCTCTCGCCGTCTCCTTCTCTTCTTTTTCTTCCTCATATCAGTCCCGCTCCACGTTTACCCACTTTCCCCTTCTCCCCATCCCATTCTTGTCTCCATTTCCCTCTCACTGCCTGTTCTTTGCTTTCTCTCTTACCGGTTTTCCATTCTCTGTACTCCCTCCCAGTTCTCCAAAGCCTCTGGCTGCCTTTCTTTCCGTCCCTCTCTTACCAATTTCTCCATTACCCCTTCCCCATTTCTCGTCTTTGTGCCCTGACTTTTTTTCTACTTTGTTCCTCTCTCTCCCTTTCTCTGCCACTAAATCCTATTTCTCACTAGTCTCCTCTCCTTTTCCTTCAGGCTATGTTACAATTTTGAAAACACATCCAACTATCCCTGAATATTACATGGAAGCACAGTTAGAATTTGGACCAGGGTGCCTCTGCAGTGTTGGTGACCTGACCAAAAAGGACATGAAAAAGCTGAAATTGGATCATAAATCCAAAGCTGTTCAAATCAGGGGCCCCGGAAATAAGTTTGGCCCTGGCACTCAAAATCCTTAAGATGTCTCTGTGCATTTGTTAAAGTTTTCATGTTAATCGCAGCACCCATCATGAGCTGCAATTAACACGAAAACCTTAACAAATGCACACAATCACCCAGCAGCCCAACCCTATTAAGAAAGGAAATGCTGCAACATAGCTGCCAAAGTTTCAAATTGAAATGTGGGATGTTTTCATAATTTCACAGTAATTATTAGTGCTATTTGAGCAGGGCTGGCTTTAGTGCTGGTGGCGCCTGCTGTGACAATGTTTGTTGGCGCCCCAATGTCACCACAGCCACGGATACTCTCATTACCAACCTTTAACAGTGACCCTCAAGTCTCCAAAACCCCTCTCTCTTTCATATTTATTTTGTTTAATAGCACCACTCCTACGAGTGTAAAGCGTTAAGCACTTTACATTGCATACACATTACACAGAGACACTGAATCATAGTGTGTAAATCAATGTATAGGAAATGTTACATTAGACAGAAGTCACTTCTTAGCAGTGCTGGGCTGCTAGGGTTTTAAGCAAACGTTTGTAGTAATATTTGGCGCTGCACACACGTGCGGTGTAGTTCCTGGCTCACATTGCCACGGCTGAAGCGCACGGAGACCCTACACTGCCGCACACAGAGGAAACTACTTAGAGGGAACATTGCTTATCAGTACAATTAAACAGCGTCAATGTCACACCTAAGAACTCTGAAAACTACGAAACGAGAATGTTTTTAGCATATTGTAGTTCTGACTTAATTTTACTAAACAAATGCGCTTTAAAAAAGTAAATTTCAAATCAAAAACGTATCTAAAATACAACCACCCTCATTTCTTTAGTTTTTAAGAATTCACAGGTAAATTACAAAGGACTGCGTCGCACACGTGAGCCTTGTTTTATTTGAGCTAAAAAGTTATCCTTCTGCAGGAGTCGTCTTTCCATTGCCAAATGCACAATTCGAAGTGCGGAATTAGTAGTTCTCTGGTTTTAGCGGCTGCTATGTCCGCTTTCTATGCCTACTGTAAACATCCCTCGATTGCGTGTCACTTTTCTTCCTTTTCTCGCGAGAGGTCCTCAGAGCTATGTGAATTATCTGGGC
Source organism: Lissotriton vulgaris (assembly GCF_964263255.1). Taxonomy (NCBI): domain Eukaryota; kingdom Metazoa; phylum Chordata; class Amphibia; order Caudata; family Salamandridae; genus Lissotriton; species Lissotriton vulgaris. The sequence goes on along the minus strand of NC_141685.1, from coordinate 985,755,451 downwards.
GGAAGTTCTTTCTCTTTCCGGTGGTGGATCTCAGGCGAGCTGCGAGATGAAGGTGAGCAGCCGGCCCTGGCAGCCAAGACTCTTACGGAATCGGGAAATGTGGTGGTCAGCGGGTTTAGTTGGTCTTGGTGGTGATAACCGAGAGCCTTCGGGGACCTAAAGCGCTACGCTGAGTAGGATGGAGGCGGATGGCGTGAGGGAGCAAGAAAAGCCGGGCTCCCTCTCCAAGATGGCGGCCTCCTGCAGTCCGAGGCACGGGCTACAGACATCCCTTGGCAGGAGCAGACGGTTCAACAGGAAGCCTCAGTATGGGACAGTAGAGCTAGGGGAACTACAGATTGTGCGCTTAATGCAGCAAGGTGCTTTGGTATCCTGTACTGTACACATTTACCTGTAGGCAACGCTTGTCGTAGACCCAATCTGCCACGGAGGTAACGGTGTGTAATCCTGCTTTTTAAGCAGACGTTCTGCTCTTAGAACAGGTACGTGTCTAGGTTATAATCTCTGCTTGTGACTTGACACTAGTTTTTTCAGAACTGCTTTGTTGTATCGGTGAAGAATGGTAGCATTAGGGCGAGTGCCAAATTATAGTGTAGATACCTCTTCGTTTTCCCTGGAGCTGTCAAGTCCATGTTTTCTTTTTTTGGTGTTCCGCCAAAGTATTGCTCTTTTAAACACCCAAAGGCAAGCGATTCTCTCGTCTACGAAAGCAATTGGGCGTGTTATATACGGACGCTGTTGGTCTCGGCTGGACATGTGGACATCTGTCAGATGTACACACCAGGGCACGTTTGTTTGCCACAGCTTTATTATTGTAAGCAGTAGACGACGAGGGCCCGCCATCTTAGCTGCCATGCTATTTAAGCACGTGGCAGTTGAATGCCGCGTGTTTTTAAGTTTCGGAACCGAATGCATTCTCAATTTGTTTTTCTGTGACAGTTGTGAGGCCAATGCTCCTCGTAGGATTGTGGTGAAACTGCATGGAATTGGGGTTGGCGTGAACTACGAGTAAGTGAGTTACCTTGGTGAGTTTTTATTAATGATGTGTCTTTTGTGTGCATTAGCTTAACATCTCCTTTCCGGCCACTGGCTGCCAGAAGCTCATCTAAGTTGACGATGAGCGCAAACTCCGAAGCGCATGGCCACCGTAGTTCCTGCTGATCCCTTGTTTTGCGAGGTGTGGAGGGCGGGGTTCCAGTGCCTCGAACAAAGAGACAGGAGGCGCGCAAAGGGGGTGTTGCAAACTCCAGCATCTGTTCCTAGGCCTGGCAGCCCCAAGCCGGGAGAAGGTGGCAGTGACGTTAGCGTACTTCTTATGTTTGCTTTATTTCCGTGGAATTTTTTTCAAGTACCTATATTTTTGCAAAGAAATGAAGCAAAGGGAAACTTTTCACTCCCATCTCTTTTGTACATGGTAATTTATCCCTTTTTAATTTATTTTTAATTTTTTTAGAAGCCTTAGTTTAAGAAGTGTTTGTTAAAGAGTAACACCACTCACCTTTTTATCGAATTGTCTAAAACTATTTAAATATTTATTAAGCATTGTAGATCGTAACATTGGGATTCATGTTTAAATCTTCTCTTTTTGGAAGTCAACAATGATGTCATGTGGCAACCCAATGACCCAGCTCTGATGTAGAATAATGTATGACGTTGATGGTGGCTAGGGAGTGAATGGCCAATCCTAATACAAATGGTGGCGCCAGCACCTCACCCTGGAAGCCACATCTCCAAACGTTTAGGGTACATTGGTGTTAGGAAGATGGTGGGCACAGACATTGAACAAGTCTTAGATGAAAAACGCAAAGTGAAGCTCTGCATATTACATATATTAATGCTTTATAAGGGCAAAGTGTAGTTTTAGTGTAAAATTGGCGTTTTCTGTTTGGAAGAGGTAATTGAAGTAAATCATATGTTTATTTAGATTGATGTCCTCTTTGAAGGAATGGTAGAAGCCATTTTATTTGCCATGTAATTCCTTGGGTCTATTTTAATTTCTTTACAGGATGTAGTGGGCGAACTGTTGAGTAGGTGCCACCTAGTGGAAGCTGCACTACTCCAGGAGCATGCGCAATGTCACTATAAATAAGCTAATGGCACTGGCCATCACATGTTGCACCACTTTTAACATTTTGACATTTAATTTTTTTGTGTGAATTCGGCCTAATTTATATTTTTACATATGTTGAGTTGTGGTGGTTTTGAGTGTGTGTGTGTGTGTGTGGCTCTGGGTGTGTGTGTGTGTGTGGCTCTGGGTGTGGGTGTGTGTGTGTGTGTGGCTCTGGGTGTGTGTGTGTGTGTGGCTCTGGGTGTGGGTGTGTGTGTGTGTGGCTCTGGGTGTGGGTGTGGGTGTGGGTGTGTGTGTGTGGCTGTGGGTGTGTGTGTGTGTGTGTGTGTGTCTGTGTGTGTGGCTCTGGGTGTGGGTGTGTGTGTGGCTCTGGGTGTGGGTGTGTGTGTGGCTCTGGGTGTGGGTGTGTGTGTGGCTCTGGGTGTGGGTGTGTGTGTGGCTCTGGGTGTGGATGTGTGTGTGTGTGGCTCTGGGTGTGTGTGTGTGTGTGTGTGTGTGGCTCTGGGTGTGTGTGTGTGGCTCTGGGTGTGGATGTGTGTGGATGTGGCTCTGGGTGTGTGTGTGGCTCTGGGTGTGTGTGTGTGTGTGTGGCTCTGGGGGTGTGTGTGGCTCTGGGTGTGTGTGTGTGTGTGGCCATGAGTGTGTGTGTGTGTGTGTGGCTCTGGGTGTGTGTGGCTCTTGGTGTGGCTCTGGGTGTGTGTGTGTGTGGCTCTGGGTGTGTGTGTGTGTGTGGCTCTGGGTGTGTGTGTGTGTGTGTGGGTGTGGCTCTGGGTGTGTGTGTGGGTGTGGCTCTGGGTGTATGTGTGTGGCTCTGGGTGTGTGGCTCTGGGTGTGTGTGTGTGGCTCTGGGTGTGTGTGTGTGTGTGTGTGTGGCTCTGGGTGTGTGTGTGTGTGTGTGGCTCTGGGTGTGTGGGTGTGTGTGGCTCTGGGTGTGTGTGTGTGGCTCTGTGTGTGGCTCTGGGTGGGTGTGTGTGGCTCTGTGTGTGTGTGCGGCTCTGGGTGTGTGTGAGGCTCTGGGTGGGTGTGTGTGGTAGTAATTGCTGTCTGCTGAGCTCGTCCGTAGGGTACAATAGGTCTCACATTTGCGCAAGATTAAGCTATTGGCAATGTAAATGACAATGCCATTAATTTACTGTTTTCAAAACCAACACATAAATACAAATGTTGTCATTTACAATGCAAATAGCTCTAACTTTTCCAAAGGCGAAACCGTTGCATTGTAAATTCTTGTTTATTGATTGTTTCCAAATAAAACCAAACGTACAATACATCAAATGAGGGGCATACGAAATAGACATAAAAAAATAAACATCGGGAATAAAGCAATAATTACATGGCCAGTAGAAGTCACTAGTAAACATAATGATATGGCGTGCATCGCAGATTAAACACATGTAGTATCAGTGTATCGCTCCATAGGCGACTATATCCGTTATCGCTATCATGACCGGTATCTTGTGAACATCAGGGAGGACTTTAACACAAAGTGCGGACTTTAGGGGTATGCCGCATCTAGTGACACAAGAGCACATGCATAGGAAAGGCGAACACTAATATAAGTAGATCGTGTAGAGGGGTAGTTACTACAAATGGTGAGATTCAAGGCGGTTTGTGTGAGCTAAAGTAGAGGTCAAGAGTGTCCCACATATGTGTGGCAGGAGATTTCCACTGTGAGTTCTGGAGGGTTACGTTATCAGCCCCTCTTAGGTTGGTGACCCAGTTTAGCCAGCACTTAATGGAAGCTTTGCGTGTGTCTTTCCAATTGCTAAGAATAATCTTGACCGCTGCTATTGCTAATCTTCTCAACTGACATCAAAGTCTATTTTTTCTCTCTGAATGTGTAGTCCTTTTACCAAGTCGTAAAGAATCTGCAAAAGTAGTTTTAACAGAAAAGTGTGGGTTAGAGTCCTAGCTGTGCTAGGCAACCTTCAAAGGTAACACAATTGGTGACTTATGTTTAGCCTCAGAGTGTCTTCTATTTAGGCCATTAATCTCCAGAAACCATCAAGCTCAGGATTGGTCTTTTCCTGTATTTGTGGACAAAGGTTTTTGCTGGGCACCCAGAGGGCTGTGGCCTTACCTTTAGCTTCTCTGAAAACACTATTTAAATTTCACTTTGATCTGATGTCTTGGTTTTGCACTGGACTCAAATCAGACCTTTTGACTTTGCCGGCATTCTGTTTTATAAGGTTTTGCCTAGGCAGTGTGTGCGCTGTCTCTTCGAGACCTGCTTTGTTCATGATTTGGGCATAAAGCTCCACCCACTTTCTGCCAATTTTTTGGTCAAGCATTCAAGACCTCTTGTATATACTTTAGTATATACTTATATGTGTATGTACTTTGTGGGCTCTGTAGATCAGCCCTAGGACTTGTCTGCTTCTGCTTAGGGTCTGTTTTTCTGTTCAAGAGCCTCTATTTAACTGTCTTGATAGAAAACATCCATTAGAGGTCAGCTGTCTGCTGAGGGACTTTATTTTTTTTTTAAATTTTCTGGCAACGGCGTCTGTTTAACTTTCTTGATAGAAAACGACCAGCAGAGGTCAGTAAAATACCAGAATAACTTTAGAATTCTCTAGATTCCAGTCCATAGAAATGGTCTTCCACGAACACCCGTAATCAATATTTTTTTCAAATCTTGTATTTTCAGTGACATGACCACCTAAGGCCCTGATTTTATATTAAAAAGAGAGCTTTGAACTAAACTATTTCCAGCTGAAAGGCAATATTTCTCTCCATATGTTCCAATTTCGGGCATGTCATGCAGTTGTGCTTGCTTTCCCTCCATGTTAAAGAACAGTAGATGTTTCAGTACCCAGGCTAACGTGCTGCATAGCTAAATACATATAAGGTCCCAAAGGTGAGACCAATTGCATTGCAAATGCTTGTTTAAATTGGCTTCAGTCCCTATCCTTTTGTAAATGGTGTTTTTTCATTGGTCATTAGGCTTAGTATTCCCTCCTTAGTACTGCCTTGTCTCTTGTAACCTTCCATGAGGACACCCCCTGTTACGTGTGTTGTTACTCCCTAGGTTTTAATTACAGCCTCAGAGCACTATTTTCTTAAAGGGCTTCAGACAGGACATACTTGGTCCTAAGTAAGGCTGGCAGTGGTTACTTTACTCACTAGCACATCTCACATTTATATGAGACCTATAAATTTCCCATCCTCAGCTCCACACAGAGACTGATAGGGGTAGCCCCCGAGCTTAGAAGGTAGTACACATGGCTATGTTTCTATGAGGCAGTTACGCAAGGAGGCAAGTAGGCGGGAGGTGAGCCACATGCTTCTCCTAGTACTACTCACCCTGTCGTTCGAGCATTAGAGCCATTTAAGTGTTGGGATTAGGGGTTGGGAGGAAAAAGGAAAGCAGATGCAGGATAATTTTGCCAAGCAAATGTCATGGTCTCCTTTTGTGAGTTCTAGTTTGGCACTCTGTAGTTATTGCCGCCCGGCCCCCGGGATGTGGGCTAAAAGGCTGTGTGAAGTTTACTTTACGAATGGTGCGGACCATACCTGAGAGCTGTGGCACTCGGAACAAATGTTTATATGTCATTTATTTGTCTGCAATAAAAACACATTAAAAAAAAATCAGCTCCACACAGAATACAACCTAATCCGGAATTAATACAATAATTCTTTTGTCACATTTCTAAGCTACTAATTTTATATATGGACATAGCTATTTGAATGTACTTGTGGTACTGTCTTGCATGCAATGCATTATGGGTATGGCGGATTTACCATATCTTTTGCAGGGTGCAGTACCTTATGTGGCCAAAAGAAGTCCCACATTTAACCACATATGGTACTTCACCCTGCAACATGTCTAGGTAACAAGCATTGGCATTTATAATGCTAATAACTCCAACTCCCAACAAATGCGAGACCGATTCCAATGCAATAAAGTCACACATTGTTTAAGTTGGAGCTGTTTGCATTGAAAATATCAATGTTTTTTACTTTTGTTTTCGATACCATTGGCAATAGTGCTACACAAATATAATAATGCCACTGCAAATAAAAAAAACAAAAGTAAAAAACATTGTTATTTTCAACACTAACATCTCTAACTTTAACAAATGCAAGACCTACTGCATTGCAAATGCTTGACTTACCTTTGCGTCGGTCTGTTTCTGTGCTCGTCCTTGTTAACCCCTTCCATGCTGATGACGGAACGGTTCCGTCATCAGCGTCGGTTGAGCTGTGCTGATGACGGAACCGTTCCGTCATGACTCCGCCCGCGCAAGGCGGTGTCAGCACAGGCGGGGAATACGCCCCGCACGCAAGGGGTTAATGAAAGGCCCAGCCTCCCACTAATGAGTGAAATAAGGCACTGTCCATCACTGGCTCACCCGTGTGTGAAACTGAGCCGATCAGATCTATCAAGCAAGCTATAAGAAAGGTGCTTTAAGGTTGAACGAATGCTTTATATTCTCATTTTCTTGTTCCCTCTTTCTCACCCCCCTCACACCCACAATAACGTCTGCCCTGTCTCTCTTCTATCCAACTCCCATACTAGGGATCTCAACAGAGAACACTTCCTCTGTGTGGCGAAAACAGATTCTTACCTTCGCTTTTGATGGTCAAGTGCATTGTTTAAATTTCCAAATGTCATTCACTGCACCTGTTCATTTATTCTTTTTTAACAGAGCGAGACCGTCTCCTAACTGGGGTGAATAACTATGGCTGTTACATGGGAGAGAAACAAGGTCTGACCCCCCCTCATATGCACCCTGATGAGGAGGTCCTCCGGCGGCGCCTCAAGTATTTCTTTATGAGCCCCTGTGATAAGTTTCGCGCAAAAGGAAGGAAACCTTACAAGTTGGTGTTACAAGTGATCAAGATTCTCATCGTCACCATTCAGGTACTGGTCCAAAGGCATAATTGTAAAATGGGACACAACTAGTATGGTCTGTGCTGTAATAAATAGAACCGTGTTAGCAGCCAGTTTGTGAACATTTCTACCTTCCAGTATCTCTGTGAACAAAATAAGACTTGATGTGCTGCTGTTGTCATTCATGTATTATAATTACATTTATATAGTGCTTACTGCCCCTGACGAGGCGTCAAAGTGCCTTTTCGGCGAGTAGCGTGCTACTTCGGAACCCAAAAACGATTAGTGGTGAATTAGTGTAGTGAAATATGAAATTAATTTGAGTGGTGGATATATTGGTCTGTTATTTGGGTTGCGAAGGATAGTGGAGGGATAGAAGAGGAAAAGGTTTGCATTTATTTAGCGCTTGCTACCCCTGATGAGGTGTTGAAGCCCTTTTCGGTGAGTAGCTCGCTACTTCGGAACCAGAAAAGGATTAGTGGTGAGTTAGTATTGGGAAATATGAAAATTTATTTGAGCAGTAGGCATGTTATTCTGTTATTAGGATTGAAAAGGATAGTGGAGGGATGGAAGAGGGAAGGGTTTTCATTTATATAGCGCTTGCTACCCTGATGAGGTGTTGTAGCATTTTTGGTGAGTAGCAGGCTACTCTGGAACCCAAAAAGGATTAGTGGTTAGTTATTGTAGGGAAATTAATTTGATTTGAGTGGCAGACATGTTAGTCTATTGTTTGAGGTATAGGGTGTGAACATCGTAGTGCACTAGAAAGAGTAGTAGAATGAGGTTTGAGATGAGCTAGAGAGTTGAGGTAGAGCATATATTGAGTGATAATGGGTGAGAAATAGGATGGTGCACTGGAAAGAGTAGTGGAATGAGGTTTGAGATTAATCCAAGTGGAGGTAGAGGATATATTGCGAGAGCTACAGGGTGAGATATAGGGTAGTGCATTGGATATGCTGAATTAAAAGCAAAGTAATAAATATAACAATGCATAAGTACATGGAAGTAAGATCATATGTACATGGAAGGAATATATGTATAAGAAAGGTAATATATGTACATTAAAGTTGCATTTAATAAACTGACTTTCAAGCGTTGCTGTAGTTTAAAAAAATTGTAGTTCAATTGTGAAGCAATTGTAGATAAATAGTTGTGAAAAAAGATTTACTTAATTATGCAGTCACTTATATACATGTTAAACTTGGAATAATGTAACTAAGTAATATGTACATTTGTTAAGTAGAACTAATGAACATTTATATCTTTAAAACATTATTATTATTAATATACACGAATTATCAAAGCAATACACCTATGTAGGTGCACATTTATAGTCCACATAAATGCTTCTATACAGAGGGATATGCTATAAATTTATGTTTGAGTATGGTGTTTACGTAAGGAAGAGCCAACTCTTGAGTAGTCTTCTGAAGATAAGGTAGTTATCCGTGGATCTTATGTTTGGGGAAAATAGTTCCTTAGTTTGGCTGTCTGAACAGAGATGGATGTGCCACCCATGTTTTTTTCTTGCACTGTGGGATTTTGAGGCGAGATGCCACTCTAGAGCGGAGGTTCCTTTGTTGAATGTATTTTGTGATTTTATTTCTGATGAAGAGTAGTCCTGTTCCACGTGTTGCTTTGCAGCTTGAACATGGATCTTCTGTCAACTGGTAACCAATGTAGGGCTTTCAAGGCAGGGGAGATGTGGATTTGCGGTTTAATATGTAAGAGTAGTCCGGCAGCAGAGTTCTGAATCCGCTGTAGTCTTTTCATAGTTGTTAAAGGTGATCTGTGGTAGAGGTTATTGGCATTTTGATCTGGACAGTTGAAGGAATGCTGGGTGGTAGGAATTTTGTGTATTCCTGCTGATTCTCAAAGTTTACTTCCCAGAAATGCAAAGAAATTGTTCAAATGTTGGCAAAATGTGAGGTTTGAAGGGTAATGTGGGTAAGAAAATGTTATGGGATCCATGCAAGGCATTCCACCCTGGACTCCTCCGGATGTCTAGTTTCCAGAAATGTCTGGGTTTTGTGGATTTCCCCAGGTGGCAGCTGACCAGGGCCCAAAAAGTACAGCCATTCAGCATACATGGAGGACAATAATGGACTTAGCACAACTCTGCTACCCATATGTATAGCACCCTACCATTCCTTAAAACCACCCACCCTTTCTTCAATCATCACTACCAACCTAAGTCCTCTGATCAGGGACGATGCAATGAATGCGGCAACCAACCTCAAAGCATACCAACTGATGCCAACTGCCTTTCTGGCATCTTCTCTGAAGGGATTTGGCAAGGCATTGGCATCTGACATCATTGAACTAATCACCTTTCAGCGTAGCGTGCAGTGCCTGACAAAGTAACATATTACCATAACTTCTGAAGATGCCCGAAGCTGGAATAGGTAATCCCCTGTAATTAGTAAAACAACTCATGTTTAACAACTTGAGGGTCAATCTGTTGTCTGATGCATCAGCCAAGCATGCACTTGTGGGGGTACTCTGTGCCCTGGTGAGATTGCACACACCCTATTTGTATTTGGCTTATAACACTGTTCTCCTACACCAGCTGCTTCAGATTTCAGTGGGAGCTTGAGGTCCTCACTGGACTGGACTGTCATTATTTCTAAGCAACAGCAAGTAGATTGTAAATGGTCTAAGGTAGTTATCCAGGGCAATTTGGGGTAATTTGGGAGATATCTCCCATGGGACCACTGCATAATTTACCTGTGTCATGGGGCTGAGCCTTGCATTTACACTGTGTTAAGTTGACATGAGCTTATTAGAAGTTTAAACGCCATTTTTAGGTCGAGCGACCTATCTCAATGCGCATGGGCATTGAGCGGGAGCTCGATATATAGGCGCTTAAACAGAGCTTACCGAGATCAGGCGATTCCCAGGCGATTTCTTCCAGTGCATGTGAAAGCGCGTGCACAATGCCACCAGCCGCTTGCCTCGCATTACCACATCAAAGGCGGCCGCGTCTCAGGCCCCTGCTGCTTCACACCCTCATGCCGCTCTCCCCGCTCCGCCCCCTCCCCTGCCCTCCGTGTCGCATTTCTCCTCGTACTTTCACTCTCGTGTTTCTCCTTGTTTTTTTTACTTTTCTTGTTTTCTGTGCTGCTTTGTCTTTAGCCTGGTGATGTTGTGGCTGCGGGTTTGCCGAGAGCCTCCAGACGCTGCAAACTTGTCAGCCAGAGAGGCTGCTGTACCGAAAGAGATGCGTGCGAGTGCTCAATGTGACAATCCTGGAAGCGTGCTGTTCTCTCAGTTCAGCGAAGCAATTCTAGTCCCCAGGCATAATGTTTGCCAATCCTTTCCTGGTCTGTCCAGAGCATCTTCTGCCTCTTCCTTGCTCGTTTGCAAAGCCTGGCTGCTAGCCGGCACTGTCGCACATCCCCTAACCTCGTGCTGATTCTGTCCCGGTTAGTCATGGATGCGTGAAAACATCCCCTCTTTGAAAGAAAAAATATATCTCTTTTGACATTTGACTAAGACTGTTCCATATACTGCCTTTGTTATATTCAAGTAGTTGTCCTTTTTTCACGTGTCACGTTATTATGTCGCACAAAAGATCACGATTTTGTTTTTTCGCACTCAAAATATAGTTTTGGAGTGTTATGATTTTAGATATTCGACAATTAAATAACCTCACAAGAGTGATGTGAAATTACTGTTTTTCTCTTGGGCATTGACGTGCCCTATATTTTTGTTCGCATTTGTATATTTTTTATACACCGTCTTTTAACTCGTACATCTTTGGTGCTACCAGTCTAATTGAAGAAATGTTCAGCGCTAATCTCGTGTTGTTGTGTGCCACATCAAAGTGGCAAATACATCAAATTAACACTGAAATCAATATATTATACTGGTATTTGTATCGCAAATGCTCTCTAAAGCGAGTAAGGGAAGGAGTTAGTCCCATACTCCTGGAAAGCGTGAAGCTCTCGAGCACAGAGTGGTATTTGAGTGCGAACCTGTCAGTAGCTCAGGGCAGTGCCTGTCGTGAAGGGGGCCATTAGCAAGGGATTACTCCTGCGGACCAGTGGCACAGCCGAGTGTAGCATCAGTTGTGTGTCTGCTTCTTACATGCAAGGTGTCTAAGGCCTGGGGCTTTGCATGATGAGCATAGGTGTGTAAATGTCCCAGTTCCAGCCTTTTTCATATCCGTAATCCAGTCCTATGTTGATCTGTTCGGGACTTTACCTTGTGGGTATATAGGAGTGCATTTTTTTTCGTATCCTACACTTTTTCTTACTATACAATCAAAAAAAAATTCAGTTTCAAGTAATTGTTTTTGTATGGCTGACTGAAAGATACTTCTACCGCACACTCCTCACCTTGTGAATACCCCCAGGTGCCAGACTGGCTCCTGAGAATTTTCATGTTTTACGAGAGTGTGGCGGTGTGAGCCTCTACATCAACTTTGTCCTGCTGCTGAAGTGACATTGGAGATGCATATAAGCACCACCCTTCTTGATGATGTCTGTACCTTTTTTCTGTGACGTTGGTCGCGGATGGGGAGCTCACTCCCAAACTTTTTTCTTCATTATTAATGGGCTTTTTGCATAAAATGCCTCCTTTGTGCCAGAAAACATGTTCCCACCTAAACCCGCAGGGTTTAAGACTTGTAGAAACTGTTACAAACAGATGTTTGTGACAGATCTCCTGGAGGTATGTCTTTAGTGTTTAGCTTTGTCGTACGGCTCCACGCATCACCACATCCACCGCATCCACCACCACCGCATCCACCACCACATCCACCACCACATCCACCATCACCACCACATCCACCATCACATCCACCACCACCACATCCACCATCACCTCCACCATGACATCCACCACATCCACCACCACCGCATCCACCACCACCACCACACCCACCACCACCACCACACCCATTACCACTACATCCACCACCCATCCAACACTACCACCACCACCGCATCCACCGCATCCACCACCACATCCACCACCACATCCACCGCATCCACCACCACATCCACCGCATCCACCACCACATCCACCGCATCCACCACCACATCCACCACCACATCCACCACCACCTCCACATCCACCATGACATCCACCACCACATCCACCACCATCACATCCACCACCGCCACATACACCAGCACCACCACATCCACCACCACCGCATCCACCACCACCACCACATCCACCACCACTACATCCACCACCCCATCCACCACCACCACCACCTCATCCACCACCACCACCGCATCCACCAGCACTACATCCACCACCCCATCCACCACCACCACCACCACCACCTCATCCACCACCACCGCCACATCCACCAGCACCACCACATCCACCACCACTTCCACCACCACCGCATCCACCACCACCACATCCACCACCACCTCATCCACCACCACCACCAAATCCACCACCACCTCATCCACCACCACCACCACATCCACCATCACCAGCACATCCACCATCACCAGCACATCCATCACCACCACCACATCCACCATGACATCCACCACCACATCCACCGCCACATCACCACCACATCCAACACCACCACATCCAACACCACCACATCCAACACCACCACATCCAACACCACCGCATCCATCAACACCACCGCATCCATCACCACCACTGCATCCACCACCACCACCACTCCCACCACCACTCCCACCACCACCCCATCCACCACCCCATCCACCACCCCATCCACCACCCCATCCACCACCCCATCCACCACCCCATCCACCACCACAACCACCACCCCATCCACCACCACATCCACATCCACCACCACATCCACCATCACCTCCACATCCACCATGACATCCACCGCCACATCCACCACCACATCCACCACCACATCCACCACCACATCCACCACCACATCCACCACCACATCCACCACCACATCCACCACCACATCCACCACCACATCCACCACCACCACATCCACCACCACCACATCCACCACCACCACATCCACCACCACCACATCCACCACCACCACATCCACCACCACCACATCCACCACCACCACCACATCCACCACCACCACATCCACCACCACCACATCCACCACCACCACATCCACCACCACCACATCCACCACCACCACATCCACCACCACCACATCCACCACCACCACATCCACCACCACCACATCCACCACCACCACATCCACCACCACCACATCCACCACCACCACATCCACCACCACCACATCCACCACCACCACATCCACCACCACCACATCCACCACCACCACATCCACCACCACCACATCCACCACCACCACATCCACCACCACCACATCCACCACCACCACATCCACCACCACCACATCCACCACCACCACATCCACCACCACCACATCCACCACCACCACATCCACCACCACCACATCCACCACCACCACATCCACCACCACCACTTCCACCACCACCACTTCCACCACCACTTCCACCACCACTTCCACCACCACTTCCACCACCACTTCCACCACCACTTCCACCACCACCTCATCCACCACCACATCCACCACCGCATCCACATCCACCACCACCACTTTCACCACATCCACCACCTCCACCACTTTCACCACATCCACCACCTCCACCACCACCACAACATCCACCCCCACATCCACCATCACCACCACCACCACATCCACCACCACATCCACCACCACCATATCCCCCAGATCCACCACCACCACATCTATATGTGTGTGGCTCTGTGTGTGTTTAGGTGCAAATGCAATGTTCTTGGATTTTCGTCACAATAAAATACACTGAACATAATCTTCACAAGTTATTTACAAACGTTTAAGCTATTGCCATTATAAATTACAATAACTTTTATTTAAGTATTTATTTACAAAATTAAAAGCCATTGTTATTTGTAATATCAATACATCTAAGTCACGTAAATACAACACACATTGCATTACAAATGCTATAGGTGTCACATTTGCAAAAGTTAAAACTATTGACATTGTAACTGACAAAGCTATTAATTTTGCTACTTTCAAAACCAACACATAAATAAAAAGTGTCATTTACAATACCAATAGCTCAAACTTTCCTAATGTGAGACCTATTGCATTTCCAATGCTTGTTCCTTCATGCTGCCTTTAGCACACAGCACATTATATCAAATGTTTAGAGTCTAGGAGAGTGTTTTGCTTCACACAAGAATAATTGTTTTTCTATATTAGCAGCCTTGCTTGGTAAGCTTTGTCTGAACAGTGAGTGCAGAGGCCTTCAAGGTCATTTCAACACAGTGGTTGTTGTTCGGACTGATCAGCGCACGTTCTAGACATAACATATATGCAGCTGTGGCCACCTCTGATTTTGACGTGTTTAATAATGCACTGCGTAGGCATGATCGAACACACTTGGAGAACATTTGCATGCTGAGAGCTGGAGCAGAATCTGATGTGATCCATTTCTGCTAATTACCAGAGGTATGGGGCCGCCCTTGTAATCCCAAGAGACCTTCTGTAGATCTAAAATAACCTACTAGCAAGGGAGGGTGAAATATAGGTATATTTTAAACCTGTTTCCATTTAGCATTATAACATGCATTCTCCCTTTGTATTTTATGGAATAGTAACTATGCTGATAATCTTGTTGCTTATAATGTCTGCTTGTATTAGCTAAGATACTGCGCATGAGAACACAGCATTAGAAATAAATATTTCAAACTTGCTTGTGTCTTCTTTTACTCCCTGTTTTGGACTGGTATGAGAGTATAACGAAAGAGTGTTCATGTGTTCCACATTGCCTGAGGTGGTCTAAGGTCCATGCTCTGGGTTGTCTAATCATTGGTGGTATGGAAGAGCCAATGAGATACTGATACTGATGCTAGTCTGGTAAGGGGATATTAGGTACTAAGGTGAGTTTTGGCACACCCTAATTCACTGAGGTTCCAAGTCTCTATGCACAGTTCTGTGTAGGAGCAGAATCCCTGCTACACCTGCACCACTGCATAATGTATCTGCACCCTCTTTTGCAGTTGGTACAAGTGCATTGTCTAGAATCCTGACTTTTCTACCATCTTATAAATGCAGATCTGGATAGTTGAACATCACTTCGGAATGCCTGAACCACCCATGTCATTAATGACTTGATTGAGTGCACTAAAATAAGAGTAATAAGTCCTCCTTTTGCAGCGTGAATCTTTCTGGATTCAATATGCTGTGCATTATTCCGCGGTCTTGTGGTTGGGTCCGGATTCGTAGTCTTTTCTTTGTTTTTTTCGTAGCCCAGGTGGGCGTCGACGTCCCACCTTTGGTGCATTTCCGGTGACGTTGGCACGCTTCCTGCGGAAGCTCCCACTCCTGGGCGCCATCTTCAGATTCTTTTTTCCACGGATGGGTCTGGATAGTTCCTGAAAGGGCTCCAGACATTTTTGGAGAAAGAAGAAGAAAAATACGCACTTTTGCAAGAAAAGAGATTGAGAAGACTACAGGAGACTACATCATCGAAGAGGACGACTAAGGGGAAGAAGAACTTCAAGAACTTAGACGTCCATTGGAGAATGCAAGCTCAGGGGTCCCCCTGAACGCATGAGATGGACAACACTCCTTTCAAATTCTGCCATAACTGCCACCACAAGTACGCGCAGAAGGACCAGCACCCGGTCTGCAACCTTTGCCTACCGGTCGACCACAAGAGCAAGGACTGCAACGCCTGCTCCGCCTTCACGCCGAAGACTCTTCGAGTGCGAAAGAGACAGAGGATAGCCAACGCCACCATGCAGGGCAAGAGACAGCCACCGTCCCTTCGAGACCTGGGGCTGTCATCAGATGAGGAGGACAACGCCGCAGTCGAACAAGACGGCTACACGGTCGTAGAGACCGATATTACGAAGACTCCAAAGAAGGTAGGAGACTCTACGGCCCCTAGGGCACCAAGAGACCCCGATTCTCGGAAAATTGAGGGCAAAACCTCGAAAGCGCCGACGCCGAAATCTTCGACGTCCACGGCTAGACCAAGGCACAGCGGATCCTCTGAGAAGGACTCCCAGGCGCCGAGAGCTGGAGAACAGCAAAAGACGTCAAAAATCGCCCCCGAGGAGGAGCGTACGACACCGAGGGAAAAGGACCCGAAGGGCCCTTCAGCGCCGCCGAAGGACCCGAGAACCAGTTCGGCACCGAAACCTTCGACGACGAAAGTCGGCTCGGCGCCGAAAAGAGCTGCCGATTCATTCGACGCAGACCACGCGGCCGAAATGGAAAAAAAGAAAAGATGTCTCGAGGCCTTGATGGAAAATATCCTGCAGCGGAAGAAAGATTTCGACGCCAGGATGAAAGAATACACAATCCCGACGAAACCTAGGCTACAGGTGGTCGAGGAAACGGAGGAGGAGGACTACGACATCGAAGGACAGTCGGTGGACGTCGAGACCTTCGACGACCAAGAAGAGGAGGAGGCCTCCTACTACGAGGAGGAAGGAGACGACGACCGCAGGACACTCCTCGGGTCTGCATCCTCTGAGACTCAGGATATAGATTGTCAGGACGTCGATATGGAGAGCCCAGAGGAAGCCGTCGACACGCACCCCTCGAGGCCCTCGCCGCCAGATGACATCGGGGTCTACAACACAGTCATCAGGAATGCAGCTGCAGTTTTCAAAGTAAAACTCGACGAAGAAAAGCAGAAAGAAGACTTCCTTCTCGAGACACTGCTCCCTACACAAACAAGGAGCCAGTTCCTGCCCATGCTCGACAGTGTCATGGCACAGGGGAAAGAGGCTTTCAAAGAACCAGCTACATGCAAAGCAGTCACTCCCAGGTCGGAGAAAAAGTATAAACATTCCTCCAAGGACCCACCCTACATTCGGGGATCGGTCTCAGCAGACTCCATCATCGCAGCCACGGTAAGAAAGAGGGCCAATATGCCTACCACGTCTGGACCACCTCCAGACAAAGAAAGCAAGAGGATGGACCTGGTGGGGAGAAGAATTGAACGGAATGCCGCAATGCACTGGCTCATAGCGAATTCCAGTGCTCTGCTCGACAGGGACCAATACCAGATGCTGGAAGAGCTGGGCGAGTTAGTAAAGAACATGCAACAGGAATCAAACAAAGAGCTGAAAACCTTGTCGAAGAGGGGAAGAATGTTGCCAATTCTTGCCTCAAGACTGCCCTGGACGGAGCAGACACCTCCAGCAGGCTCATGATGATAGGCATCACGGAGAGAAGACAATCCTGGCTCAGAATTTCGGGCTTCAAGCCAGAAGTGCAGCACAGCATCCTCAATACACCGTTCAATGGAGAAACGCTGTTCGGGGCCCCAGTTGACGAGAAACTCGGCCAACTGAAGAAGGATAACGAGACTGCAAGATCCATGGGGGCATTGCAATTCAGAGGTACTAAAAGGGGCACCCCGTCACGAAGACCTAACGGGAGGGGTGGAAACCAGCCAGGTACGTCACACCAGGCGTTCCAACAAGCCCACCAAGCAGACACCCAGACACAGCAGGGGCAGCAAAAACAGTCCTGGCAGTACCAACCAAGAGGCCAGTCCTTTCGCGGGAGAGGGAATGGACGTGGACATAATAAGAGGGCGGGACAGCAGCCTGCCTCGAAGTGACTTAATAAAACTCCATGTGCCCACCCGAGCAAAAACTCCCAGGGTGGAGCACAAACATATCGGACAGGAGTTACACAAACTAGACACCCCCGTACATGTAAGACCAGTGGGAGGAAGACTGAAACACTTCTTCAGGGAGTATAACATCAGACAAATGGATACTCAACATCATACAGTACGGGTACTGCATAGAGTTGGAGGAAAAGCCAACGGACAGGAAACCAAAAAGAAGGCCACTAGCAAGGAAAGACCTAGAGCTCCTTCGGGAGGAAGCAAAGGAGCTCCTGCAAAAACAAGCCATAGAGCCAGTACCTTACAGGGAAAGGAAAAAGGGCCTATACTCCACATACTTCCTGGTACCAAAGGTGGACGAAACTATGAGACCCATCCTGGACCTCAGATTCTTAAACAAGTTCGTAAGAACGCAAAGGTTCAAGATGACCTCCCTACAAGAGGTACTTCCTCAATTGCAAGGCGGGGACTTAATGGTCACCATAGACCTAAAAGATGCCTACCTGCACATCCCAATGAACAGGGGCCACAAACACCTCCTCAGATTCATCATCGGAGAAGACCACTACCAGTTCACAACCCTGGCTTTCGGGCTCAAATCGGCACCAAGGGTTTTCACAAAGTGCCTCGCAGCAGTCGCAGCACACCTACGAAGGGATGGGAAACACTTGTACCCTTACCTGGACGACTGGCTGATCAAAGCAAGCTCATACAAAACGTGCAAGCAGCACGCACAGAGCGTGACCAGCACACTGATGAACCTAGGATTCTTCATCCACTGGGGAAAATCCTCCCTGGAACCAGAAAAAATAAAAATCTTCCTGGGAGCACAGATCGACACCTTACAGAGTAAGGTGTTCCCCAGTGCGAAGAAAACAATAGCGCTTGTGAGGGAGACGCAGCTCTACCAGAAGGGGCAAGCGCCGGGACACTCCTCGGAGTAGCTGAGCGCTATATAAGTTCGATTTTAACATAACATAACAAGCTCGGACAGTGAGGACAGCGGGCAAAATCATGGGCATGATGGCATCATGCATACACCTAGTGCGAAATGTACGGCTCCACATGAGACCTTTACAGGAATGGCTACAGGAGCAATAGTCACCAGCTACAGGTTGTTGGGAGGATCTAGTGGTTGTAACGCACCCAGTGCAGAAAGAGATTGGATGGTGGAACATGGGGAACATAACAAGGGGGAAGCCACTGACTCAACCAACGCCAACAGTGACCATTACCACAGACTCGTCCCAGAGGGGATGGGACGCTCACATCGAGAAACTCAAAGTAAGAGGCCTGTGGATACCAGCAGATGCGGTCCGACACATCAATTACCTGGAGTTTGAGACAGTTTTCCTAGCCATAAAGACCTTCCAAACAAAACTGTACAACCAGAGAGTGTTGATCCAGACCGACAACACAACAGCAATGTTTTACATCAACAAGCAGGGGGGTGGGGGACACATTCAGCCCCGCTTTCGAAACTAGCGCAGGAGATATGGAGATGGGCCATCCCACTCAAGATAGACCTGCTAGCCATACATCTACCAGGAAAGGACAATGTAGAAGCAGACTGGCTCAGCAGACAGACATCTGCATCCCACGAGTGGGAACTCAATGCAAACGAGACGAGAAGGCTCTTCGACAGGTGGGGACACCGTCGGTAGACCTATTTGCAACACGCCTGAATGCAAAATGACAAAACTTCGCATTCCAGACAGCCCGGGGAGGGCTCCCTGGGGAATGCCCTATGGATAGACTGGTCCAGGACATTTGCTTACGCTTTTTCCCCGATACCGCTGATACTCGAGGTACTCAGCAAGTGCAGAGCGAGCAACATGACCCTGATACTGGTGGCACCACAGTGGGCCAGGCAGACATGGTACTCGCAGATCATGGAGATGACACAGAGTGCACCCCACAGATTCGGCAGAAGAAAGGACCTTCTCTCCATGCAAAACGGAGAGGTGCTGCACCCGGAGCCAGAGAGCCTGAGCCTCGTAGCGTGGCTCCTGAGGACATAGAGTTTGCGCATTTAAAACTGCCGGAAAGCACCCTAAGGGTACTTCGGGAGGCACGAAGACCCAGCACACAGAAGTGCTACGTAGCGAAATGGAAGAGATTTACACTGTGTGCAGGAGGAAAAAGCTACTCAATAAGATGAAAAAGGACTCAACAGTGCTAAAGTACCTCACGCACCTGCTCAACAGAAATCTGAGCTCATCCTCACTGAGGGTTCACTTGGCAGCGATAGTCGCGTACACGAGAGGAGAAACGTGCAAGAGTTTCTTCACATCACAGGTCGTTAAAAGATTCCTGGAGGGAGCAAAGAGGATCGGACCGCCAAAGAGGGTGCCACCACCTGCATGGAACCTTAACCTAGTCCTAACGGACTTCATGAAGGAACCTTTCGAACCGATTCACAAGGCCTCCCTAGAAATGCTGACCATGAAAACCGCTTTCCTGGTAGCAATCACTTCACTGCGCAGAGTGTGCGAACTGCAGGCACTAACACTACAGGAACCCTACATACAGATACACATCGATAGGGTGGTGATGAGAACGGACCCACACTTCATGCCTAAGGTGGTGTCAAGGTTCCACTTGAATCAAACTATACAGATACCAAGTTTCTTCCAAAAACCGGCAACAAGAGCTGAAAGGGCACTGCACACTCTGGACGCCAGAAGGGCAGTCATGCACTACATTTAGAGAACAAAGGAACACAGGAAAACAAAGCAGTTCTTTGTGTCCTTCGCTAACAGTTTCATGGGGAAACCAGTAACTAAAGGAACAATTGCATGATGGATCGCCCAAACAATACAGTTCTGCCACAAGCAGGCAGGGTAGGAACTAACAGATGGGACACGTGCCCACTCTACCAGGAAAAAAGGAGCTACTATAGCTTTCCTAGCTAACACACCAATTCAGGACATATGCCTGGCGGCAACATTGGCTTCAGTGCACACGTTCACGAAGCACTACTGTGTGGATATACAGATGAACAAGGAAGCACAAGTCGGACAAAGGGTGCTTCAACACCTATTCAATAACCAACGCTCATCTTCCACCCAGCTGCCACAAACATGAGAAACCGCTACAAAGTCTATGCACAGCATAGTGAATCCAGAAAGATTCACGCTGATAAACGAATAGTTTCTTACCTGTCGGTGTAGTTTTGCAGCTTGATGATCTTTCTGGATTCACTAGCGAACCCACCCACCAAGGTGGTTGAAACAAAGACAATACTTGGAAAAGAAGCCTTAAAGGTTAAAGCGGTGAAAAAACTTTAGTTGAACATTGCCATAACTTTGGTAACAAGACGAACACGAGAAAAAAGAATCCGAAGATGGCGCCCAGGAGTGGGAGCTTCCGCAGGAAGTGTGCCGACGTCACCGGAAATGCACCAAAGGTGGGACGTCGACGCCCACCTGGGCTACAAAAAAAACAAAAACAAAGAAAAGACTACGAATCCGGACCCAACCACAAGACTGCGGAATAATGCACAGCATAGTGAATCCAGAAAGATCAACCTGCAAAACTACACCGACAGGTAAGAAACTATTTGTTTTCCTCTGCCACACTTGCTGGTCGTGACACCCACCCCCCCCCCCCCCCCCATATAAAAAGTAAAGAAACTGGGGACGATTATTTGAATGTGTGCGTAATGCCCTCCCAAAGGTAGTTGGGGTCCCCACCTGTTCAAACCGAGAGCATCTGACAACCGCACAAATAACTCACAAAGGCCTCTCCTAGACGGGTGCAAAATAACCTCCATACTTTTGCTCCAAAAACCCCAGAAGTTACCAAAAGTGCTTATCAACATATTAAGGAAGAAAAGTTCAGTAAAAATTATGTAAAATAATTCCTATGGAGCACAGGGTTAACATGGCAGCTCAGTCTTCCAATAACCAGTCTTTTTGGTGCATGCTGAAACCAGGAGCCTTGGATAAGGATGGCCATCAAAATAAAGGTAGAGTTCAGCAAGTGAGCTCCAGATGTGCATGCAAAAAGGCGAAGCCATGTGCTTTGAAATGTTGCATATCATGGCTAAAAGTGCAACCCTCTTATGGTAATGATACGTTAATTGAAAATTGTAGCGCGCAATTTCACCAGACGTTTTCTTGGCGCTATTGGTTAATTATCCAGAGGGAACACGCACCACTGTGATTAGCACTATTGATAAGCTTGTCTAAAGAGCCAAGTGTTTAGGTTCTTCCTGAATGATCCAAGATAGTTTTCAAAGCGTACAGTCAGTGGTTAAGACAGTGGAGGCTACCAAATATGGAGGGGGGCAGGTGAACCCCCAAAAATTATTAGACTTACTTTCCAACGCAATGTCCTCCTCTGGTCTTCAGGTAGGCGCCAACCCAGCATAAAACTCCTAACTCCTCTAACCACGCCTGGCTCTGCTCGCACCAGCGTGAGAGCACCGCCAGGATTGGAGGGCGCGGACGCACTCAGCGCTTCGAAGCACACTGGAGGCCTGCCCTGTCTCTAACCCAGCAGTATAAGACAGCTAGGTTAGGGAAGTTTAAAATGCACATGTCTGGCTGGCTGCTGCAAGACAGCCGGCCAAATAGACATGCACATTTTAAAGAGAAGAGCTCCTTGCTGCTGGCACTTGGCACAGCAGCACTGGCCCCGCTACTCAGTTCAGGACAGGTCAGTTGATGGAAAAAAAGAAAACAGTTATAAACTTTATTACCATTTGATTTTTCACCTCTGGCCTGGGGCTTTCTTAGTGGGGTGATGCTCCTCTCAAACGGAGGAGCTGCCCCTGGATAAGGAGTTCCATTTAGATGGTGCTTGTACCAAAAAAACTGAGCTGCCATGCTTTCCTTCCTGAATCTTCGGATGGTCAGTAGGTTGAGTCACGAAAAGGGTCAGTAGGTTGAGTCACGAAAAGCGAACTTCGCCAGTTGGCGAGTATTTGTTGATCCTGCAACAGAGAGGTGACATGGCAGCTTCTGTGTAATCTGAAAATCAGTCTAGCAGCTGGATTGTGAACCATCTGGAGTCTATAGAGTAGGTTCTTTGGTAGGCTGATGTATATTGAGTTTGCGGAGTCCAGCCTAGATACAAGGGCAATTACTACTGAAGTTAGGACACCCTGCTTGAGCAACATAGATATCTGTAATGACTCCTTAGCTTTTGGTTTGTTTCTTAGAGGGTATGGGCCACGCCCTACTACCTACTCTTCAGAAAACCTCTGAAAACTCCTATATTACGCTGGCTGTCCTGCAGGCTAGCTTTGTGCTAAATACTTTGTTTCTTGTGATGGACCATATTTCCTAAATTCTGTTCTTTTTGCACTTTAGAAAGCTTGCAGTATCACAGTGGTGTTTAGCAAAATAAAGAACATAAATACTCTGTGCTATACGTTTGAGTGGCCTCCTGTGTGCCTCCTTGTTTGATTCAGCTTGATGTCTCTCCACATGCTTTACTTATGCTTGTCCTAATTGTGGTTCCATTGATCTTTAACTGATGTTTTCTTCATCTGACACACACCTTGTGTATCAGTTAATATTAGTCTATCCTTCTCTTCAACCCTCTTGCAGCTTATTCTCTTTGGACTCAGCAACCAGATGGTGGTGACGTTCAAAGAAGAGAACACTATTTCTTTCCGGCACTTGTTTCTGAAGGATTACACGGACGGCTCAGATGACACGTACGCCATTTACACCCGGAGTGACTTCTATGATTACATAAAGTATACTGTGGATCAAGTAAGTAGAAGAGGCAGAGCTGCAGCAGTGGTCTTTGGATGGTTATGGGAAATTACAGAATTGACCATCCAACTATCTGCTGTGGTGTTGAAGCTCTATTTTCTATGGGATTTAGTTATGGCTTTGGGTAGGTGAAGTACACTATTCGCCTTCATGGCATTGGTGTAGGACCTGGGAATGTTTTTCATTGCACCAACACAAAAACTGTAGGATTTTCTCTGTTCTTTCTTTTTGTCTTACACTTCAGCCACTGTAAATGTAAAATGTTCATGTGTTTAATATCTTCTTAATGGTGTGTCCTTACTGGCTTACTGGGCATCACTTGATCAGTCTAAATCACGTTTGGATGAAAGATTTCATCTATCAGTTTTGATGTTAGTGGATGTGACATCTGTGAGAAAAACATGAAAGGCCCATGGGTTGGTCCATGGATTTTATACGTTAAGAGCAGCTGTTCTGCTCCTATATCCATCATGTAGGTGAAATCATATTTTGAGTATCCTGCTTTGCTTTGTGTTTGCAAATATTCTTGTTTGCCATACTTTCCCACTGCTGCTACCCTAGATCCTCGTGCATGTATCTCTGCTTAACTATGTATGTTCTTATGTGAGCCATGTGCCCATGACACCCCCAACCCCTCCCCAAGTGACTTGCGTTTTCCAGTGGCTTACTTTTCTTGTTCCCTGTGGCACAATTGCCCCAGTAGCACTCTTAAAGCATGCTTCCTATCACTTAAGAGGAACTTGTGAGTGCCTTCCGCTGGATAAAAACAATTGTAGTGTTTAGTCTTTAGTAAAGTGGTCTTTCCACCTGTTGGAAATGACGATCTTTTACCTATTTTTATCCCTATATGTTATGCTGGCTTTAGACCTCTGTGCACTTTACCTTGTTAACCAGTGCCTGTGCTCCCTTTTAAACATGGGTTATTTGGCGTACTCCAAATTGGTATATTTAACTTGCCCTTAAGTCCCTAGTATGTGGTACAAAATGAATCCAGGGCCTGGAAGTGAAATGCGACTAGCTGACTGGAGCACTTAATGTGCCACCCACTATAGTGTTTGTGTAAACATGGCTTCAGTTCTGCCATTGTACCCTGACTAACAGTGCACACATGCACTGCAACCTGTCAAACTGTTGCAAACCCATTTTCACAGGTAGAAACCTTTGTTTCTAATATTAATGTCACCCTATGTAGCCTTGTAGCCCACATGGCAGAGTGCTTAGAATTTAAAGCTAGGACATATTAAAATGTAATATTAACATGTCCTTGAAGTGACTTCACCCAAAAGTCATTTTCGCTGTAGGAAGGCTGTCTGGCCTATAGAGAAACTATGAGAGGCAATATTAAATTATAACACTATCTCGGGATTGGGACTAGCTAGTAAAATAATTACACAACTAATTATTAAAAATTAAATTAATGAATATTAAGAAAAATGTAACATTTAATAGGTTTGAACAAATGATGCCTCACAGGATCAAACAATAGGCTGACCTTAATGGGCGGAGATGACTCCTCTTCTGAGCTCCACAGAATATGAAGGGTGGGTTAAGAGCCTCCTTTTGACATCTCTGTGTCAAATTCTGCTCGACAGTTCTATTGAGCCGCATTTAACTCTTGGGACACTCATAAAAGCGAGAGAAGAGATGCCAAAACAATTCTTGTGGATACTCTGTCTGCCTGCTGAAGAACCCTGCGTTTACCCTACCAGACGTCTGTCGCTGGGTTTACATATAACACTTGGGGTACACTTGAAAGAGAAAGAACAGCATACCAATTTAGTTCTTATGTATCTACTGTCTGGTTTCCGGAGGATCATGCTTTTGTCCTGCCAGACTTCTGTCTTGTGTGTGTTGTGGGTAGAGTGACCGACTAACTTGATTTTAGTGCTAGATGCGGGAGGATACCAGGGTCACCATTGTACACTCCCCACCCCTTACCAGCAGAGCCCAAGTTTATTGTGGCTGAAGACTTTCGCCATCTTGGGTTTACCCTGACACATTGCTGGTTGGGCCTTTTGTAGTACACATAACAGGAACTACTGAAAAAGTAGGTAGATCAGGGCTTAGAAACCTTTAACCCAATGTTTATGTAGGGGACAGAAATCATCCTCACCCACTAGCTCTTGCCAGGCATACATGTTGTATCACCAGGCACCCACATCAGAACATGTTGTGGACATGCGGAAGTTCAGAAGAGGGCTGCACCTGCTGTCTCTGACATGCTCCCGCTTATACCCTGTATGTCTACAGGGAGACTACAAGATGCAAGTGGCCGTTTGCTTGAAGTACCCAGCTGACCAGTGGCAACTGGACCTGGCTTTACTGGACTGTGCTGCCGCTCTCTGTCTGAAACCCTATGAGACTCCAAGTCTCTGAGGTCCTGGGGGCTTTAAATGTGTACTTCTGGGATTGATTGGGACTTAAGAGTCTAAGGCAGAAGGTAAAACCCTTGACAAGCATTAACCTGGATGGTGTACCTGACCCGTGCTCCATCTCGGTCATTCACAAATTGCACCAAAATCCTGTTCTGCCAAAACCATTGACTACCATTGACGCTCTGTGCCGCTATTTCTAATTAAAACTTTTAAAATTAATTTCTCTGCTCCCCTTAATGGAATGCTGTCATTATCTTTATTACATTTTACTCTGTTATAATTCGGTTTGGGATTTTGATTGTTTTGCATTTTGACTTTACTACTGTTTCGTCATTGCATAAATAAGTGAATACCTTGCCCTAAGTTAAGCCTGTCTGCTCTGTTTCATAGCGGCTAGGGGTTTAAGCAAAACTAGCGCCAAAATTGCTGCTTTCCTGGGCGAACTCGATAACATCTTAAATGCTCCATCAGTTACTATAGGGGATTTTAACAAAGGCTTAGTCTTGTACAGACCTTTGGACATGGCAGATACTTCACCTGATAGTGTTTAACTTAGCTTTTATTTCCCGGGGCGTAAAACGGCACCTGCAGCCCCGCATTGCGGGGTGGTGGGGCTCTCAGCACAGCACTTCGACCAGAGAGCTATTGATAGAGTCCTGAGGGGGCCCCTCCACGTACCTTGTAGGGGAGGCCCTCAGTTTTCGTTACGCCACTGCTATTTCGTGATAGGTACTTCCAGTATTTCCTTAGGCTCTAGCACATGGGGCAGCACATCAAAATGTACACTCAAGAAACTGCTAGCCTATTTAGTTACAAAGAATCAATATTTAATAATTACTAACCCACCGTTACTTCAAAAAATCTTTTTATTTCATTAGCTTTGATTAGTCACGAAAAATCCATGACAGAACCATAAACAAACTTAATATGCACAATCAATATAATTACTTCCTCCAAAAGTACATTCAAAATACAATACTTCATCTTACAATTTCTTAACTCAAAAAAGAATGAATTGAAACAGAACAACAAACCCCAACCATTTTCACATTCGTACCCGGCACTCAATCACACATACCCCGAAAAGTAAAAATACTTTTTGAAGTAGCAGTGGGTTAGTAATGATTAAAGATTGATTCTTTGTGTATGAATAGGCTAGCGGGTTCTTGAGTGTATACTTTGACAAACTTAAAAAAACTTCTAGTGGGGGCCATTTGTTTAACCTACTCTGGGACAACGGATTCCAGTCATTAAATGGCAGATTTGCAAACGACCGGCCTGCCAAACCAACTTTTACTATAGGAAATAACTCAACTATAGATTATATGTTCTTACACAGTGCTCACTTTATCCGTGACTTGAGTTTTAAATTATATCCTGAACAGAGAATGATCATAATCCACAGCATTACACACCAAGCATCACCTTCGACCAATATTTAGCATGTCAATCCTTTCCTCCAACAAGAACATTCTAATTAAGAAACAGTTTTTTCATTGGAACCATGATATTAATTTTAAGCTCTCTTCAGTTGTCACTCAGCCCTTCCTAACTCACTACCTGGTTTCCATCGTGAATGCTGTTCAGTCCACACAACCCTGGATATATGACTGGGAACCACTCCTTCTGGCTGTCCTGAACTTTATTTCTTCAACCTTTCTAGGCAGTAATAATGCTTGATCAAACCTTCGCCCTAGGAATTCACGTGCCTGGCAAATCCCAAAAGCAAAATGGCATCACCATCAGTCTGGGAAGCTTGCGGAAAATATCTTTGCTGACCGTCGCCATAAGTGGATCACCTGACATCCTTCGGCTGGCAATACCGATTTTGGAAGACCAAATTTTAGATCTTCTAAACACCTCATTAGCCACTGGAATATTACCATCTATCTTCAAAGAGGCACGCGTCAGACCTCTGATAAAAAAGCCTGGAGCAGATCCAGCTAACCTGAAGAACTATAGGCCAATCTCCCAGCTGCCATTTCTGTCAAAGGTACTAGAACAGCATGTGCTAAAATCATTATCATCCCTCCTGGAATCTCACCATCTTCTCCAGGAGCGACAAGCTGGTTTTCGTGCCCACCATAGCACAGAACTAGTAATGCTGTCGGTACTAGATGAGCTGAGATGCATGGCTGACGGTAAAAAGCCAAGCGCCCTGATTTTGTTAGATCTTTCAGCGGCGTTTGATACCGTCAGCCATGCATTTCTACTGGACAGATTGGCTGGGTTTGGGATAGGAGAGCAAGCCCTCAAATGGCTAACAGCTTTTTTGACAGGAAGGACGCAGAAGATCCAGTTGGCAGACCAGGTCTCAGATGTGGGCATGTTAGCTTGTGGAGTCCCGCAGGGATCAGCACTTTCTCCGCTTTTATTTAACCTGTACCTACAACCATTGATAGAGTCCCTGGCAAACATGAATTGCAAAGTCTTTAACTATGCCGACGATACTCAGCTGTTGCTGAGGATCGATAACACACCATCGGCCCAATCCTTGGCCCAAGACATTCTACGATTTACAGTTAATTGGATGTCGTCCAATTTGCTGAAAATCAACCCAGATAAAACGGAAGTGCTCGTAGTTTCAACCTCTACTTCCCCCTGGAACGATTTGTTTTGGCCACAAGAACTAGGACCTACCCCAAAACCGTGCCCTAGTGTTAAGAGTCTTGGCATGAAAATTGACCAGGAACTCTCAATGGTCAATCAAGTATCCGCTGTAGTTGGCTCCTGCACCAACTTGATCAGACAACTACGTAAACTCGCCCCCTTGCTCTCGAGAAACATGCTGCGAACCATTGTTTCAGCCACCATAGTGTCTAGAATAGACTATGGCAACGCACTGTACCTCGGCCTTCCAAAAAACTCCATCAACCGTCTTCAGGTTATCCTGAATGATGCAGCACGCTTGATCTTTGGATTGCCGAGGAGGACTCATGCCTCCCCTCTGCTCTATAGGCTACATTGGTTGCCTATAGCGCAGAGAGTCGAATTTAAGAGTATGTGTATCTGCCACAAAGCAGTCCACGGACAGGCGCCAGCCTACATAAAAGAAAGGCTTAAAATATATGAACCCAAGCGCGCCCTGCGATCATCCGGATCATTTCTGTTATCATGTCCACGCTTCAAGTTAACAACAAAAGGAGGCAGATCTTTTTCAGTTCAGGCCCCTACCATCTGGAATAAGTTACCGGAGGCGCTTCGCAGAGAACCTAATCTTCTTTACTTTAGGAAGTCCCTGAAAACTTTACTCTTTAAAGACGCTTTTCCATCTCAATAGTCGGATACTAGATCAGACACCTTTACACCTTTATTCCATCTTTGTTGCTGTACATGGTCAGTAGCGCTTTGAGACCTGTCGGTGAGTTGGCGCGATACAAAACACAGTTACAAATTACAAATTACAATCAAACATGCACACCTTTATAAAACTAGAGTTAGAAATATCATAGCAATTCAGGTCGACAAGGCCTGAGCAAGCTAAAGGAGGCAATCAACTCAAATCATCCTAGTAAAACTTGGTCTTCGATCTGCCTTGGGACACAAGATTGCAAGGCAAACAATGTTTTCTTCATTACCAAAACACGAAGGGAAATCTATATTGGAGTGCTGTTTGCAAATAAACCAGGTACCTCAAGAGCCATTGAGCCTCAAGTGTAACACTGCGCTTTCCATTTCTCAAGTAGAAGTATACAGACTAATAAAAAGCAGCAGGTACTCATGTACAGGAGGCCCAAATGGGATTCCAGTTGCGCATCCTCATAACTAACATACCATTATGAATCCCGTTACTTCATGGTCTTTCTTATCATTGTGTGTCTGTGGGCATGATTCCAGTGTCGTGGAAGATGTGTATTGTGAATCTTATTCATAAAAAAGGACCTAAAAATGTACTGAGAAATGATCACCTTATTGTGCTTCTGGATGCCAATGGCAAGATCTCTGCAACAAAAACTTTTATTGAAACGTCTCACCTCTTCTTCTACTGTTGAATCAAACTGGATTTAGAAAAGGATTCCCCCCCCCTGATAATATTGTGACTTGAACCCTGTTAATTAACTATGCCATTGCCTCATTGCCATGAGGAAACCCCATTATGTTTGTGTTATTGATTACAGTAGTGTCTTCAACAAATTGGTTTGGTGTCCTTTCTTGGCCAAGCTCTTTGGATGGGGTATTGATCACTTGTTATATTTCATCTTGGCATTATACAGTGTCACTCGGCTGCAAATACAATTCTCTACCAGTGACTGTCTTTTCAAAGATGTCAACATTTTCTGGAGTCACACATGGGTGAGTTCTCGTTCCCATTTTTTTTCTCTTGATATTGCAGACCTCTACCTCTACATGGAAGGCCCAGAAGGCTTGCCTCCCAAACTCAGCAGGTGTTCCATACCTTATTGAGCTTATGCCAACGAATTTTCTCTTTAACTCCTGCCGGCCTGCAATACTAACTATCAAACTTGTCTTTTAACTCAGACAATGGGCTTATGGTTAACAAGTCCAAAACAAAAATCATGGCCTTTAGAACCAAAGTCAGAAACTTAAGACTGACACTGGGTGACAAACCAATTGACCAGGTCACTGGATATAACTATTTGGGTATCCCAATGGATGTCAAGTAATCTGGAAATCTAAATGCGGCAACGAAGAAAGACTGTTCGGCTGTTGTCACCAAATCGAATAAGTGCTCTGCTCAGCTATATGGAGGAAGAGCCATAATTCCTTCACTGAATGCCAAATTAATTAATTTTCTTCTTTATACATCTCCAGAACTGAAACGGAATTCCATAAGTAATTGGAATAAAATGTTTATCCATTTCATCTGAGCTTTCCTGAAACGAAGGTGTGCAACTCCACGTTGTTTAATTATATTGGAGGGAAGTCTAATGTCATTCACTCTACTGCAGGCTGGTGCTGTTTTGATTTATTTATTTGTCTGTACGAACGCCCCGTTCACCACTCTGAAAGGGTTCATCTTCTCTTAATTGAACCAAAAAGAAGTTGTCAATCGGAATTTAAATGTGAAAACTATCACCAACTTCATAACAGAACAAAACCTTTCTTCTCTGTTTGCTTTGTTCAATGAGCTCGCCGTCACGTAAGCAATGTAAAGAGACCATGACGTTTAACAATGGTTTCAGCAACCTGTGAGCCTCTATAAATCTACTTAGATGCGTACCTCCATGGTTTTCAGGCTTATTTAACTTCTACCTTGAAACCACATATCAACAAGCATTTGCAATGTAATAGGTCTCGCATTATGAAAGTTTGAGCTATTGGTCTTGTAAATGACCATTTTTTATTTATGTGTTGGTTTTGAAAATAGCTAAATTAATAGCTTTGTCATTTACAATGCCAATAGTTATAACTTTCGCAAATGTGACACCTATAGCATTTGTAATGCAACATGTTTTGTATTTACATGACTTAGATATATTGATAATACAAATAACAATGGCTTTTAATTTTTTTAAATAATTAATACTTAAATAAGTGATTGTAATTTATAATGGCAATTGCTTAAACTTTTGTAAATAACTTTTGTGAAGATTATGTTCAGTGTATTTTAAGAACAGAAGTGAAATATTAACATCTTTTTTGTGACATTTGTAATAAAGCTTGAAACATTGAGAGAACATATTTGAACCAGTTGTTGAATGGTTGCACAGATTGATGCTGTGATGGCGCGGAGTGATGTTGTGGTGGCGACGAGTGATGCTGTGGTAGCGCATAGTGATGTTGTGATGCCCCTAAGTGGTGGCCCTAAGTGATGCTGTGGTGGCCCTGAGTGATGCTGTGGTGGCCCTGAGTGATGCTGCGGTGGCCCTGAGTGATGCTGCGGTGGCCCTGAGTGATGCTGCGGTGGCCCTGAGTGATGCTGCGGTGGCCCTGAGTGATGCTGCGGTGGCCCTGAGTGATGCTGCGGTGGCCCTGAGTGATGCTGCGGTGGCCCTGAGTGATGCTGCGGTGGCCCTGAGTGATGCTGCGGTGGCCCTGAGTGATGCTGCGGTGGCCCTGAGTGATGCTGCGGTGGCCCTGAGTGATGCTGCGGTGGCCCTGAGTGATGCTGCGGTGGCCCTGAGTGATGCTGCGGAGGCCCTGAGTGATGCTGCGGAGGCCCTGAGTGATGCTGCGGAGGCCCTGAGTGATGCTGCGGAGGCCCCGAGTGATGCTGCGGAGGCCCCGAGTGATGCTGCGGAGGCCCCGAGTGATGCTGCGGAGGCCCCGAGTGATGCTGCGGAGGCCCCGAGTGATGCTGCGGAGGCCCCGAGTGATGCTGCGGAGGCCCCGAGTGATGCTGCGGAGGCCCCGAGTGATGCTGCGGAGGCCCCGAGTGATGCTGCGGTGGCGCCGAGTGATGCTGCAGTGGCGCCGAGTGATGCTGTGGTAGCGCATAGTGATGTTGTGATGCCCCTAAGTGGTGGCCCTAAGTGATGCTGTGGTGGCCCTGAGTGATGCTGTGGTGGCCTTGAGTGATGCTGTGGTGGCCTTGAGTGATGCTGCGGTGGCCCTGAGTGATGCTGCGGTGGCCCTGAGTGATGCTGCGGTGGCCCTGAGTGATGCTGCGGTGGCCCTGAGTGATGCTGCGGTGGCCCTGAGTGATGCTGCGGTGGCCCTGAGTGATGCTGCGGTGGCCCTGAGTGATGCTGCGGTGGCCCTGAGTGATGCTGCGGTGGCCCTGAGTGATGCTGCGGTGGCCCTGAGTGATGCTGCGGTGGCCCTGAGTGATGCTGCGGTGGCCCTGAGTGATGCTGCGGTGGCCCTGAGTGATGCTGCGGTGGCCCTGAGTGATGCTGCGGTGGCCCTGAGTGATGCTGCGGTGGCCCTGAGTGATGCTGCGGTGGCCCTGAGTGATGCTGCGGTGGCCCTGAGTGATGCTGCGGTGGCCCTGAGTGATGCTGCGGTGGCCCTGAGTGATGCTGCGGAGGCCCTGAGTGATGCTGCGGAGGCCCTGAGTGATGCTGCGGAGGCCCTGAGTGATGCTGCGGAGGCCCTGAGTGATGCTGCGGAGGCCCTGAGTGATGCTGCGGAGGCCCTGAGTGATGCTGCGGAGGCCCTGAGTGATGCTGCGGAGGCCCTGAGTGATGCTGCGGAGGCCCTGAGTGATGCTGCGGAGGCCCCGAGTGATGCTGCGGAGGCCCCGAGTGATGCTGCGGTGGCGCCGAGTGATGCTGCGGTGGCGCCGAGTGATGCTGCGGTGGCGCCGAGTGATGCTGCGGTGGCGCCGAGTGATGCTGCGGTGGCGCCGAGTGATGCTGCGGTGGCGCCGAGTGATGCTGCGGTGGCGCCGAGTGATGCTGCGGTGGCGCCGAGTGATGCTGCGGTGGCGCCGAGTGATGCTGCGGTGGCGCCGAGTGATGCTGCGGTGGCGCCGAGTGATGCTGCGGTGGCGCCGAGTGATGCTGCGGTGGCGCCGAGTGATGCTGCGGTGGCGCCGAGTGATGCTGCGGTGGCGCCGAGTGATGCTGCGGTGGCGCCGAGTGATGCTGCGGTGGCGCCGAGTGATGCTGCGGTGGCGCCGAGTGATGCTGCGGTGGCGCCGAGTGATGCTGCGGTGGCGCCGAGTGATGCTGCGGTGGCGCCGAGTGATGCTGCGGTGGCGCCGAGTGATGCTGCGGTGGCGCCGAGTGATAATGTGGTGGCGCCGAGTGATAATGTGGTGGTGCCGAGTGATGCTCAGTTGGCGCTGAGTGATGCTCAGATCATCTGAGTCTCTAGGACTAACAAAGGCAAAACTGTGTTTCGGTGGAGATTTCACACGAAGCACGCACTATTTTCCTAGAAGCACTACAGACTTACACCATGAATACCTACTCACACTATATTACACACGTTCAGCCCTAATCCCTTAAGTGTCCCTTTTGTGACGGGCAACCTGTGCGCACATATCAGGATGAGTTTGGTGGCAGTCACTCTTGCTCAGCCCGCATACACGTTTGTTCGCGTGCAGCCAATCCAGAGCTTTTTACTCCAGCTGTCCAGTAGCAGACCTTTTTTTTAAAAGGCAGGCACTAACGGCTGCCACTTTCAATCCATTTTAGCGGAGTGTTCGAGGCATATGGGCTGCAGATGGTACATTATGAATAGATCGCCATCTGGTGTTTGGCTCGGATGATTGCACTTGTTTTTCTCTTGGAGAAGTCTTTTGTCGTCACGAGGCTGGTGACTCCTCCCTTGGGTGCTAGTGCGCATGGGCATCCATCCTTAGATTGTTTTTTTCCGCCATCGGGTTCGGATGAGGACCGAAGCGCTCCAGATCGACTTCGAGAAAAAGTGATATTTCGGCGCTTATTCCCTTTCCAATTCGACGGTATTGTTATCGAACGCGATATCATTTCCATTCCGACGCGTTTCAACTCCAACAATAAACATTTTCTTCTACGTCGACGAGACCGGGAGGTCTTTCTCGCGTAGTCCAGCCCGGAGTCCATGGAAAGGACTCCATTTAAGAGATGTCCAACGTGTGGTGCTAAGTTCCTACACGAGGTGTGCAATCTCTGCCTATCGCCTGAACACGAATCCAGGGACTTAGAAGCCTGCGCAGCGTTCTCCTCCAAGTCGACTATCGGAAACCGTCGAGCCAGAAGACACGAGGTTTCAAGAATGCAGTCTGAGGCAATCCCGGAGCTGTTCGAAGACCAGCACCTCGAAGAAGAAGAAGAGGAACATGAGGACGAGTCGGGGTCGGAAGGGGAGGAGTCTGATGTCGAGGGAATCGACGTCCAGCAAACCGTGAGTGACGACGTCCCCTTACCAAAAAACCGACCCCGTGTGGTACCGACTCCGCCTTCGAGCCCGGTCAGACCACCGAAGAAAGTTTCTGACGCCCCGCCTTCGGGCCCGGCACCGAAACTGAAACCGAAACTCTCGGCCTCCCACCATGTCGGATCCGAGAAACGGTCGACATCGACACCGAAGCTCCATACAAAAGAAAGCTCGGCATCGAAACATTCCATGTCGAAACCGAAACATGCTTCGACGTCGAAGACTTACTCGACACCGAAAAAATCGGAACCGAGCAAATTTTTGGTGCCAAAAACACAGAACATGGACGTCAGAAGCGAAGGCACCTTTCGGAACCAAAAACTTCGGTACCGACACAGGAGCAGCAGACTGTGACCAAAGTGGTGACAAAATCACTGAACAAGAGGAAGAATGAACTAGATGACAAAGCTCTTCCTCCTAAAAAGAGAACAATGGGGACAAATACAACTCCTCCCCTTTCTCCTCAGCCTAGAGACTCACCCTCTTCTCCTATTCCTCACAATAGGCCAACTATTCCTCCACCATCTACACCAAGACAATCTACACCTCAAACAGATGTAGACAGTGATGCAGGGGAGGGAGAACCTCATGGAGATGGAGATGACGACACTATCCCAGATGAGGAAGACCCATGGGAAAATTATGATGCAGGGTCAGACGATGATAACGACCCACAATTATACCCCTCAAAACCTTCACCACCTGATGATAATACAGGTTTTGTGCAGTTGATTATTAGGGCAGCTAAATACCATAAGGTAGATTTACATACAGTACCTCAAATAGAGGATTTCCTTTTAGAAACGCTACCTGCTGCACAAAGAACATCAGGCACACTACCTATCCTAAAAGGTCTTCTCAGCCACACAGCAGACCTATTCAAAGACCCTGTGAGGGCTAGGGTATTAAACCCAAGAATTGATAAAAAAATATAAGGCAGCCCCAAAGGACCCAATATTTATCAAAGGAAAAGGACCTCTGGACTCACTTGTAGTTACAAACGCTCGTAAAAGAGCAAATTCATTATCTACAGGAGAAGCTCCTCCTCCTGATAAGGAGTCCAAGCTAATAGATGCATCAGGCAAAAGGGTAGCATCACAAGCAGCAAACAGCTGGCGCATAGCTAATACACAAGCGCTACTGGCACGTTATGATAGAGCGCATTATGATGAGTTAAGAAAACTCATCACACATCTTCCTAAGGAACATCAAAAAAGGGCAGACCAGCTTATACAGGAAGGGAAGATAATAACTAACACTTCCATTAAGTGCGCTTTAGACGCAGCAGACACTGCAGCAAGATCCATCAACACTAGTATCATGCTAAGAAGACATGCATGGCTTAGGGTCTCAGGGTTCAAACAAGAAGTACAAACATCGTTATTGAACCAACCTTTTGACCAAAAAACACTTTTCGGCTCAGGAACAGATGAGACTTTAGAAAAGATGAAAAAGGACACAGAAACGGCTAAATCAATGGGAGCATTACAACAGCCAACTCAGAGGTTCCTTTCGTAGGTCCACCTATAGAGGGGGGTCAAAAAGTACAGGCACAAGCCAACAATCTACCTCTTTTACACCAACATCACCCAGATGTAATTCAAGAGGCAGTTTCAGAGGTAACAACAACAAGGGTAGAGGTCGCGGAAATAATAACAACCGCAACTCCCCAACCCCAAAACAGTGACGTAATACAACTCCCCCCAGACCATATAACACCGGCCGGGGGACGTTTATCACAGTTCCTACCTGTCTGGGAAAACATCACATCAGACAGGTGGGTGAGACAGATTATCCAACATGGTTATTGCCTGGAACTCATAGCTACCCCACCAAACATCCCCTCAAGACAGCGTCCAATGAGTCAAGATCATTTAACATTGTTAAAACAGGAAGTACTATCACTGCTACAAAAGCATGCCATAGAGAAGGTTCCAAAACATCAGCAAGGGACAGGAGTATACTCTCTATACTTCCTAATCCCCAAAAAAGACGAGTCTCTAATACCAATCTAAACTCGGAACATTTCCACATGGTCACGCTCCAACAAGTACTTCCTTTACTGAAGAAAGGGGACTTTCTTTCTACACTGGATCTAAAAGACGCTTACTTTCACATCCCAATTCACAAAGCCCACAGAAAATACCTCAGGTTTGTAGTGGAAGGACAACATTATCAGTTCAAAGTCATTCCATTTGGGGTCACAACAGCACCAAGGGTGTTCACAAAATGCCTAGCAGTAGTTGCAGCACATCTAAGAAGACAAGAAATACATGTCTTCCCTTACTTGGACGATTGGCTAATAAAAGCCAAGTCACAGGAAGAATGTCTTCAAAACACACAAAAGACCATTCAATTGCTGCACCAGCTAGGGTTTACGGTGAACTACACAAAATCCCACCTACAACCAAACAAGATTCAACAATATCTAGGGGCTACTATAGACACAGAAAAAGCCAAAGTATACCCCAATCCAGTCAGGATCCAAACAATGGTCACGCTGATCCAAAAATTTCAACCACAACAATCACTAACAGCTCGAGTGTTCATGCAGCTGTTAGGGATGATGTCCTCCTGTATACTGCTCATACCATATGCCAGACTACAAATGCGTCCACTGCAGGAGTGTCTAGCGACACAGTGGAATCAGGCTCAAGGTCAGATTACAGAGCTGGTGTTGGTAGACGACCGCACACATCGCTCTCTGAAGTGGTGGAACACAATAAACATTTCCAAGGGACGGTCGTTCCTAGAACCGATTCCACAGGTGATACTGACAGCGGATGCATCGCTCACCGGATGGGGAGCGCATATGGAGAAATATACAGTACAGGGAAAATGGAGTGTACAGCAAAAAAGACTGCACATCAATTATCTGGAACTACTAGCAGTGTTTCTAGCATTAAAAGCTTTCCAAATGCAAATACTCAACAAAGCAGTCCTGATCAGAACAGACAACATGACTGCAATGTATTATATTCAAAAACAGGAGGGACACACACTCTCCAACTATCCAGACTAGCACAGGACATTTGGAGATGGGCCATTCCTCAAAAGATCTATCTGTTAGCCGAACACCTACCAGGAGTTCAAAATCAGATAGCAGACATCCTAAGCAGAGAGTCAGAACAAATACACGAATGGGAACTGCACAACCAAATACTGCAGCCATTCTTCCAAAGATGGGGACAACCAGAGATAGATCTCTTTGCCACTCATCAGAACGCAAAATGCCAAAACTTCGCAAGCAGGTACCCACACCACCTGTCCCAGGGCAATGCGTTATGGATCAATTGGTCCAACAAATTTGCTTACGCTTTTCCCCCTCTCCGACTAATTCCATGAGTGGTTCGGAAACTCCAACAACATTCAATGACAATGATACTAGTAGCACCCACGTGGGCAAGACAGCCGTGGTTCACCACGCTACTGCAACTCTCACAGGTGCCACATCAAAAACTGAGATTATCCATGCACCTTATACAGAACCATGGAGAAATAA
This sequence comes from Lissotriton vulgaris, assembly GCF_964263255.1. Taxonomy (NCBI): domain Eukaryota; kingdom Metazoa; phylum Chordata; class Amphibia; order Caudata; family Salamandridae; genus Lissotriton; species Lissotriton vulgaris. Next base: position 985,717,558 of record NC_141685.1, on the reverse strand, counting down.
CGCACCCAGATCCCAAACAATTAAACCTAGCGATCTGGCTCCTGAGGTCATAGAATTTGGATACTTGGATTTACCTCCAGACTGTATGGAAATCATTAAGTAAGCAAGACGTCCTACCACCAGAGCATGCTATGCAGCAAAGTGGAAAAGGTTTGCTGTATACTGTAACAGTAACAACATCAACCCTCTGGACGCATCCACTAAACATATTATTTGCTATTTACTACACTTGCAGCAATGTAACCTTGCCTACACCTCTATTAGAGTACATCTTGCAGCTATGGCGGCGTACCTACAAAACAGACAACATCTTTCCCTGTTTAAAGTACCAGCAATAAGAGCTTTCATAGAAGGCCTCAAAAGAGTCATTCCACCAAGACTACCGCCTGTCCCAGTCTGGAATCTCAACATAGTACTTACCAGACTAAAGGGACCACCTTTCGAACCTATGCATAGGTGTGAAATACAATTCCTCACATGGAAGGTGGCCTTTCTTATAGCTATTACCTTACTCAGAAGAGTAAGCGAGTTGCAAGCATTTACAATACAGCAATCTGACTTTAAAATGGCCGCCACTCACGACCTCCCCAACAACAAATGAAGCTCGCTGACTCCCAATGCCCCTAATTTGACTAAGCGGAGCACAGACACCCATGAGAGCACAAAGGGAACCCTTTGGAAAAAACTAATCGCTCTGGCCATCGTCCCGGCAGCAAGTCTGTACGCATGAAGAACATTCTGACTTCAAAATGGCCAGGGGCACTCCTATTAGAGTGTCACTTCTGCCTTCAGGGCTTCAGCCCCTCTCCTCCCCCCTCTTGTCTCTCAACCCGGGCTGCTGCAGTGCAGCTCGCGCTCCTGGGGCCTCGGCTGGGCAGTGTCTGGAGTCTTATCTCCGGCCCGAGTTTTCACAGGTCTTTAAAGACCGTTAGCATATTTACATGCCTTTGTTAATCGATTACCAAAGATTCTTTCTTTATGGTTCCAGTACCCCCTGGGCCTCCACTCTGCCTATTCCTTACTTTTGTATTTTTAGGTCTCGCCTGTCGATGCGCATGCGCATCGAGCAAGCGAGACTATAGGGGCTCATCGACTCTTTATCTAACTTGCAAGGAATCGTGGCGATTCCTTGCAGTGCCCGTGACTTTTAAGGTCAATGCGCATGCGCATTAAGCTTATGCGCATGCGCATTGACCTTAAAAGTCACGGGCGCGTGCATGTGTCTTTGTTTACCCGCTCCCCAGCTCCGCCCCCTCACTACTTGATTGCACGGCCGCTAGGCCGTGCCTCCCCTACTCTCCTCCCCCCTCCTCCTCTCCTCCCCTGCCTGCCTGCCGCTAGTTTCCATTCGCTGCTCCTTTCTCGTCTCCCTGGCCCCACCGCCCTTCGATGTGAAAGTCCCCGCCCCCCGTCCCTCGCTGCTCCTTTCTCGTCTCCCTGGCCCCACCGCCCTTCGATGTGAAAGTCCCCGCCCCCCGTCCCCTCCTCACTCACCCTCATCTCCACCTTGGTGCTTACTTTCCCTTTTCTTCCAATCCTTCTCTCATTCACTTGCAGTCTCCCCTCCTCCTCTCCTAGCACCCCCAGCCCGAGGCAGCTTCCCCTGCACAGACCCGCTCCGCCCCCTCCCCTTCCCGCCGTCTCGCATTTCCCCTGTCGCACTTCTCCTCCCCCCTCCTCCTCTCCTCCCCTGCCTGCCTGGATCGCCTCGCCCCCGGACATCATGGGCCAGCCTTGCTCTGCACAAATGTTTCCCAGCACCAGTCCCAGCATCTCTCAGCAGCTCCGCTCTTCCTGCACTGCTAGAACGCCGTGCCTCCCCTACTCTCCTCCCCCCTCCTCCTCTCCTAGCACCCCCAGCCCGAGGCAGCTTCCCCTGCACAGACCCGCTCCGCCCCCTCCCCTTCCCGCCGTCTCGCATTTCCCCTGTCGCACTTCTCCTCCCCCCTCCTCCTCTCCTCCCCTGCCTGCCTGGATCGCCTCGCCCCCGGACATCATGGGCCAGCCTTGCTCTGCACAAATGTTTCCCAGCACCAGTCCCAGCATCTCTCAGCAGCTCCGCTCTTCCTGCACTGCTAGAACGCCGTGCCTCCCCTACTCTCCTCCCCCCTCCTCCTCTCCTAGCACCCCCAGCCCGAGGCAGCTTCCCCTGCACAGACCCGCTCCGCCCCCTCCCCTTCCCGCCGTCTCGCATTTCCCCTGTCGCACTTCTCCTCCACCCTCCTCCTCTCCTCCCCTGCCTGCCTGGATCGCCTCGCCCCCGGACATCATGGGCCAGCCTTGCTCTGCACAAATGTTTCCCAGCACCAGTCCCAGCATCTCTCAGCAGCTCCGCTCTTCCTGCACTGCTAGAACGCCGTGCCTCCCCTACTCTCCTCCCCCCTCCTCCTCTCCTAGCACCCCCAGCCCGAGGCAGCTTCCCCTGCACAGACCCGCTCCGCCCCCTCCCCTTCCCGCCGTCTCGCATTTCCCCTGTCGCACTTCTCCTCTCCCCTCTCCGCCCCCTCCCCTGCCCGCCGTGTTACGGTGAAAGGCTTGTTTTTTATTTTACCCGCCGTGTCTCTGCTGCTTCCCCCTGTCCTGTCTCTCCTCCTCTCCCTCTCTATACCCTCCCCCTCCCCCCCCACCACTCCCAGAGGGGGCTGAGGTTAATTTGCTTTCTCAGGCGTCATGCATCACCCAGCTCGGTGACACTTTAGCGGGGGACGGGGTCTCCTGGAGGGGTCGGCCTCCTCACAGCTGTTCAAGCCCGCCAGACAGAGCTCAGTGTTGGGAATGGAGGAAAGGAGGGGGCTTTAAACCCGAACACGTGTTCTTGCAAGTGGGTTCCATGACATGTGACGTCAGTTTATTTTCTTTTTGTAATTTATTTCATCGTACATGTTGTAGTTCTTTTTCCCTGGCCATTTCGGCTCCTTGCTTTCCCCCTCCCCCATCTGCAGCGCTGCCTTCTCAGCCCCGTTTCCTTCTTCTATTCCCTCCCGTGTCTCTCTCCAGTTTCATCCTGTCCCCATATAGTCGCTTCCATCCCTATCTATATATCTCTAGTCTTTCCAGTGTTCTCATTTCATCCACTCCACCCTATATCGCTCTCCTCGTCATCCCGTGTATCCAATGTTTACATCTCCTGCTTTGCCCCCCGTTTTCAACGTCACCCCGTGTTCTCTCCATCCACCTCTTTACCTCCCTCGTCCTTCCTCTCTGTTCATGCTCACCCTTCTCTCGCTCTCTTTCGCTTGTCCACTCTCCTATCTCAACTACTATCTCTTTCTTTTCGTCTCTGTGCCCTCCACAGCTCATACCCTCTTGATGTTCCCATCTTTCATTCACAAACCGGCTTAGCTGACGCCTACACACTCATTTATATGTGCACGAAAATTGCGCGCACCCAGTGGCTTAGCCCGTGTGCCCTGGTGTCTAGTTCAGGGACGGACACTGGCCCCTAGCTGCTGTTTTAACTGTGAATTAACAGCAATAACCAGGGTTCAGTGGAGCCTTCCGGGCCCCGGTGCCACTGCACCTGCTGCACCAACGGAAGCTGCGCCCCTGCACGCACCCGAGAACCTGCAGCTCAGTAACATTCCTAGCTATTCTTGCTCTGCAGCTCAGCTCCCACCTATGCGTTATCGTGGCGCCGCAGAGCCCATCGCTCTACTGCGTATAGAAGCCTGGCTCAGGGCCAGTAAAACCACCAGCACACGAGTGCCCCCCTCCTCCTCCGGGCCGTGCAAACAGGCTCGGCCACAAATTACAAGTGTATCAGTACAGGCCTTGCCAGTCCGGGTCTAAACTATTAATATACATAGGCCTAGCCCTATAGAACCCGTCATGACTGGCCTCAAGGGCGTGACGCAGACCACCGAGGCGGGAAGGACTTTGAAGACTTTGAAGACTTTTAGGAACCAATTTTATTTTGAATGCACACCGCATAAAAATTATTGCCACATAAGAAATGTGATACTGCATTTAATCACTGTATACCGACACAAAATGCAACATTTAAGTATTCCTCTCGATGACAGGTGGTCAGGCACCCTCAACCCCTCACCCTCACTCACCCTCAACCCCTCACCCACACTCACCCACACTCACCCACACTCACCCACACTCACCCACACTCACTCACCCTCACTCACCCTCACTCACCCTCACTCACCCTCACTCACCCTCACTCACCCTCACTCACCCTCACCCCCTCACTCACCCTCAACCCCTCACTCACCCTGAACCCCTCACTCACCCTCAACCCCTCACCCACCCTCAACCCCTCACCCTCACTCACCCTGAACCCCTCACCCTCAACCCCTCAGCCTCACCCTCACTCACCCTCAACCCCTCAGCCTCACCCTCACTCACCCTCAACCCCTTACCCTCACTCACCCTCAACCTCATGCTAAAGATTTACAAAAAAAACCATTAACAATTCTAAAAGCACTAACTCTAATGCTGCGAGACCTATTGCATTTCTAATGCTTGTTACACTTACTGCTGTAGTGTGAGACTGCATCAACACTTATGGAACTCTGCTCTTTGACTTATTGTAATAACTCTAATTAATGGTATCTGCTTTAGACCTTGCACCATATACCATTCCTATGTGACTCTTAGAGCTTATCCAGTCATATCCCCTCCCTATGTATATAGAGATAACTCTAATCACTAGTGTATGCAGTAGACCTTTGACCGATTGCAATAATGCTAAGCTTTGGTATTCGCTGAAGTCCTTACACCATATACCACCCCTATGCGTCTCCTAGAGTTTAACCAGTCATATCCCTTCCTATGTGTATGTAGTTGACTCTTATCACTAGTGTTTGCAGTGGACCTTTGTACTCTCTACCACCCCTATGTGACCCTTAGAGTGTTTCCAGTCATATCTCTCCTGTGTAGATAGAAGATAACTCTAATGACTAATATCCTATGTGATTCTTAGATTGTATCCATGTGTATCCCCTCCCTGTGTTTAGAGTTATAGCTGTAACGACTAGTCGCCTGTGTGACTGTTGGATTATAGCCAGGTGTATCCCTTCCCCCGTGTGAAGAGATAACCCTATTCACTAGAACAAAAAGAAACGTGTTCTTGAAATGTGTAACGTAACTGATTCTATGTAAAGTGCCTTGATAACATGTAACGGAACTGGTGCTATGTAAAGCGCTTGGATAACCTAATCGGTTCAAGTTCGCGCTATAGTAAACTCTAAAAATAAATAAATAAATAAATAAATGAAAAGAAAAGGTCTCATTTGAAGATCTTGTCTCACTAGTCTGTAAATTAAAGTTTTTTTTTCACTCACTCGCCTAAAATTTATTATTTGGCACTAGCTGAGAGTTTATTGCCAGTGTGCAGTCCGATTTATAACCTGTTTTGTCACTTAAACCCATCCAAGTGTATGTAGTTCGTGTTTGTGAATGCGGCTATTGTAGTATATGCATTGTATGTATGAGTGAAGCAGAGTGATGAAAGTCTGTAGGTTCCATTTGGATGTCCCTGGCCTGTTCCTGTGCCCAATTTGGGTTTGATGTTTTATTCCCAGACTGTGGAAGTCTATTAGGGTGCAGACTGGGAGAGACCTAGACAGTGAAGTGAGGACAAAGGAGACCAGGCTCTAATAGACATGTGATTAGGTCCTTTCTGTGGCACTGGATCTTGGTAGATGGTGTGGGTAAAGGGAGCTGCAGGTTGTTTGTTGGAGTGAGTAGGATCTTCTAAGTAAAACCACCCTTTTGTCTCTTTCCTGATCATGGTCTTTATGGCTGTTCTTAGCCAGAATCAGATGGTTCACACCTCTTTGTGCCTCCTGTGGGTGCTCCAGGCTGGAGACTACCCCACTGCGAGGAGCATCACCCCACACAAAGCCCATGTCCACAGAACTGTATAGAGCTACCAACCCAAACCAATTCTCCTACCTGCAAAATTCTGGGGGGAAAAACACACTCTCCACACTTGTTAGCACGGTGCCTTTGTACAGTTGAGTACTGCCTTATTGGCAGAGCTTAGTAGTTTATCAGATATCTGCACAACTGAGACAGCGTTTTACAATCCTCCTGAAATAACTGCATATTAAAGCCAGCCAGACAACACATGGGGTCTGTGGTCCCTGGCACGGAGGAAACCCCCGTAGTATGCCGACAACCCACCATAGAGCACCTAAACAGCATAGCCCTTTCAGGCTATTTACATTTATTTGGCTTCCTTACGCTAAGCAGAACGAAGTACGCCCACCTTTATTAGCCCCTGCAGCATCTTCAGTATATTACTCATGTTCCACAGACTGTCTCATCCCCTGCTGCATGTTCTCTGACTCTCAGGTGTGCAGGTCTGTGGCCAAGCCTTGGAAAGTAAAATAAAAAACCAAAGAATTGCAAACAGAACTGCAGCAACAGGCAACTGTTAAGCAATCAAAAAGGATGGTACATGGCACCTTTAGAGCTCGGTGGCATGTTCCTGTTAATAGCAGACATTTTGACTGAGGTGGCTCCTTCACTAGGGCAGAGGAGTGTCGCCCACTGCTTTCTCGCAGTGTGAGAAGCAGAAACATAAAATGGTAAAACTTACCATTTTATGTTTCTGCTTCTTGCACTGTGAGAAAGCAGAAGTGTTTGGTTGGTGTTGTGCGGGTGGACAGGTCAGGGAGAAGTGGCTTGCCCAATGTTGCGGGCCCTGACTGTTTGGTCGGCCCTCTGGGGCCGACCAAACCAGTCATGTGCACTCTCCCTTTTCTCCATGTTGCCTGCATGCAGCCTACATAGAGAAAATGGCCTCCCCATAGCCAGTCTGCCCCTCCGCCTGCTTTTTTCCTGGGCTTTGATGCTTCTGCCTCTCGTTTGAGCAGCTTGTGTCTGTGTGTGGATGGTATGCTCTTCTCCAAGCTGTTATATGTATTCAGAATTCTGTGACTTTCTTTTCTTTTACGACATGCAAGTAAATTCAAAGTGGTTGTCAAGTCCTGGTCCCATATAGTATGGTTACCCTGAATGTCTGACGAGGATCCAGCTCTCTAATGCTTTTGTTGGACAGCCCTCCTTTAAGCTGATATTAGAATGATGTTGAAACACTTATTATGCTCAGCGTAGTGCAGCCTTGTCTTGTTTATGTGACTTCACCAACTGTGGATAAGGTAGCTAGGCCTGACTCACCCTAGTGTTAGTGGTTCACAACAGGGCATCATTCCGAGTAAACACCACTCGTCAGCTGTACCACAAATCGTTAGCTGACACAGCAGCATGACTCCTTTCGAGGCTGGGCATGCACAGACAAACATAAAAGGAATCCTCTCATATCGGAGATAACCACTTAAAAGATGCTAACTTCAGCTGAACCATCATGGGCAAGGTCTGCAGGTAAATGAGCATATAACTTTGGGAAAGTTGGACATTAATTTGTATTTCTCTTATACTCTATTAAGCAATTCTCTGCGGGTCTCATATGGTTCCCTACAGTTCCATTGACACCCAGACACTGATCACAGACCTGCACGACCAGCCGTATCAAGACTGTTCATTAGCCTCGGTGTTGTAGCATCACTGACTTTACTTAGTACGCACTCTTTCCTGCTCCTCTGCCTATCAAAATAAGAATAGAATTTTGGAAGTTATTAGTTTGAAGGTTTTCCTGTTCTTGCTTCGTCAGTATGTGGTATTTATTTGTGACTCTGATGTACTCTTCCAGTAGCTCCTGCTTTCAAAGTGTCCCTTCCTCATTCACAGGCTGATGTTGTGTAAGGAAGCACATGGTATGGGTAGCTCACAGCCTGCTGGGCGGCGATGAGTCAAAGTTTGTTGATCAGGCTAAAAACTAGCCAATAGAGATAGGTTTTCCTTCTGGCTCCAGGGGACATCCAAATACACTGTTGGGGAAAATATCAACTCTGTACAATTTAACGCGCACTCCATAACATAAAGCATACTGGCTGCCCATCAGAAGACATGAGCATGGCATAAGAACTCGCAACTAGCCTTTGATATTAAGCTTCTGCTTATCACCACGCTTACAGATTTTCCAACCCTAGGTGATTGACTAGAGGCACAGCAACCAGACAAGGCGAGTCACGCTTGTTTACGTGCTGATTCAAGTGGCATGCCAAGTATCAAGAGTCGACGCTCCGCAGGGCTTTGTAGACCCAGTTGACCAACATCGATTGGGCATGAATGACATTGGTGCCTAATGGAGGTCTCTGAAGGTCTCTGAAGGTCTCTGAAGGCAGAAGCAATATGTTTAACATAAGAGGGGGTCTTGCTCTGCCAGTAGCAGCAGAATACTCACAAGTAGTACTAGCAGTGTGCCTAAAGATGGTATTGGTGGCGTACTTGCAAGTGTTATTTGTGGTGCACCTGTAATGGTAGCCACACAAATTCTCATTCACTACAGTGCCCTGCAAATTATCACTACTCCATCAGAATCGGCCAAGCAGCAGGGCTTGAGCGTGTGCCAGAATTTGCATGTTTAGGAGAAAGTCTTCACGGAGTGTGAGAAAGTGTCTCTATATATTGGACCAGAATAAGGTACAGTGTGTATAGAGTCCACAGACCCCAGAGGTATAACAGAGGTTTAAGTCAGGTCTGACCTTACTCTCAAAAATGGTAGCTTGGTCGAGCAGTAAGGCAGTACCAGAGGACAGTGTAAAGCATTTGTTGTACACACTCAGTCAGCAAAAGGTTTCACACACTCAAAGACTGGACTCCAGGCCAATTGTTTTTATATCAAAAGATATAGTTGTTTTATTTCTAGAACCAACAGGTATCAAAAAATATACTGTTCTCAATATGAGAGGTCTCAGATGAGTACTTTGCAGGAAAGCAATAAACTTTGTAAAGACAATAGGTTCAAGGTTTGCAGTAGGCAACACAATTCTACACACAATTTAGCATTGAGCTCAAAGGATTTCCTTATATAAACACAGTTGACTTCTTTGTAGATTAGTTTGGTAATTCCAGGACTAGCTCCTAGGTTCAGTCCTGGGGTCTAAGCTGAAAACAGTTTAGCAAAAACGTTTTAGGTATTGTAGTGATTTTTCAGGAATAAAAAACTATTTTAAAAGTTCACACTTAAAACTTTTCACCAGGAATCTGGCAATGTTATCCAATGTGAGACAATTCAGGTTGCAGGTAAAGTACGATCTTGTTACTTTTATAATCCAGTACTGGTCTCCTGGGGCTAGCACTGGGGTCTCAACTCAAAACAGGTAAGTAATTACGTTTCAGTATTTTGTATGATTTTTAAAGAATATTTCTAGTTTTCAAAAGTAGACACTTGGAAGAAATTTCATAGAAAACCAGACAATGGATTCCTATGGAGAAAATACAAGTTACTAGTAAACCCAATAAGGATTACTTTTGCGGTACAGTACTGGGCTACAAGGTACATTACTGGCTTCTCCCCTGATCACAGGTGAGTACTTCGAAATTCGGGTGATTGTATATGAACATTTTTAGTTTCCAAAACTTCACACTTAAAATATTTTTCGAGTCAAACCAGTCAATGTTATCCAATGGCACGTAAGTGAGTTATCGGTTTCCAGGTGAGTACTTGGCTGGTGAAGTGAGGGTTCTGGGCATAGACTCAGGTGTCCCCCAGGGTCAGGTAAGTACAGTTGGTTCACCCCCAGCAGCACAGGGGCGGCCGGGTGCAGAGGTAGTTAGGCCCAATGTTATCCAATGAGGGAAAGGGGGCCTCCGGTTGGTGGCTGCTGGCTAGCAGGCCACACGGCTGTGGGAGCTGGGCTCCTGGTCACTTGCTCAGGGCAAATAGGGAAGTAGGATAGGGTACAGGTTGCACTGCCAGGGGCACTCGGGAGGCTGGGTGCAGGGTGCTTTTGAGCCATCGGGCACTCAATGTTATTCAATGAGGAACTTGAAAAGGGAACAAAGGCTGCAGGCTCGGGGACGAAGGATCTTCTGGAGCGACCAACACTTCAAGGGGTAAGTTGGGGTCTTGGAGGATAGGTAGGCACCTAGGAGTTGGGCACAGGGGGCCGAGTTGCGCCGGGTGCAGGGGTGTCTTTTGAGGTCGGGAAATCTTACCCCCTTGCTGGTCCCGGTCGGAGGGGTCCTCTGTCCTGAGGCTGCAGGCGTCGTCGGGGTCGTTGAGGAGGGTCTTTGGGCAGTGGACTTCGGGTCTCAGTCGTCGGGGGGGTGGGGGCGGCCTCGTGGTCCTGGATCACTTAGGCACGCGCCGGGCTCGGCAGGTGCAGAGTGGGTTGGTCCGGAGCTTTCTGGCTGGCACCAGGGGTGTTGTTGCAGCAGAGCCTCTGCTGATGGGAGTCCCAGGCTTTAAGAGGGTCAAGGCAGGCAGGTCCTCTGGGTATCCCAAGGTTGCTGTCCACAGGAGTCGCCGGGATTAGGCAGGAGCAGGTTCCAGGATCGACAGGCCGGTAGGGCTGGGGCCAAGTCAGTTGTTGTCGTCCTGTTGTTAGCAGCTGCACGGCGGGTCTTCTTCCTCTTGATCTTCTTTCTTCTTTTCTTATCGGGATCTGAGGAAGGAAGGTTCAGGGAGCCCCAAAATACTGAGTTTAGGGGCGTTACAGGTAGGGCAAGGACAGGGACCAATAGGTCCCTGTCCTGGGGTGGGTAAACCCCCTAGCCTACTCCTCTCATGTGGGAGGGGGGGCAGGAGCCTAGCTGTGATTGGGCAGGGCTCCCCATCTTGAAGATGGCCGGAGCCCGGGGTCGTGCTTCACCTCGTCTCCCCCACCTCAGGGGTGGGGTTGGCACAGGCTGGCTCAACCCTGATATAGTTTTCCCCCACTGTCTTCCCGCCAGAGTGGGGGTCAGGACTGGTGGGGGCCAGCTGCTGGGTACAGCAAATGGTCTGGAGAAGCTCACAGAGGCGGTATGCCTTTGAAGCATCCCCCTGCCCATCCTGGGGGAGGAAACCTAGCACCTCGCCCAGGATGTGCATTGTTGCAGGCCCAGGAGAGCGGGGTGGGCTCTCCACCCAGGGGTCCAGCAACATGTCTGCTGTGTGGCAGCCTCTACAGCCACTCGGCCTAGACGTGGATTGTAGGTTAGGTTTTCAGGGGGCATCTCTAAGATGCCCTCTGGTGCATTTTACATTAAATCCCACACTGGCATCAGTGCGGGTTTAATATGCAGAGAAGTTTGATACCAAACTTGTCAGTCTTCAGTGTAGCCATTATGGTGCTGTGGAGTTCGTAATGACAACCTCCCAGCTCCATGTACTCTTAATGGCCTCACTGCTCTTACAGTGCCCAGGAATGGCTCTGGGTACTGTAGGGGCACAGGGCTCATGCGCCTGTGCCCACACCTCTGGCATAGGGCACCCAGCTAGAGGGGTGACTGAAGTATGCCAGGGCAGTGGGTTATGTGGGCATGGCACACAGGGATGTGTGCCATGTCGACTCTTTGTTTGGTTCTGTACTTAGACACTCAGCCTGCAAAGGCAGTGTGTGGGTGTCAGGGTACACGGCCCCTGAGGGTGGCACAATGGGTGCTGCAGCTCTTAGGGGTCTTCTCTGGTCACCATGCCCTGGGTACCTAGGGTACCATTTACTAGGGGCTGACAGGTGGCCAGAGATGTCAATTGGGAATTAGTTGTGACACAGTTTTAGGGAAGGAACACAGGCCCCTGGGTACCTGATTGGCAGGAGCCCAGGGCACACTCAGTCAAAGGAAATCAGCAGTCAGAAAAAAGTGGGGGCATACCAATGCAAGAAAGATGGCACTTTCTCACACGGAGATTATTTAATTTATTGTAGTTTCTGTTCTCAAGTGACTCACTCCTTTCCTTTCCCTCACCCTTCCCCCCTCTGAATTAATGGTTGTTTTTCTTCAACCCAAACTCGGAGAAGTGGAAGAGGAATAAATGTCCGTTCATAGGTGGCAAGTGAAGGATGCTCACTTAAATTTGCAAATACTTTGTTATGGGGGGAGTGACCTCTAGTGTCAGTCTTGTTTAAAGATTGGCGGTTTTGAGCATAGGAGTAGGCTAGAAGCAAAGAATTTAGCTTGGAGAGAATAAAGTCAACACATAGAATGAGACTGAAGGCAGTATGCAGTATGCTGGGAGTACTAGAGTGCATATCCAGCAAAGGCTGTACACAGGCACGCCATTGACCTATGGAACTTACTAGACTCCTTCTCTCCAGACGTCGCCTTCCTAACAGAAACATGGATGAACGCTTCCTCCGCACCAGACATCACCATTGCCATCCCTGAAGACTACAAGATCACCCGCAAAGACCGTACCACCCACACAGGAGGAGGAATCGCTATCGTTCATAAGAAATCCATCCGCATCTCAACTTGCTCTGACGCCAACCTCGCCAACTCCGAACACCTTCACTTCCAAATCCACATCGACCCCAAAACAACACTCAGAGGCACTCTCCTCTACAGACCACCAGGACCTCGCGCAAAATTCAGTGAAGACATCACGGACTTCATCTCTCCACACGCGCTCACCTCCAAAGACTATATTCTTCTGGGAGACCTCAACTTTCACCTTGAAAAGATAAACAACCACAACACCGCCACCCTCGTGGACAACCTCGCCAACCTCGGACTTAAACAACTAGTCACTTCCCCCACCCACATCGCAGGTCACACACTCAACCCCATCTTCACATCCAGCAATCATGTCTCTTTCAGCCACACTACGGATCTCCTATGGACCGACCACAGCTGCGTTCACTTCACCTACAACAAGCCGAAACCCATCAACCACTCCCAACCTACCCTTCAAAGAAACTGGAACAAAATCACCACGGACCAAATCTCCACATCGCTCCTTCGAAACTCCCCAGCCCTCTCTTCTAACGCCAACGAAGCCGCCGCCAACTTCTCCCTATGGTTATCCAACACCGCCGACTCATTAGCCCCACTGAAAAAACGTCAAAGCAAACCTGGCAGCAAGAAAGCCTCTTGGTTCAACGATGATCTCAAGAAGTCCAAGAAACTCTGCCGCTCCCTTGAAAAGGCCTGGAAAAAAGACCCAACCACCAGCACCAAGGACGCCTTCAAAAGCGCCACCCGCACTCACCACCAACTGATCCGAAAAGCCAAGAAAACAGCATTCAAGGATCGACTTGACAACAACGCCCACAACAGCAAGGAACTTTTCAACATCGTCAAGGAATTTTCCAATCCCTCGGCCAACTCCAACGACATCACCCCTTCTCAAACCCTCTGCGACTCCCTAGCCTCATTCTTCCACAACAAGATTGCAGACATCCACAACAGCTTTGACAACCAACCCGGAAACCAACCCACCCTACCATCTGCTGACCATCTTCCCCCCGTGAACACCCTTAACGCCTGGAAGCCAATCTCCACTGAGGAAACCATCCGCCTGATGAACTCCATCCACTCAGGATCCCCCACAGACCCATGCCCTCACCACATCTTCAACAAAGCAGACTCCGTCATAGCACCGCACCTCAGAGACGTCATCAACTCTTCCTTCAACTCCGCTACCTTCCCAGAAGGCTGGAAACACGCTGAACTCACCGCCCTTCTGAAAAAACCAACAGCCGACCCCACCGAACTCAAAAATTACCGCCCCATCTCGCTTCTTCCATTCCCGGCCAAAGTCATCGAGAAAGCCGTCAACAACCAGCTCGCCGCCTTCCTCGAAGCCAACAAATCCCTCGACCCCTCACAATCTGGCTTCCGAGCAAAACACAGCACTGAGACCGCCCTCATCGCAGCAACAGACGACATTCGAACTCTACTGGACAATGGAGACACAGTCGCCCTCATCCTCCTCGACCTCTCTGCAGCATTCGATACAGTCTGCCACAGCACCCTTCTACAACGCCTCAATAACATCGGAATCCAAGGAAAAGCACTTGAATGGATCACCTCGTTCCTCACCGGAAGAACCCAGAGAGTCCGCCTTCCTCCATTCAAGTCAGAAGCCTCTGAACTCGTATGCGGAGTACCTCAAGGATCCTCACTCAGCCCCACCCTCTTCAACGTATACATGAGCCCCCTCGCGGCCATCGCACGCCAACACAACCTCAACATCATCTCCTACGCGGACGACACTCATCTGATCCTTTCTCTTACCAACGACCCCGGCACCGCCAAAACTAACCTACACGAAGGAATGAAAGAAGTTGCCGAATGGATGAAACAAAGCCGTCTAAAACTGAACTCAGACAAAACAGAAGTCCTCATCTTAGGTACATCCCCCTCTGCTTGGGACGACTCCTGGTGGCCGGAAGCTCTCGGAAAAGCACCCATCCCGACAGACCACGCACGGAACCTTGGCGTCATCCTGGACTCTTCACTCTCAATGAACAGACAAGTCAGCGCCGTATCCTCTTCCTGCTTCAACGTTCTTCGCATGCTCAGAAAAACATTTCGCTGGATCCCCTCCGAAACAAGGAAAACAGTCACCCACGCTCTGGTCACGAGCCGACTGGACTACGGTAACACCCTCTACGCAGGTACCACCGCCAAACTCCAGAAGAAACTCCAACGAATCCAAAACGCCTCAGCCAGGCTCATATTAGACATCCCACGCAACGAACACATTTCTGGTCACCTTAAAGACCTCCACTGGCTACCCGTCAATAAAAGGATCACTTTCCGACTGCTTACCCACGCACACAAATCACTCTACGACATCGGACCAGATTGCCTCAACTCTCGACTATCCTTCTACACTCCCTCCCGCCAACTACGCTCTTCCAGCCAAGCCCTCGCCACTGTACCTCGCATCAACAAGACCACCATGGGAGGCAGATCCTTTTCTTACCTGGCTGCTAAAACATGGAACTCACTCCCCGCTTACCTTCGCCTCACCCAGAACCACCTAGCGTTCAGAAAGCAGCTAAAAACATGGATATTTGACAAATAATCTTCCTCCCCTTCCTAAGCGCCTTGAAACCCTCTGGGTATGTAGTGCGCTATACAAATTTCTTGACTTGACTCAGACTTACAAAATGCGTTGGATTCTTCCTATTAGCAGTAAAGTAACATTATTAGTGTGCCTCATGGGGATTCAGTTTACCTTGATCAAGTACAAAGCAGGTCAGTAGAAGGCGCATTTAGGTTTCATTCTCATTATATTGCCAGTGCTTCCTGCGACACATCACTGCTTATTTCCTTTGAAAGCATACAGTCATTTGAGGGTAATAACTTTGTGCTGGGATCACTAAACCTGGAATAACTGAATAGTAACAGTAACGGAAAAGCAGCTAACACCACAGAAGCATTTAACATTTTCCAAAAATTGAGTTTGTAGTTAATGCCTGTCCTCTGTCATTCCCATTGTTTCAGCAGCCGGCCTTATGTGAAAGTATGAAACAGGTAAACCTGACTTGGGTGCTGTCTTTAAAGAGGTTACTAGCTTTGGATGTCCACGACTTTGGACAGAGTTGATTTGTGAGTGGAGGAGTCTTCTGACTAAGAGAAGAAAGAGACCATTAAATCAATGGGGTTCACCCACAGAATCAAAGGACCTGGGTATGAATAGTATAAAGAGAGATGGTCCTTGATATATTGATTAAATCAAAACAGTGGGAGAGATGTATTCAGTAGTAGACAAAACCCAAAGAGTTTGACACAATTGACTTGGAAAAACCAGGGAATTGAGAAAGCAATCAACATATAGCGGAGCGGCGGTGTAGCTGGGCCGTTATCCAACAGATCGTCTGGATTTTACACCAGTGAAGTAGTAGGAGTATGGACCTCCGTCCACGCTTCTAATGGATAGGTCACCTAGTGTCTTGTGGTGGTCAGAAAATGTATTGGCTGTCTATCAGGCTGGTGTTCTGAGTAGGGCCGCTAAAAAGAATTTCGGGCGCTGTCCTACTACTTCACTGGTGTAAAATCCAGACGATCTGTTGGAAAACGGCCCAGCTACACCGCCGCTCCTCCTTCCACCCCCCCCCACTGTCCTGAAGAAGACCCGCAGCTGAGGTCCTGAATATCCCAAGAGCACCAGGGTCGAAACGTCGACGCTTACCACTTGACTTGCCTGTATCCCTCCTAGTTTTCTTCCCCCCCCCCCCCCTACCCCCCAATTGACAACTATAGAGGACAGGCCTACATGATAGCGGGGGCTATCCCGCTTTGTATTGTGTAAATAATATAATTGTTTATCACCTTTGTCTTTTTCTCCATTCTCCTTATCACTTGAGCACCCCTTTCCCTTCCTCACTGACTATACTCTCGATAGTCCACTGCGCCGCTTAGACAACTGTTTTATCTAATTGTAAATAAATAATTGAATTTTTGATATAACAAATATACATAGTGTGGTTATATGTTGATTGCTTTCTCAATTCCCTGGTTTTTCCAAGTCAATTGTGTCAAACTCTTTAGGTTTTGTCTACTACTGAATACATCTCTCCCACTGTTTTGATTTAATCAATGTATGCAAATTTAACTGCATAACCGAAAAACAAATGAAATTCATTCAAGTGTTTACTTAAATCAAAGTCAAGGACCATCTTTCTTTATACTAAGAGAAGAAAGAAACATAGCTTCTTATGTCATCTGCTGGCACATGAGTAAAATCGTCAAAGTGAAGACTCTTGACAACCTGTAACCTTTGGTGTTAAAGTTTTTTGTCTGTAAAGCAGTTGTGCAGGATGGTGTGGATGAAATCAGACATGTGAGCCTCTGCACTGGTTAGCTATTCAGTTCCCCGTGATCCTGAACCTCTGTGCACGAATTAGTTGAGAAGAGAAGTAGAGTTCAGGTTACCTGGGTTCAGGAATAGTGAGCCGTGGGCGCCAATAAGTCTTTAATGCCTATGATTATTGGCTGACCTGGGCCCCTAATATTTATTTATTTATTTTTAGAGTTTTCTATAGCGCGAACCAGACCCAAGGTAGGGTTTCAGAGCGCTTTACATAATGAGCAAAATATTAGATATCACATAGTAAACACGTGGCATACAACAAACCATGTCATAAAAAGTGTTCAACACAGCATAACTTAGTTCAGGGAAAAAGCAGAAATAAAGTAATTCTGAGCGATAAAAGTCAATTTGAGACTGTGCAAATCTTAGCTTCTAAATCTCTGTAGACGCGAGTGTAGTCCAGTTTTGAGGTTGTGAGTTAGTGTGGTGATTGTGCAGATTTAAGTGAGGAATGTGTTCATCAAGAGCCCTTTGTCTGCAGTGACATTCGATAGCTGCATCCCCATAACATGATTGAGATCTGAGAGGTATATCTGGCCCCCACATGAGTCTCCGACCCTGGGGAATAACCCAGCCCCAGAGTCATTAACTGTGGTGAGTCTTTAATATCGCAGGTCAGAGGATGGCCTTGGTCCCCAGGGGATGCAAAGAGCAAGTTTGTCATCTGTGAGATCAGAGAAGGTGTCTCTGTCTCCAAGTACATAATCAGTGTGTCGAGCAATGACATCTGGTGTGAGGGACCTCTTATTTCAATAAAGAGTGAATGACACACCAATACTCTACTGAACCTTAGTCAGCCTTGTATGCCAGTCGTCGGCAATAGCTCAATCAATGAATTGGAATTGCAGGAAACCAAATAGGGCTTACTTTCACAGGGTCCACCTATGTACAAGTTATGTTTTCATGTACTGGATGACCGGTATGAAACTTGTTTGAGTTGGCATAAGCTAGGAAGATTACCTGCATTTACCCGTCAGGATGTGGAGTTGTGGTCTATGTACAGAACCCCTTGATGGATTTCTTCCTCTGTTTCCTAAAGAGACAATAATTTGAATTGTGAAGTTGGGCATAGCAGCTCTGTAAGCCTTTGCTTGCAGCTCAACTTCCAGTGTGTCTCTCCCCCCCCCCCCCCCTCCCTCCCCCCCATTCACTTCCCATGCTGGTATCTGAGGCTCCTTCTCAAGCACCTGCAGTGTACATATTGTGAGCTGTTTCAGTATTGCTTTGTTCTGATGTGTAGCGTGGAGGTACCCTTCCCTGGAAATGTGTGTATCGTGAGCAGCTTGCGTGTCTTGTACACGCTTTATGAAGGTATGCTCTCTGCTGCCCTTAAAGTGTTGTGCACCGTGAGGTGGTTGAGTGTATCTTCATTTTGATATCTTCCGGATTGTGTCATACTCGCCAGTGTGGTCAGTGTGTACATACTGAGGATCTTCACCGCCTCCTCAATCTGATATGTCAAAGGGAGCAGATTCTCTTGCACCAGTAACACGGGGTGTGTATCGCAAGTAGGTTCCTCGTTTAGAAGTTCCTCGTACTGATGTCTGCAACTGGGAGACATGCATTCCAAGTCCTGATAATAAGATGTACACATTGCGAGCTAGGCTATTCTGCTGATTCTGATATGTGCAGGTAGGAGACACTTTTTCCTATCCGTGGTTACTGAGCGCCTTGCAGGATCATCATTTGTATATGTGCAGTAAGGTGAGACTAACCCTTTCTAACCTTATGATATGATTGTGTGTGCTGAGGTGGTTAAATGTCTTTGTCTGGATGACTGCATTAGAGATCCATGCCTTCTAGCCTGGTAACATATTTTCCATGTTTAGATTGAGCATCGACTTTTTGTGATACTTGAATTATATGCAATATTGAGGCATGCTGTACCAGTTATGGAATTTGTGCATAAATCTGGAGCGGGGTAAGCGTCTCCTCAGTCTAATAAGCTACACTTGGGGGCCATGTTTTCAGTTCTGGTGTTAAGACTTGTGTCCTAAGCAAGTTAACGATCTTCTTTTTCTGTGCAGCGTCTAATCCCCACCAAAGTCTTTCATTCTCTCTCCTTCCAGTACCTGGCTCTTCCAAATGAGACAACAGGGCGCTATGCTTATGTGCACGGAAATGGCCCAAACCAGTCTGCCCTCCTGCTGTGCCAACAGTACTACCGCAAAGGTAGCATCGACCCAGCTAATGACACATTCAGCATCGACCCTAGCATCATTTCAGGTAAAAGAATAGATAATTTGGATGGAAATTTGCACAAGTGTATAAAATATCTTCCCCTCCTTGCTGGAATCACTGCTTGTATTCCCGCAATAAAAAGCAGAATCATGTTAACTGACAGTGCTTCATGAAAGATGTACTGTATGGCACTTAATAAAAGGAAGGACTTTTGAAGGCCACACTTGTAGCATCTGAAAGTATTGCTACATATCACTTGGAGAACTTGAAGCTTCCCGCCGTCTGTCACCAAGCAAAAAATGAAGTTTCCACCACGTCTCTCCACTAAGCTGAACAAACCCATCTTGTAGTAAGAGCCAATCTCCTAACCATTTCTCTGAGAACTAAACTCCCACTACGGTCTTTCAGTGAAGAGGCTCAACACATGCCATAACACATTGGGAATAACCAACAGTGCTCACCATCTCTCCCTGTGAGCAGGTCTTTCACTTTTTCAGTAAGAACCAGCTCCCAGCGCTTCTCTTGTAAAAGAGACAGCCTCCACTTTGTCACCTTTCACCGGGAAGAACTTCACATATACCACAATCTCTAATTAAAAATGCAGCTCGAGTGTCCATCCTTGCATTGAGGTGGTCCTCTATTTAACAGCCTCGCAGCTTGATGATAGTATTGTGCCCTTATGTGACATACGTTTCAGCTGCAGTTATGTGTGTTGCTGGCGGCCAATGTTGCTGTAGTTTCCTACCAACCCTCATCCTGACCTCTAGCTGTAATTTTCCAATCCAGACTGGATTATACACAGGACTCTGCAGTTTCTGTATGAAGGCCCACCCTAATTTTCTTATTACTGTGGAGTTGTAACCTTTTTAGTCAACTGTAATAATGACATAACATAGCTTCTCTACTGTAATAAGTTATTAAGTTGGGGCGTCATAATGCCTCCTGCCAGCAGCCAGGGTGAAAGGCAGGCCACAGAGTATAGTTACAGTTTGAACAATAGCACAAGAAATGGCTTTTCTTTCTTCTGATCTTCTTTTCTAACAGTGATTAGCTATGAGGAGATATTTATCACAACATTGTTGTTTGCACGATTAAGATCATTACTGGAATGGTAAAACCTCAGGATATTCTATACATTCTGAGATGCCACGTTTTTTTTATCTGTATGCCATTAAACTGATATTAATCTGTTTTGCAACAAATTATTAAATGCTTTCTTGGTGTGTTTAGCTTCTCAAAACACATTCTGCTTTTATTCTACGTGTCTGCAGCAATACTCTTTCATATGAAAGAGCGAAACCCCAAGGATTCAAGCAGTGGGTGGGAAGGGTGATGGTTTGATCATGTGTAATAAGGAATAGAATACCCTCGGCCATACTTTAAAAAGGATATTGCAAGTCACCTCTGAGATACACAACCTTATAAAGGAAGTTGGACTTTTGACTCTTTATGGTCACGAAACTTCTCAATGACTTTTGTGATGAGTGAGTGGAGCTATAGAGAGATCTTATATGGTGCAGTATTTAGTCAGAAACAGTGAGACAAATGCCAGGCACTACCTTTAACTAGGAGTTGGGGTCCACAAAGACTTGTTGGTCTGAGTAGTGATACTGTCAACAAGAATTCAGCTCCAGACCTTGTGGACTCTGCTACCTTAAGAGCAAACAGTTTGTCAAAGTTGATATTCTGCTGGGAGTTTCTGACCTCTATCTTTTGCGGGATTGTAGTATGTGCTACCTCTTACAATACATCTTTGTACCCCCCCCCCCCCCAACCCCTGCAGAGTGCATTGGAGTGGAGCCCTTCGAGCATCTTACATCTCCTGAAGAATATGCAGCAGTTTACAGCAACCTCACGCTCAAGTTTCACAAGTAAGTACCCCTCGGTGCATGACTGGAAGCCTTGCAAAGTGCAATGAACAAGGGGGATCTGCATTGCGTGTGAGGTTGAAACATTCGAGCATTTTTCTTAGGCAATTACCTTACAAATCTTTGTGTTTTAAGACGAGCTTAATATTTATTTTGGAAGTTCTTGTAAAAGTCGGTTTTAGAAAGCATTGATAAAACATTTATTATGTAATCATTTTGCAGGGCTTGCAGGGATCTGGGTTGTGTGGTAAAGCAGACCTAATCTTGTTTCAGATCTAAAATTAACTGATTGATGCTCCATACAATCTTTTGATGAGTGCTCTAGGTTTGAAAGTTGCCTTTATTCACAGTAGCGTAGCTTTTTATTGTCATTACTCTTCGTCATCTTTGTAAATTTCCTGAGTTTTAGCTGTTTCTTTGTTGTTTATTCCACATCATGTGCTGAAGTCGACTCCTGTTTTCCTTTACCAGTTGCTTCCCATCTCGTGCATTTCATTTTTTGCAAGTACATTTCTTTTACTCACTTTGCAGATTGTTTTACAGATATTACTTGTACTGTTCTATGCTGTACTTATAGTTTCAATGGATTGAATGTTACCTTTTTTTCACTTCACTCCCTTATGTCTACTGTACATGACAGTCCTAGTGTTTGCTCCTTGCCATACCATCTGGTTACGAGTGTTACTTCAATTATCCTTTCCATATACTCTTTTGGATCTGAATTCTACGCTAATCTTCTGTCATCTGAGCTTGAATTTCACCTTTCTTCTCTGCAGATTCTGATCTTACAGATCTCATGAGTAGAGCTTTATTTTATTTATCCTATTACACCCTGGCATGAATAGCACAATGGTACATCCGGTGTTAAATTTTATTTCATTTTAATAGGATGTCTTTGGGTAATATTTTCAGAATTTTACATTCAGCTTTATTTACTGTGGAATATAAACTCCTGGGATGAATTTCAGCTATTCTCCATGGGGCATTCTTAATGAGTCTTTATTTTCACTGTGACATACTTGGGTCTAAATTTCACCTCTTTTATTTTTATATTGTTCTCATAAAACACAAACACTGAACATGTTTTTGTTGTGTAATGCTCAGTAGGCTCCGCAGCAGTTTCCGTTTAATACATATTTCTAGAAGGCACCTTTTGTAAGGAGTCGTGGTGCCCTCTGCAAATAACTTCGCATCAGTGGCGTAGTCAGACGTACTGCCACCCGGGGCGGCATCTAAGTTTGCTGCCCAAGTACAGGCAAGTGGGGGTTCTGCGATGGAGGTCTTTTTCTGGGGATGGGAAGGGGTGGAGGTTGCGGACAACTTGTTCTCGGGGGCCAGGGTCATGGTGGTAGCCGACATACGCGACTCCCGCCACCTCCAAGAACAGATCCCACCCCCACTCCACTGCCTGCTGTTATCTTAGGCTGTGCAGAATCACTTTGCCACAATACCAACAGGATAATGACACTGTTTAGGCTTGAGTTCCTCTCTCTTCTCCATTAATCACATTATCACTCCTATTTCTTCTACTATTTGCATCATCACCAGTTTCTCATCAGTGCAAACTCAAGGCATCTGATGGCGATAGCCCACTTTATACGTCTTTACATCAGGATTTATAAGCTGGACTTGTCTTGCATCCAACATTTCACTACTACTCTTTTTCTGTCAGTAAGAGACCCAGCACCACAGACCTTCATCGAATACCCACCTATGTCTCAAGTGCAACCCAAGGATACCATGTTTTTTTAAAGCTGAAGTAAACTAATTTCCCTGTGCACTCCTCAAATTGTCCACTACTATTGACCATTACATCATCACCACTCTGCATGACCAGACCATATTTAAGAAACCATGCTGGTTAGGTATACGTTGGCAGCAGACAAAAGGTGTTGGATAGTTTATGTATAACAGCCAGGGTGAAGTAAGCCAAGGGAACTGCACAGAAAGAAAGAGGGAACCCCTTTACAGCACGGAGTCACTTTTAGTTTCGCTCATCTCTGGGAGATTTGCTGTCATGCAGACAAGGGTGTAAAGATCCACCATGCAGCATGTGGTTTAATCAGAAGTTTTTTCTCCATTAGTTGCCCCCAGCTTCCTTTTACAGTTTCTCTACTCCAACTCCCCTTTCTTCATAACAACAGAATCCAATTCCCCAGTCCGATATTCCACCTTACATAGAACATTCCAGCTACTCTACAACTAGTTCTTTCAGAACTCTGTTAGGCACACACTTCCTTGGCCAGGAAGATCTTTGGACTGGAGCAAAGTGGGTGTTTTGGATCCCATTTTTTATACACATTTTACAGACTGGATGCGTAATAGTTGGTTAAAGCTTCAGAACGAGTTTGGGTTGGTTCTCTTTTGGATGTGTCTTTAACAGACTGTTTCTTAGAGCCAGGCTTTGTGTAAGTGATTACCTCATCAGAAGGTAGCAGGGGGAAGTGGCTACAAGTAATAGTATCCAAAATAAAGGCACAATAGAGTGCAAGATTTCTGCTCCTGTCTTTCATCATTCTTCCTGAAGCAAAAGAAAAAGAAGGCCCTCCCTAGAAGCTTCCGCATTTTGACCATACAGAAACGGTCCTACTCATCACCTCCACCATCTACCAAATAGCAGTGATTCAGAAGGACCGATCGGCATCCCTTTGCTAAGTAAGTCCTCATTGAATTTCTAAGGGAAGCCCTATCTCCATCTTGTTTCACTTTAATTACTTGGTCTACTACACTATACAGCCAAAGGAATGCAGGCAGTAATCTTCCTCTAGCTGTCCTCATCCTCCACCTGTGCCACGTTAAACCAAGGCCAACCCTGATGGATCCTAGTGGCTTCATTATATAGATGCGCACAACACACACAGAGAACTACTAGCATCCAGGTGCTCTACACTCCAGCATTAAAAAAAACCTCTCTCATATGCTGTTAATGGAACAGTATGTGTAGTGGTGTAAATCTACTAACACCTGAAGGTCTATTAATTTTTGGTGGGCAGGAAGGGGGGGGGTCTGACTAGTGACTGAGAGGAAGAGAAAAGGGCCAGCCCTTATAAGGCAGAACCAGTTAAGGTGAGTTGGAGAGTGCCTTTCCATGCCCAGGGTGCAACTAGCCACCAACTGTCTTCTCATAATCTTTGCTCAGTGGTACCCTCTGTCCCGTTCAACAATCCTGAACCATCGTGAGCCTGTTCAAACGCCAGACATGCCCATTCCTCCCTCAAAATGATCCAACATCAGCTTCTGTCTCACTTCCGTTGACCACTGAGCCTTCTTGTAGAGCACCTGCCTCCCAGGCTGCCATGTGGTCTAAAAAAACAAACAGGTGTGTGGAGGGTCGGGGGGAAATATTTAATGACCTTTCTGCTCGCTCCCCTATACCAAGGTAAAAAACACAAAAAAGAGCAGACCAGGTCTACAAACGGTGTGTAACTGCAATAGCGACCGTGAGGCACTAGTGCTGAGTGTATGAGACAAAGGGTTGTAAAAATCTGAGACTATTAGTCACAAAAAGGCTAAAGTAATTCCCATCAGACCACCCTTGTGGTGGAGTTTGCGTCATATGGGAATCACTGGTCTTCCCATCCCAAATTCGACCATATAGTGTCGATGCGGGAAAGGTTGTCAAGAACATAGTCTTGTTGTGACACCCTGAGGTGATGTGAATGAAACAAGTGCAGTGCTCAAAGAATATGTTAAATACAATTGACTACCAGGACTCCAAAAAACATTACAATAGAAGTCCAAGTGCCAAGGATTAAAAACACGCCAAGTAGTAAGATTACTCAATGGCGCTGTGCAGTACGGTCAACATGTTTCAGCTTTAAGAGCAATTAGCTCAGCTTTCTTCAGGACCTTTGACAAAAAATATAGCTACTGCAACTACATATGATGTGTTTGAGTGAAAGATAATATAAAGGTACTGATACAGAGTTACATATATACCTGGAACTTGTATACTTAAATGTCCACTGGAGGGAAAGAAAAGTGTCTTCTTCCCAGCTTTGTGTGGGTGATGACCTCACCTCACCCGGCAACCGCTCGGGAGTATGAGGCCCCGCTCTGTCCGTCGGTGCCCTCGCTACGAACACAAGCGGAAGTGGAGGCCGGTACATTTATATTATCTTTCACTCAACTACATCATATGTAGTTGCAGTAGCTATATTTTTTGTCAAAGGTCCTGAAGAAAGCTGAGCTAATTGCTCTTAAAGCTGAAACATGTCGACCGTACTGCACAGCGCCATTGAGTAGTCTTACTACTTGGCGTGTTTTTAATCCTTGACACTTGGACTTCTATTGTAATGTTTTTTGGAGTCCTGGTAGTCAATTGTATTTAACATATTCTATGAGCACTGCACTTGTTTCATTCACATCACCTCAGGGTGTCACAACAAGACTATGTTCTTGACAACCTTTCCCGCATCGACACTATATGGTCGAATTTGGGATGGGAAGACCAGTGATTCCCATATGACACAAACTCCACCACAAGGGTGGTCTGATGGGAATTACTTTAGCCTTTTTGTGACTAATAGTCTCAGATTTTTACAACCCTTTGTCTCATACACTCACCACTAGTGCCTCACGGTCGCTATTGCAGTTACACACCGTTTGTAGACCTGGTCTGCTCTTTTTTGTGTTTTTTGCCATGTGGTCTAGCCACCTCAGTTATGCTGATCTGTTTTCGTCTTTTCACGTTCTCCCAGACCAGCTCTACTCTGCGACATGCTAGGCTGAGCAGTGTCCACACAGCAATGAACCCTCTCAGTTTCAGGGTGTCAAGCAGCGGGCAGGGTTTCAGACCCTATAGCTCTTTCCCAATTCAACAGACTTCCTCTTAGCTGGCTACATGTCGAAGAGGGGGCTGCTCAGAGCAACTCTATTCCAAGTCTCTTTGTCACCCTACATTGCCTTCAAGGCAATTAATGAAGCTTACTCCATCTGTAGTTGTGTCTCTAAGACCTGAATACCACCAAATAGTAAGGAATAATGCAGGATTGAAGTACGGGGATTTGGAGCTTGCAGAAGCCTTCTTGCCAGCCACGGTGCAAATTACTCCTTTATTAATCAATCCTACATTCATAGTGCATGGCAAATCACCCCCGAGTGCCTTGAGACGGTAAAGATGTTGGCTGCTGCGTGGTGGTATGATCAGTTGAACATCCAGGTCTTTACTGAATTGCTGGAGCGCCAGTGCAGGCCTGACGTGCAGGGGGAGGTTGTTCTATGCCTTGGCTGCCAGATGCGAGAAGGAGTGTCCTCCATTGCTGGTTTGGTGGATCCATGGAGTGTCTGCGGGGGAGAGTGAAACGGATCAAAGGTGTCTGGTTGATTGGTGTAAGGTCAGTCATTTGTTGATGTATGCTGGCCCTTCATTGTGAAAGGCCTTGTAAGCATGGGTCAACATCTTGAACTGGCATGTCTTCTGATTTGGAAGCCAGTGTATTTCCTTGAGATGGGGTGTGATGTGGGTTCTTCTGGGGAAGTCGAGTAGGAGTGTTGCCACTGAGTTTTGTATTGTCTGGAGTCTCTTAAGAACGTGTGCAGTGATTCCTATGGTGTTGAGGGCCTGTGTGACAGTCCTTCTGGTTTTGACTGGGAGCCACCTGAAGATTTTGTGGAAAGTATGGAATCAGGCGGATGAGACTGCGTTCACTTGTTTCTTCATGGATAGCTTGCTATCCAGGGTGATGGCGAGGTTGCAGGTGTGTTCTGTTGGGGCATGAGGGTGGGCCGAGTTCCGCGGGCCACAATGGCGAGGTGTTGTTCCTAAAGATGAGGGCTTACATCTTGCCTATGTTTAGTTTAAGATCTTGATCCAGTTAGCGACGTTCATCATGCATGTGTGGAAGTTGGCTTTGGTAGTGGAGGGGTCTTCGGACAGTGAAAGGATGAATTGGGTGTTGTCGGCGTAGGAGATTATGTTGAGTCCTTGTGATATGATGGTGTCAGCCAGGGGGGCCATGTATTGGGTTAAAGAGGGTGGGTTGAACCACGATCCTTGGGTGACTCCAAAGATGACCTTCTTGGGCTCTGAGGTGAACGGCTGGAGACTGGTCCTTTAGGTTCGATCGGTGAGGTACAAGGCGATCCATTTGAGAGCGTCTTCGTGGATCCCGATATGTCAGTCTGTTGATCAGGATGTGATGGGAGACGGTGTCAAACACGGCAGGAGGATTAGGTCTGCTGTTTCTCTGCAGTCAGGAGGGATCTGATGTTGTCGGTGGCTGCTAGCAGAGCTTTCTTGGTGCTGTGGTTAGCTCGAAATCTGGTTTGAAAGGGGTCCAGGAGGTTGTTGTCTTCAAGGTGTTGGGTGAGCTGCTGGCTAATCGCTTTCTCTAGGACTTTTGCTGGATAGGGGATCAGAGAGATGGGGTGGTAATTCTTTGGGTCGGCTGATGTTTTAGGAGGGACCTCCTTCAGCATGTTTGCTGTCCTCTGGGAAGGAGTACGCGGGGATGGAGGTGTTCGGGACCTTCCTCTGCTCTTCGCCAATTGTCTTGCTACCGAGGTTGAAGACGAGGTGGGGGCAGGGCTCCATGGGTGCTCCGGAGTGCACGGAGTTCATGATGGAGATAGTATCTTGCATGGTTAGGAGGTTCCAGTGGGTGAGCAAGTGTTCGGGATTTGTGTTAGGGGTGTGATTCTGTTGGTGGCGGAGGGGTGGCATGCAAAGTTTTTGGAGATTGCCGAGAAGTAGTCTGTAAGTTGGTTGCCCAGTTCCTCGGAGGGTGTGATGTTCTCGGTGGCCGCTGGATTGGTGACATTCCTCAAGATGGCGAATACCTTGCTGTGGTTTGTGCTGGCCTCAATGGGTTCTCTTTTATTCGCTGTGGAATAGTCTTTAGAGGTCTAAAATTTCTCTACTGCACTATGACGCATCATCTTCCGGATTTTAGTTTCACCTTGATTCACTATGCTGCACCAGCTCCTGTGGTTGAATTCAGCTTTATCGTCCAGGGTACCTCATCTTCTCCGTCTGCATTACTAATTTATTCTTGTTAATTTATTGGCTCTTGATTTTTTCATCTAATCTTTGCAGCATATCAGCTTCTGGTTGTGAATTTCATATTTATTCCTTATGATATGCCTAATTATGCCTATGAATTCTTATTAAAAAAATATTGTGTTCCCCAATCTTTCCTCTTTGGAGTACTGTAATCTTTTGTCAAAGTCGCAAGAATCAGAAGGAAGAACGAAGGACACTTTCATTTGTCTCACATTTGTAGTTTTTCACCTATACTCTGAGGCTATTTTATGTTATGGGCTCTGATGTTGGAAAACGTCCATAATTCCCTAGTTCTGCTACTCTGCTCAGGTGGTGTCGAGCCTCACACTGCCACTTTCTGTTCTGGAGAACCTGTAACAAATAAATAACTTTTATCATATTGTTTACTGGATCTACATTTGTAATTTTTGGAAATGTTTCTGGTTTATACATTTTGTAAATATGCTTTGACTCTGAATATTCTTTGAGTTAATCAATAGTGTATTTTTTCTGCAGGCTCATCAACGTCACCATCCAGTTCAAACTTAAGGCTATTAATATTCAGACAATCATAAACAATGAGATCCCCGACTGCTACACATTCACAATCACTGTAAGTACTACAGGGGCCTGGAGGCACTGTGCAGCAACTGGGTGCTTGCACATCATGGCCCACATTCACATGTGGCTTTCACTGTTTGTAGATGTGGTATCTATGATGCATTCCATTCTGCAGTTCTACATGTATGCCAGGCTTAGGTTGCATCTTTATTGAAACAGTAACTCCTTTTTGCCTTTTAACATCCCGCATTTGTCCCTCTACAGGAATATTCAGGAATGCTATGAATCAACTTTTGAGCAGAGCTAGTGGGGAAGTTGGATCAAGTTAGAGATACATTTGCAGACCTGTGTTATCCCAGTACAGACATATCAGTGGGTGCTTGTGCTAAGTGTTGTGTGGTAGAGCTGTGCAGGTGGTTGGGGCTCTTTTGGTGGAATAACAATTTGTGCTGTTTGGATTGGGTTAGTGTACCGGTGCATCGTTGTGCAGTAACCAAACACTTAAGAGTAAAGGTTGCTTGTGCTGTGGGCTAAGGTGCTTTAGGGGAACAAACTGTTTGGTTTAGTTCAGGGTTCTCCTAAGTTGGTCCTGAAGGGCCGGATCCATGTCAGATTTTTAGCATATCCCTATTTAGAAAAATTTAGTTATCTTAATCTGCCCTGGCTCCGGCCCTCCTGGACTGACTTTGAAGAACCCTGGTTTAATGGATGTATTGCGTGAATTTGGCTGCTAATTCTCAAAAGCTGTGGGTAGTGCCGAGAGGGATTGAGATGCTATGGTACGAGAGAATGATTTTCTAGTAAATGATGCTAAATATTGGGTTTAGACCTGATGCTGCGGTTGTGTGTGCATAAATAGTGTGTGCCATTGGTCATGTTTGAGATGCACCAGTGGTGGTCTCAATACTTTGCTAGACGTACTTTGACAAAACTAGCAAGTTTTCCCATTGGGAGGAGTTTTATCTTTCTATAGGAGCGCTGGAAAAGCTGTCTGGGTTATTACTAGTTTTGTAAAGTGAAATGTGCTCTATTTAAAGAGTGAAACTTTTGTAGAACTGCACAGAGGTCTGATGTGGT
Organism: Lissotriton vulgaris; assembly: GCF_964263255.1. Classification (NCBI taxonomy): domain Eukaryota; kingdom Metazoa; phylum Chordata; class Amphibia; order Caudata; family Salamandridae; genus Lissotriton; species Lissotriton vulgaris. The sequence continues at coordinate 985,688,277 of NC_141685.1, read as the reverse complement.
TTGGCCTTTTCCACTCAAATTGTCAAAAACAATGCCCAGGCTTTGATACCGCTGACAGACAGAAGGCTGCATTGTGACATGTCCCGAGTTGTGTCTTAGAGCATGATGCGTGTCATATTTTTAGAGGACTGCACACCATTCACTCCATGTTCAAACAACAAATCTCAACAAGCCAGCCCTTTAGCACATACCCCCACGGGACCGTCAGTGCCCTATGACATACAGCAAACACTAGGATTGTCCTTGTGCCAGCCACAGCTCTCCCGAGTGAAAACACCAGTGTGTGAAGACTGTACGCAACGTGTTTTTGCTTACGTTGTTTAGGTTTCGCCTAGACAGTGCATGCGTTGTCTCTGCGAGAGATATTGTTTATATACAGTGGGCTTACAGCCTGACCATAGCTAACCATTTGCTAACTTCAAAGTCTCATTTCCTCTGCTCCTATTTGTCACGGCCTGCGAGCGTTGTGTCTTCTTCCATCCATTGCTCTCGTTTTTGTAGCTCCTATTTTCTTTGGTTTAAAGCATTCCATATGAGTGCTTTTGTTTTCAGTCTATCTTTTTATCCCCGTCCATGTAGCTTCTTTTCCCTTCCAACCCCCTGCTCTGTACTCTACGCCACTACACTGTACCCTACGCCACTGCACTCTACTCTGCATTAGTTTACACCCCAGCACTGTGCGCCGCTCTATGCCACACTGCTCTTCCTTTCACCACTCTGCTCTTCACTTCACCACTCTACGCCTCTTCACCGCTCTACTCTGCACCACTGCACACTATGCCACTCTACTCTTCTCTGCACCACTCTACGCCACAGCACTCTGTCATTCTACTGTACGCCACTACACTCTAAACCAGAGGTCTTCAAACTTTTTTACTCTGAGCCCCCCCTAAGCAAAATGTTTTGAGGTCGGGCCCCCCTCCAAAACTTTATGGCAAGGATTGGGGGAGCGGGAGGGACATGGCTGCGTGCAGGGAGCTGGGCTTATGAGATGTTTTCAGGAATACTTTTTCTATAGCTTATGAACCACATCAAACATGAGACTTATACAACCGCAAATGCATCAAACAAAAACAGATATCCCAAACAAACTGCTCCCCATAATTGGGGTGTTGTGAGCCCCTCACACTCTTTGACCCCAATGGAACTATACTTGCTGCACTAATGATAACTGCAGTCCTGAGTAGCAGGCTACCTCCTCTGCCTCTTTTACCTCTTCCCCACCATGATGGATCATCACCTCTGTCCTATGCTTGAAAGGACAATACGCTCAGATGCCCCTTTTTTTAAAGGTAGACAGTCATTATTGTGATGGAGTGGGCCCCCCAAATTCCTGGGCCCAAATCCTTCTGCATCTGCATCTACTACTTTATGATAACCAGCAGTGGCCACTTACACACTTGGCAGCAGTACCAGCTTCACTAATGTCCCTTTAAAAAAAACAACCTTAATTGTCCCCTTCTTTGGGGTATCTCTCTAAAGAAGCGGTCTCTGGCCATTTGTAAACATTTGCATAGAGTGCTCACTATTCTGGGCCTTCTCTTTGACAATATCTATGAATCTCGATCCTTTCCTCTGTCTCCTAGACCATTTCTGTGAGGCCCCAAGGATCGAGCGGATTAGGGCTCTGCATCTGAATGCAACCCTACTGGCCTTCTACCAGCCACCCCATGGACTCAGCTTTCACACAAAAAACTTCCCCTGAATGGTTAATATTGACTTTGACATGCCTGTGCCTGAAATTGAAGTGGGTGGTGGTAGTGCAGAAAGTTAAAAAAGAAACCGGCCTGCTTACCAGCCAATAATTGATTGAGTCACTTAAAGCCAGGGCCACTGAAATTATGAGTTTCTGCAGCAGCAGCGCTTTTCCACATAATTATCAGTTTACCGCATTTGCTACATAATCTCCAGATTTCAATGACAAAAAACTTGATTCTAGCTCAAACGGAACAAAAGTTACTTAAAGCGTGACAAAGTGTTCTGGAGCAGTGGAAGGCCCTTTGCAAAGACTGGTAATCTTGTAGTTGCTTACTGCTGTATTTGTGTGTTAAACTGGTACTAATGAGGTGAAATATTTCCCTTGACAGCTTTACCGCGAGTTAAAATGACAAAATATTGAAGTAATGCTAACTACAAAATGTGGCGCATTGTGCCGCACAATTTACCTTTTCTTGCTGGATAATTTAGTCAAACCTGCCGCATAATTGTGTTCTCTTCTGCTGAATAATTCCAGTGGATCTGCTTAAAGCTTTATGGTGGCAAAGATCTATTCTTTTTAAGATGTAATGTAACCGAGTTATCAGCTGGGATCTGGAATAGTGGAGACACTTGCAAAAATGTCTGCATTAGATACAGTTTGATTACTTACTACTAAAAAGTATATTTTGTAAGAACTTGTTTTATCTCAATCACTGCATCATTTTGCAGCAGTCTAGCTTAGAGTATGTAAATACTGGTTTAAAATAATGACTTACATATTCACAGTGCTTTCTGCCACAGGCTGAGACTTCTTAGCACTATAAACAGGGCCATTGGAATTATGCGGCAGGAGAAGGCCAAAATATGCAGCATGGTTGACTAAATTCTGCAGCAAGCAAAGGCGAATTATGCTGCATATTTTCTGATAGCATTACTGCACTATTTTGCTATTTTTACACTTGTTAACATCGTGCTGGCCTTTATTACCCCTCATAAGTACCACATTAACACCTGCATATAGCAATAAACAACAGAAAGGTGACCAGTCAACCTTTAGAAAGGGCCTTCCACTGTGAGGTAACGTTTTGCTGCATTTTTTATTCTGCAAATTATGCAGCAGACGATGGATTATGTGGCAAATGCGGGAAAACCATAACTATGCGCTGTAAGTTCAGGGTGAGCGTGAAAGTGAAGGGTGAGAATGAGGACTGAGTTGTCTGAATGCAGGGTTTCAGATACAAGTTAAACTATTGCTATTATGGAATTAATTAGGGAATCGAGGGTGAAGGAGATAAATAATGTGCTGATCCTGCAGCAAACTTCCAGTCTTATGATTAGGGTTGCCAGCTCATTATTTTGATGTTGCAGACGGCACAAAAATAAACAGTCACCTAAAGCCCTATTTTCAGCACTTATCTGTGTATGCTTCGAAAAGCAAATATAAAGTACTTTTAAATGTGTTCTAGGACTGCCTGAATGATTCATGACTGAAAATAAAAGGGACAGATAGTCACACTACAAATGAATACATACTTTTTTTATTTAAGACCCTATTTAGTGTCAAAGCAGGGTCTTTGCAGGCTCTTTAAACATACATGGCTGGCATTTTTTCTATTGGGAACCCTTTTTAGGTTTCGCTGGGGGGCGGAGCCGTTAGGCTCCTCCTCCAGCGAAATCTGTAGTTTCTAGTATGGGTGACTTTACCCCGCCTCTCTGCTTCATTGGCTAGCTCCATAAATGGAGGCTAGCCATTGGAACAGAGAGGCGTCCGTCAATGCCGGACCAGACACGGGGGCGTTCCCGAGATTCTTTGGCTTTTGCCGACGTCACGCGACGCCGGGAACGCCCCCGTGTCTGGTCCGGCATTGCCGGCACCCGCCTTCCGTCGTCAGCGTCTCTCCTCCCCCTTTCCCGCCCCCTCCCGCTTGTTTCTTGTTGCCCGCCGCGTCTCTCCTCCCCTTTCCCGCCCCCTCCCGCTTGTTTCTTGGTGTCCGCCGCGTCTCTCCTCCCCCTTTCCCGCCCCCTCCCGCTTCTTTCCTCATGGCCGCCTTCCTGCTCCAAGGCCGTCGTCAGCGTCTCTCCTCCCCCTTTCCCGCCCCCTCCCGCTTGTTTCCTCATGGCCGCCTTCCTCCTTCCCCGCCCCCGGAGCCCGGACACAGACTGAGCGCGGCGGCTGCACTCCACCCGGACCCGGCTCCTGGCCGGCGGCTGCACTCCACCCGGACCCGGCTCCTGGCCCCCTCACCCTACCGAAACGGTTCCAGCAGGTTTCTGGGGCCTAACACCCCCGTCCAGCAGGTAAGAACGGCACCCCGGGAGACTGCTAAGCTTATTACTCGAGCTAGAAAAAATGTTGGCGTCAGTTTGCGCTCCAGCATTACGATAAGATATCCGACCTGCCAGAGTGATCGACCACGTCTGAGATCGACCCCACATCCCCCCATTAGAAAAACACTCTCAGACTCCTTCCAGCTCGCATCGCCCCTCCCCCACACACTTATCCCTCAGAGGTGCACAGGATTATCTCTGTGCCCCCTTCCTCCTAACCCCTCTGTCGATGTGCAGTCAAGAGAAAGAACTCCCCCTATGAGGAATCACAGGCCCCGTGACCTTTAACCCCTCCTACAACACAAGCCTGCCTATCATGCACCCCCTCCCCCACCTCACAAGGGGATGTCATTACCTGGCCCGAAGCCCCTCCAAGCTTGCGTTACCTGGGCCCACCCCCTCCATATCCGATTCCACAGACCCCGAGGCCATCACTGTCGGCCTTTACCACCGCCCCCCTCCTCATGAATGATGCCTCCACCGATCACTCTTCTGCCCCCTCCCCCGTCACCTGTCCCCTTCAATTTACCCCTCTCTGCGCCCGAGATCACCCTTCCAATGAGTGCATCATTACTCGCTGCAGAGCATCAATTACAAAGGCGAGCCCTCATCACCCATCGGGATGCAGGAGCGCTGAATGGAAAAACAGCCCACCTCGTGTCCACCCTGCTGTGCCAATATGGAAGCCCCGGGGGGGAAGCCGTAGTGTAACCCCCTCCACCTCTGGGACAAGCAGGGGAGGGGGTCGTGCTTGGCGGGGAGCTGCAGCTTCATTGACTTATAGAGACTTTGGGCTTTGCACCGACCCAAAGCAAGCAGATGAATTCCTGCCGACGAACGCCGCAGCAATTGCGCTAACCGCCCGAGCATCCTAACTGCGGTTCATAAGTGTACAGAGCAGGTGGGTTAGCACCGGCCTCTGCAACAGGCCCATCGTCCCCAGATCTCCGACACAAGTTCAGCTATCCAACTGGGAATGTAACCTCTGTGCCCCGCAGTTCATGAAGAATGCATGATGCCAAGGGGTCAACGGTCCTGCCCCAGAAGTTTCTTCTAAAGTGGTGATCTAATAATCGAATAGTATTAACCTAAAGACAAACTTCAGGTACCTGAATGCATTTGCAATGCATTTGGGCCAAGACCCTAATTGGGAAGGATATGGCTTAACGACCAGAGCTGCCGACATCGGAGCTGGGGAACCAGGCTCGAGCCCCAGATTTGGCTCAACATCCTGTGATTCTGGGCCAATCGATTAATCCCCGCGTGTCTCCCAAAATAAATATGTCCTTGTGTAACGTAACTGGCGCTCAAGTAAAAGCGCTTCAGTACCTTCGGGTCGAGTTCGCGCTATATAAAACCGTAAAAAAATATATAACACGGACTACTCGGTAAACTGCAGCCATCCGGTAAACCTTAGGTATGCTTGACATATGGGCATTATTCACCGCTCCACCCCCGGACTGCCTTCTCACGCAGCTGCTAATTGGATCTATATCATTTGTGACACCTCTTGCCCAGTCCTGGATTTTAAATCAACAGCATGTGCATGCTTTTAGATCTAGTTACCTTATGCTTTATGGTTACGGTGACCAGGTGGTATAATGCTCGTGGTACACGCGCCACTTTTCCAGTGCTGGGCTTTGCCTTACATATTATTGTCATCAGCTGTGTTGGTCCAGTTAAAATGAACCCATACTACAACTCCCAGAATACACTGATATGTACAACAATGTCCAGGAATGCAAACATGGTGTTCTTTGACATGGAGCTATCTGATCACCCTGTTAATGGCAAAAAGCGTCACTGGACATCCCAGCATGGGGAGTGCTGCTACCTTAAAAAAAAAAGCCAGAACATGCTGAAAGTATCAGTGTGTTTACACTGTGTCCTAAGATGAAGTCATTTTAAGAAAAGGTCCGGGACGTCCTCTGACACAGGCTCAGAGAAGCGGGACACGTTCCTCAGGCAACAGTTGTATATTTCTGGTATGTGCTGACTCTGCCCTATCCCACATTTTGGCCTTGATTGCTTACTGGTAATCCTCATTACTCTTACTCAGTTGCGTCTGGTACAGAACAAGAGTGCTGGGTCGTGGAAAAATCCACTGACCTCTGCACGGCCACCGTCTCTCCCCTCAGAAGCAGGAAGCACACAAGTTTCTCTAAGGTGTAGCCTTATGGCTAGATTGGTGACATCGAACCTGGGGAACTGGGTTCAAGTCTCGTCAGGGACACTCAACATCCTGCGATTCTGGGCAAATCACTTAATCTCCCCGCGCCTAACAAAAATGAGTGTGTCCATCTGTAACGAAATAGGTGCTCATGTAAAGCGTTCTGATACAAATTATTTAGGAGTTTGTTGAGCATAATTGTGTTTTGGCCCTGCACGACGTTCACTCTTGCCTTTTTTTAAGCTTTCTGAAGCTATTGGCATTGTAAATGATAATGCCATTTATTTATTTATTTATTTTCAAAACAAACACATAAATAAAAATGTTGTCATTTACAATGCCAATAGCTCAAACTTTTCAAAAGGCGAAACCATTGCATTGTAAATGCTTGTTTGTATTACTTTTCATGAAATGCATTTTCACACTACAGCAGTAAGTTTAAAATGCAAATGTAAGGAATAGGCAGAGTCGGGGCCCAGGGGGTACTGGAAAAAGAAGAAAAAAAATAAGCTTAGGTAACCAGTTTCCAAATGTATAGAAATGGTCTTTAAAGACCCGTGAAAAACTCCGGCTGTGCTGGAGTCTTAATAAGACTCCAGACACTGCCCAGCCGAGCCCCCAGCAGCACACCCACTGATCTCTGGCCCCGGAGCACTCTGAGGCCTCCAGAGTAAACGAAGACAACCTGGAAATGCAGCAAATAAACATCACTGCACTTCCAGGCGTCTTCATTTACATGTGCTTGGAGAGGCCTTTGCGCCCCCCTGGGAACCCATCCCCGCCCCCCCAGGGGGGGCCGCCCCACAGTTTGAAGAACTGTGCTCTAAACCTCTCTATTCTATACCACTGCATTCTCTGCTACTCTGCACCACTATACACCACTCAAGTCTATGGCACTGCACTCTACTCTCACCACTGTACTCTACTCTTCACCACTGCACTGTAAGCCCCTCTACTCTGCATCACTACTCTGCACTACTGCACTCTTCACCAGTCCACTTTTCTCTGCACCCCTCTACTCCGCTGCACTCTATGCCACTCATCTACTCTACGCCACTCTACTCGACTGCAATCTAATCTGCCCCACACTATTCTATAACAACAAAGGAGTGCCAGAGGGTCTAAAGAAGAAGTGAGTTAACAATGTGAGCAACCATTCAACAAAAAACCTTTGGTCTTTCTAGCTGACTTCTAAAAGATGGTAATCAATGACACCCTAGTAGATGGTCAAAGATACCCATCAGTCACCACTCGGAACCGCCCTTCATCATTTGGGATTCCTTCAAGACCATCTACTCAGATGTTATTCTCAGAAAAAAGGAAACCAAGATGTTAAAAGGTCCCTTCGACTGAAATAACAAGTAGTATGGTGTACCACTTCTCTGAGCTAGTGAGTGGTAAAGCGTAAGATGACTAGTGGGGTGCAGTGCAGATAACTACGTGAAAAATAAAAGAAAAGAGTGTATTAAAATTGTGTGAGGGAGTACAGAACAAAATTTATTCGGGTGATACTCGCTCCACCAATATTAAAAATTTGTTAAGACAGTTTGAAAAAATTGGCTGTCTAGAAATGGAACCAGGTCGACATGTTTCAGCAATTAATGGACAAGATTGTCCTTGCTTTCTTCAGGACCCTACAACAAATGTTGCTACTGCAATCATAAAAAGAAATAATAAGTGAAAAAAGACAATAAGAAACCAGATTTAAAGACCAGTACAGAGATCACCTGCAGTTTCTAGGTGATGAGTCTTGTCTGTTCTTACTGGTCATGTATTTCACTAAAAAGGTCAGAAAAAAGATGTTTCCTATTGCCTTTTTTCACTTATTTCTTTTTCCGATTGCAGTAGCAATATTTGTTGTAGGGTCCTGAAGAAAGCAAGGACAATCGTGTCCATTAATTGCTGAAACATGTCGACCTGGTTCCATTTCTAGACAGCCAATTTTTTCAAACTGTCTTAACAAATTTTTAATATTGGTGGAGTGAGTATCGCCCGAATAAATTTTGTTCTGTACTCCCTCATCCAATTTTAATACACTCTTTTCTTTTATTTTTCACATAGTTATCTGCACTGCACCCCACTAGTCATCTTACGCTTTACCACTCACTAGCTCAGAGAAGTGGTACACCATACTACTTGTTATTTCAGTCGAAGGGACCATTTAACATCTTGGTTTCCTTTTTTCTGAGAATAACACATCTGAGTAGATGGTCTTGAAGGAATCCCAAATGATGAAGGGCGGTTCCGAGTGGTGACTGATGGGTATCTTTGACCATCTACTAGGGTGTCATTGATTACCATCTTTTATAAGTCCGCTAGAAAGACCAAAGGTTTTTTGTTGAATGGTTGCTCACATTGTTAACTCACTTCTTCTTTAGACCCTCTGGCACTCTTTTGTTGTTATGTATCTGTTGGGAATGTTTCCAGAGCCTGGTCTTTAAATATTCCCTTGGGTCCCACTTGATCGTTGTGTTGTTGTTGTTCCACACTATTCTATGCCATTACACTCTAGGCCTTTGCACTGAACTCTGCAACTCTGCACCCCCCTTCGCCACTGTACTCCGCACCTTTGTGCTCTACCCCACTGCACTCCACGCCAGTCTAATCTACTCTGCACCACTCTATTCTATACCACTGCACTTTACACTACTGAACTCCATGCTGCACCACTCAACTCTGAGCCATTGCACTCTATGCCACTCTTTTCGGCACCACTCTACTCTACACTGCTGCACTTTCAGGCACTCTACTCCGCTCCACTTTACTCGGCACCACTCTACCCTGCACCACTGTACTCTATGCCACTCTACACTGCGCCACTTAACTCTATGCCACTCTACATCACTGCATTCCACCCCACCCCAGTGCATCGTACGTAATTCTACTACGCACCACTTTGATTTCCACCACTGCACTCTACCACATATCTGTACCACTCTAGGCCACGCTCCTCTTTGCCACTCTACGCCATTCTAAGCCACGTCACTTGCCACTCTATGTCCTTTCACATGCCCTCTCCTCTATGCTACTCTACTTGGCGCCCCCTCTAAGTCCTTCTACGCTCCTCCGCACCACTCTGCCCTCCTCCTCCGCACCGATTTGCGCTCCTCCGCACCTCTCTGCACTCCTCCTCCGCACCACTCCACTCTATGCCACTGTAGTGTACACCACTCCACTTTATGCCACTCCATTCCACTCTGTGCCACTCCACTCTACGCCACTCTTTAACATTCCACTCTGGGCCACTCCACTCAATGCTTCTCTGCGCCACGCATTTCCACACAGTGCCATTCTATGCCCCTCTACTCTACACCGCTCGAAGCCACTCTACTCCTCTCTATGCCTTTCCAGTCCACTTTAGTCTACCCCACTCGACTCTATGCCACTCTGCTCAACTCTACGCCAACCGACTCTACGCCACTATGCCACTCTACTCCACACCACTCGCCAACCTGCTTTTTCCATTTTACGGCGTGCATGCACACCTCAATTAACTTTCGCAAATGTCTTGGCCCCCACTCTGCTCCTCACTCCTTTTGGCTTCACTCTGCCAGCCCCGCCTCCCTCGGCATCTTTCCTCCCAATCTCTTGCTCCCTCCTTCCTCTCACCTCACTGTACCCTTTCTCTCCCCAGCCCCTCCTCTCTGCCCACACTCCTCTTGGCTCTACTTGTTACGCTCGCGGGGCGCCGAGGCTTCCATATCCCCCTTTCAACCCCGACTTCCCCTGCCCCTTTTTAGGTCTCGCCTATTATATCCCGCAGGGATAAATAGGCGAGATTATAGTAAGTGGAAAAGAAAAGTTTACCTAGCCTGCCAATCGCGTACAGTTCATTTGAGCTATGCGCGTGCACAGAGCCAGCCACATCACACACCACCATTTGTCTGTGCCTTGGCATCAGACTTCAAAGGCTGCTGCTCCCCCGCCCCAGCGTGCACATCGCACACCATTTGTCTGAGCCTTGGCATCAGACTTCAAAGGAATGTGCTCCCGCCCCCCCGCCACAGCAATGCCAAGAGCTTGGGTTTTTTTTGCCTCCATTTCACGGGGAAGCCGTGTTTTGTTCGATGTTCTGTACAGCTTTCTCAGTTTATTTCTGGACGAAAGTGAAAACCTACCGTGCTTGTTTACAGTAGCCTTGCTCCTCAAATGCTGTTGCTGTGTTGCCATCTCTCTAGGGACGCTCAGCTTAAAAACACTTGACTTGCTCGCTGCAATGCTACATCCGCTATGCTTTGCCTCTTGACACATTGATCCCTCACAGACTGTGCTGACTCTGCTCCTCCTGATTCTGAAACTGACCAACGCAGTCACCACGCAGTCTCTTCTCTCTGTCTTATGATGTCTACCCTGCCACCATTTACTTCGGACCCTCACACCTCCTCACCCTCACTCACCCACACACCTTCACCCACCCTCACCCTCACATCCCCTCACCCTCACATCCCCTCACATCCCCTCACCCTCACACCTCCTCACCCTCACTCACCATCACACCTTCACCCACCCTCACATCCCCTCACCCTCACATCCCCTCACATCCCCTCACCCTCACATCCCCTCGCCCTCCCTCACACCCTCATCCTCCCTCACACCCTCATCCTCACAACCCTCACTCACCCTCACCCCCTCCCTCACCCCCTCACTCACCCTCACCCCCTCACTCACCCTTACACCCTCTTACCCACCCTCACACCCCCTCACTCTCTCACACCCCCTCACACCCCCACCCCCCACACACACCCACACACCCTCACACACACACCCCCACACCCGCTCACACCCCCACCCTCACACCCCCTCACACTCTCACCCACACCCCCTCACTCTCACACCCTCACCATCACACACCCTCTCACCTGAACCTTCACACACCCTCTCACCCTAACCCTCACACACCCTCACTCACCCACACACACCCTCACTCACCCCTCTCACCCACAGCCTCACCCCCACCCCCACACCCACACCCCCTCACACCTACACCCTCACACCTACACCCTCACACCCCCTCACTCTCACACCCCCTCACTCTCACACCCTCACCATCACACACCCTCACACACCCTCTCACCCTCACACACCCTCTCACCCTCACATACCCTCTCACCCTCACCCTCACAACCCTCTCACCCTCACCCTCACAACCCTCTCACCCTCACACCCCCACCCTCACACCCCCTCTCACCCTCACACACCCTCACACCCTCACACATCCTCACACCCTCACCCACCCTTACACACCCACCCACCCTCACACACCCTCATCCTCACACACACTCATCCTCACACACCCTCATCCTCATAAACCCTCACAACCCCACACCCTCACCCACCCTCACATCCTCTCACACCCCCTCACTCCCCCTCACACCCCCTCACTCACCCTCACTCCCCCTCACACACCCTACCTCCCCCTCACACCCCTTCACTCCCCCTCACTCACTCACCCTCACTCACCCTCACTCACCCTCACTCACCCTCACTCACCCTCACTCACCCTCACACCCCCTCACTCACCCTCACACCCCCTCACACCCCCTCACTCACCCTCACACCCCCTCACTCACCCTCACACCCCCTCACACCCCCTCACACCCCCTCACACCCCCTCACTCACCCTCACACCCCCTCACTCCCCCTCACACCCCCTCACACCCCCTCACACCCCCTCACACACCCTCACACCCCCTCACTCACCCTCACACCCCCTCACTCACCCTCACACCCCCTCACTCACCCTCACACCCCCTCACACCCCCTCACTCACCCTCACACCCCCTCACTCACCCTCACACCCCCTCACTCACCCTCACACCCCCTCACTCACCCTCACACCCCCTCACTCACCCTCACACCCCCTCACTCACCCTCACACCCCCTCACTCACCCTCACACCCCCTCACTCACCCTCACTCACACCCCCTCACTCCCCCTCACACCCCCTCACACCCCCTCGCTCCCCCTCGCTCCCCCTCACTCCCCCTCACTCCCCCTCACACCCCCTCACTCCCCCTCACACCCCCTACTCACCCTCACACCCCATACTCACCCTCACACCCCATACTCACCCTCACACCCCCTACTCACCCTCACACCCCCTACTCACCCTCACTCACCCTACTCACCCTCACACCCCTCACTCACCCTCACACCCCTCACTCACCCTCACACCCCTCACTCACCCTCACACCCCTCACTCACCCTCACACCCCCTACTCACCCTCACTCACCCTACTCACCCTCACACCCCTCACTCACCCTCACACCCCTCACTCACCCTCACACCCCTCACTCACCCTCACACCCCTCACTCACCCTCACACCCCTCACTCACCCTCACACCCCTCACTCACCCTCACTCCCCCTCACACCCCCTCACTCCCCCTCACACCCCCTACTCACTCTCACACCCCCTACTCACTCTCACACCCCCTACTCACTCTCACACCCCCTACTCACCCTCACACCCCCTACTCACCCTCACACCCCCTCACACCCCCTCACACCCCCTCACACCCCCTCACACCCCCTCACACCCCCTCACACCCCCTCACTCCCCCTCACTCCCCCTCACACCCCCTCACACCCCCTCACTCCCCCTCACTCCCCCTCACACCCCCTCACACCCCCTCACTCCCCCTCACTACCCCTCACTCCCCCTCACACCCCCTCACACCCCCTCACCCTCACACCCCCTCACCCTCACACCCCCTCACCCTCACACCCCCACACCCCCTCACCCTCACACCCCATCACCCTCACACCCCATCACCCTCACACCCCATCACCCTCACACCCCATCACCCTCACACCCCATCACCCTCACACCCCATCACCCTCACACCCCATCACCCTCACACCCCATCACCCTCACACCCCATCACCCTCACACCCCATCACCCTCACACCCCATCACCCTCACACCCCATCACCCTCACACCCCATCACCCTCACACACACACTCACACACACACACACACACACTCACACACACCCTCACCAGCATAGCATAACAAAACATAGCATAACAAAACACAACAAAGCATAGGATAGCAAAACAAAACATACCATAACAAAACAAAACATAGCATAGCAAAACACAACAAAGCATAGGATAGCAAATCAAAACATACCATAACAAAACAAAACATAGCATAGCAAAACACAACAAAGCATAGGATAGCAAAACAAAACATAGAATAGCAAAACACAACAAAGCATAGGATAGCAAAACAAAACATAGCATAACAAAACATAGCATAGCAAAACATAGCATAGCAAAACATAGCATAGCAAAACATAGCATAGCAAAACATAGCATAGCAAAACATAGCATAGCAAAACATAGCATAGCAAAACATAGCATAGCAAAACATAGCATAGCAAAACATAGCATAGCAAAACACAACAAAGCATAGGATAGCAAAACAAAACATAGCATAACAAAACATAGCATAGCAAAACACAACAAAGCATATGATAGCATAACAAAACATAGCATAACATAACAAAGCATAGCAAAACAGAACATGCCCCTTGTCTCTAGCCACCTCAGTCAAATCCTTGGGCATCTCCCTTGACAACCGCCTAACTCTCAACGTACACATCAAAAACTCTGCCAAAGGAGCCCACGTTACCCTCCGTAACCTTAAGAAAATTAAGCCCTTCATCCCAATTGATGACTTTAAACTGGCAGTCCTATCTCTTGTTCTATCGCGCATTGATTACGGCAATGCCATCCTCACCGGAATTCCTAAAACCAACCTGGCACCTCTAAATTCAGTGCTCAACCTCGCGGCTAGGCTTATCACGGACGGCAAACGATTTAACCACATCTCTCCCGCCCTCAAAAGGCTCCCCATTGAAGGCAGATCCACATATAAAATCACCTGCATTACGCACAAAATCCTCCACCAAAACACACCGACATACCTCTCCAACAAACTGACCAAAGCAGGCTGCACGCGATCCCTGAGAAGCTCCAACACCCTCCTACTTATCCCCCCCCCCGTCAGAAAAATAATTCCACTCAGTCATGCTCCTTTTCAGGCAAAGCCCCACTTATTTGGAATGCCCTCCCAAAAGACCTCGGTTGTAACCAGTTCTACCCCAGCGTCAAAAAAGAACTCTAACTTCTCCTTAATAAATACTGGGGCTTCTAATCCCTCCCTGGTGGCCTCGCCCCTCTGCATCACCCCACCGAGCTGCTCGGCCTATGGCTTGTGACCCCCCGCCTGCGCCCCGTCTCCTTCAATCTGGTCACCTTATCTCCCCTCTGACCCTCAGTTTTCTTGCATGTTTTTGTCCCTCCTGCTCCTTGGTATACTTAGGTGAAGCTTCCCACCAAACTGTGACCGCTATATTGTATATCTCATAGTGTCTAGCAATTTTTTTTACTTTTTTATCTAGTTGACATGTATCCTATGTGGACTTGCTCTTTTATTAATCCAATGTCTGTGCTTATACACACTGTACCTGTATTGAAACACCTTGTAAAGCGCTCTGATACTCCTGGGTCCAGCCAGCGCTATATAACCCCCTCTAAAATAAAAATAAATAAATAAAAACTAAAATAGAACAAAGCATAGCATAGCATAGCATAACAAAACACAACAAAACCTAGCAGAACAAAACATAGCATAACATAAAACAAAGCATAGCATAACTAAACATAGCAAAACACAACAAAACCTAGCATACATAACAAAATATAGCATTGCAAAGCATAGCAAAACATAGCATAGCATAACAAAACACAACAAAGCATAGCATGGCATAACAAAACACAACAAAGCATAGCATAACAAAACATAGCATAACAAAGCATAGCATAGTATAAAAAAACATAGAATAGCAAAACAAATCATAGCATAATAAAATAGAACAACACATAGCAAAACACAACAAACATAGCATAGCATAACAAAACGCAACAAAGCATAGCATAACAAAATAAAGCATAGGCTAGCAAAACATGGCATAATCTAACAAAACACAACAACACATAGCATAAAAAACATGGCAAAACATAACAAAACATAGCATAACATAACATTTAATAGCATAGCAAAACATAGCATACCAAACACAACAAAACCTAGCATTGCATAACAAAACATAGCCTAGCAAATCAAATCATGGCATAATAAAACACAACAAAACATAGCATAGCAAAACACAGCATAGCATAACAAAACACAGCATAGCATAACATAACAAATCAAAGCATAGGATAGCAAAACATAGCATAACAAAACAAAACATAGGAGAGCAAAACATAGCATAGCATACAGCATCACTCTGCACCACCACAGCATCACTTAGGGGCACCACAACATCACTATGTGCTACCACAGCATCACTGAACGCCACAGCATCACTCGTTCGTCATCACAACATCACTCAGTGCCACCACAGCATCAATCTGTGCAACCATTCAACAACACCTGGTTCAAATATGTTCTCTCAATGTTTCAAGCTTTATTACAAATGTAACAAAAAGATGTTAATATTTCACTTCTGTTCTTGGATTTTCGTCACAATAAAATACACTGAACATAATCTTCACAAAAGTTATTTACAAAACTTTAAGCTATTGCCATTATAAATTACAATAACTTTTATTTACGTATTAATTAAATTAAAAGCCATTGTTATTTGTAATATCAATACATGTAAATACAACACATATTGCATTACAAATGCTATAGGTGTCACATGTGCGAAAGTTATAACTATTGGTATTGTAAATTATAAAGCTATGAATTTCACTATTTTCAAAAACAAAACCTAAATAAAAAATGTGTAATTTACAATCCCAATAGCACAAACTTTCCTAATGCGAGACCTATTGCATTGCAAATGCTTGTTTTATCTTTTGTATTAGACACAGCAGTGCGCTGATGGCACGCTGAGGCTTCCATCTCCCCCTTTCCACCCCCCACTTCCCCACCCCTTTTTTAGGTCTCGCCTATCCCATTCCACAAGGAATGGATAGGGGAGAATTTTAGTGGGCAAAATAAGTCCTCAAACCATCGGGTGGATTTCCAACAGTTCACGTGAACACAAGCAAGCGCTTTTCCCTCGCTCCCGAGCCGCCTCCCTCTGAGAGCTTCACTTCAAAGGGCTCCGATCCCCCGCCCACTGCTTCACACTTCACAGCCGCCAGGCCGTGTCTCGCATTTCTCCTCCCCCCCCCCCCCCCTCCGCCCCCCTCCCCACAGCAATGCCAAGAGCTTGTTAACTATCCCTGTGCGTGGTGCTGCTGTGCACTTTGTCCCATGCAGTAATTTCTGTCACTTGCTTGTCATGGCTCTGGCAGTAACCTTTAACTATCAGTGTGCCTTTCTTTCTTTTTGCACCAAAATCGCCCCTAGTTGTGATGACCTTAC